>NC_139143.1:143171188-143773746 GCF_964270905.1 Leucopleurus acutus | reverse complement strand
ACCCAATGGCTGGTACATATTAAGTAGGTACTCAAGAGATGGAAGCTATTGTTTCTGGTCCCTCTTCCTGCCTTTGCCTGGTTTCCAGCTCTGGATCAATGGAGGCAGCAATTTAGGTTTTGGGGGGCTTCTCTGACAGCACTGGGTGGGGGTGAGGGCACCGACTGGAAACCGCAACCTGGAAGTGAACTTCCCTAATCAGCACTGCAGGATTCCGACAGCTGGTTCTACTTTGGAATCAATTGGAACCTCCTGGGCCCCTTGCTCTTTCTCTGCAAGGAGTAAATGCCATCTCACAGCTAAGATTTAGAAATTTGCCACGCCGTATCAGAAACAGATCCAGCCTCCAACAAGGTCAAGGTTCTCCAGGCCGAGGCCCCAGCTCTGGAGCCTCTGCAGCCTTCCCGGTGGCCTTGGAGGCTGAGGCTCTGGCCTGAGATCAAGGCTGCCTGAGGTACTGCCAACAAGCACTATCCTGTCGCTGGCCGTTAGGAACTGCCACCCAAACTCCAAACTGCCCAGATTTCCATTTCAAAGAGTGAGTCAAGTTCCAATGTGGAGAGCCTGTTAAACAACAGTTTTTAGGATATGAGTGTTAGAGTGCAAGAATGCATTTGATTTGGAAAGGAATTGCTTCCTAAATGCCTGCCTTATAATTTCTTCCATCTGTCCGCATTTCTGGGGGGCCCTTGAGAGCTTCTGGGCCTCCAGAGCGGCCGGCGCTGGCCCTGGGTGCTGTAGGTACCAGAGGATGTCGGTGAATGGCCGTTGTCACCACTGCCTGAGGCTTGATGAGTCATCAGGCGAAGGAGCAGCAGGCTGAGTGGAATCCTGACTCTGAGCTTACCAGCTGTGTGACCTCAGGGAAATCCCTTGCCTTCTCTGAGTTTTCGTTTCCTGATTTGAAGATCGATGGCAGGGCTCTGTGCTCTTGAAACTCCCTTGCAGCTCTTTGATTTTCAGATCCCATCTGATCACAGATAGTATAATTGATCAAAGGATGAAAAATAGTAGCTACCATTAATTGAGTCATGTTAAGTACTTTAATATATCGATGAATGAATTGAATGAATGAATGCAAAGATCTCTTATCTCTTTTGGAAAAGAGAGTGAAAAGGGAGATAAAGTGGTGTTTTGAACACCCATTATGTATTAGACATATGTATTAGACATATTCTAGATGACCTAATACCTCTTGTTTTGTCCTCTTTTCAAATTGGTAGGTATTATTATCACAATTTATAGATGCTGAAAGGGGTTAAGTAACTTGCCACATAAGTAGTACAGCCAAGGATTTCAACCCAGTTTAGCTACTTGGAAAAGGTATATGGATCTGTCCTCCTCCTGAATTTTGAGCCCCCCTCCTACGTGTTGCTGATAAGCAGGAAGTGCTCAGGCCCAAAGTAGTCCCGAGTCAAGACTGGTTAAACGGATGAAGCAGGTCTCAGTGATCCTCTTGGAGAGGAGCGGGCTCTGCCCAGGAGGCACAGTGGGTGGAGGGGGTGGGACCTGGTAGAGCCCAAGCTCCTGAGTCCCCCGGCCTTGGGGTAGCCCCCTACCAGGCACCTCTGACAGACTACCCCGTGCTTCTAGAGAAGCTTCAAGAGAAGTGGGAAGAAGCGGCAGAAAAACAAAAGGAAGAGAGGAGGAGAAGGAAACAGGGGACAGAATACTGGGCCCAGCTGGACTGGGGCCAGGAATTCTGGGCTGCATCCTTTCCCCTTGATCAGGGCACCCTATACCCTCCTGTTTCGTATACTTGTGTGGGTGGGCAGACCTGGCGCCAGCCTCCAAAGACTCCTGGGAGGAGGCCTCAGGTCCATTTTATAAACTGGGAGATGGATACCCACATGCCCTCATTCCCTCACTCCCCCTTCCCCTTCCCCCAGCCTCTTCCACCCCCCACCCCCCCGAAAGTTGTGCTGCTAGTCTTAGGGAATATGTCCTGGTGAGACCAGCAGGACAGAGAACCCAGGATTCCTTGCTTCCACTCAAGAGACTTTCCTGACTGCAAGCATCTGAAATTTGGTTAGTCATGCTTTCATTGTTTTCAACAAATAATTTCCATGCTCCTACTTTGATCCTGGCACTTCTAGACACTAGCTATAAAATAGTGAGCAACATGGAATCTATTACTGCCCTTGTGGCTCTTACAGCCTAATTGGAGGCTGGAGTGGAGGTGGGGGACATGTTAGTTTCCTGTGGCTGCTATAACAAATAGCCCAAAACAGGATGTCTTAAAATAACAGAAATTTTTATTCTCTCACAGTTCTGGAGGCCAGAAGTCTGAAATAAGATGTTGGTGAAGTTGGTTCCTTCTGTAGACTCTGAAGGGTAATCGGTTCCAGGCCCCTCTCTTACCTTGGTGGCTACTGGCGATCCTCCATATTCCTTGGCTTGCAGACACATCACTCCAAGCTCTTCCTCCATCTACACATTACCTTCTCCTCTGTGCGTCTTCTCTCCTTCTCTTTTCTTATTAGGTCATTTGTCACTGGATTTAGGGCTTATTCTGATCCAGCATGATCTCATTTCAAGATCCTTGTCTATATATACAAAGACTCTTTTCTAAATGAGGTCATATTTACCAGGTCCAGGGTGGACCATCTGTTGGGATTGCCCCATGCAGTCCACTGCAGGGGGCAAGAATAAAATGAAATCAACAAACAATGATATAATTTCACATGGTGGTGAGTGGTGAGATAGGAAAAGAAACCTGGAAAGTTGTGGAATGGAGATATAGTCTACCTGTTGGATACTTAACTTCTCTGAACCTCACATTCTTCATCTGGAAAAACGAGAATATTAATGCCTAACTCACAAAGTTGATGTCAGGATTCAATTGCCTGAGGGTTACATATGTAGTTGTTGATTGAACAAATGATGAAAGTTCCTGGCTAATAGTTGTGTCTATATAGGACTTCTTCCACTGGCTTCAAACGTTCCTTTTCCTCCACATTCATTCATCCAATATTGTTTTTTAATATTTTCTTTCTTTCTTTCTTTCTTTCCTTTTTTTTTTTTTTTTTTTTTTTGGCTGCATAGGGTCTTAGTTGTGGCCCGCAGAATCTTCCTTGTGGCGTACGGGCTTCTCTCTACTTGTGGCATGCGCATGCGGGTTTTCTCTCTCTAGTTGTGGTGTGCGGGTATTCTCTCTCTAGTGGCGTGTGGGCTCCAGAGTGCATGGTCTCTGTAGTTTGCAGCATGTGGGCTCTCTCACTGAGGCACACGGGCTCAGTAGTTGTGGCGCGCAGGCTTGGTCTCCCGGTGGCATGTGGGACCTTAGTCCCCCGACCAGGGATCAAACCCGAGTCTTCTGCATTGGAAGGTGGATTCTTTACTACTGGACCACCAGGGAAGTCCCCATTCAATATGTTTTGAGCCCCTATTCTGTACTAGACTTTTCCCCTAGGCCCTGGAGATACTACAGGAAGCAAAATAGACAAAAATTTGGTTCCCTTATTGAACTTACATTTTCGTTGTTCTGATGGTTAACTTTATTGGTTAACTTGACTGGGCCACAGGATGCCCAGCTATTTGATCAAACATTATTCTGGGTTTGTCTGTGAAGGTGTTTTTGGATGAGGTTCACATTTAAATCAGCAGAATGTGTAAAGCAGATTGCTCTCCCTAATGTGGGTGGGCCTCATCCCATCAGGTGAAGGCCCAAATAGAACAAAAAGGCTGACCCTCCCACTAGTAAGAGAGACTTCTTCCTACTTGATGGTCTTTGAACTGAGACATGGGCTTTCTTCCTGCTTTATGACTCAAACTGAAACATGAGCTCTTCCTGGGTCTCCAGCCTGCCAGCTTTCAGACTGGAACTTACACCACCAACTCTCCTCATTCACAAGCCTCTGGACTCAGACTAGAACTACACCATTAACTCTTCTGGGTCCCAGCTTGCTGACTGCAGATCTTGTGGCTTATCAGCCTCCCTAATCATGTGAGCCAATTCCTTATAATCAAGCTCTTTCTCTCTCTGGTTCTGTTTCTCTAGAGAACCCTACAATCACCATAATTTCCTTTGTAATTGTCCAGCACCTTCTTCATCTTTCATCTCTTTTTATCCACCAAACAACATTGTGAAGTAGGCAGAGCAAAGGTTGTGAAAACCCCCATTTTACAGAGGAGGACACTGAGACCTAGGGAAGATTCTCCTTAACTGCTATGTGCCAGGGCCAATCTCACCACAAGAGAAACATTCTCATGTCCTTGCAGCCAGAGGATGTGTGGGAAACTGGATGAAAAGGTTGTGCTCAAGTCAGTTTTTCTAAACCTCTTTAACAAGGGAGTAGCATTTTGATTTTGATGATGGTTATCATTTTTCTTTTTGTGGCCAGGGTGGAAAAACTATTACTCTTCTCTTTGATTTTTAATACAGCATTGGTCATCAATTAGAAAGCTCTTAAGATTCCCTCAGGGAGAGACTGCTAAAATGTGGGCTAGGCAAGCCTTGTGAAATAATATACATGCAAGATCTTTTAGAAAAGCTTCAAGTGGACTTTAAAAAACAGTGTGGATGAGTCATGGAGACTCAAGTTCACAATGATTTTAGAATTTATCAATTCCAGTCAATGCTAAAGAATGCTAAAGCCCAGAGAGGTCAACTGGCTTCCCAAAGTCCACAGTTTAAAAGGAGTATATTGACTTTATTGCTCAGATGTCTGGACTTCCCATCCAGTGCTTTGTTCATTATTTACTGCTTATTTACTGAATGCAGACACCGTCCCCTACTCCTGCCACCTGCTCTTAGGGTCTTTTCATGTCAACCCTGTGGAGTGGGAATAAAATGGTGGTGGAAAGGATATTCACATATCTAAAATGCTGGTTAGCACACGTGATCCTTCATTTGTAAGCAAAATATTTTGGAGTCAGGCAGACCTGGGTATCAAGCCCAGCTCTGTTGCTTGCTAGTTGTGGAACTTGGGTAAATGACAACATCTCAGACCTGTTTCCTCATCTGCTAATTAGATCTAGTAACAGTATTTATCACTTTAATTTTCTTTCTTTTTTTTTGCATTCTTTTTATTTAATTTAATTTATTTTTTTATACAGCAGGTTCTTATTGGTCATCAATTTTATACACATCAGTGTATACATGTCAATCCCAATTGTACAATTCATCACACCACCACTCCCACCCCACCGCCGCTTTCCCCCGTTGGTATCCATATGTTTATCCTCTATATCTGTGTCTCAATTTCTGCCCTGCAAATCAGTTCATCTGTATCATTTTTCTAGGTTCCACATATATGCGTTAATATGTGATATTTGTTTTTCTTTTTCTGACTTACTTCACTCTGTATGACAGTCTCTAGATCCATCCACATCTCAACAAATGACCCAATTTCGTTCCTTTTTATGGCTGAGTAATATTCCATTGTATATATGTGCCACATCTTCTTTATCCATTCGTCTGTCGATGGCATTTAGGTTGCTTCCATGTCCTGGCTATTGTAAATAGTGCTGTAATGAACATTGGGGTGCATGTGTCTTTTTGAATTATGGTTTTTCTACTGGGTATATGCCCAGTAGTGGGATTGCTGGATCATCTGGTAATTCTATTTTTAGTTTTTTAAGGAACCTCCATAGTGGCTGTATCAATTTACATTCCCACAAACAGTGCAAGAGGGTTCCCTTTTCTCCACACCTTCTCCAGCATTTGTTCTTTGTAGATTTTCTGATGATGCCCATTCCTACTGATGTGAGGTGATACCTCATTGTACTTTTGATTTGCATTTCTCTAATAATTAGTGATGTTGAGCAGCTTTTCATGTGCTTCTTTCGCCATCTGTATATCTTCTTTGGAGAAATGTCTATTTAGGTCTTCTGCCCATTTTTGGATTGGGTTGTTGTTTTCTTCAATATTGAGCTGCAAGAGCTGTTTATATATTTTGGAGATTAATCCTTTGTTCATTGATTCATTTGCAAATATTTTCTCCCATTCTGAGGGTTGTCTTTTCATCTTGTTTATGGTTTCCTTTGCTGTGCAAAAGCTTTGAAGTTTCATTAGGTCCCATTGTTTATTTTTGTTTTTATTTCCATTACTCTAGGACGTGGGTCAAAAAAGATGTTGCTGTGATTTATGTCAAAGAGTGTTCTTCCTATGTTTTCCTCTAAGAGTTTTATAGTGTTTGGTCTTACATTTAGGTCTCTAATCCATTTTGAGTTTATTTCTGTGTATGGTGTTAAGGAGTGTTCTAATTTCATTCTTTTACATGTAGCTGTCCAGTTTTCCCAGCACCACTTATTGAAGAGACTGTCTTTTCTCCATTGTATATCCTTGCCTCCTTTGTCATAGATTAGTTGACCATAGGTGCATGGGTTTATCTCTGGGCTTTCTATCTTGTTCCATTGATCTATATTTCTGTTTTTGTGCCAGTACCATATTGTCTTGATTACTGTAGCTTTGTAGTATAGTCTGAAGTCAGGGAGTCTGATTCCTCCAGCTCCACTTTTTTCCCTCAAGACTGCTTTGGCTATTCGGGGTCTTTTGTGTCTCCATACAAATTTTAAGATTTTTTGTTCTAGTTCTGTAAAAAATGCCATTGGTAATTTGATAGGGATTGCATTGAATCTGTAGATTGCTTTGGGTAGTGTAGTCATTTTCACAATATTGATTCTTGAAGTCCAAGAACATGGTATATCTCTCCATCTGTTGGTATCATATTTAATTTCTTTCATCAGTGTCTTATAGTTTTCTGCCTACAGGTCTTTTGTCTCCCTAGGTAGGTTTATTCCTAGGTATTTTATTCTTTTTGTTGCAGTGGTAAATGGGAGTGTTTCCTTAATTTCTCTTTCAGATTTTTCATCATTAGTATATAGGAATGCAAGGGATTTCTGTATCCTGCAACCTTACCAAATTCATTGATTAGCTCTAGTAGTTTTCTGGTGGCCTCTTTAGGATTCTGTATGTATACTGTCATGTCATCTGCAAACAGTGACAGTTTACTTCTTTATCCAGCTGGAGCTCTTAACCACCATTCTAAATGTTAAATAATTTTCCATGTAATGATTCATTTGATGCTAATAATAATAATAACCATGATTCATGGAGAGCCTACTGAGTATGAGATACTTTATTAGGCCGTTTTAAAATATCTACTCTTCACTACAATGAGAGACGTGTATTATTTTCTCTGGCTTGCAGATGAGGAAGCAGGTTCATACTTTGCCTCATTTGATCTTTGTCATAATCCTTTGAGGCTGGTTCTCTTGCGATAACAGATGAGGAAATGGAAGTTCAGAGAGGCTAAGAAACTTGCTTGTGGTCACACAGTGAATTATAGGCAGAGCTGGGTCTCACACCCAGATTTTTCTGACTCAGAAGTCTGGGTTTTGAATCACTGTGCTGCAGTTCTCAAAGTAACCCATAAGGTAGGCAGATACATCCCTGTTTTGCAGTGGGGAAACTGAGGTAATGGGAGGGGAAATGACTTACTTAATATTCTTCCAGCTTCATTATGATTTCTGGAGATCATCATGCTTCGTAACTGCATGCAAGGGCTTTGGAGCTGATTGCACTGAGCACAGTGCTGGGACCTGGCGAGCAATCAGTTAACGGTAGCTGTCGTCATTTGCAGTGTGGGAGTTCCGTAGCCCACAGCCTTGGGTGCAGACCTGGTACCTGCATCCTGGACTGTCTGCATTCTCTTTAGTGCTGGCTTATGCTTAGACCACAGGACTTTTCTATCATTTCCATTCAGTGCCCATTGATGACACACCACCCCAATAAAAGCCACCTGTGTCTCTGCAAGGACAGCTTCCTTTGTGGGAGGTGCATCTGAATGGATGTGGCTCGCAGGGGAGCCTTGGAGCAGAGACCCAGCCCCTGACTCATGCTGAGCTGTTCCCCATCTGGCTGAGGCTGGCCCAGGAGCTGTCCCCCTGCCTCTAATCCAAAACTGGCCCTGTCGTCTTGGCACAGACCTCCCGCTGGACTTCAGGCTGCAGTCCTACTCACTCTCTGATTCTTCCTCTGGCACCTGCCAGGGTCCAGGAAGAGGGTTATGGAGCCTCTCTTTAACTCAGCTTTTCCCCTGCATCCTTTATTATTGGTTGAATTGTGGGAGCCAAAGCTGAATTTCTCTCCCATTTCCTCTGAAATCAGTATCCGGCAAGAATCATCTCTGCACTTGAGAGTCTAGGGAGAAGTCACCACCAGTTCTGGCTCTTTGCCTCTGGAGGAAGAGTTAGTCACTTGGTTACCGTTGGCTGAAATTGATAGGAGATGTCATGGGGAGGAAACACGCTTCTTATGAGTTAGCAGAGCACAGTCTTCAAAAATAATGGCCTTTTTCTCGTACAGAGAAAGTTAGTGGCAAATTGATTTCCTCTTCTGGGAGTCCTGACTCTAGTACCCTAGATGCTGCCACTATTGATTCCTTTCTACTCAGCCCACAGAAGTCTTGGGAGGCATGTGACAAAAATGTGGAGTTGGGGAAAAGGAAAATGAGATATTTTAACACATTGTCTCATTTTATCCCCACACAACCTATGGTTGTTATCCCCATTTTTCAAGGGTAAAAAATGTGAAACTCGGAGCAGTGTCTGAGTTTGTCCTTGCCTGTCCAAGGTCACACAGTTAGTAACTGGAAGAGCCGACTTATGGACCCAAGTCTGTCCAGTGCCAAAGCCACAGCAGCGGAAGCAGCTCTTCCATCTCTTTCTTTCCCTCTGTCTCCTCTTCTCCTCTCTTTTCCATTTGTCACCTACTCCCATACCCACCCTCCAAGGAGTCAGAGATTTTCCAAAGGATTACATAAGACAACACACTGCTTTGCATACAGTAGGAGCTCAATAAGTACACACTGAATCTGAATTGCTGTGCCATGCTTTTTAAGTGTGTTTGCATTTTCTAAAAGTATTCCTGGAAAAGATAATACCTAACACCAACAACTAAATGGTGAATTTCTAGCACAGGGAATCTTTACTTGGACATTTCTTCCCCCTCCGTCTCTCTCCTTCCCTCCCTCTCTCCCTCTCTCCCTTCTTCCCTTCCCTTCCCTTCCCTTCCCTTCCTGTTCTCTCTCTCTTTCAAAACACTGGCACTAACCTAAGTGCTTTGTCAATATTTACTGAGTTAATCCTCATTACCACTGTGTGAGGTAGGTACTACTATTAGCAGCAGCATCCCATTTTGCAAATAAGTAAATGGGGCACAGAAAGCATGGCTCAGTTTTCTGCCTAGGAACATAGCTTAGAATCAGCACAGGGGGAGTTTGAAGGTGGGCAGTCAGGCTTTTTAACCACTGCCAGTGCACCGTTCTGCCTGTCGAGGTGGGGATAGTTTCCGGGAGCCACTTCCATCTCTTATACCTACCTGAGATTGTACGGTTTCCAAGATATGTTCACATGTCTCATTCCATTTAATCCTCATCACCATCTGTGAAGGACAGACCATTATTCCTATTTGCCACAGAGGAAACCCAAGGTCCGAGAATTTAAGTGACTTGCTCAAGGTCACCAACTGGTAAGGCGTAGAGCCTGGGAGCCCAACCAACGTGTGATCCATTTATGTCCATGAATGAGGCTGGTGCTGAGAACTAGAGCTGATTGGAGAAAAGACAAAGCTTTGAGCAGGAAGAAAATGCTGAATGTGTTCATTTTTCTTTCTTGATAGTTGGACACAAGAAGTGTGTGTGTGTGTGTGTGTGTGTGTGTGTGTGTGTGTGTGTGTATTCATGAAAGTATTCCTCAGACCTTGAGGTTTTAATAAAACGTGAAAAAAACTTTACCAGCACGTTCCCTTCCCTCCTGGTTTTTGGGCTCTGCATAATTTAAGGAAATGTAATCCATATGTCTGATTATTCATACTTCCATCATCAAAAAATATTGTTGATTCTTTGAGGAGCGTTTGATGTTCTGGAAACCAATTTTTATTTTGAGGGCAGTGGAGAAGCGAGAAGAATTTTTTAAAAAAGCATCTTTCCTTTTCCTACTATTTTATTTCCATTGAAAAACATTTTATGGCATTTGACTGGGAGATGGACAAGTGGTCACTAGAATATTCTACTTTTTTCCTATAGATGTTTATTATAGTGATGAGTCCAGGGATGTAGTTCTTGGCCTCAGGGCTCTGATATGGTAGGGAGGAGAATGAATACTTATGGAATCTCTACCCCACGAAGCTGCTTTACCTACAAGGTCTTATGCAGTGTTCACAACGCCCCTGGGAGGAGGTACCATTGGGTCTATTTTTATAGAAGAGGAGAGTGAGGCTCCGAGGCCAGAGAATGGTCCAGCTGGGATGCAAATCCAGCTTTGCCTGACTCCAAAGCTATGGTGTTCACACCCTACATCTCCTTCAAGAGAAGACAAGGGTGTTTGCCATACAATCCATTATCAATTCTATTTGCATCATCGTCCTTATATCCCGAACAGACCTGTACGCCCGAGCCACATCCTCCCAGGAATCCTTGCTCTTGTCGAGAGGGAGTGAGAGCGAAGGTTCAAATTCAGTGTCCCCATTCATCAAGTATCTACTGCGTGCTGACTGAAGAATGAGGTGCGGGGCAGGACAGAGATGAACCTGACAGTCCCCTCTCCTCTGGAGCACCAAATCAAGTGGGGTCAGCCGATGTGCACCCACCACTAACAACCCCTCCAGGATTGGGACCACTGCAGCCTAAATGCCACCTCCTCAAAGAGGCCTTCTCCAGCCCCCCATTTGAAGGAGCCCTCTACTCTCTATCACTTCAATCTATTGTAATTTGCAACGTTGCACTTTTCACAAGATGACATTTTTCTTGTTACATATTGTTTTGTTTATTATCTATCTCTACTCCTCTAGAAGTAGAACAGTCCCTGGCATATAGAAGGCACTTAAATATTTGTTGAAGGAAAGCTTGTCTTCATCACTGTGTCCCTAGACCCTGAAACAGACTGGGTTTTTAATAACAATACTATCCAGGACTTCTTGATCACTTACCACATTCCAAGCATTCTTTGAATGATTCTACATGTGTTATCTTGTCTGGTTCATCTCACTTAGCCTTACCAGACACCTCTGAGGTAGTTCCAATCATTACTCCCATTTTGCAAATGAGGAAACTGATGCATGAAAGGGCCAAGATCCCACAGCTAGCAAGAAGTGGGGCTGAGTTTCAAACCCAGGCTGTCTTGACCCCAGAACTGGAGCTCTTAACTACCATTCTAAATGTTTAATGAATACGTGAATGACTGGGAGAACTATAGCCAAGCAGAATGTGGGATTTGGAAGGCATTTGGAAGCAACGTGCTATGTGTAGAGAAGAGAATCAATGCATTGTAGCTGACAGAATCAAACTTTTCAGAGAAGTCGACAATTAAGCTTAGTCTTCGGGTGGGTAGGGTGCGAATGTGTGCATTCCAGAGTCAAGAGTCCAGAGTTAGAACCATGGTGAGGACAGATCAAGCACAGGGAAGGCAGAGACGGGTAAGGAGGAGTGGGAAACAAGGCTGAAAAGGGAGGATGGGCCAGAAAGTGGAGGGCTTGGGGTGGGAGTGGGGTACCAAGGAAGGTTTCCACACAGGGAGTCTCCACAATCAGAGCCTTCTGTTTCAGGCTGTATTTAGCCTTGTGTTTTGACTCCAGTGCAGACTGCATGTCACATCTCAATCATCCAGTAATCCCAGGAGGTCCTCATTACTATTTCCACTGTACAGGTGATCCTGTGGCTGCTCTCAAAGAGCTGGATTTTCCCGTTTATCAGCTATTAAATGGCAGAACTAGGGCTCTACCTCCTGCCTGCCCGGGCTGTTTCCACTACCAGGTAAACATTCCCACCACTCCGAGAAAGGAAGGATGCCACCATACCCTCCTCCATCTCCCGAGGGTAAGGGAGAGAACTCCCTGCTCTCCTCTCCCTTCTCAACATTTGAGGCTGTTTCCAGGGGAGAGAGTTTCTGATGAGAGGCGGGGGGGCGGGGGATAGTGGGGTTGGCCAGGGCATTAGTGGTGAGAGAGCCTTGTGGAGGAGGGGAAAACGAGAAGAGAGACAGCAAATTGTTTCTGGATGGAATTTTCCAGACAGGGCCTCAGTCAGAGAACAAATGTGCCTTCTGAATTTTCACTGTAATTGTTATTGACCTTTAGTGCGATGAGCAAAATTACTCTCCCGTACCCCTCCGCCCCCATCCTTTTTTACCAAATTGTTTTTCCTGACTTTTCAAAAATGAAGTTTGGCCAGCCCAGCCCTGACTGGCGACTGTGGGAAAACAAAGCATCTCCTTATGGCCCCAAACGGAGCGTCCGCAATTAATCCATTGATCTCAGTAGAAAACCCTATTGTATCAGAGCCCGCCAGGAGAAAGCTGCCTCCTGCCCCTCTCCCGCCCTGCACAGAACGTTCATTGAAGTCAACCCCCAAATTGATGGCAGGATATGGCCCTAAAAGCCTCCAAATTAAAGGGGCCCAGAAAATAAGGTTGGCTGGGCAGCGGAAGCTGGGGTGGAGGAGGTGGGGGAGAAAGGGGGAAGGGGCTGGGTTTCCTCTGGAATCCGTGGGTAAGAGCAGAATGTCAGGGCCGTAGAGTTTCTGGTTGCCCTTGACTCTCAGTTCTCCTCAGTTTGTTCTGCAGCTTCAGACCCGTAGCTGTCTAGTTTGCTGATTGTTTTTTTGTTGACGCTGTTGTCACTGATGAAATTGACAATGGTGATACTGACTAGGATCTATTGGGTCTGGAAGACTAGATACCACCACCCCCTCTGCCTCATCTTGCTTACTTCTCTAACAGCCCTTGGTGAAAGTGATGGAGATTATGAGGATTATCTCTTTTTAAGTGGGTCCCACCTGTTATGGGCTTTACCCGTTCTTTTTCATTTAACCCTTCAAACCCTGAAGGGGAGCAGAGCTGGCCAGTTAAACAATAACCCAAGACACAGTAGCCCAGTTCACCAGTCTTCAAGAGGCATTAAGCAACACTAGATTTGCAAAACATCTATTTCCCAGAGTTTCTCCAAGGCAGAGTATGTGGATGGAAAGAAGAGTTAGATAAGCTGCCTGGGCTGAGGAGTGAGCCCTGCAGGTGCCTAAACTGTCTTCCATGAGGGTGAGTGAGATGATTGCAGGATTTTGTTTTGCTGAATGGAGTATGTGGTGGGATGCTGCCGTCCTGGGACACCACACAAGCTTGTGAGTTTGTGCACTGCTCACATATACCTTGTATGTTACATGCACCATATGTAAATGTACATATAGGAGCCCCATTACATATACCATACTGTAGACAACTCTGCATGGCAGGCCTGCCATGGTCCCCCTTTTCAATTCTCCCCTCATCCAATGTGCTCTCTCTCTTCTAAATAAATGCTAAACAAATATTCAAAGACTTTTAAGCCTTCAAAGAACACCTACAGTATCAGTCTGGTCCTGTTGGTAGGTAATTTTCTCATTTTACAGATAGAGAAATTGAGGCACCCCGGGATGGAATGACATGTTTAAAGACACACAATTAAGTAGTTGATTCTGATCCAACAAGAGTATAAGCTCTAGGAAAACCAAGATACTTTTTATCTTATTCAGAGATACAGCTCCAATATCTATAGACCTATATCCCAACTGTGTCTAGTGTGGTGCTGGACATGTGGATGATGAGCAATAAATATTGGTTGCATAAACGAGAAAGCTGTATTTTGCTCTTTTCTAGGATATGTGGTGCCCTGATTCTTCTCCTCCTGCCTCGTTGCTACACTATAATTTGTCTGGTCCTTATGTTTTTCAATAATCTTCCTACAAGGATCTTCTGATAAATCCTCCATAACGTTCAATTATAGGAGGAAAGTGGGTTTCTTCAGACAAATAAAAAAGATATACTTCCCTTGATGAGAAAACAAGAGCTATAGCAGTCTTCAAATTTCCCATCTTTGTCATGGCTTCCAAGGAGTTCAGAATTAAATTTGGTGCTCAATTTCATATTATCCTTGAGTTACATTTTGAGTACAGTTTTTTCACTCATTCTGTGGTTTCAGATCTCTCTCTTTCTCTGATTCAATTTTACAGGTGTCTTTTGGGATGTCGAGAAGACAGTCTAATAATAATAGTGCCCATGATGTCACTAGGACCATATGTTGTCCAGAGCTCCCTATATGTCTAAGAGCTCTACTGGGAAACCCTACCCAAGCCCAGACTTGGCTATATGCTTCATAGTTCATCTACACCAGTAGTTCTCTACTGAGGTGGGTGTGGAGGTGGAGTGATTTTGCCCCTCAAGGGATGTTTGGCAACGTCTGGAGGTATCTTTGGTTGTTACTGGAATCTAGTGAGCAGAGGCCAGGGATGCCGCTTAATATCCTGCAATGCATGGGATGGCCCCTACGATACAAAGAATCGTCTAGCACCAAATGTAAATAGTGTCAAGTGTTGAGAAACCTTGATCTATACCTGTCAACTGTCATGAAGCATCTCATGGAAAGAATTGAACTTCACCCTTTTTTCTCTTTACTTGTCTGAGAGTGCTCAAGGAAAGCCTTTGGCTAGGCTTCCCATAAATTCTCTTCGAAGCCCCCATTTCCCCCTACCCACAGCTTCTGTCTTGCTCACATACTAGAGGAACCCAGACAGATGAGGACCCCATCTTATTCATCTTCTGACCTTTGATTTTTGCACAGGTCCTAGCATGGAGACTTTTCCTTTTTTTTTGGAGACTTTTCTATCTAAGATACAAGGTGATCTCACATCTTTAGCATTGAGAGAAGAGAGAGAATTTCAGAATGAAATAATTTTCTTTTTCTTATTGCCTTCAGTTACACAGTCCCAAAGAGGAAGTTAATAAAAATATAGCTCCCCAGAGATCTGTCCTGATACGTTTTGAACAGAGCTTGGATATTTTTGCTGTGTTAGCATCATCGTGACGAAGGCATTCCCCACGTCCACCTCTGCCATCCTGTGTTCTCTTAGTCGACTATCAGTAACATAAGCCCTTTGGGCCAATGGACAATTGTATTGCCAGCAAGCTAGACTCTACTCTGTCCTGGCGCCCTCACAATCTCTAAGCTATGATTTTTCTTCCTCACAGTAAGCTGCCTGGTCTAAATTTCTGGACAGCTGCCTCACTTTCCCTGCTTCACTCCTCAGGTCTTCCTCGGTAAAGCTCAGACTGGAACTCAAGCCTCGTGAGTTGGAACCCTGCTGCCAACTCTCTTTTCATTGGTGTGGGCAGAGGGCAGAAAGGCGCTGGTCCTGCTTTTCCTACTCATCCTCCATCGGCAGGGTCCTTCGTGCCATGAACCACGAATGTGATGATTTCCACGGTGCCATGCAGTTACCGCCCCATCTGATTTTCAACATTACCTGTGTCCCAGGGAGGGACAGGATATTAGGAGAGGCAAGTTCAGGCTCACTTAATCAATTAGACACTGATTCATTCCATAGCATTTAACATTTTGGGCAAAAGTACTGTATGCCAAGCACTGTGCCAGCTGTTGCGTTCACAAGTTTAGTAAGATCTCATCACTAGCTAACAGAGAGACCAACTGAAGCATACAGTGCTCTGTGCATAAGTGCTGTGATTGACGTGAGTACAGGGTGTTGGTGCCTGGAGGGCACCCATCTCAGTCTGGGGAATGTGGTCAGAGAAGCCTTCCTGGAGGAAGGGATGCCTGAGCCAGGTTTTACAGGGCTTCTATTGGCTCAACCAGCTCCTCTAGCCAGACTGGTCTCCCCAGCAACTGTGTCACACTGGTTCTCTTCATTCTTCTCAGCAGTCGCTCCCAACAACATCTGTGTTACTATATTTGTGGCAATTCTTTTTTCCTAGACCAAAAAAATAAATAAAAATGAGAGAGCGGTGGGCCCCTTGAATTGGGGGAACTTCCCGTCGGAGAAGTTATACCCCAGCCTGTGAGTAAGCTGTGGATCACGAAGGTTCAACTTGGGGTGACTTCTGGTAGGTAGCCAGTGGTTCAAGGCACTCACTGCTTTCTAATAAGAAATGGCTGCGTGGGGTGAGGATGGGGTTACCACCCCTGTCAACCAGCTCCAGCCCTGCCCCCGCACCCCACGAAGAGACCCGCCCGAGACGCCAAACCAGGAGGCAGAGTGTTTTCAGATCTTCTCCACAGCTCTGAGAGGCAGAGGTAATTATCCCCATTGCCTTGCTGAAGAAACTGAGAGTCAGATGGCTTGAGTCACTTGCTAATAAACGCCCGAGACAGGTTGCAAAAGCAGGGCTTTTCAGTCCAAATCTGCTTTCTTCACACCACCCTATTTTCTTTGCACAGCTGAGACTCCGTGACCAATGAAGGGCAAATCAGAGCCCTGCCCTAGATCCCCTCAGGCTTGCTTTCACGGAGTTGCTTTGGAGATGAAACAGAACCAGAACAGAGCTTATGTGTTTTATTATGTCACACCTCTTTTTCCCAAGATTTCAAAGTCCTGGGTCCATTTATCTAGATACTCAAGTTCTCAACAGGGGCGTTAGATAGAGGCTGGAGAGGGAAATGCTGTTTTGGAAAGAATGAAACCATTCTTGCAGTGTTTATATTCAATTCCGGAGACATGGTTAGAAAAATATTTTTAAAAAACGGAAGGAAGAGTAACTATGCACTCACCAAACGTGGGCTGCTCATCGTGGGGAACCTTTGCCCTGGGAGTCTGTTCCCAGGACTAGACATGTGCAGCCCCAAACTGCCGATAGGAGATGAAAGGGAATCTTTCAACATTTCCTCCTATTGTCTGAGCTTTCTCCCTGCTTTGTCACCATAACATTCTTTTTGGGAATTCCATTAATGTGGAGTTTTTCCCTCCCCCAGGAACAATTAAAAGAGAGGAGCTGGCAAAGCCAGCCAGGAAAGACCTGTGGCTCACTCCTAAGTGAGTAACTATCATGTGTCTTGGAAAGGTTTGCTGCTTCCAGCCGAAGAAATTTGAGCTTAAAGATCCTATCTATCTGGCAGCAAGATGTGATTTAGACTGTACAGTGAGGTGCTGGGAGGGCTGAATATGACCTGGGGACCAGAAGACCTAGGCTCAAATCCTGTTTTCACTCTTTACTAATTGCGTGACTTTGAGCAAGGTAGTTAACTTCTCTGAACTTCAAGTGCATCGGTGAAAATAGGAATTCTGCCTATGTTGTGTGTGCTCTTGTGAAAAGGAAATGAGATAGGGGATATGAAAGTATTGATACTTGGCACATGGTAGCTTTCAAATCTGGCTTTTTCTTTCTTTCTCTGTCTTGTCACGTCCCTTCCACCTGCACAGAATCTAACATGAAGCTTCTGAGTTAGTCAAGCAAAAGAAGCAGGAACAGTCTAAACAGGAAGCTTTAAGCACTGACAACTCCATTTAACTAATACTAAGTTAACTAACAACTTCAGTTAACTCATACATTTGTATGTATGTATGTGTGGAGCAGTAATTTGTAAGAAAAGAAAGAAAGAGTACTTGACTGAGGCTGTGTGTCCCTGTGATTTTCATCATTGCTCTGAGTACTAATAAGGAATATATATATATGACTATATAAAATATATATGTAAATTTTTTGTGTAAAATAAGCCTATTGTTTATAATGCACTTGTTGTACTCTGGGTACTTTGTGAATATTATCTTGATTAAACCTTGTAATCACATTATATAGTAGGAATTTTTATCCAAAAGTCCATATAAGGAATTAAGGCTTAGAGAGATAGTCAGTAGTGGAGTTAGGATATCTTTTTAAGTCTTAATGTTTTTAGAGCAGTTTTAGATTTACAAAAAAATTGCGAGGAAGGTACAGAGATTTCTCATATACCCCTGCCCCCGCACATGCATAACCTTCTGCCGACATCACTCACCAGAATGGTACATTTTTTTTTTACCAAGGACGAACCTACATGGACTCATCATTATCATCCAAAGTCTGTAGTTTACCTTAAGGTTCACTCTTGGTGTTGTACCTTCCATGGGTTTGGGCGTATATAATGACATATATCTATCATTATCATATCATACAGAGTATTTTCACTGCCCTAAAAATCCTCTGTGCTCTGCCTATTCATCTCTTTTTCTTTTCTTTTTTTTTTTGCCAGTTTTTCTAGATTTTTCTACTTAGATGATCACGTCATCTGCAAATAGAGTTTTATGTCTTCCTTTCCAAACTGTATAGTTTTTATTTCTTTTTCTTGTCTTATTGCATTAGTAAGGATGCAATACAATGTTAAAATGTATGAGCAATGAAAAGGGACATCCTTGCTTTGTACCTGATTGTAGTGGGAAAGTTTCGGTTTCTTATCATTAAATATGATGTAAGCTGTAGGGTTTTTGTAGATAGACTTTATCAAGTTGAGAAAGTTCCTCTACATTCCTAGTTTACTCAGTTTTTATCATGAGTTGGATTTTGTCAAATAGTTTTTCTACATCTATTAGTATGATTATGTGCTTTTTCTTTTTTACTCTGTTGATACAATGGATTACATTAAATATTGAACCAGTCTTGCATACCTGAAATAAATCACACTTGATTGAATTAAGATTCTGCTTTTTCTGATTCAAAAGCCACCCCTCCCAGCACTGAATTTCAAAAACCCCTGTGATCTCTAATGCTCATATTAGTATTTAGAGTGTACAATCTTGTAGTCACTCATACATTAGTTCAAGGAACTGTCATGTGCTAGGTACTATTCTAAATAGGGAGATTTCAAGTTGTAGAAGATGATCTTTACCAGTTACCTAAAACTTGTGAACTTCAGGTATTTTTAAAATTTGTAAATGGAAATATTGTTTACCTGAAGATTTGTTTGGGAGGATTACATGAAAAAAATGTATGTAAAGCATCTCAGAGTGTGCTTGGCATATGGTAGGTGTTCATATAAGATTCTTAGCACACTCAAACTGGTCAATTTGGGAATAATTATTTAAGGAGTTACAGACAGCATTAGAGAAAGCAATGAAGGTTAGTGCTAGACCCTAGGACTAGCAACAGAAGGGAGATTTTACTATCCTCGGGCATGAAGGGGTGAGGGGAAGGACCAGTTATGGAACTAGAAGAGAGTAGCTATATAGAGAGGGCTGCCTTTCACAAGCTGTGGCCTTCGGTAGAGAAATATCATTAACCCATAGCAACCTGACATAGAAGGAGCCAGGGGCACCAATATCCCAACTTCACTCTCCTCTCATTTTCTGATCTCCTACTAGTGGTTCCCACTGAATCCCAACTGGGAGCCAGAGCTCAAGGGAGCCAACTGATGTCCTTTATAAGGTCAGCCTCCTGGGGCACAGAGTCAGATGAAAAGTGGAGAGAGTAGATCTGGATGGGCAAATGGAGAATATCCAGCAGAATATTCCATCAATATTGAATCCAAATTCACATGGTGAAATTGCTTACAGTCAAATAGGGAAGATGAAACTTTTACCCAGCATCCACACCACAGGGTAGAGTGGGGTGAGTCTATTAAAGTAGGTTTGAGCTGGATGAGCTGCCACTTAATATTTGTCACAACGTGTAGTGGTTCTCCAGTGTCTAACAAAACCTAGACTCTAAGCAGGCATTAAAGATCTGCTATAATGGGACTTGGATCATGTCGAGTCTTTCTTTCATCTGACCTTTGACAGTCACCTAAGTCATAGGCACTGTCATGACTCCATGCTTTGGTTGAACTGCTTCCTACAGCCCAGAAGTCCCTGGCCTCCAGGCTTCCCCCGCTTCTTTTCCAGCTCTCAGGGCACATCCCACTGCCCCTAGCCCACTCATAATCTTAGGATTGTTTTCCCTGTGCTTCTGCAGTGTGGTGCCTGCTTGTCATGATAGGATATGCTTCATTCAACAAACATTTCGTTCAACAGACACTGAATGCCTATTGACCTCCTGACACAAGACAAAAAAAGGAGCTACACAGGGAATTAGGACCGGTTCTTGTCCCTAAGGAGCTCATATTCTTCCCGGGATTAGAACTCTCCTGTTACTTGGCCATCTTCCTTCTAGACTATCGGTGTCCTAAGGACAGGGAATCTGTTTAATTATCTTTGTACTTCCAGTGCTTAGCAACTGTGTGGCACAGAAGTCTTTCAGAAAATGTGAAACCATAGAAGAAACAAGGATGGAGAGAGGGAGGAAGGAGGGAAAAAAGAAATGAATCAATTTATTCCACAGTTATTTGCTAAGTGCCTAAAATGTGCCAGGCCCTGATATACAATGAATAGCACAGGCTACACACATGCAGGGGTGTGTGTGTGTGTGTGTGTGTGTGTGTGTGTGTGTGTGAGTGCACACACATACATGAAGCCTGAGGAATTGGTGATGAATGCCTGCAAAGCCCTGAGGACAAATCAGAGGACACCCTCTTGACTTCAGCTTTCTAAACTGAAGCTTTCAGAATCCAAATGAGAGAAGAGAAGGGATCTGTTTTGATGCCTGACAGTTATTGAGAGGTGGTGTGAGAGGACTCTTCAAACAGTTTCTGAAAGCAGGTGATTTTTTTGCAAATGAAGGCTTGTCATATGGTATTTGGATGATATAATTTCTTTAATTGAAAGTGTTATCTTAACCAGAGAGTTTTGCAAAACCCCAAAACAAAGACATCTGTTGCTGTTTTTGTTCTTTTCCCCAGCAAACAATCTGGTGGTGAAAAATAGGAATGACTAAATGGAACGCCAGGGAAAATTGTGGATTTGAAAAACAAACCCCTACGTCTTTAAAAGGGGGCAATTAATCAAAGTACAAGGCAGGCAGTTTTGAACAGAGTCTTCTGTAACATCTTGGGTCATTATAACTCTACTTCTTTATATATCAATAATTATGAAGAAAGAACCAAGGGGACAAATTTGTGGCAAATTTAATGCATTTCTCTGTTGTCTGTGGACCTTAACTCTTAGCTCTGTGCTGCTCGTGCCTTGGCTGAATCTCCAGGCCAGACCCTTTGATCCGCTGGCCTCCTGGGTCTCCTGGACAACTCTTCCTGATGCATCTCAAACTCAGCTGATCAAAACTGACCTCATCTGTCCACTGGGACCAGCTTCTCCTCTTGAATTCTCCATTTGGGGGAGCACCCTACCACCCACTCAGTACTGTACCACAGGACCTTCTCCCTCCTGGAGACTAGCACAAGCTAAAATCAGGACTCACGGCTACATCCTTGGAAAGATTCTCCACTCTTCTCCCTTTTCTTCACCCCCACTACCACTGCATCCCTCTCTCAGATTGCTGCCATGGCCCTGCCTCTCTCCAGGTCTGTAGCTAGCCTTGACCCCTGAATCAGTTAGGCTCATGGCAGGAAGCAGAACTCATCTCACATGGTTCAAATGAAGAGTCATTAAAGAAGGGACAGAGAGGCGGGGGCAGGTTAACGTCATGAACAGGGGATGTCAAGGCACCCAGAGAGTAGCAACGGCTGGGAGCTGTTACCACCTCTAGGACTGAATGGACAGGGGAAGAAATAAAGATGTTGAAGATCAGTGAGAACTAGAACCATGGAGGGAGGGCTGCCCAGTGGGAAATACCAGAAAGGCTATGTGGAAGCAGGGGAGGAGTGGGGAAGATATCACATGGTGGATGCTTCCTCTACCCACCTCCTTTCTCCTTGCTGGAGATCCCCATTGGTTGCACCCAGATTTCTTGTTCCAGGGTGCCCAGAAGGCACAGTCAGCAGGGGTCCGCCTCCTGGGACACAGAGCTGGCAGAGAAAGGCTGAGAATAGATCTGGGAACATGGAAGAGGAGGACCAAGCATGGATAGTCTCTCCCTTCTTATCTGTTCTACACTCTGATACCCATGTGCTAGTTCTAAAACCCTGATGATACCTCTCTTTGAATTGAACCACTTTTTATTTTTTTCTAGAGAGAGTCTCTTATTTCCAGTTAGGTCCACACAGAGAGCATTCAGCATCACACTGGTGACTGGGAGCCACCTCTCTAATTCATGTAACATGTCACTCTTGGTGGTCTCTGATCTGAGACCGCTAATCTCATGCTGCACCATGCATGAAACCATCCTGTTCTTCAAACCCTCTTATTCTCCCCTCACCCACTCCCCACCCCGACCAGGAACTGAACCACTTTCAAAACTCCCCAAAGCTCCTTAAATTGTCATTGAATCTTCCTTTGACCTCTTCTCACCTCCATAGTCCTGTCTCTCACCACTCCTGGTTTTTACTCAATACCCCAACTCTACTGCATTACTTCCAGACCCCTGAATACACCATGTTGTTCCACATCTCCATGCGTTAGTAAATGTTCCTTTCTTTCCCTGGAATACTCTCTTCTTCCCACCCAAACCTTCCCAACACTATCTGCCTGGTAAACTGCAAGTCTTCCAAACCTAGTTCAGATGCCACCTCCTCCAGGAAGATCTCACTAACTGTCCCCTACCTGAGTTAATCACACCTACCTCTGAGCAATCTTCATTATATCCATTTTTATTTTTGCACTATTGATACACTTTGTGAATTGTTCTTGAACCTGTCTGTGTCCCCCAGCCAGACTGGCAGCTCCTTGAAGGCAAAGATTGTGTGTTTCATGTGTCCCGGCATCCCAGCTGATTATCATAGCTCTTGGAACATTAAATCTGTTCAGTAAACATTTAAAGAAGAAAAGAAAGTAAAGAGGAAGAGAAGGTAGGAGGAAGGAAGGAAGGAAATCATTCCAGCTGCTCAAAGCATTTTCAAGTGCCTTGCCTCATCTGACCTTCACAAGCAGTCTAAGTGCTGGACCAGTCTTTGGTCAGATGCTAGGGTCACACACTAAAGGCTCCCCTGACAAGTGGACACAAGTTTCAGACATGAATGGCTGCTCACTCCAGTGCAGCCAGCCCCTTCCATCTTTGGAAGACTGGCTGCCAGAAACTTCTTCCTTTGAGCAAAATCTATCTGTCTATAAGTTTTTCATACTGTGGTTCTAGGCTTTGGGGCCACCCAGGAGATATCTATGCTCATTCCAAGGTACAAGCTCTTCTGAAATGAAGGCAACTCTGTTGTCCTCTGAATTCTTTCTCCTCTAAGCCGAGTATTTCTCATCCTTCAGAGGTTCTTCATCATAGAGTCTTTGAGACCTTTTATTACTCTGAGGGTCTCATCAGAATGTTTCTGTCTGCCACTGGTCCTCATTCAAAACTGTGCCAAACCACTCAGTTGCTTCTCTTTAGGATATCGACACCATAGCAAGACACTGTACATCTAAAACAATAGCTCCATGTTATTGGTGGTGGTGGTGGGGCTTCTATGTCCAGATAAGATAATTGAGGTTCTGTGAAGTGCCCACTTGCCCTGCCTCATGTAGATGGGAAATAGCAGTGCAGGGATTATACCCAGAGCCATCTGGCATCCAGAGCCCTTGTGTTTTCTACTGCCAGTGATACCTTCTCTTGCTCCAGTCAAGAGATGGAAAAAAAGAATGGAGGTGTGCACTGGTCAGTCTCCCCCACTGAACAACAGTCTCCTCAATGAGAAGATGTAATGAGGCTAGTTCCGAATCAACGGCAGTGACTTCCACGTAAGAGGCACTTGAAAAATGAGACCATTGTCATCATTATTAAATGCTTTCCAAAACTTGTCAATTGATTAATATTCCAAGTCATTCTGGGATTTCCATATAATGAGGGTTTTGTAATCACATAGACTAGGGTTACTCAAAGTATGGTGTGTGTACTGGTGTCAGTCTGGTGTCAGTCTGCAAACTGTTATGGGTCCTTGACGAGATCAGTACAGAAACTGAGAGTAAGCTGAGAAATATTACAGCAATTTGACATCACCATGGCATCCAATCATGTGATTTTGTTTTTTACAAAAGATTGAGAATAAAAACGTGGTCCTTCACCATAGACACTCTGAGGAGCAGCGATGCAGACAGTTTGCCCAATGAACTGGTTCTATTTCCTTTGTATGAGAATTTGAAATTCACGTGGATGGTAGAATCAGTTTAGCTCAATTTGGCACAACACCAGTCACACCTATTGTGTGCTGTGTGGTCTGCTAGGGTCTGTGGGGAATGCAGGGATGAGCAAGGCATTGGGTCTTCCCATACCCAGCACTCATCTCAAATGTGGGCACAGAATAGATGCTCAGGAAATGTTGAATTTAGGTTTAACTTGAATGTACATTTGCAATTCTGCAGGCTACCAAATGCGGGGCTATCTTCAGGACTCCTTAAACCTGGTCAAGAAACCCTGAACACGTGGCCTGCAGTTGTGTGTTGTAAGCAATATAAGGTAGGCCTCCCTTTTGCAGATCTCCAAGTGTTTTGCGGAAAGGGAGAGGCTGACCGAGACCCCCAGTATTTAACCATGTGCTTGCTTGGGCTGTAGTTTTTTCTTTTTCATCGCAGTAGTCTTATCTTGCCAATGGGGCTGTTTACTTTTGGAGAGTAGAGACCACATTTTCTCAAATTCAAAGACATACTTTTTTTTCAAATTTATTTTTTCTGAAATCAGTATGGATCTTACAGTTGATATATGCATATGATGTAATCTTTCTTTTTTCCTCTCTTCAACCTAAAAGTTATCAAATCAACAATGTTTCTTAAAATCAATTGCATCTTAGAATTTAAGAAATGCTGTACTTCCGTGGTAATGAAATCACTCTCAGAACCTTGTTGGACACATATAGAGTGTTCCCTAGATATCCCCTGGTTGGTTTATTACCTTCAGTTTTTAGAAAAATAATCTAGACTCACCCTAGGGCAGGAATATTAGGTGGAAACTAACAGGTTTTTTGGTATCTACAGTTGAAATAAACATTTGTTTACTAATTTAACCCTAACAGCAATCCTTTCGCAACAGGTAGCTTTAGCCCTACTTTATGGATGAGGAAACTGAGGCTCAGAGGGGGAAGCTGTGGTTTGAGCAGGGCCAACAGTGGGTCATTTGCTGAACTGAGAGTCCATTCCCTTTCCACTGTGCCAAGCTGGTCATCTGTGTGCCTTGCAAAGCCCAATTCAAAAGTTACTCTTTCAGGAAGACTTCTTTGATTCCCTTCCCCAGATAATGGTGACCTTTATCTCCTCTACACCTCCCTGACGCTCTTCCTGTGTCAAGCTAATGGCCTTAATGCTTTATGCCTTACATTATGGTGTTTTACCATGTCTTGGTTCCCACCATTAGATACCAGTTCCTTGGGAGGCAACTAAGAGACCAGCCTCTGCTAGGAGACGTTGGCACCTCCCCTCAGATTTTATTTTATTTTAAATGTTACATTTCCTTTGTAAACGTAATTTAAGACATGGCTCTGTCTACGTGGCTTGTCTGTGATAGTAAGATGGGATTCTAGTCCCAAATGAGATCTTATCAGTCTACACGTTCTGGAATGATTTCCTTTTTTTTTTTTAAGCTTTAGAGTAACACAACTTATTCTCTGATAGTTGTGAAGGTCAAAAGTCCAAAATAAGTCTTAAGGGGTTAAAATCAAGGGGAAAGGAGGGCTGGTTCCTTTTGGAGGCCCCAGGGGATGATCCGTTCCTTGCATCTTCCAGGTTCTAGAGGCAGCCAGCATTTCTTGGCTCCTGGCTGCATCATAGAGTGATTTACTTTTTTTTTTAATTTATTTTTTATTGAAGTGTAGTTGAATTACAATGTTAAATTCACCTGCCTCAATGTGATTGTTTGTTTCCTAGAAGTAATGGGGTCATCCCACAAATTATGAGGATTGGAGGCTGTAATTATAGTGATATACATATTTTCTCTGAGTATAATGGAATAATATCACTAACAGTAATAAAAGTCAACATTTCTGTAGCATTTTATAAATTAAAAACTACTTCCCATCTATTATATGTTGTTTCATTCTCATAATGACCTTACAGGGTAGGTAGCCTTATATCCATAAAGGAAAACTGAGGCCAAGAGTCATCCAAGGCACCCACTTAGAGCCAGTGAGTGGCAGAGCCAAAGTTAGAAAGCAATCATTCATCTCCATATCCACACTGCTTTTAACAATACAATAAATGCTACTGTGGCTATTGTTATTTTTATAACAGTGCTCTACCTGATTTAGACTCATTATAGCAATGTACTCCCTGTTGGCCAAGTATTTGAAGGAAATAAGTTGTGGAGCTAACGTTCCTCAGGTGATATCTCAGGTAGGTTGTTATGATTAACAGGCAGGCAGCAGACACTATCAGTCATATTTGCCCTGAAGGTAAATGAATTACAAAGATGAAGAGAGTGGAAAGAGCTCTGAAGTAGGAGGTCAACCACGTAGGTTCTCATACCTGCTGATGGACGGCCCAGAACAAGTCCTGGACATGCTCAGTGCAGTTGCTATCAATGAACCATGAGAAGGCTCCTGCCCCACTGACCTAGCTGGGGGACTGTGTGAAGTCCAAAGGCTATGCACTGCAGTTGTCCAATGCTTAGAAAGCACTTCTCGGGTGTGGACATCACTGGGCTCCACTGTGGTCCCCGCCTAACCCAGGCTCACTTGCAACGGAAATTCGTTTCTACAAATGGTTCTTGTGACACAAAGTTCCCATTGGTGGGTCAGATCAACTGATGAGAAGCTTCTGAGCCAGAAAAATTCCCTTGAGAAACCAGGGGAGGTTATGCCTTTTTTTGTGTCTGTTCAATTCAGCTGTGCAATGGGAAACACTCAATTTCACCCTTCAAAGCCCGCTAGGAGACTGCTTTCTCTGGGAAGCCTCCCTTGGTCCCTTTAGAGTTCAGCATTCTGTGCTACTTCTGCTCTTTGTACGCACTTGCATTGTTTCCATTTTATTCATCTCACGGTGTGGTGGAACTTGTTTACTTGGCAGTCTTCCCCAGTAAACCAGGAGCTCTTAAGCCCAGGAACTGTGAAGTCCCCAGAGCCTACCAGGGGGCCTGGTACAGAGCATGTGTTCAGATGAGCAGAAGTTCAGATAAATAAATAACGGAATGACTTAGCATCAGAAGAGCCTAGATGAGGTCACCAGCTATATGACTTGGGCACAGCAGAACTTACTTGGGTCTGCCTGTCCTTTCAGGTAAAATGGACAAAGTAATGCTTCTATTATGGTCAAAAGAGGTGATGTGTGTGGAAATGCTGTGGGACAGTAAGATTATATAATGCAAAGTAATGTTTCCTATTTCAGCAGCCTATAACGAGCAAGCGCTACGTAACTGATATAGTTCTCGGCAGTTCAATGGAGAAAGAGATAGGACTCAAAATGGCAGCCTGAGGGTGTGTCTACGTCCCGCCTCTTAGTTTTGACGAAAATGTGAATGTGAGGACAATGGTTATCACAGATTAATTTAGAATGAAACACTTAGGCTTTCAGTCTTGTACTTGAAGTCACTCGACAATGTTGACACCAAGCTTTCCTCCAGTCCCTGTCTCCCGGAGATGGGAAACACACCCAGGGCCGCTGCAGCCTGTGCGTTCCCACGACCTCGTCCGCTTTAACGCAATGCTGCTGCCATCTTAAAGTCTTTGTAATTTTGAACAAGGAGTCCCACATTTTCATGTGGCACTGGTTCCCACAAATTAAGTAGCGAATCTGCACATTCTTTCTGGAGGCAGCTGCATCCCCATTTGGACTAGGCTGATAGCTGTGATGCTTTTTCTATATTGAGCAGAAATCCTCCTCCCTGCTTTCCCCTTGCTCTAATTTGATCTTTGAAGCCTAAACTAGGAGAAGGACTCCTCTCGCAGCCCATGGTCCTAAGTTATTTTAAGACAGCTGTGGTTCTCCTCCCCTCCTGACCCATACCCTCTCTTCTCTTTTCCCTCCCCATTATTATACTCATTATATGATCCTTATTATTATACATTCTATTTGAATGTAAAATGGGCCTATTTCTCACGTTTATTGTATTCCATTTGTCTGCCTACGTTTTTTTGTACTGGTATTACACTATTTTATTAATTATAGTCTTGTGATATGGTTTAGAATTTATCAAGAGTAGTTCTTCAACTATTATTATTATAGTCCAAATCATCTTTGTATTTGTCCCCTGTTTATTCATCAAGAGGAACTTTAGAATCATTGCATTCCTGGGATAGACCCTGTTTAGTCATGGCAGATTATTCTTTATAATACACACTAAATTCAACCCACTACCATCTTATTTAGAATTTTCACAGACATATTAATATGTGAGATTGAACTATAATTACTCATTTTGATATCTTTTGCATTTTAATATAAGGATTTATGATAGCTTTATAATATAAATGAGATAACTTTTCATATTTTCCTATGTTCTGGGAACTTCCGGTAGCATGACAATCTCTTACCTAAAAGTATAAAAGAATTCACCATATAAAGCCTGGAGGTTCTGAGACAGACTGTGAGGCCAAGGGAGAGGGTGATCCGAATGATAATTTTCTTAATTTGTTCCTCGGTTATTGATATATATATATATATATATATATATATATATATATATATACGCACACACACACATATATATGACATAAATTTATATGCAAATCACTATATACTTTATTTTTGCTTTCAAATTAATTAATTCTAGTCTTCATAGTTTCTTTTCTATTTCCCATCATTCTTTCTCTAGCATGGAGGATTCATTAAGTATGTTTTGGTGAAAATGTTTATTAATTCCATTTTCTTATTTAAAAATAGTAAGTTATCTAAGTAGAACTTCAGTATTCTAATATCTAAAATCTTCTAAAATCTTCCACTTCTTTTGGTTATTTTTCAAAACTGCTGTTTTTAAGTTTTAATGAGCTTATTACTGGGCTTGTCCTCACTGGGCTTGTTAATTTTATCAATAAGAAATGATTTTTGTTACCTTTTGCCATTTTAAAATTGCTTTGTCTAATTTTTAATTTTTCCTGCTTTCTCTTTGTTTATCTGACTTACGCTATTGCATAATTATTATTTTAAACTTTCCATAACAGTTCATGTACCAGACTTTTATATAAAAATATCTCTAGTTTTTGTTTTAAAATCTAACCTGAGAGTTTTTATCTTTACAAGCTTATTTCTGTTTATTCATGTATGCTTTACAGCTCCCTCACCATCTTGGTTAATAGTGGGTTTGTAAGAGTTTCATGTCTTTTTAAATTTCAACTTTTGTGAAATCTCATTTTATTACCCCCAAACACCCCATCCACTCTTCCCTCCATTTCCAAATCTCTGCCAATTTCCCCAAGGAAACCAGCAAATTGGATATATAAGCAATTCAATGATAAGTGTAGTACTTCTCAGACTCATGTATCTAAGAAACTTTAAAAAAATAGTATATTGATGGGATACCTGAGGACCTTACAAATACCATGTGCATTCGAATGAAAATAGACAGGAATAAAAAGTTTTATGGATGAATTATTAGTTGTAAGAAATGATCATATTTTGATCCATATGCTTAATGTACAATAAACATTGAATAATATCAGAAATATATGGTGCTCTTATAAGAAATGTATGTAACAGAGACCAACAATCCAGAAAGCAACATACATGAGTTGATTCCAGCTGCCTACGCATCACGCTGTCATGGAATGTTCCAGGTTTGTGAATCAGGAATTTCTCATGAGCCCACCAGGCATTCTAACGTAGGGTATGCCATTTCTCCATTTCTTCTGACCAGAGCATCATGCATCATATGCTGTATTAAAGAATACACAGACACACACACATGCATACAATTCTTACGTATATGTATTAAATTACATTTTAGGAAAAAAAATCCCAAGAGTTTTTTAAACTTCTTATTTATTAATTTTTCAGGACAACAATTATCTCATGGATTACAAGATTTCACAGAATATAATTTGGGAAAGTCTGTCTTAGGAACAACTGGGTTATAATCATTCTGGGAAAGATAAAACCACAATGTGCTGATAAACTTGAAGAAGCCGTTATTCATCCACCTAGTCATTCATTCTTACAACAGATACTTCGGAAGCACCTACTCTGGGTCAGACATTGTGTGCACCTACTACAGCTATGATGTTGAATAAGGCATACTCCCGGCCCTTGTGAAGATCTCTGTCTCCAGTGGGTGGTCATAAGAAAGTGTGATGGGTGCTATAATTGTGGGACTTACAGGGGACTAAGGAAGCGTGGAAAAGGGGCGTCACCTAGCTGAGGCAAGAGGGGTCAGTCTTATAGAAAGCCTGAATGACTAGGAAAGTGTTAGGACACCAGAGCCACCACTCAAGCACGGAAAGGGAGGTCCTCTATCTGTGCATGGTTTGTGAGGACACTCCTAGCTGTACGTGGACCAGAGGGCACATGGGCTTAATGTTAGAGTTAGCATCACCGCCTCTCTGATGAACATTAGTGTCCCAGACTGATATTCACGGAGGGGTTTCAAGAATTTGGGGTGTGATGGGTCCCAGGGGCCTCAGGCAGATGGTGACGTAAGGTGTTGGTGATTTCTATTCATTAAACCTCAAATACAGTTGAAAAGGGCCATCCAGTGGGTAGCATGGTGCTATTGAATGGGGGTATATTTTCTCAGATCCTGGATGGGGCTTGACCCAAGTGAGGTGTGAAATCACAGCTGCCTGAGATCCTTCATACCAAGGCTAGATGACTTTTCTAAGCCCTACAGATTGAATACAAGTCATTTTTTAGCTCATAAAAATGGCCTAATGATTATGTACACACAATTCCAAGCCCCTTTAAAAGAAATTCACTTTGTGACCTTAGACAATTCATCTCTCAGGACACCAGTTTCATCATCCATAATTTGAGATTTACAGACAGGATCAAGGATGACAAATATGTGCCCGGTGTGTTGTTATTCTGCATCCACACATCCAGGACAGATGTCCTTAACTGATCGCTGCATGCCCTCCGGCTGAATCCAAACATGGCCTCAGACTCCTTCTCAACACTGCTCCACACATTCACTGACAGAGAAAACCGTCGCGTTTTCCTTGACTTCTGATGTTACTTTTGTAACATTTCGTTTTTAAGAAAGGTAGAAAGGTAGAAAACTGTTTTTAAGAAAGGTAGAAAACTGTTCAGTTCATGTAGTTTGTATGTGAACAAAGAAAAGTCAAACCATCCAGGCATGTTGAAGTCTTGAAGGTAAGAACGATTTAAGCTTCTGTACATTCAACAGGAATAAGGAACAGTAGATATTTGTCTCTGTTTACTTGACATTGTATTGTACAACTGTGGGATGGTTTAGACACTCTTGTCCCCCAAAGTGTGCCTGGTGTTTGCTAAGAGTATCACATTTTGAAATCTAAATGTTTCCAAGTGGTGGGGTTGCTTGCCTTTTAAAGGAAGGCTGTGGTGAGTCCATTTGCAAATAGGCAACTCTTCTGTATTTCAGGTAAGCACTCCATGATTTTTCTGTGGTGTTTTTGAGGTCTATTTTTCTTAAATGGAGCACACTGAGTATTAGCTGAATTAAGTGGGTTCCCCACTGAGAACAGGAAATCTTTGAGTTTTCACCGTTTGGTTTTATAACCTAATCTTAAAAAGGTTTATAATCCAGAAATATCGACCTTTGGTAGTAATGCTGGGGGCACAGCAAACTGGCATTTGTGTTTGAGGGTTCAAAGCCTCCCTTCTCCATAGAGATTGAGTTGCCCCCTGTCCTGCACAGTGATGCAAGCCCAGAACATTTTCCCAGCCATAGCAACTCCACTCAGCTGGGAGAAGTGACTGGGACCAGTCCCATAGCAAGAAACACCTGGCCTACCTGAGCCCACTGGAAATCACACACAAAGTTTTCCTTAACAAATTACTCCCAGGTTTCAGGAAGAATCCCCAAAGTGAGGGAAAACTGGAAAAAAAAAATAGGAGTCCTTTTCCTTCACTCTTTGGCACCATCTTGCTCTTCTGGTATCAACATCCTTCTCCCGGAGCCTGACTTACTCCAACTCTCAATGGGTAACATGGTCCTGTCCACAGGGAACTTAAAATCCATTCAGGGAAGTTCAACCCTATTACAGGAAACTGTATACTCGTTGTTCGTTCACTCAGTGTGTGTCTGCTGAAGACCTCCTGTGTTCCTGGCATAGAAGAAAGTATAGATGATGGAGATGCCCTCTCTGCTGTCAAGAAGATCAGCCTAGGAGGGGAAGCAAGCAAACGAGCAGGTGGGTGCTGTGGTGGCAGAGGCCTGGGGTGCAACGGGAACGCAGGGGAGGGGGTGGCCTCGGGGTCAGGCAAGACTCCTGGGGAGGAGCAGACCATCTGAGTTTGATGGGCTAGCAGGAGCCAGCTGCTGTGGAGACAGAGAAATCAAAGTGCAGATACAGAGATTACAAATAGTAAGGTTTGTCTCTAGTCTTAAGAAGCTTGCCATCTTCTAGCGGCAGGACTAGACTCCGTCGTTGAGTTCAGATGGGTCAACAAAATTTTATGGAGTTCCTGTTATGCACAATCTTCGTGTGAAAAACTGGTAACTGAGAACACTAACTAGTGTCTGATTAGGTGCCCATTCTAGTGGTAACATTAAGTACTAAATGGAGGGAAACAGACCATGTGTGGTTGGACATTTTTTGCCCTGACAAATGCAGGTCACTCAACTGTTCAGAAGATCTAGCCAAGGCCATATGGTCTATTGAGGGACCATCCCATGGTGGAATCCCAGACCAACTCAGATGAGCACTTTCAGGACAGCACTCCTGCGCTGAGTTCATCTCTCCCACCTGTACATGCTTCTAAGGCTCCAGGAGTCACTCTGTAGGAAAGGTATTTATTCCAGCGTCCACTTCTCCAGCAGTGAGTGCCTTGTTCTGCCTGGCACCTAGTGAAGACCAGGGCAAGTGTATCGAATAGGGAAGAGTCAGTAAGTGCAAAGCATTTTACCAACACATGCCAACCCTGATTTTTATCCATTACAAAGTGTAGACTTCCTCCTTGACACAAACAATGACAATAATCACAAAGGTCAATAGCAACGGGCTTCCCTGGTGGCGCAGTGGTTGAAAGTCCGCCTGTCGATGCAGGGGACACAGGTTCATGCCCCGGTCCGGGAAGACCCCACATGCCGCGGAGCAGCTGGGCCCGTGAGCCATGGCCACTGAGCCTGTGCGTCCGGAGCCTGTGCTCCGCAGCGGGAGAGGCCACAACAGTGAGAGGTCCATGTACCGCAAAAAATAAAAAAAAGTCAATAACAACAAGAAAAACGTCGACAATGACAAAGAGCAACAAAAGTAGCTCATTACCAATATTGAATTAGGTGAACCTTTTGAAGCAACTAAGCATCTCCTTGGAGAATTGTATCAAATTGGTCCCTGTATTCCTGTATCAAGTACCTGGCATCTGGAGAGGACCAAACTGCTGGATGTCGACCAAACCATGAGTGTTGCAATCAGGGGCACAGTGACACAAGCTCTGGAAGTGCGTTGACAGTTTTGATAGACATTTATTGAGCATTTACCATGAGCTACATAATGCTATGTATTAGAGGGTTAAAAGCAGCATACGCTTTGGTCTGCAAAGAACTCATAGTTTGTCAAGGGTGCTAGCATTTATTGATGGTCTATGCTACGTGAATGCATTTCTATATCTATTTGCTCTTATAAGGATCCTAACAACTTATGTAAGAGAAGATGGTGATGAAAGGTGAGCTCCCAGGGCATATGTAGGGGCAAAGACCTTTACTTTTGACCTTTCCTTTTTCCCACGGAGCTGAGGAAGCTTCTGGTTGCACCAACAGTAGGAGTTGGGAGTGACTGCAGAAGGAGCCTGAGAGAGGTGAAGAGCAACAGATCCTTGGGCTTTCAGAAACGCAATCTCCCTTCGTGCTCACAGAATTCCCATCTCAGAGATGAAGACAATGAACCTCCCTGAGATTGGGAGACTTACCCAGAGTCACTTTGCTTCAAGAGCGATGCGATGCTGATCGAAGGTTGGTCTTTCTTTTGTCCTCCATCTTCTATCCTGATGGAGATTTTTGACACCCCCCACTCCAACTCCTCTCTCTGGGGAAAGCCAGGCCCTTTGTCATTACTGCCCCACCTGTTCAGGGTGCAGTGGTGGGCACCACAGTGGGAGCTCAGCACCTCTGAGTTTCTGCTCAACAGCTGTATGGCTTTAAGAAAGTCACTCACATTCTGGCTCAGAGTCGCTTCATTGTAAAATGGGAATGGTGATACCCAGATTCAAATCTTGATCCTGTCACCTGCTGGCTTTGTTTCCTTGAACTTCAGTTTCCTTGTCTGTGAAATAGGGTGAAATCATATTGGGTGGGTGACATTCACAAAGATGTATGAAAGTGTCCTGCCAAAATCCCGGCACCTAGTTGCCACTCGTTAACTGTGCATTTTTCCCCTGTTTTAGGCAAACTGGCTTTCAGAGAACTCACCAGAACTTACAGGAAATGTTTGGGCTAAGGGTGTCTCTGTTTTCACCTCCCTCTCATTCTGTCCCTCCCCTAACCTCTCTACTCTGACTGTCTTTGTTTCTTATCTCCATTGTAGTCCTAAACTTGTTGATCAGGCAGGGGAGAGAGAACAAAGCCATAAAGAGAAGTCTTAAGGTAGTTGGGCCCCTGTGAGGGAGGGGGGCAGGTCTCATTCTGTTTGTACAGGTGCATTGTAATGCTGCCTGTGGTGTGAACATTTTCCACTTCATTACTCCTGGCCTGGGCCCAGGCCCTGGCTGCTCCCCTGGCCCCTGCCTTGGTTTAATTTCAGCAGTTCCTGGCCTTTGGGAGGCAGCAGTCACAGAAAAGAAAACAAATAAGGTCACCATAAACAATTCTGCACATTGCCCAGCCTGGGCGGATGGGTGCATTCATAGAGCAGGAGCAGGGCCAGCTTGGCTGGGGCCACAGGTACCCCCATCAAAGCACCTCAGTCCCCAAGGGCTTCTGTCTGCTGAGCCCAATCTTTCTAACTGAAGTTGGCATAGGTTTAAGGTATAAACATGGGCCATGACAAATACCCAAAGGCCCAGGACTCTGTCAGCGAAGTCTGTACGCAATGGTTGAAATGAATAAATAATAGCTAACATTTATTGAGCGCTTACTGTGTGCTGGATGCGGTTCTAAGCACGTTAGATGAATTTTAGAGTGAGGTACATCCTGTTATTATTCTAATTTCGCAGATGAATAAACTGAGGCACGGAGTATGATTCATAACTAGCAGGGCCAGATTTTGTCCCTGGCAGTCTGACTTCAGAATCTGCATATTTAAGTACTGTGCTAGGGTGTCTCCTGATACGACACATTCTATGCGCTTATATTTTGATGAGGAGAAACCTTGAGGTATGTTATCAGTTATACAGTTATAGAATGATATAACTTGGAGCCATCAACTCCCAGGATTGGATTAGACCATAGGTGATGAAACCTGATAATGTTGGGGTTCTCCATAGACATTGTCCACACTCCGCTTACATACCTCCACCGATGGGAAGCTCACAACTGTATGAAGCATCCCATTCCATTACGTAACTGTTTAACTCAATGGCAGTGTTGATGACTCTATGTACAACATGCAACTTTTTCCTAATCACGTGGGTCATCTATAAAAGAGCTAGTTCATGCAACTGTGCCTAGAACACTGTGGGCACTCAATAAATCTTTATTCCTTTCCTCCTTGCTCCTTTATCTTTCACAAATTAAAAACAAAAGGAAAAAATTCTTTACTCACTATACTATCAGGAAGGTATATTTACAAAATAATATGAAGCTCCTGCCTCATATGAAAGGTAAGAGGTCTAGTAGGGCAGGAAGGTCCAATTCTCATCTTCTTTCTTTTCTTATAAATTTTTAAAATTAATTAATTTATTTATTTATTTTGCGGTACGCGGGCCTCTCACTGTTGTGACCTCTCCCGTTGCGGAGCGCAGGCTCTGGACGCGCAGGCTCAGCGGCCGTGGCTCACGGGCCCAGCCACTCCGAGGCATGTGGGATCTTCCCGGACCGGGGCACGAACCCGTGTGCTCTGCATCGGCAGGCGGACTCTCAACCACTGCGCCACCAGGGAAGCCCCGCCCACTTCTTCTCTGGCTTCTACTCCTGTCCGTCTCCTCCCCCCTTCTCTTTGTTCTAGCCACACTGGTCGTCTGCCTATTCCACAAACATGCCAGCGTGTTCCCACCTCAGGACCTCAAGCCTGCTTCTCCCTTCTAGCTGGATACTCTTCCACTATGGTACCCTCGTGGCTGGCTCCTCGCTTTTCTCAGGTCTCCTCGGAAAGGACTGCCCAGATGACTCTATAGAAACTGGTACTCAGCATCACTCTTTTCTTCCCTCTGCTTGTTTTTTCTCAGTAGTGCTTCTCACTCTCTGACAGAGTAAGCATTTATGTGATTGTTAACAGTCTGCTTTTTCCTCTGGAACTTAAGCTCTTTAACAGAAGTTTGCTTTGTTCACTGCTTTAACCCCAGTATCTAGAACAATATTGGCATGTTGTAGCTGCTCAATAAATATTTTTGGAAAGAAGAAGTTGGGAAATGAATGTTTGAATCCCAATTCTGCCTCTAATTCCCTCTGTGACCTGGGCAAATCACTTCTCTTCGTGCCTCAGCACCTTCCGTCTAGAGTGGAAACAATGTCATGGCCTTCCAAGTTCAGCTGACAGTTAAGAAAATCCAAAGAGGCATGGATTGTGAAAGCATGTTGTAATGTATAAAATCAATGAAAGATCAGTTCCTCCCCATTTTGTCCAAATTGGTAAATATATCTCAGATACGAGAATAATGTTATGAAAGTACATGGGATCTTGTTCATCTCGGGGGGCTTGGTTTGGAGTAGCCCAGGATGAAGAATGGAGGGAAAGAAACTTTTATAGGGTGACTGGTCTCCACTGGGAACCAGGCAGGGGGCACGGGGTGTGATCCAACCTACTATTTAATACAGCTCTGCCTGGTAATTTACATGAGCTCCCTGAGGGCAATGTGCGTGCGTGTGTGTGTGTGTGTGTGTGTGTGTGTGTGTGTGTGTGTGTGTGTAATTGAAGTATAATTGATTTATGGTGTTTCAGGTGTATAGCAAAGTGATTCAGTTATACATATAAATATATCTATTCTTTTTCAGATTCCACTACAGATGATTACAAGATATTGAATACAGTTCCCTGTGCTATATAGTAGGTTCTTGTTGTTTATCTATTTTATGTATACTAGTATGTATCTGTTAATCCCAAATTATCCCTTCCCCTCAATAGCCGTGTGTTTTTTGTTTGTTTTCAGCCCTTCATGCTTTGTTCTTTATTTATTTGTTTATTTCATGACAGAATATAGTGACATTTTTTTCTCATGTTGGAAACTTTTAAGTCCTACTCTCTTAGCAACTTTCAAATATACAATAAATATTGTATATTAATACAATATTATTAACTGTAATTGCTGTGTGGTACCTACCCAGGATTTATTTATCTTAAAACTGGAAGTTTGTATCTCTTGACCCCCTTCACCCATTTCACCCACATCCCAGCTGCTGTCTCTGGCAACCACCACTCTGCTCTCTGTGTCTCTAAGTTTGTTTGGTTTAGATTTCATGTATGATACAGCATTTGTCTTTGCATAATGCCCTCAAGGTCCATCTATGTTGCAAATGGCAGGATTTCCTCCTTTTTTTAATGGCTGAATAATATTTTATTGTAAGTGTATACCACATTTTCTTTATCCATTCATCATTGACTCATGCAGTGATAGACACTTAGGTTGTTGCCATGTCTTGAATAGCCATGAGTTTTTAATTTTGCAATTCCAGCATCTAGTTCAGAGTAGGCATCAATAAGAGTTTACTGGATTGGGAATTGGGTTTAATTTAAATTAAATTTTTTTTGCTGAGGAAGGGGCTCAGTGACTGGAAGTGACTTGCCCAAGGTTGCTCAGGTAAGTGGTATTACTGTCCAACACCAGAACCAGAGTCAGTACAACATGCTGCTAAGCTCTGCAGACAACAACAGGCTGCTCGATTTGGTGTCTCTTAAAAGCTGTCCTGGGCAATTGGTACAGTCTTTGCACACACAGCTTTCATTAGAGCAGGCAGTATAGGCGATGTGCAGCCAACATAATAGCTTCTCTTTAATGCCTTTTGAAAGGAGCCCGGAAAACTCTCCCATTAGAGAGCAAGGGAAAGGTGCAGGAGAAAACCTTCTCCCAGTCAGGCCTGTCTTTGCAGCACCTCCCAAGATTTGATGTGCAGTTTCAAGGTTTCACTATGGCCAACGCAGTTGCCGTGGAGACACAGCAACAAATATTGGGAGGCCGGTGACACCTCCCCACCCCCACTCCCCCACCAAGCCTAGTAAAGAATGTTTGGGACAAGGCCTCTGCCCATCAGGCTGCTGTGTGCAGCTGAATGCAGCCTTTGTGACCAGCCTCCTGGCCTGCCACCAGGCTCCAAAGAGATGACTCGGCCCAGATCTTTCTAAATAGTGTTTGTGTTTCAGTTGTCCACAAGGAGGGGGAAAAAAGCTCTACATAACTCTAAGGAAATCATCCAGCCTGTGGCTGATTGGCAAGACAAAAATGATGCTCTCACTTTGCAAAGGCCCTTCAGGAGAGCCTTGCAGGAACAAGGCAAATTCGCCCTCACTGGGCATGTGCAGGAAGCTCTGGTCTCACAGGGTCTTTGCAACTGCAGGGCCAGGGCAGGCTGTGTAGTCACTCCCAGCTTACCGATGAGGAAGTTCATGATCAAGGAAGGGCCACAAGTTGCTTCGGGGCATCATGCTAGCTAGTGGTGCTGCTGAGGCTGACATGTCCCATCATTATGAATTTTATTGGTATTTTTGTCAGGTTCCCTAGATTTCTGTTGCACAAAGGCTAGCAACTTTTCAGAACCTCTGCACTGTGTTAAGTCAATCTTGAAAGAAAAAGAATACTGTGAACTAGAGAGATTAAGCCTTAGCTGGGAGTTCATTTTATTTGTTCATGGGAACCTGATCTGCCTCCTTATCATTGCAGGCCAGGCGTTGTGTGATCTTACTGGAATGTGCGGGCCCATGGCCTACCAGCTGGCTCCAGTTCTGTTTAGGGGGAAGGAGGTGGTGAAGGAAACATGACTTAACAGCAGGTGTTACTTTGAGGGCTAGAAAGGTACCATTGTCTCCTCTGCAATAAACTGCCTGATTTTCACCTGCTGACAAGTCACAAATCCACTTACCATTCCGGGTCATTACTTCATTAATTTAATACATCTTTATTAAATGTCTACTGAGGGTCAAGCACTGGGCTTGGCTATTAGGCATAGAGAAATGAATAGTATTTGTTTAACAAGTACTGACTGAGTGTCTGCTCTGTGCTAGGTACTATGTTAGGTCCTGGGGAGACCACACTTTCCCTGTCCTCAAGGGAGTTGCTTGCGGATAAGACAAGTAAACAGATACTTGCCATGGGAAGGATTACTTCTTCCCTTGTAAGGATAGGGTGCTAGGGGAGCACCCAGAAAGGGCACGTAAATTAACCTCGACGTGTACTATCTACCTCAGTAGCCAGCAGCCACTTTAAATGTGCCTGGTCTGAATTGAGATGTTCTGTAAATGTAAAACACACACTGGATTTCAAAGTCTAAGTATGAGTAAGTGAAGTAAGTCAGACGGAGAAAGCCAAATACCATATGATATCACTTATATATGGAATCTAAAAGAATGATACAAAGGAACTCATTTACAAAGCAGAAATAGAATCTCATAGACATAGAAAACAAGCTTATGGTTACCAAAGGGGAAAGGAGCAGGGGAGGGATAAATTGGGAATTTGGGATTAACAGATACACACTACAGTATATAAAATAGGTAAACAACAATGTCCTACCGTATAGCACAGGGAAATGTATTCAATATCTTGTAATAACCTATAAGGGAAAAGAATCTGAAAAAGAATATATGTATATTCATATGTATATGTATAACTGAATCACTTTGCTATATACCTGAAACAGTGTAAGTCAACTATACTTCAGTAAAAATAAAGAAGAAAAAAGACAAAGTCTAAGTATGAAAAGCAGAGCACAAAATATCCTGTTAGCAATTTAAATTATTACATGTTAAAATGTTAATAGCTTGGATATATTGGGTCAAATAAAATCTACTATGAAAATGAATTTCTCATGTTTCTCATGATGTTGCTGCCCAGCAACCCTGTGAGGCAGATATTATTTTATTCTTATCTCCATTTAACTGATAGAGAGTGGGCTTACAGTGGTCAAATGACTTGCCCAAGGTCATATGACTTAGGGAAGGTAATTGATTTGCCCAAGAACACACAACCAGACCTTGCCTCAGAGAAAGACCATTGATTACTTGGTTTAGAAATTGGGTCTTTGATGAGCATTTGGTTGTCTTCCCTCAGTGTGTATTAATCTCCTCTACAGAGGGCTCAAGAGTATGTCAGAAGGATGAGACATTTCCAATCATGAATCAATTTTAGAGAGCAGGACAGACACATTCTGAGAGCAAAACACTCATACCTGTGTCCTCCTTAACAACAGAGCCCCTGGTTTTCAGCTGGGGGTGTGGCTGCTGGAAATGAAGTCAGTATTGTCTGACCTTCGTTATGGCCAGTTGTTGCCGGGTAACTAAGTTCTGGTCCATGGGGTGTAAGCAGAAGTGGCATATGAGACTTCTGGGAAGTGTTCTTAATTGCAGGAGACATGCCCTCCATCCTGCTCTTTCTCCGTCTTGCTGGAGAGAGTAGCCACGCTGGGCCAGAAGGTGGAAACCCTGTGTGGAGGATGGCAGAGCAACAAGATAGAAGGAGCCTGGGCTTCTGCCACCATGGAGTGCATCACCTCCCTCTGGGCTTCTTTTCTGTGTGAAAGAATTAAACCTCACGATGACCATGAATTTTTTGTCATGTGCAGCTGACCATAATCCTAACACCACATAACAAAATTTTCTCCAGATATGTCAGAAATGAGATGGTTATAGTGGAATGATCCCTGGAGTCATAAACACCCAAGTCTGAATTCTTCTCAGGATGTGTGATCTTCAAACATCTGTATAGGTCCATATTTCAAATCAACTACTTTATTTTTGAGAAAAAAACACATGAAAATGATTAAAAAATAATTCAAGGGCTTCCCTGGTGATGCAGTGGTTGAGAGTCTGCCTGCCGATGCAGGGGACACAGGTTCATGCCCCGGTCCGGGAAGATCCCACATGCCGCAGAGTGGCTAGGCCTGTGAGCCATGGCCGCTGAGCCTGCGCATCCAGAGCCTGTGCTCCGCAACGGGAGAGGCCACAGCAGTGAGAGGCCCGCGTACCGCAAAAAAAAAAAAAAAAAAATTCAAACACAAATTTTAGATGATGAAAAGTTATTTAACCTCTCTGCACCTCTGTTTCTTCCACTGTGTAATGGGACTAACAATACTTAAATGAATGTGTGTGTGTACGTGTGTGTATGTGTAGGTATAGCAAATAGCACAGGGCTGTGCACCGTAAGCGCTCAGTAACTTTTTATTTCTGTCTCACGGACCAATATGTGTCAGACGCTTCACAGAGACCTGAAGGTGCACAAGGAATAGTCCCCCAACTTCAGGAAAGTCACAGTAGAATTGAGTAGATAAACTCTGTAGGAAAACACAACAACCAGCAAGAGGAGTGTCCCAAAGAGGTAAAAAGAACTTGCTGAATAAGAACCAAAATCACAGAGTGACTTTGGAGGCAGGTAGACTGATTTTGAAATCTCATGAGGTGTGTGTGGATGGGCAGACTAGCTCTCCTTTCTGAATCTCAGTTTCCACAGCTATAAAAGGGGAATAATGCTATTCATGACTGTGTAAGATTGTGGGAAGTATCAAATTAAAGGAAGCATGTTAAAGAACGAATCACTATGACTTGGCCAAAATAAGTGATCACTAAACATAACTAGTATTATCATTTTGGGCCAAGGAGATTAGGGAACACTTCCTAAAGGCTGTGGCTCTTAAGCTCAGGTGTGAAGGATGAGTAAAACAAGGGAAGGGCCTTCCAAGGGAAAGAAAGTGTATTAGCCAGGGTGAGGACAACAAAGTGTCAAAGGCAACTCTGAGGAATAGCAACACGTATACTGGGCTAAAGTGAGGGCTTCAGGGGAGTATAGACAGGAAGGAGCCTGGAAAGGTAGGCTGAAATGCCATCAAGAGAGCCTTGAATGCCAAGCCAGGGATTTTGACTTCATTCTCTACATACTAGGGAGATTTTAAAGATTTTTTGAACATCAGCACGACATAGTCATGATGTGTGACTATGGCAGGTTATTTAATTTCTTAGAGGAAGATCAGTAAATTGGGGGTTGGGAGCGCACTCAAGACAAGAGAGATGATGAGAGGATAAGTCAAGGCGTTTGCCCTGGGAATGGAGAAGAAGGGAGGCTTCTGAGTTACAGGCCACTGGGCACAGTGACTGGCTAGGTGTTGCCCTTCAGACACTCTTGCGAGAGAGGGGAGTGGACCCAGTGTGATATCTCTGTACCCACCCCATCATCACCCCCCATGAGGGATTTCCTGGGCGATGTGCTTGGCTGGCCTGAGGGATCCCTGGGCACACCGGTCCAGCAGGGCAGCTCTGCTTTCTCCTCAAGTCCCAGGTTCACCTCCACCCATGACTCAGTGTGAGAGGCTGATGGATTGGCTCAGTGACCCACAGAGAAAGCAGAGTGGTGTCATCCTACCTGAACCAGTGTCCTGTGTTGTGGAATCTAGTAGAAAGGTCATCAGAAGAGGTCTGACGATGCCTGGTTCGGACACTGGTTGCCGGGCAACTTGTTGAACCCTTGTACACGGTCTTCTCTCCATCTATAAAATGGGTGTACCTCTCTGAGGGTGGGGTAATCAAATTAGATCATAAATTCTTCCATCAGGTCATTCAACCAATGTGGACTGGCGCCTGCTCTGTGTCAATGTGCTGGGGACGGGGGAATGAGGAAGACATAGGCTCTCCCTCAAGAAGATTGACTTCTAATGGGAAAATAGATAAGTAAATAGAACCACTAGCACAGAACTAAACTTTCCAACATATAGTTTCACATTTACTAACTCACTTAAGTCATCTCATGGGAGGTAAAAACAAATTACACCCATTTGCCAGATGAAAACACTGAAGACCAACCAGGCAAAGTGATTTGCCCTTCCTGGCATTCCTATGTTCCATTGGACATAATTCCATCACAGTCCTTAGCCCTCTCTGTTAGGGTTGGAGGTTCAAACGGTTATTTCCCCCACCTCCCCAAACTTTAAACTCTCTATGGGCAGGGCTAGCTTCTCATGAGTCTGTTGACCATTAACATCTAGCCCAAGCTTGGCACATAGTAATAGAGGGCTGGCAGAAAAAGGGAGTGGCAGGGGGAACGCAGCTAAAAGTTATGGGGTATCAGCCAAGTGTGGGCTTAGCTTCTCACCTTACCTTTGTTATTGGTTAATCTACAATGAAACCTTGGCACTGTGGGTATTAACATATCTGTTTTATAGGAAATGTGCCAGGGGCTGAGATGAGTTGTGGGATTTGCCCAAGGTGACATTGAGAGTTATCTCAGAGATGTCAAACTGAGAGATGACACGGGAGATGGTGTGTGTGTTGGGGAGGTGTGATGCGGCTCGGGTGTCCAGCAGTCCAAACCCAGAACCAGAGCAAAGTTTCTGTAAGGCATTTGGCTGGTCCCCGGAAGTGTCTTTATCTGCCAGAGCCCGGTCCTGCCCTCAGGCTTTTACTAGCCTCTGTGTGCCTTTTGCTGCACTCCCCCCAGAGACCCTCGGTGAATACTTGCTGAATAAATGCATGAATGGGAGAGCAAAGGCGTGGTAGAAATCACCACACATGCTGAACTCTCCTTTTGTGAAGACACTGGGGTAAAATGCTTATTTATGCTTCCTTTTTTCATCCTCTCCACATCACAGTGAAGTAAGCACCATTATGGCTCCAGGTTTACAGCGAGAAATTGAGGCTTTAAAATGTTGGGACTTGGCCTAAAGTCAGAAAGGTGGTAAGTGGCTTTGCATCCAGGCCTGTCAGGTTCCAAAGCCTGAACTGCCAAGCACTACTTTAACGTGAATACATGCATCAATGAACTGTGGCTGCCAAACACTTCTAGAAGGGAGCCGCACACAAGGCCACAGCAGCATTCACTCCCTGACCAGGGATGTTTTCCCGTCACTCACTGATCTGACTCTATGAAATAGCCCTCTGTCTGCTGCTTCCCCATCAGGGTCAGACAACTATGTCCAGTCACCCACCGGATCCAGCGATCTTTGGGACTTTGAAGGCCTACGTTTGAGCGTGTGGATTAGCCCCTAACCTGAGACCACCCCCCACCACCCACAGAAGGAATCCCTCAGGAATCCCAGCATAATGCCAATGAGAGAGGACTTAAGGAATCAGGCCAAGTAGAGGAGAAGGCAATAGACAGGAAGTCAGGACGTGAGAGAGTCGTGAGTCAGCAGTGTGCGTTAGCTGCCAAAAGAAAACGTAAACTTCGGTTGTATCACTAGGAGCATAGTGTCAAATAACAAGGTGACATTGCACTTCCTCCTTGGTCAAGCTGGAGCTGGAAGGCAGGGTTAAGGTCTGGTTCCACATTTTCAGGTTATCAGAGTCAAAGCGGAAGTTGTCCAAAAGCGCAGAACCAGAACATGCAAGGGAATGATGCTGTCATCCTTGTAAAGGCTGAGGGGCCTGCATTTCTTTTCCTGAGGAAGAGAAGAGGTGAGGAAGTTGGGAGAGTGGGCCCACCAGCCCCCAATTACTAAGTGCCAAGCTTGGGCTACATGCTTTTTCCCAGAGGTTTCCCTACGACTGAGGCTATAGATTTCTTCTGCCTAATTCAAAGTTGAGGATAGGACTCAAGTGAGGATATAACAGGAAGCTAGATTTGGACTCATGCTGAATGAGTGCCTTTCTACCAGTTAAACAGAGAGCCAAAGAAGGAACCAGTTTTGAAGAAAGAAAAACCTCAGCGAACCTCCTTTCTTTTGTGTGACCTGCACAAGTTACCCAACTTTCCTGAGCTTCAGTTTCCTGTCTGAAAGATGCAGGTGGTGTACATGAGAATCCAACAGCACGCGGTCTATGGGAGCAGTGCAGTGCAATGGTTGCACACATGGCTCTGGGACTTGGAATGCTGGGATTTAAACCTCAGCTTAGTGTTACCTTGTTGACTGATTTTAACTTCTCAGTGCCTCAGTTTCCTTATCTGCAAAATGGGATTAATATGTGTAAGGCTCTCAGAACTGTACCTGTCAATAAAGTTAGCCATCATCATCCTTACCCTGACTCTTTATATATGAAAGTGACTGTCACACTATCTAGGACATAATAGCCGCTTCTTTTTTCTCCTCCCCCTCCCCTCAAGGCAACTCTTTCAGGGTGTCTCTGGGATACCAGATAACTTCTAATCTCTAGACTTCTGGAGAATGTTTCCAAATAGTACAACATCTATTTACATAGATTCAAAGGCAGCTACCTACCTCCATCTGAATACCATTTTAGTGAAGAGGCAGAGCAAAAAGAAAGCCACCCCCTACTTTTAGAAGTTTCCCATTCTTATGAGTGTACTTTACAGATTACAGTGTCTTCTATCTCCTTGACTTCATTCCCTTACCAGTATGTGACTTGGCAGGCAGGAAGAACACTGATGAGGAAACTGAGGCTCAGAGAGATTCTCTGACTTACCCAGGGCCGTTAAAACCTGAGTAGGTGAGGCAGGACTTGAATGCTAGGCTTTCTGACTCTAAACGGCAGCATTTGCATCGAGCATTAAACAGCCTCTGGCTCCTAGCCCCACACGTATTCTCGGCCTGGAGTTCTGCTCCAGGAAGCATGAGAACGTCACTCAGCCAGGCTCCAAACCTTGAAACCAAATCCCTGTAGTATTATTATTATTTTTTAATTTATTTATTTTTGGCTGCGTCGGGTCTTCATTGCCGTGCCGTGGACTTTCTCTAGTCATGGTGAGTGGAGGCTACTCCTCGTTGCGGCGCGCGGGCTTCTCATTGCAGTGGCTTCCCTTGTTGCGGAGCACGGGCTTTAGGCACGCGGACTTCTGTAGTTGTAGCACGCAGGCTCGGTAGTTGTGGCTTGCGGGCTCTAGAGCACAGGCTCAGTAGTTGTGGCGCACGGGCTTAGTTGCTCCGCAGCATGTGAGATCTTCCCAGACCAGGGCTCGAACCCGTGTCCCCTGCCTTGGCAGGCAGACTCTTAATCAGTGCGCCACCAGGGAAGCCCCCCTGTAGTATTAGAGAGGACCAAGAAGGTGGGATGAGCCTGGAGCCCCAGATGTTTTTGCCTGGAGCCTGAGCCCTTAGAGCTGGAGACCTCACCTGGGCCACCCTCTGTTTTCAGGTGGCCAAGATGGGCAAGAACTAAGCCACCAATGTCAAGAGCCCAGTACCCTCACCAGCAATGTCCAATCCTATACCTGTGCTATCCAATACAAGAGCTACTAGCAAGCTGGGCTCTTGAGTACTTGTGGGTGAACCATCATCACCCTCGTTTTATAAAAAGCTCGGTCAGGGAGCTTGTTGGCAAGTAGCATTGCCAGGACCTGGACCGTCTTGTCTTCCCCAAAGCCAAGCCCTTCTTTCACCACTACACCAGCTTCTTGTCCCACTCCCCAGGGAGGGTCTGTGCACCCTTCTGAACCCAGACAGGTGATTGGGTCATGTCTGCCTGTGCAGAGGGCCCTCCCTTCCTGCCCGGCTCCACCTGGACCCAACTCCAGAAGCCACCTGTGTTGTTCTACTGATAACAGTGTTTGCCCTTCCAGAGCCAGGGCCATAAAAAGCAGTTTCAAAGTCGCTGCCGCAGAAATGTCAACATGAGGGGAGGCCAGTCATGGTTTCTCAAGTGGAATATCACCTCTGGGCTGCCTCAAAGTCTGCCAGAAAGATCTTCGAAGTTTAGGAGCCAGGAATCTAGACCTGCTTCTATCCCAAACATGCTGTCCTGCCTTGGGCGTGTTGCCTACTTTCTCTGGGCCTTGTTTTTGTCATCAGTGTAAGGAGACGGTTGGACTTGAAGACCTTCACAGGCACTTCTGTCCCTAAAATGTTTAATGTCCTCTGCTCTGGATCCTACAGGTGGGCAACACCCAGACTCCCCGGGTAACGTCTGTGAGATGCTTTATGTAGCAACCTTCCAAACAAACCCCCCCCCAAACCTGGACCTGGATTTTTTTCAAAACCTTCAACAATGTCGCCATTGAAGTGGTAAAGCTACTCATTAATATCTTGTAAAAAGCAATTTTGTGATTTTCTTAATGTATGAAAACAGCATCCCCCAATCCCGACACTGGGCCCAGAGCCCCAGAATATAAACCATAGACCGCTGGGATTCTACAGAGCTCAGGTGTTTGGACAAATTGCCCGCGCTTGAGAACACAAGGCAATTTTCTCAACTTTTAAAATGTTTTCTCCCACCCCCTCCACCTTTTTCTGGGGTTTTCACCCTTGCTCGTAACTTAAACCACAAATAAAGATTTAAGCCTCTGTGTGAGGACTGGAGCAGGGGCCGCCAAGCACAGCATGGCTCACGTGGGCCCTTTCTCTGCGGCTCCGGAAAACAGCTCTGCAGAGGACAGCAGAACGTTCATTTTTCCCTCTAATTGCATAGAATATTGCCTTCTGTGCGCGGTGGGGAAAGGGCAGATTGGTGTTGATTCGTGGTGGGCAGAGAGAGATTGGCTGTTTTAGGTGAATCAGAACCAAGCCATGGTAGCCCCAAAGATTCACCTGTTCCTCCCAGGTGAACCCCCTAAGACTGGCTTCCACTGAAGTCCTGTACTCTAGAACCTGGGACGTATAGGTATTTGCTCCATGTTTGCAGTTGAGTGAATGCACTTGGACATTTTTTTTTTACTCTCAACACTGGGATAAGCGTTCACATCCTCATTTTGTAGCTGAGGAAACCAAGACCCTCAGAGGCAAGCCAACTCATTTGGGGTCATTCCCAAGGTTACCTGGTAGGGCCAGTGTGCGAACCCAGACTGGCACCAGACTGGACTCCTAAACCCATGCTTTTTCTGTGTCTGCCTCTCAGACACACGGGCCAAAGAAACACTGTATTCTCACCTCACAGCTGAAGCCCAGGCATGATGGGCAAGGCTTGCGGAACTAGACTTCTCTTCTCCAAGCACTGTCTCCCATGGCTGCCACACTTATCCCCGTGGGGATGATGCTTATAACAGAAATGCCAACTCAACCCTCTTTCCTGCCGCCTGCTAGGCGTCACTACTTGGGTTTATGCTCAGTTCTCTGGACAGAACATGGCCCATAGTTGGTGATTATTGTTAGTTAAATAAATAAGTCAATGATACTATCCAAACCTCAACTCACCTTATCCACTATTAAGTCCCCATTGCCCAGAAAGGGCTTGGCAAATAATTGTTCAATGAATGAATGGATGGAGGGATGGATGAATGAATGAAGGAATGCATTTTCCCTTCCTCCTGCCATCCGCCGCCCCCCCTCTTCCCCCCGCCATAGTTTATCTTCCGGACTGCCTACTTCTGCTGAAGACACAACCATCCCCCTCCAACCACTCAAGCTAAAAACCTGGGACTTCCCCTTGGATACCCCTTCTTTTACATGACTCATCAAAATTGGTTACCACATTCTTTTAATTCTGCCTCTGACTTGTCTTTCACGCCTATCCCCTCCTCTCCAAATCTGAACTTACGAACTTCTTGCCTTTATTGATCAAAACTCTATTGGAAAAAAAAAAAAAAAAAACCTCCATTGGTTACAAGGAACAAAATCCCAACTTAAACTTGCTTAAGGAAAAAGGGGAGATTTAAATCAGAAGAATATAGCTGCCATAAAGGTGATGAAATGATGATGATGGTGATGGTGATGATGATGATGTTTGATGTTGATGCTGGTGAAGATGATCTGTCCTTTGGACTTAGTACCCTCTTGAATGGTTTTCCAGGCCTGTGTGGAGAAGGCACAGGCTTTTGACTTAGGAGATCTGGGCTCAAGTCTTTGCTCTGCCAGCTGGGTGACCTTGACCAAGCTGATTCCCCTTCTCCGAGATTTGTTTCTTTATTTATAAAGTAGTTCTGACACCACTGAGTTGTATGGAAGTCATGAAATAGGGGATGCTGAAGGAGGTATAAGTTCTGGAACACCATTCTCCTGGCCAAGGCCTCTATTGTCCCTGAAGTCTTCTTTGACCCCCACTGCTGAAGTGGGTTAGACACCCACAACCCTCTGTGTTTCCTTGAGGCACTGACTCATTCACAGACACTTCCTAAGTGAGCACCTGCTCTGTGCTGGGAGCAGAGCTTGGAACAAGACAAAACCCTTGCCTTCTTGGATCTTACATTCTTGTAGGAAGACATTCAGAGTCCAAGTAATGGAATGACAATATAACTTCAGGTTGGTAAGTGCCGGAGGACTTGGGGGTTGCAGCCCCTCCATCTTTGCCCGTTCATGTGTTGGTCTCCTCCTCCGTTGTGAGCTCCTAGAAATCAAGAACCCCAATTCACTCAGCTCTGTAGCTCAGGTACCCAGCACAGTACCTACTATACTGTCATAGCTCAATCAAAGTTCATTACTCTCCCCCATGATCGAATCTAATGATCACTATAGCATCCACAATTTTCTAATCACAATTTTTTCTTCAATAAATAGTCCTTAAAGTCTTACTGTGTGTCGTGCTCTGGCCTTTCACTGCCAAAGAGAGAATTCTGTGCTGTAGTCCTGTTATCAGAGACCTCACGGAAAAGGAGCACATTCCAGCCCAGCTGGGGAAGCACTGTGGCGGAGGTTTGCAGAAGAGTTGTTAGGCATCCAGGGGGACCCACTTATTCCGGTCCTGAATCCTTCAGAGATCCTTCGAGCTGTCAGCCCCCTCAGGGTGAACAGGCTTTGGCTTTTCCCAGAGGAGGATGGAAGGTCAGGATTTTTACAAATCCAGGCTGTTGATCAAACAGCAACAGCCTAAAGATAAGACATGTCCCCGATGAGCCTCCGTAACGCCCCTCGGTTCTGCTTACAAGTCACACCAGTCTTCCTGGGGCTCTGTCCTTTCCCCACTGAAAACATGCCCTATGCCTTAGAACAAAACTTCCTGGCCTGGGGTTCCAGGTCCTTCTTTCTGAGCCCAATCCAAGCAACCCATGATTCTTCCCACTACCCACTCACATCAATTCAGCTCTGCCATCGACCCCCTGTGTGACTCAGGGCCCTAAACTCTCCCAGGTTTGGCTTCCTCATCTGCTGAATGGGGACTGATTTAACTGACTGGCCTTCACCACTTGCTTGCTTCCGTCCACCCATCCAACAAATATTTACTGAACGCTCATTATCTGTGGGGTGCTGTTTCAGGTGCCAGAGACACAGAAATGAATGAATAGGATAAAAGTTCCTGCCTTCATAGAGCTTAGATTCTAGTAAGGGGAAACAGAAAATAAGTGAATTAAAAATCAGAAAAAAGTGGTGTGTCAGATGGTGATAAGTGTGACAAGGACAAAGCAGGGAAGGACAGAGCACACCTAGGGCGGTGGTTCTAGTAACTTCAAATGTGGTGTTATGAAGGGTCTCACTGAGAAGGTGACATTAGAGCAAAGACACAAAGGTGGATGGCAGCAAGCCTTACAGCCATCTGGGAGAAAGTGCCAGATAGAGGGAGAAGCGGATGCTCTTTGAAGATTGAATTTACTCCCTCCCTCCCTTTCCTTCCTTCCTTTTTGACTTTATTTATTTCTTCATTCCAAAAAATATTTTTAGGCACATGCCAGTGGCCATGCACTGTATTAAGACTTGCAGGTAAGGAGACGGTCTCTTGCTTTTAAGTTGACAGAGATGGACAAGATAAACCAATAGTCCCAGTGGAGGGGGTTATAGGTTTCTGCTGAAGAAAGAGTATTTCATGGCAGGAAGCCCACAGGCAGCCTGGTGAAGCCCATGGACCTCTTCTCAGAGTAACATTTTAAAATGCATAATGTAAAATGTAAATGATTGCAAAGGCAGTCAATTATTTTTTAAAAGAATTAACAAAATATTGGATTGGCCAAAAAAGTTCTTTTGGGTTTTTTCCGTAACATCTTATGGAAAAATCCAAATGAACTTTTTTGGCCAACCCAATATACAGGAAAAACCAAATTGGTATAATTTATGAGTGTCTTTATTTACACATTAAATAATCACATCTATAGGTTTATTAACTTTGAAATTTCATAATATTGATGAGCATAGACCATTTGTGAGAAAATCTTTCAGAACTCTAGAGTGATATGAAAATTTATTTGACTTCTTTGGTGATAAATCACTGGTACAAAGGATATCACTGTGATCTGAGTCTATATTTGTAACCAAAAGAAATGTTAAATTTTGGTAGAGGTTAGTGAATAGAATAATGCAATTATTTTCCCCCATGCAAGTTCACAAAGTTTCTGATTCTGACCTTAGGTTAATCTGTGCTACTATTTACAACAGCCAGGTCATGGAAGCAACCTAAATGCCCATCAACAGACGAATGGATAAAGAAGATGTGGTACATAGATACAATGGAATATTACTCAGCCATAAAAAGGAATGAAATTGGGTCATTTGTAGAGATGTGGATGGACCTAGAGTCTGTCATAAAGAGTGAAGTAAGTCAGAAGGAGAAAAACAAATATCGTATATTAACTCATATATGTGGAACCTAGAAAAATGGTACAGATGAACCGGTTTGCAAGGCAGAAATAGAAACACAGATGTAGAGAACAAACGTATGGACACCAAGGGGGGAAACCAGGTAGGGTGGAGTGGTGGTGGTGGGATGAATTGGGAGATTGGGATTGACATATAGATACTAATATGTATAAAATAGGTAACTAATAAGAACCTGCTGTATAAAAAAATAAAATTCAAACCTAGAGTCTGTCATACAGAGTGAAGTAAGTCAGAAAGAGAAAAACAAATACTGTATGTTAACACATATATATGGAATCTAAAAAAAAAAGGTTCTGAAGAACCTAGGGGCAGGACAGGAATAAAGATGCAGATGTAGAGAATGGACTTGAGGACACGGGGAGGGGGAAGGGTAAACTGGGATGAAGTGAGAGTAGCATTGACACATATACACTACCAAAGGTGAAATAGATAGCTAGTGGGAAGCAGCCTTACAGCACAGGGAGATCAGCTCGGTGCTTTGTGACCACCTAGAGGGGTGGGATAGGGAAGGTGGGAGGGAGACACAAGAGGGAGGGAATATGGGGATATATGTATATGTATAGCTGATTCACTTTGTTATACAGCAGAAACTAACACACCGTTGTAAAGCAATTATAATCCAATAAAGATGTTAAATAAATAAATAAATAAAAATAAAAAAGAGTGAAAAAAATTCAAAAAAAAAAAGAAACTCTGTGCTAGAGGTATACACATGGTGGCTTCCAAGAGTACAAAGGAGGGCTCAGGAGAAACTTTCTAGACGGGGTGACTTGTTAGCTGTGTTCTGAGGGAGGGTTAGGGGTAGCCAGGGAAATAGGGGTGGTGGGGCTCCAGGAAAGAACACCTGACAGCATGAAATATGCCTCATTGGGGGAACTGAAGTTTAGTGTGGCAGGAACTCAGGGTTTATGCAGGTTTTGGTGGGAAAGGAGGCAGGAGAGGTAGATGATGGGGTCAGACCATGGAGGGTCCTGGGTTCTAAGCTGCAGAATCGATCTGGAAGGTGGTGAGGAGCCCTTGATGGATTTAAGCAGAAGAGAGACATGTCACAATCAGATCTGCATACTAGAAAGATCATTTTGGCCACTGTGAGATGGATGGATTAGAAGGAGGGGGGGAGCTGGAGGGAAGAACAGTCAGGAAGCTGTTTTATTTTTTATTTTATTTTATTTTAACATCTTTATTAGAGTATAACTGCTTTACAATGGTGTGTTAGTTCCTGCTGTATAACAGGAACTGTGTTAGTTAACTGTGTGTTAGTTAACTGTGTGTTAGTTCTCTTCCCTCTTGCATCTCCCTCCCTCTCACCCTCCCTATCCCACCCCTCTAGGTGGTCACAAAGGAAGCTGTTTTAGTTAGTCCAGGCCGGAAAGGGCTATGAGTCCCAGGCACTGGCTAGAGAAGAGAAGAGGGGTACCAGAGACATCTAACACCTGAACACTTGCGGAACTTGGGAGTCAATAGGGGTGGGGGTAGTGGGGGAAAGGGAGGGGTCACAGCCAAAGGGCAGCTCATCAGCAGGTAGGCAGCTGCGTGCGCGGGAGGAGCTGCCGGGTGCCAGCCCTTCTGCTTGCCCACACCTCTCTGCCTTTGCGGAAGCTCCGTCTCCTTCCTGGGATTCCTGCTCCTTTCATGTCGCCCCTCTTTCCTGGCTCAGATCACCTTCCCAACTTCACCTCTTCATCTTGCCAGAAGGCCTCTGTAGCAGCGACAGGTCATCTCTGAGCTGCAGCCTAAACAGAAGAAGCCCTTGTCCAGCTCTGCTGAGACACCTGAGATCCCCGTCCAGGAAGAGCCCCCTTGAGCCCCTGTGGGTCCTTGATACCAGTCTCAGAGCCCGAGCAGCCAAGGTGGGACCTCAGTCTGGCAGCAGGGCGAGCCCGGAAACCTGCCTGTCCATCTGCAAGCCAACAACAGTCACACTGGAATCAACAAGGGAAATGGGAAGGGAGAGACCCAGCCTCTGCGCCTGCCCTGGGCCCCATGCCAGTGTGAGCAGGGCTTTCCGGGCGAGGATTTCCCCTCTGGAATGGGAAGAGCAGCTGAGGGCGGACGAAGAGGGACCAGGAACGGCCTGTGCTTTCCAGAGGGCTTCCTTCCACAGTGTCTTATTTACTTTAGCTTCATAACAGCCCTGGGGTGTGTGTGTGTGTGTGTGTGTGTGTGTATGTCTGTGTGTGTGTGTGTGTGTACCTCCATGTACACTCACACATGCACACCCTTTCTCTGATTTACAGGTGAAAGAAATCAAGCCACAGAAGCTAAAGGACTTGTCCAAGGTCACCAGCTACTAGGAAGCAGAAGGTGGGTGAGGAAGAGTGTTGAGAATGAGTGCACCCCTGGGAAATCTTCAGGTCTGCACAGTCTGCGGGGAGCTCAGAAGGAAGGATTAGGGATTGAGCAGGTTCAAGGTGACAAGGAGAACTGTCACTGTGTCCTGTGAGGTCTCCCTGCTGGTACTCTCTCCCTCCTGCAGCCCAGCCTGACATCCCCTCAAGGCGGCCCCTGATGCAGGCTTCCAGCTGTGGCTCCTGGCGTGAAGGTCCCAACCCCGGTTCCCAGCCTACTCTCCTGACCTTCACCCTTGCCAGCGCCCTCCACTCCAGCCACACCTGTCACACTTAGCCGGCTGGCACGATTACTGTTTCAGGCTTCTGTCCTGGTAAACAAGCTGTTTCTTCTGCCTGGTGGTCAGGGGAGGGGGAGATGGGCAGGGCATGTCCTGCTGTAACCACATTCTCCAAAGTGGCACCTGTCTGACAGCAAAATGACACGAGAGAAAGTGTGAATGGAGGACCTCGAGACAGTAGAGAAGGTGGTCAAAGGCGGCACCTTTTTAACATGCAACTTTCCCAGCCAGCCAGGAGGGCCACCCTGGCCCAAGCCCACCAGGCTAACTAGCCCGTGGTGTTCTCACCTGGCCACCCCTTTGAGTGTTTGGCCCAGTGCCTGGAGCATCAGAGGCCATCAGGACGTCTTTGTGGAAGGTCTCGAGAACGGGGAGGCATGAGGCCACAGAGGGAAGTCAATTCCTCTCCCCTCTGCTGGGACTTCCCCCTTAGGAAGACAGTAGACTGTCTTCCTAGACCTGACCTCCCCCTTAGGAAGACCCCATCACTTGGGTCAAAAGCACAACTGTGGAGAAGAGGAGGTGGGGGGGGCAGGGGGGATGAAGGAAAAGGACTGGGGAGGGGAAGGGGGAAGCAGAAGGGGGAGGGTGGGATGGAGGAGGGAGATGGAAGAAACATGGTGGGAGTTTAGCCACTTCTAGCAACAATCCCTGAACGTCTTTTGGCCACTGGAGGAGAAGTCCAGCCTGCCCAAAGAACAGAGGAAGTTAGCACTTCCTCTGAGGAGCCTGGAGGCCCCGTCATCTTCACAGCCGCATCCCAGGGAAGCTTGGGTGAGGGCTAGGCTGCCTGGGTCCAGCTTCCCATCAGGCCTGCCAGCCTGTGGTCAGATCCTTGGAAGACTTGCTTACCTGGGTCGGGTCCAGCCACCCTGGGTCGGGATGCCCTGTCTCAAGAGCCACTGGGGATGGGGTACAAATGTGTAGCCCGCCTGGGAAGCGTCAGCACCGTGACTCAGAGAAGGGACTTCCAGTGTCTGCTGTAAGACTCCTGAACCACTGGGGAACAGGGGTGCAGGGCTGGGTGAGAAGGAGTAAACACTCAATTTTAAAAAGGGCATAGTTGGAGGGGAGGTTTATGTAGGCTTTGAGGTGAAGCCTGAGCTATAAGAATAAAGGAAAGCATCTCTCGTGGAGACCTGACTTTGCGCCAGGTACTGTGTAAAGTGCTGGCGATATGGAATTATTATGAATGGCCCTACGTAGTGCACGCCCACTGTGTTCACTCCACTGGTGATTTAATACCACCGCCGACCCCGGAGGGGTCCTAGGAATCCTCACCTTGTCATGGAGGAGACTCAGACATTCAGCCAGTGTCTGGGGAGCCCCACTATCCAAGCCATCCTCGCTCTGTAGCTGCAGAAAGGGGGGCTGGGGCGGGGAAGGGACTTGTCGCAGTTCAGAGCCCCTGACACACAGGGTAAGAGCTGGAGGCATGCTCTGTGGTGTCCTCACCCACCACACCCAACCTCTTGGCAGTGAAGGCCCAGGACGGCAAGGCTCTGAAACTATTTCAGGGGAGAAATGTCCATTTGCAAGATTTCCGGTTCATCGCCAGCTGCCAGCCCCATTTCCCCAACGGATGGCAGCTTCTTGGTTTCTCCAGTGTCAGGAGGTGTTCAGTGCCATGGGCTGCGGCTCTTCTCTGTTGTCCTCCCAGGGCAGTAATGACAGCGCACCCACGTGCTGAGAGAGCCCACGCGTGACAGAGAGCACAGGAGAGGAGCAGCCAGGAGGGAGGGAGGAAGCGCCGGAGCTGGGCTGCAGGTGGGCCCGGGAGCCAGGATTCCCCGCCCCCCGGCCCCCGTAGGCTTGAGGGACCAGCTTCTTTGCAAACAGTGCAGCCAACTCTAAAAATACCCCTGCCCTGAGCTCCTCGGGTCTCCTCCAGAGCCTTCAGGGGCCTCAGCCCCTTCCCTGCAATGTCAAGGGGATGGGAGGAAAGTTGACTCGTAAAGAGGAGGGTTTCCTTAGTGAGGAAGGTATAAGGGTATTTTCTTCCTCTGCAAAACAGAAGGAGGACGCTCCGTGGGTTTTAGCAAGAACGACAACAACCACGACATAAGGCATAAGGCGAGAAGCGGCTTTGCCCATTCCCTTGTTAGTGATCAGAGGCCTGAGCCCACTTCAGGTCCCAGGCCTAGACGTGCATTCACAGCCTGGGAACAGGGAGCCGGAGAAGGGCCTGGGTGGGAAGCTCCAGCCGTTCCCCTTATTAAGTGTGCGACCTGTGACTCCACCACTTGATGCCACAGTTGTAAAAGGGAATAATAATAGTGCTTACTTCACTCGGGTAGGGAGAGGATTAAATGAGATGCTATACATAAGGCTCTTAGCACACAGTGCCTGACATGTGTGACAGACTCCCAGAAAATGCTTATTATTATGATATATGGGAAGCTATAACTATGCCTGAATTCTAACTAAGACGCAGTTTAAAGGGAAATTTAATCAGAAGGCCAAGAGAGTGGTATTGGATAAAAAGAAGAGGGAAGGGTCTGAATCATAGAAAACTCAAATTTATTAATATTATTTGATAGATGGGGAAACTGAGGCCCAGGGAGCAGAAAGAAGGAGTCGCCCCAGGCCTGGCATTGTATTAACAGCTGCCTGCAGGTTTAATGTAAAATAACCGTGTGATGAGACCACTGAAAACCCTGGGTGACTGGAAGTCTGCCCCAGTAGGGGTTAGGAGAATGAGGCCTTGCATTTATACAGCATTTTAGTGTTGGAAAGTCCTTTCCAAGGGGGAGACGGACCTCAGCAGATCACTGCTTGAGGGTGAGCTCCATCATGGTGGGTGCTTGATGGGCAAGGACATGGCCAAACAGAACTCATCCTCAGGGCTGGTGGCTGAATTATGCATCTGTAGACGGTAACCTTGAACCCAAGGACCACGGGGCAGAGGCACAGGCAGGAAGAGCTTAGTTGAGCCTAAAGAAGAATCTTCTAACCCTGCGTTCTCCAGTTTGGGAGACACTAGCTAAACGTAGCCATTGAGCACTTGAAATGTGGCTAGTCTGGATTTTAAAGACAATTAAAAAAGAAAAAACAAGTGTAAAATATCTCATTAATCATTTTTTATTAGTTCCATATTGAAATGATATTTTTAGATCCATTGGGTTCAATAATATATATTATTAAAATGAATTTTGCCTGTTCCGTTTTAGGTTTTTTCCTGCGGCCTCTAGAAAATTTCGAGCCACACCTGTGGCTTGCAGTATCTTTCTGTTGGGCAGTCCTATTCTAACCACTGCGTTTGTACAACAAGGGAGCAGGCTGTCTGACCAGGTGATGAGTCTCTCATCCCCGGAGATGTTTAAAAAAGCTGTTGTTCATGGAATTCTTATAGTTAGTTGGATAAACTCTGCAATCCCTTTAATTCTGCTTCAGTGTGGTTCCCAACTGTGAGTCTCTGAGGGGCAGTTGTTCCTTAGACTATAAATAGATGTTACAGGAAAAAAGAGTGATAATCAATTTAATATGGAAAATTCTTGGTTGAAAAAAAAGTTAAGTGCCTCTATTCCAGGACTTCTCAGAACCTTCTAGATTAAATGTACACCGTGGACACTGTAGGCAGCATTCCCCTTATTAAGTGAACTTTATGTTAAGTTCATTCCTTGAGCATTGCTGTCCTCCAGTTCGCCAAAGAACATGGATTCTGTTGTCAGATAGCACTGAGTACAAATTCTGGCTCAAATCCTAAGTGACCTTGGATATGTTATTTCACCTTCATCAATTGTAAAATGAGGGGAAGAATATTCACCTCTCAGTATAGCTTTGCGGATTACACTGAAAAAACATAGAAAATGCAGTGTCACGCCTGATGCATAGTAGGTGTTCAGCAAATGGTAACTAATTAACTGAAGCCCGGAAAGGGAAGTGGCTTTGCCAAGTTCACAGAAGAAATGACACTGCCAGAACTTGAACCTCCTTCTCTGGGTCCTTCTGGTTCACCTCACCTCTCTTTACCGATCAACAGCAAATAAGAAACCCAGTTCATGAAAAGAGATAGGAAGTTTCCTCAAACCTGGTATGATTTTATAGGTCAAGTCAGTTTTAAACGGGAGACAACTATTTCTTTCTGTCCCTCCTGCCTTGTCCCCTCTGTGCCAATCCCGGCCAAAGGAAGCGGCAGCCAGGCCTGGCGGCCTCCCCATCCCTCCCCTTCTGCTCCCGGTTCCTGTACCTGTGGTTCTTGGAGCCCCCAGCAGATGGGCTGCCCTTATCACCGGCTCCAAGCCAGAGGAGGAATCCTCAGGTCACACGCGGCTCCCTGGAGGGAGGGAGACCTTGTAAGTAAACACAGCCCCAGCGGAGGAAGGGGGGAGGGTCGATGGAAAAGAATCCTTGACATTTTCGTAACTGGATCAGGATTAAAGGCCACCAGGCATAGCTCTTATTGGCCGTTTCTGGGAAGAATCGCCAATCCAGGCAGCTCCCCTGGATTCAAGGCAGCCTTTAAATAGCCCTGGGAGCTGGGGCATTCCCAGTGTGCTGCTGCCTTGATCCAGGCCTAATCCCTTGCCCAGGACTGACCTTTCACAGTTTACAGAGCACTTTATCTCCTGGCTCAGGGGAGTCTCACAGAGCTCTCCGGAGAGAAGGGAGTTTATCATCCACCCCAATTTATAAATGAGGAAACTGAGGCTTGGATCGCGAATGACTCCCTCCTGGCTACACAGCTGGTGGTGGTCGAGTCTGGGCTGAGATCCACGTCCATTCTGGTGCCAAATCCAGAGGTCTGCCCATCACACCAGTGTCCTTGATTAAGGGTCTTCCTTTGTGCCCAGGATCTGTACCCCATTCCCCCCACCCCATACCAGAACCCACATTCCAGGGAGGAGTGAAGGTTTGAATGGGTGAATCTCAACATAATTCAGTGAATAAAGCCAGTTAAAAAACAGTCATGCTGTATCATTCCATGTATATAGAACTCTAGAAAATGCAGGCTGATCTACAGGGATAGAAAGCAGATGAGTAGTTGTTTGGAGAAGGGAGACAGAAGGAAAGAATGCAAGGGGACACGAGGACATTTTGAAGTGATGGGTATGTACACTGCCTCGGTGGTGGTGATCGTTTCCCAGGTCTGTACACAGCGAATTGTGCTCTTAAATTCAAGCAGCTTATTGCACTCAGTGATACCTCCAATAAAGCTATTAAAAAAAGAGAAAGATAAGGGGAAAAAGAAAGAAGGAGGTCGGCAGGCATATAATTACAGAACTCTGTGAGAAGTCTTAAATGGGGACAGAGAGTTCCCTGGGCACATGGGGGAGAAGAGAGAGAATCTTTCCCGAGTTGGAGAGATCAGGAAAGAGTTCTTGGAACAGGTGTCTGATGCGGCTCTAGGTATGGATGGGGAGGTGTGAGGTTAAGGAAGATGAAGGTAGAAGATACAGGGAGTTTGTTTGGGGAATAGAGAGTAGCGGACTCTTCCCTCCCCACTGCCCACTTTCTTCCCGATCTTTGAAGGCCTGAGGTTAAAACTAACAGCTGCAATTTTCTCTTTCCTTCAGAAATTGAGACACACGCCCTACTTGGCAGGCAGCTGGTTTTGCTAATAAGATTCCTGCCTTTCTCCCTCCTCCTCTGTGCAGCTCATCCCTTTAGGTCTGGCTGGGCCCCTGCCCTCTCCAATTTCCTCTCTCAGCTGAACTGCCAAATGCTTGCTGGGTGAACCACTGCCAACCCCAGTGCCCAGGGCCCTGGGCACCCTCATTTCAGCCCTTTCCAAATCCCACAAAAAGGAGGAGGTTTGGGGGATTCATGTGGGCGTGTGATGGGATTCTAGGTCCAAAATGAAATACCTTTTCTTCTCTTCAATACCCTTTGGCTTAGTAATAGACATGCTGGAGAATTTTGAATAATGAGTGTATTAGAATATATTGTCAAAAAGCAGCAGGAAATTCAAGAATTGTTACAATGTCATGCACTGACTAGTTGGCTAATTTGCTCCAAAAATAATCACTGCTCTTACAGTTTGTAAAACATTAACTTCGTTTTGTACGATCCATTATTCATTCATAAGGGACTCTTCCAGTGACATGTGAAACCCACATACAAAATTGTGGGTCAGTGCTTGCTTTTCAATTTCCTTGGCATGTCTGCTGATTTTAAACTGATCCTTTTCAAAAGTTTCCTTATTAATTAAACGAGTCAGCCATATCCCCTGCTTCTAATTCAGCTCTCAAATGTAAGCTTGGTTCTGGAGTCAGCTTTCTAACCTTGGCTTAAGGGACATTAGTCACCGGGAGCAAAATGTGGCATCTGAACAGCTGTTTTGAGCATTCAGAGTCCAGGGCCTACAGGTTTGGAGAAGGTCAGGTAAGGGAACAAGTATTTATTTACTGAATACCTACCCTGTGCCAGGCACCTATAAAGCATAGCTCTTTTAATTCTCTGAACGGCCCATTAGTGTGTTCATACAGCTCATGAACGGTGGAGCTGGGACTAGAACGCAAACAATTTGATTCTAGAGCTTATACTATTGACCACTGTCCTATACATTCCTTGTTTAACCCTCCCAACCCCAGGACATTATTATCGACCATTATTATCAGACCTGTTTTCCAGATGAGAAACTAGAAGCTCAGAAAGGTAATTTTCCCAACATAAACTAAATGCAGATCCATTTGAATTCTGTGGTCCTGGGCAAGTAAGTCACTTCACCTGTCCATCCATCCATCACCCATCTGTTCATTAATTCAACAGAATTAATGGCAAGTGCTTATTGTGTCCCAGGGACTGCCTGGTCCCTGGAGATGAAAAGATGTATAAAATATGGCCCCTGCTCTTCAAGAACTCAAAATTCCAGTGAGGAAAGAAAACACCCAAACCACAATAAGAAAAAGGATCGTGGGATGAGAGGTGCTGTAAGAGGTATCTAAAAAGAGCTACAGGAACTTAGAGGAAAAAGCAGCGAATTGCTTGGTGAAGTAAAAGCAAGGAAGGTTCTAGAAAGGAAAGGACATTGCACCAATAACTATATGCTCCCCAGGTGGAGAAAAGGAGGGGTAGTCCAGGCAGAGAGAGCATCAAAGGCCACACATGATGCAGTGTCAGAATAGCTCAGAGAGTGAGTGCCTAACACCAGCTTTCAGTGCCGTAACCCTAACCCTAACCCTAACCCTAACCCTAACCCACAGCAACTCTGTGAAGCAGGTTCTATTCAGACCACTTTATAGAAGAGGAAACCCAGGCACACAGTGGTCTTGCCTATGTGCCTAGGATCACACAGTAACTTGCCCATGATCTCACAGCTAGTAAGGAATCGAGTTGGAATTAACCCTACCCAAGGCAGCATAGCTTCAGAGCCCACACTCTCAGCCACTCTGCTCTCAGTGTTTCAGGGGTGCCTGGCAGTCAAGCAGACTGGCCACACAAGCAGGAATTAGATCCAAAGGGTCTCCCTTTCTTCACAAGGCCTTAGATGTTGTTGGGCCTCATGTAATCCATAAAAGTAATAATGCCATGGTGTCGTGTGTGTGTGTGTGTGTGTGTGTGTGTGTGTGTGTTGGAGAGGGGCATCCACCTTTCTATATAATGAGGCTGTAGAGAGATATCGTACATCAACTTTATTTGCTTTTGACTGGAACTCTATCTGCTTGCTGTAGGAATACTGGGCATCTTACACCCAGCCACATTCCCTTGGCTTCAGGGTCAGTATTCAAATCCTTGTTTCTCTTCTGCATCCCTCACCAGATTAGAGAGCCCCTGAGGACCGAGCTCCTGTACCATCCCCCAGTACCCTGCACAGTGTCTGACACACAGTAGTTACTCAATAAATATTTGAATGAACAACTATTTGTTGAATGAACTCTGGGTATTTGGTTAATAATTTATGTAGAGAGTAAAATTACTTATGAGTTAACAAATCTAGTTTGGTCAATAAAATCTTGCACCCTGTACAATCAATGGGGTAGGAGGGAATAACCTAAGGGTCTTTTGAAGAGGAACAATGTAGGGATTATTGGCCTGGATCAGTGGCTTGCAAAAGGAAGCAGCAAAGCTATACTCAGAAAAAGCTTGCCATCCGGGGTTTTGATTCAGGGCATCTGAGATGGTGTGCACTTCCCAGGTGATCCTGAGATGAGCAGGTCAGCACCTGGGCATGGCAATATGGCTCCCTTCCTGTTCTAATTTTTTTCTCTTTTTCCATCTCATTTAGCTTGTGCTTGACACTTTGAGTGACGGGAGCTTACCACCTCACAAGGCAGGCTGCCCAACCCACCGTGAGAACGGCAATACTAACGACAAAGATGCCAATACAGTCACCATATATGGAGCTTTTCTTTTGGATCAGAGGCACTGGCTAGATGTAACTGATTCCAGAGGCTAAGCATTATTTATCCCCCTTTTACAGCGAAAGAAACCGAAACTCACAGGTTTAGTGGCGTACTCAGCGTCTCAGAGGTGGTGAGAGAGGGGCCGGGATTCCAGCCACCCCGAGGGAGGGGCCGGTGGACCCACGTGCTTCCCGGGGCGCAGCAGGTCCCCCGAGCAGGGGCGGGGGTGAGTCTTGGGAGGAGGGAGGGAGCCGGGCCGCCACGTCGCCGGCCCTGCGCAGGCTGCACACTCCGCTCCGCCCACAGCCCTCCCGGGCCTCCCCATAGAAGGTAATCCTGGGCAGGATCCCACGAGCGCGCTGGCGGGGCCTGGCGTCCTGCTGGTTTCAGTTTCTGAAGGGCCCGGCCCTGAGCAAACTGGGAGGCTGGGAGGAGGGTTCTGGAAGCCTTCCCAACAGATAGCAGATTAACTCCCTGCTGCCTGGGAGCCACCTGCGTGGGAACGAGCTGGGTTACCAGCGCGCGCGGCCTCCCTGGTGGGTGACAGTCCCTGCGGGCAGGCTGGGCACCCCCGGCTGCCCAGAGCCACCTGAAGGTGGCTCAAGGTTCCAGGTCCAGTCAGGCTCTGGCCAGGACAGCCAGGCTGGGAGACTAGGTGGCTGCCCCAGGCCCACCCTCCAAATATGGAACCATCTTCCTGCTTCAGCCTGGCTTGTCCCTCCCTCTCTAGGGCGTTGGTGTTACACAGTGTTAGCAAAATGCTTAGAATGTTTGTTTTCTTTCTGAGAAAGAGGCTGAGGGACATTGCCAAGACCAACATGAACTCAAACCCAGGGCATTCTCTGTCAGACATTCTTCTGGACAGACAGACCTGGGTCTGAGTACCACTTCTGCCACTTCCTAGCCAGTGACATTTGTGTAAATTTCTTCATCTCTCTGAGCGTTGCTGTCCTCATCTATAAAATGGGGATAGTTATAGCTATCTCTAAGATATGTTCTGAGGAGTAGATCAGATAGAGATTACACATATTAAGTATTTAGTGCCCTCAATCAACGTCAATTAACATTATTATTATATTGTTATTACCAATGACACTCAGGATTATCACTAATGCTACTGTGAGCATAGGTGTAAAAACATAGGCTCAATTAAAAGTTTTTTACTGAGGGAAATAGTTTTATGAGATGTAAATAAAGAAAGAGGAATAACTCTGGGCTGGAAAGTATATACACATGACCTCACGTAATATTCAAACAGCTTCACAAAGCAAGTGTTAGACAGGTGGGAGAGTTGAGGCTCCTGGAGGTTAAGTAACTTGCCCACGTCACACACTGAATTAGTACCTGGTGTCCTGGCCTCCCTCCTTCTGGGTGCCCTTAAACCCCAGCTAGTCCACACCTGCCAGCCTCAGCAGAGGTACCTCCATCTACAGGGAATGCCTTCTCTTCCCCCAGGCTCACCAATTTGGAGGAAAAGGAGTGAGCTCTGGAAAGTGGATAAAGGTCACTTCCTCCAGGCAGCTTTCCTGATTCTCTCCCTCTTCCCCTTGTAGAACAAACCCTCCCTCTTTTGTTCTCCTGGTGCCTGTAGCATGTGACTGCACACCCTTGTGGACTGTGTCTCTTCTCCAGGGAGTGTGCTTCTCTGAGGCAGACACAGTACACTTTTTTCACGTTGGGAGGGTCAGTATGGTGTTGTAATTAAGTACAGGCTTAGAAGCCCAACTGCCCAGGCTCAAACCCTGGCTCAAATCTTGGCTTTACCACTTGCTGGCTGTAGGGCTTGAATAAGTAACTTCAGTTCTCTCTGCCTCACTTCCCTTATCATAAAATGGAAATTAACGATAAGATCAGCCTCATGGCCTTGCTGTAGGATTGAATGAACATCTAGATCTGTGTAGATCTAAATATACCACTGCGAATCTCTTGAGTGACAGATGTCTATTGAATGAAGACGGGATTACTGAGGTCCTGAATTTTGCTTGTTAACAGAAAGTGAACCATAAAATGAATGTCACTGAGCATGGGGTGAGTGTCGAGGGACCTAAGACCTGGTCCTGAATCTGTCTGTAACTTAATGTGTGGACTTGGGCCTGCCTGTGTCTTCCTCACTCTCTCCAACTGAAAGAGAAGTTTGGCTCCCACAGCTGGATGGTCTTTGCAAAGTAATATTCAGTGGTATTAATTCTTTGCCTGTAGGGCTTTTACTGGGGTAATGTTCCACGTTAGAGGTCATACCCAGAAATAAATGACTGGCTCACCATTGGAAGCACAAACCTCAACCACTGGTAGGTGATTGTGTTAACCATGGTTATGGCCAGCTTTTACTGAGCACATATTAGCGCTGGGCCTTGGGCTGTGTGCCATCATTATCCTGTTTATTTTTCTCAATAACCCTATAAAGAGGTATTACTGTGATCCTGTGTTACAGCTGAGAAAACAGAGGCTCAGAGGTTGGAAGTAGTTGGACAGGGAGTAGAGTCCTGTTTGCCAGATTCCAATTCCCTACTGCCTGCAAGAATCCTCCCTAGAGCCTGTTCAAATACCTGTGAGGACAAGGAAACTATTATCTTTCAAGCCAGTCCATTATTAGGCATCCTGAATAGCTGAGAAGGGTAAAGCTGCCATTTTTACATTTGCTTCATGACTTTGGACTTAGACTCAAGGCAGTCATGGCTTAGGTACAGGGCTAAGGGAAGGGAGATTATAAATCCCCCCCCACCGGAAGTCTTCAGGAGCAGTTTACTACAGAGTGGTCAGAAGACAGAAGCCCCTGTTCTCACCTTTCTGGGCCTGGCCCAGTCCTCTCATCCACAGAGTCTGACCTGGGGATAGAGCTGAGGGATGTATTTCAGTACAGCCTAGACTGGGATTGGCTGAATGCAAAGAATAAGAAATTTGTGTCTGTAATCACCAGTCAGTTGATATACATTCCCTTGGGGGTGGTATTTCAGGGAACATGTAAACGGAAAGTTTGGAGCAAGTGAGGACTGCAAAACTGAAAGGAGAAAATTTTTTTTTTTTATGGTTCCCTGGGGAGGCAGGGCTATTTTATTTTATTTTATTTTTTTATTTTTAATTTTTTGGGCTGCGTTAGGTCTTCATTGCTGCGCTGCATGTGAACTTTCTCTAGTTGTGGTGAGCGGTTGCTACCCTTCATTGTGGTGCACGGGCTTCTCATTTCGGTGGCTTCTCTTGTTGCGGAGCACGGGCTCTAGGCACGTGGGCTCAGTAGTTGTGGCTCGCAGCTCTAGAGCTCAGGCTCAGTAGTTGTGGCGCACGGGCTTTGTTGCTCTGCGGCATGTGGGATCTTCCCAGACCAGGGATCTAACCCGTGTCCCCTGCCTTGGCAGGCAGATTCTTATCCACTGTGCCACCAGGGAAGCCCTTAAAGGAGAAATTGGCTCCAGGATTACCGACTTTGCCTGGCTTTGTTCGGTTTGTCCTTTTACCAAAAATAAATATCCTGCTTGAATAGCTATAGAGACTCATCATTGCCAACAAGATGAAGTCCAAAGTCCATGGGGTGGCACTCAAGGCCCTTCACTATCTAGTCCCAACTCACCCTTTTCACCTCTTCCCCCATCGTATACCCAATCCTATTTCCAGCCAGAGAATCTCATATGGTTCCCTAAATACTCCATGTTTGTTCCCTCCTCCATGCCTTTGTATATGCTATTCTTTTTGCCCATGCCATGCCAACAGATGTCACATCTAGCTGACACCAATCCCATTTTAAAACATGTTGTATTTCCTCTTCAATTCCCAAGACTTTTCCAAATAGTCCCTGCAAAGAGAGAATCTTGGCTGCCTTTTTAGAATTGCAACTAAACACATAAATAAACAAATCAAGGAACATCAAATGGAAACATTTAGAGTTAGGGCGTTGAGTGCCCTAACCAAAAGCATTGTAGTAAAACCCAAACTCATAAGGCTGCATATCAATGTGGTTTGGAAAATCTTGCGTTACAGTACTACGAAGCTAATTTAAGGATGTTTCAAGAATGTGCTCCTAAATTGGAACAATTCACTGTGTTATGCTCAAGTCCAACAACAGGACTGAAAAGCATTGTTAGGGGAACCTCTGTAACTTGTTCAGGAAGTTAGCCAGGGTGGGGAAGGCTTCCCTGGAGCATTTTGAACGTGTCATTTTCATCACAGGTTCCAATGTGTAAAGAAGGAGATTCAGAGCCCTGTTCTTCACAATAACAAGATGTTAGCATGAAGTCAGGTGGTCATCTGATCCTGTTTGCCCAGGAAGTTCTGGTTTTCACCCAAGGTCCTGAAATAATTATCAGTAGTTCTCCTTTTATTATCAAGTACCCTAGTGTGGAAGAAAAATTGTATGTCCCGCTAGCACTAGATAACCAAACAAGAGCTTGTCTAGGTGGTTGCTTTTCTAAGGCTCTGCCATCTGTTGGATGTCAGTCCACTCTTCCAGACGCAGCCTTTGTCCCTTCCTCTGTGACAGATTACTAGCTCTGCCTACACACTCTCAGGGCACTTACCTTCACTCACTCTTTCTCCCACTAGGCTTTGGGCCTCCTCACCAAGCACCAGGCTGTATTCTGTGTGTCTCCTTGTGTAAGTCCCAGACACAGTGGGCTCTTAGCAAGAGGTTGTGGAGTGAATTATTTTGGAAAAAAAAAATATTCCCCAAGAAGTTTTTGTTTGGGTTTACTTTATTTGCAGTCATCAAAGGAATAAAAAAGATTTCATAAGAACTTGCCTTTATACCTAAACACTGAAAGGTAGATATGAAATGCAGAAGTCTTCAAAAGGAAAGTCAAGAAATATTTAGGAAAATGACAAGAAGTACCGCACATGATTTTTCATTGTTGTTGTTAAATGTTAAAACGTATCAAGCCTCTTTGTGAGTCCTTTAAATTCATAATTTCAATAGTGACCGCATTTGCACTAAAAAGAATCAGACTTCTTTCTACTTTTCTATATCCTTCTTAAACAAGTGTGTATCACTTTTTCTTGTACTTTTCCTTGAGCAGGTATGTTTTTTCTTTAGTAAGTATGTATTACATTTTAGCTAGAAAAGTTTTTATTAGCAAAGGTACAAATGTTGAAATAAAACAAAATCAGTTTTCTAAAAGCTTTGAAAGATCATTTAGATAAACCCTTTTATTCCAAAGAGTCTGTGTGTTGGGGGGAGGGGAGAAGGCGCATGAAAACTAAGACACTGACAGAGGCCCAGAGTATTTAACCGATGCAACAGAAGCTCACGGCCAGTAAGTGGCAAAGTCAATATCTGGACCTAGTTCTCTGAATCCATGTCTCTTGATCCCTGCACAACACCCCTCTAATTCTTTTGGACTGACAAAGAGCCTTTGAGCAGGGACACTCTTATCTTGTCATACCTGGAGTTAGATGTGAGCTCCCTGCCTCAACGAGGTTTGTTACATGGATACAGTTAAACCATGCACAGCCCCTAATTCAGAGTCGAGGAGAAAAACGGTGCATGGTTTAGGGTTTGCATCATGAGCTTTGGAATCAGGCAAGCTGGGGTTCAGATCCTGATTCCCCACTTACTTGCTGAGTGACTTTGGTCAAGTTACTTAACCTCTCTGAGCCTTAGGTTACTTAATCTCTCTGAGGCTTAGTTTCCCCCTCTCAAATGGGGAGAACAGTAAGTGTCTTGTAGGATTTGGTGAGGTTTAAATGAAATAGCGTATGGAAAGCACTCACCAGTTTCTGAAAGTAGTAAACATTCAAAAATTATAGGCATTAATATAATTATATAATATTAATATATTAATATTATAAGTTAACTATTATATAATTTTATATCAGAGTTATTGTAATTATTACTACCCTACTCACCAAACTTGCCCTGAAGGAGAGCTTATCAATTGCAAATAGGGACACAGCCTACAATTCTTTCCTAACACCTATATGCCAGTCCCAAAAACAGCTTAACCTGAGAAACCTGTTTCTGAGGAGGTGGTGACTGACATAGGAATTGTACGTAGAGAAGCCTGTGTGACTGGTTCCTTTGCCATCAGGTGTTTTCCTATGTTCCTAGAGTCCTTGATAGCACTTTTTGTTTGTTTGTCTGTTTTTTTGATTTTTGGCTTGGGCTTTGCAAAACTTCCTGGTGGGTAGATTTAGTCATCCTTCCTAGCAGTTTGCAAGAGTAGGTTAAGAAGCTGGAGATCATAAAAAATGTCCTGATATGTCAGAAAAAGGGAAAAAGAAGGAAGACGGCGCCTCATGTTTATTCACTTGAAATATTGCTGACTAGTTCTTTCTTCTTTAATCTTTCATGGTGACTTTCTTTTCTTTCTCTTTTTTCTTTTCTTTTCTTTCCTTTCTTTCTTTCCTTCCTCCCTCCCTCCTTTCTTCCTCCCTCCCTCCCTCTCTCTCTCTCTCTCTCCCTCTTTCTTTTTTTCTTTCTTTCCCCCTACCTCTACAGACATATGTTTACCATGAAAATAAAAGTAACCCTGATACCCTGGCATCTACCAAACAAATCCATTCATTCAAGCACTAACCAGCTCATCTGCTATGTATTGCTAAATACCCGCTGCATTAGGTCCTATGCCAGGTGTAGACATGCAGGTTACATAAACTGTCTATGGAATATGAACAGACCTGGGTTCCAACCTCAGCTTTACTAGTTACTATAGATTTGATCTTGGACAGATTAGCCACTGACCCTCTGAACCAACTCCTTCTCTCAAACTCCCTGTCTCAGTCATGGCACCATCATCCTCCACTGGTCCCTGTTTAGAACCTGGGAATGATTTTATTCTCCTTGCTAACCCTCTTCCTCATGTCTAATCAGTCCCTCAGGGAAGCGGGATTTAACTCCTAACTAGCTCTTGAATGTGCCTTCACCATCATCACCATTCCATTCAACAGATATTCCCTGACAGCCTGCTCTGTCCCAGGCTCTCTGCTGGGCATGAGGATACCTTTCCCCAAGGAGCTTCCAGACTGGTCAGATACACCCATAGACACACAATTCCCCTACAGTGAATGTGTGTGATGGTCATAAAAGCCCACTTTTATTGCACCCTTAGCACTGCAAGACGCTGTCCTAAGTGCTTTAAATGTATTTAATCATTTAATCGTCACAATAACCCAAAGAAATAGTTACTATTATTATCTTTATTTTATAGATAAGGAAACCTAGATAACAGAGTAAATAAGCAACTTGCCCGAGGTCACACAGCTAGGCAGCCACTGAGGCAGGATGCAGTGGTTTAAAAAGCTTCAAAGCCAGCTACAAAGCCACTGCTGTTAACCACCACCGGACTCTGCCTCTGCTTATGGACCCGGGAGAAGGGTTTCAGGGCACCAGAGGAGGAGCTTCCAATGAGACTGAAGGTCCATTGAGCTGCTGTCTGTGCTGAGCCTTAAGATCTGAGTAGGGGTTACTTAGCCAGAGAAATCCTCCCCATTCGCACTGCCACCGCCTAGCGTGGGCCCTGTCCTTGACCAATCTCTTCATTGTTCCCACTCCATCAGTCTGTTCTTCTGACCTGCGCCAGTGAGTTTTCTAATCAAATCCAATCAGACTCAGAGATATAGAGAATAAACTAGTGTTTATCAGTGGGGAGAGGGGAGGGGCAAGTTAGGAGTAGGGGATTAAGAGGTACCAACTGCTATGTACAAAATAAATAAAATACAAGGATATATTGTACAGCAGGGGGAATATAACCAATATTTGATAATAACTATAAATGGAGTATAATCTTTAGAAATTGTGAATCACTATGTTGTACACCTGAAACAGATGTATTGTAAATCAACTATACCTCAATTTAAAAAAAATCTGACCATCTCACCGCTTTTCTGCTTTCATTTTAGAATGTCTTTCCCTCATCTATAGGGGAGAGTCGAGACTACTCCACACGACCTCTGCCTCGCTCTCAGCTTTGCTCCCACCTCCCCCCGCCTGAGCCACGCCAAAGCACTTGTGGTCCTCTGAGTGCACGGGCTCACTTCTGCCTCTGTGGGTGTCAGGTGTCAGATCCCTATGGACCCTTCAGGGCTCAGCTCCTTTCAAGGACGCCTTCCTGGATCCCACAGGCAAAGTAGAGTACTGTCAACAGCATGCTCATCACACCCCAGATGTTCTTATTTTAGCTTCTCCCCCTGAATCGGAGCCGTCGGCTTCTGAATCTGTCTCCTCCATTACACAATGGGCCCTTTGAGGAGTATTGGGCTCTCCTCACAGGGCCTGACATCTAATGAATTCTTAGAATGAATGAATGAGTGAATAAACGAATGAATGAGTATTGAGAACAAGGACAACTTTTATGTCTTTTTATCTCTTGCAGCTCATAGTATAGTGCTGAGGACATGGACATGTCCAGTTAAATATTGACTTACACATCTGTGGGGTATGAGAGGTTAAATGCCTTCCACAAAGCCAGAAATATATCATGAGAAAAGCACTGGACAGGTGGTTAGGACATCTGGGCCCCATCGCCAGTTAGCTCTGTGGCCTTGGGCAAGCCATTAACATTTCTGAGCCTCCATTTCCCCAGCTATGATACTGCAGTGAAAAGTGCAAGAGGGCGTAGATGCTGAAGAACTCTGTGAAGTGCTGGATCAGCCAGTGGGAGTCAAAGGCATGATTCCTCCAGCTAATCTCCAAGTATCAGTCTAAGTTGGGTTTACTCAGTGCTACTGCAGGCCATGGGGCAAGCCTTTCCCACCCTTTCTCCTCTTCTTGGTCTGAGTCCAGGAAGATTTCCATCTGTACCTTGTTCGCAAGCCAGACTCGGAACCTAGTGTTTGGAAAAACAGGCAAATTATATTCTCCCAGGTGTATCCTGTCTACATACTGAGCTGTAAGGCCAAGTTTGTTCTCAGAATAAAGTGAGTACATGCACGTGTGTGTGTGTATGTGTGTGTGTGTGTGCGTGCATGTGTGCGCGCTTTCATTAGCAGGGTGGAGTTCAGGATAATAAAGGCAACTGTGGGGTAGCGGTGAGAGCTCTGAACTTGGCATCAGAATATTTGGGTTTTAATTCCCACCATTGTCACTTCTGTACTGGATGACTTTGGTTATATTCTTAACCTCCTGTAGCCTCCCTCCCTCATCTCTAATATGAAGGTGATAAATTTGCCACAGATTCATTGTAAAGATTAAGTGAAATAAGGAATGTAAGGCAGCGATCCCAGAACCTGGTGTGTGGTATGTACTATATTGATGTTTGCTTGTTGATTTTTACTTGTATTAATAATAACAGTGTCTAAAGTTTTCTAGGTGCTTTCTAAGCATTTCACATGTATTATATTTTTTTAAGTCTCATCACAGTTTTAAAAGAGAGATCTTATTATCCCATCCTAAAGACTAGGAAATTGAGGCTTTAATAGGTTAAGCATCTACTCCCAGGTCACAATAGAGCTGGTAATTAAGAGAGCCAGGGCTCAGATGCATGTCTCTCTATCCTAAACTGAGGCATTTGGGACTTCCATGGTAAATATGTCTTAAGTCAACATTTTCCCCACTATCCTACTAAGAAATTATACTAAAGACACAATAAGAACAGGGGAAAAAAGCTGAAGATTCAAGTAATTGAAATATAAGCTTAATTACATAAATATCTATGCAAACATGCACACTAAGAAAGATAATGTTGTTGACTGAAATTGGTTTGTTAAGAAGAAGAGGAAGACAAGCACACTAATTGTGTCATTGCTTAGAGTAACGAACTAATAGATACTGTCCAAAAAATAGAGAGAACTAAAGGTGTTACATAAAGATATAATTAACATGGTAACCACTAGAACAGAAATACAAACCATCCTAAATAGCAGAAAAACTATACGTAAAAATAACAAATCAAAACCATTTATATAGTGAATGTCATAAATAATTGTAAATAAAGGCTAACTACCTTCTGATTCCAGCCAAGATGGATAAGACGGACTGAATTTACTCTCCCACCCAGAAACAACCAAAAAGACCAGACAAAATATATTAAACAATGTTTTTCAAGACTCTTGATATCTGGAAATGAACAGTTATCTCTGAAAGACAGGAAACAAATAAGGTGAGCCCTACAACTGCCCCAGTTTACTATCTTGAGAGAGTTTTCAGTTTTTGGCATAAGGAAGGAATCCAGGCAAAGCCTAGAAGACTCCCTGAGTTGAGATGAAGCTAAGAGTTCAGAGAGACAAAGGCAGATAGAATTCACAGGACAGAGTACTGAGAGGAAAGACTCATAGACAGAGGACTTTGAAGAGCTGCTCAGGGTTTTGGTCAGCACACACATGAGGAAGTTATCCAAGACCAGGGAAAGAGCCCTCCAAAAGGATTAGCACTCTTGCATTTGTCAGTAACTCGTGGGTCAAAGACGAAATCAAGGGAAATTATAAAGTATTTGGAACTTAATGAAAATAAAAATACTTCATATTAAAACTTGTAGAATGCTGCTAAAGCAGTACCTATAGGAAAATTTATAGCACTAAATGTTTATATTAGTAAAAAAGAAAGATCTCAAATCAATGACTTCAGCTTCTACCTTAAGAAACTAGAAACAAAAGAGCAAATCAAACCCAAAATGAGCAGCAGAAAGGAAATGGTAAAGGTCAGAGTAGAAAATATGGACTAGAAAACAGAAAAGCAATGGAGAAAATCAATGACAATGGAAGCTTGTTCTTTAAGGAAGTCAATAAATCAATAAAACTTTAGTTGGGCTAATCAGGAAAAAAAATAAGAGACATTTTCAATATCAAGAATAAGAAAGGCAACATCACTTCAGATATTAATAGGATTACTAGGGAATATTATGAACATTGCTATGCCAATAAATTTGAAAACTTAAATGAAATGGACAAATTCCTTGAAGAATACAAACTACTAAAGCTCACTTAAGAAATAGAAAACCTGAATTGCCCTCTGTCAGAGAAAGTGAATTTGTAGTTGGAAACTAATTCTAGGCCCAACTGGCTTCATTGGATGAATCTTACCAAACATTTAAGGAAGATTTTACACAATCTACACAAACTCTCCCAGAAAATTAAAAAGAACTAATTCTGTGGTATCAGAATTACACTGATACCAAAACTGGACAAAGAAAAAAAAAAAAAACAAAAACAAAAAACCAGCCAATATTCCTCATGAACATAGAGGCAAAAATTTAAACAAAATTTTAGCAAATTGAATTGAACATATATAAAAATAGTAATACTTATGAGCAAATGGAGTTTATCCAAGGAATGAAAAGTTGGTTTAATATTAAAAAATTAGCCAGTGACATTTATCATATTAGCAAAGTAAAAAACACACATTATGTTTATCTCAATAGATGAAATATCCATTTCTGATAAAAACTCTTAGCAAGCTAGGAATAGAAAGGAACTTTTTCAACCTGTTAAATGGTATCTATGAAAAACCTACAGCTAACATCCTACTTAATAGTAAAAGAATGAATGCTTCCCCCTAACGCTGGAACAAAACAATGATATCAACTCTCATCACATTTTATCAACATTGCAATGGAGTTTCTATCCAGTGCAATAAGGCAAGAAGAAATAAAGGAATCCAGATTAGAAAAGAAGAAATAAAATTCTCTTTATTCTTAGACAACATTATAGTCTACAGAAAATCTGATGGAATCCAGAACAAAGCAACTAGAACTAATGAGTTCAGCAAGGTCACAAGATACAAGATTAATATTAAAAATCAATTGTATTTCTATTTAGTAGTAATGAAAAATTGGAAATTTAAGTTGTGGAAAATAATATTTACAATAGCATTAAAAATGTGAAATACTTAGGGATAAATCTGACAAAAGATGTGCAAGATCTGTATATTAAAAACTATAAAACATTGCTGAGAGAAGTAACAGAAGACTTAAGTAAATGGAGAGATGCATCTCCTTCATGAGACAAGAGACCTAATATTGTTAAGATGTTAGTTCTACCCAAGTTAATCTATAGATTCAACACAATCTCAATCACAGCCTCAGTGGACATTTTTGTATCAATTGACAAGCTATTTCTAAAATCAATATGGAAATATAAAGAACCTTGAATAATCAAAACAACTTTGAAAAATAATAAAATTAGAGACTTAATGCTACCTGATTTCAAAATATATTATAAAGCTGCAGGTATCAGAACAGTGTGGTATTGGTGAAAAGGCAAACAAATAATTCAATGGAACAGAATAGAGAATCAGTAAGTAGAGCCATACATATACGAACAATTGATTTTTGACAGAGGTGTAAAGGCAATTTAGTGGGAAAGGATAGTCTTTTCAACAAATGGTACTAGGACAACTGGATAATCTATATCCAATTGCAAAAATATTGAACTTTGATTTATACCTTGCATCATGCAAACATTAACTCAGAATGGATCATAGACATAAATGTGAAACCCCAAACTATAAAACTTCTTAAAAAAAAGCATAGAAGAAAATTTTTGACCTTGAGTTAGAAAGTTTTCTTAGATACAACATCAAAACCATGATCCATAAAAGAGCAAATTGATAAATTGGACTTCATCAAAAATTAAGAACCTAATTTTTCTTGAAAGATACTATTAAGAGAATGAAAAGACAAGCCATCGACTGGGAGATAATGTGTGTAAAGCTTATATCTGTAAAGTGCTTGTACACATAGTTGACCCTTGAACAACCTTGTGGATTTTCAACCCTCCACATGGTTGAAAATCCAGGTATAACTTTCAGCGACCCTCCACATCCAGTTCCACATTTGTGGATTCAACCAACCACAGATCATTTAGTACATGTTTATTGGGAAAAAAATCCACATATAAGTGGACCCACACAGTTCAAACTGATGTTGATCAAAGATTAACTGTATATAAATAACTCTCAAAACTCAGTAATGAGAAAGCAACCCAAAAGACTTAAACAGACATTTCACCAAAGGAAATATGGATGACAAATTAGCATGCAAAAAAGCTCAATATCATTAGGGAAGTGCAAATTCAGACCATAATTAAATACCACTACATGTGTATTAGAATAAGTACAGTTAGAAAGACTGACCATTTCTAGTGTAGGCTAGGGTGTGAAACAACCAGAATGCTCATGCACTGATAGTAGGACTATAAAATGGTACAACTACTTTGAAAAATAGTTTGGAAGTTTCTTATGATGTTAAACATGCACCTATCTTGTCATTCCACTTCTAGGTATTATCTAAGAGAATAACTTTTAATTTAGACAGAGAATTTTTAAAACAATATTAATATGAGTATGTATATGAATGTTTATCACAGGTTTATACGTAATAGCTAAGAACTGGGAATAACACAAATGTTCATCAACAGGAGAATGGGTCAACAAATTGTGGTATATTTATGCAATACAATACTACTCAGCAATAAAAAGGAATGAAGTATTATACATCCAGCAATAAGGATGAATCTTAAAATTATGCTGTGTGAATACAAGTCAGACAAAAAAAGAATATATATTGTATGATTCCATTGATAGAAGAATCTTAAAAAATGCAAACAAATCCATAGTGGTAGAATGCAGATCTGTGTTTGCTGGGGGTGTGAGTGGGAAGTGGACTAGGATGGGAGGGAGAGACTGCAAAAAGCTTGCGAAAACTTTGGGGCATGATGAACATGTACACTATCTAGATTGTGGTGATGGTTGTATACATATATACGTATTCATATATACCCATATATATGTCAAAAGTTATCAAAGTGTACATTTTGAAGATATTCACTTTATCATATGAAAATTATACTTCAATAAAGTTGGTACAAAAAACCCATTACTTACTTTAAAAGTAAAATGTATGTAAAGTTGAGAATATAGCATACAACTAGATGACAGAAATAAGAGCCAAACATATCTCTTATATCAATAAGCATAAATGGGTATTACTCACGAAAACACTATCAGACTGAATCACAAAGCAAAATTCAAATTAACCCAGAAAGGTTCAAAAGGTGGAAATGTGTAACAGGCAAATGCAAATTGAAAGAAAGCAGAGGTTGCCCATTCATATGAGAAAACATTGAATTCAGGTTTAAAAAAATGCTAAGCCAAACAAGGAAGATATTGTATAATGGTAAAGGGTGCAATTCACAATGAGGCTATAAGAATTTTGAAAATCAGTGAACCAAATTACACAGCAGCAATATTCATGCAACAGAAATTATAAGAGATGCAAGAAGACATTAACAACAATAAAATCATGGTATTAAAAGGTAATTTACATACTTACCTGGCAGGGGAGATATCACGATCACGAAGGTGGTTTTCCCAGGGCATGGCTTATCCATTGCACAACGGTGTGCTGACCCCCGTGATTTCCCCAAATGTGGGAAACTTGACCACATAATCTGTGGCAGTAGGGGAAAAATATTTAAAAAAAAAAAGAGGTAATTTATCCTCTTAGACTCTGATAGATCAAGCAGATGGATAAATAAATAAATAAATATAATAAATATCTAAACAACAAATATAAAGCAAATCTAATTGATATATAGTTGTCACTTAGTATCTACAGGGAATTGATTCCAGGACCCTTGCGGACACCAAAATCTGCAGATGCTCAAGTTCCTTATATAAAATGGTGTAGTGCGTGCATATAATATATGCACATTTTCCCTTACACTTTAAATTATCTCTAGGTTACTTACAATACCTAATACAAGGTAAATGTTGTGTTAAATAGTTGTTGGAGTGCAGAAAATTCAAATTTTGCTTTTAGGAACTTTCTTGTTTCTTTTTCTTTCCCCTGCGTATTTTTGATCTCCGGTTGGTTGTATCTGTGGATGTGGCACCTGTGGATATGGAGGGCCAATGTATTTCAAACTGTGTAATCTGAGAATGGAGACTACATCTTATGGTTTTACAAATCCCATTTTATACTCACAGAATTTGTCATATAATAGGTGCCCAAACTAAAAAATTGTAAAATGCAGAAACGCTTATGGCAATATTCTCTTCTTACAAAGCAAGAAAAATCGAAATTAAAATAAAATTTAAAAATAAATTTAGAGATTTATGTATTTCAGTTAAAAAACCATGGGATACTGCAAAGGCAGTTTCAGAGGTAAATTTATACCTCAATATTTGTATCAATTGAAAAGTACAGGAGGTGGGCTTCCCTGGTGGTGCAGTGGTTAAGAATCTGCCTGCCGACAGAAATAGAGACACAGATGTAGAGAACAAACATATGGACACCAAGGGGGGAAAGTGGAGGGGGTGGGGGTGGTGGTGTGATGAATTGGGAGATTGGGATTGACATGTATACACTGATGTGTATAAAATGGATGACTAATAAGAACCTGCTATATAAAAAAATAAATAAAATAAAATTCAAAAAAAAAAATCTGCCTGCCAATGCAGGGGACACGGGTTCAAGCCCTGGTCTGGGAAGATCCCACATGCCGTGGAGCAACTAAGCCCATGCGCCACAACTACTGAGCCTGTGCTCTAGAGCCTGTGAGCCATAGCCATGGAGCCCGCGTGCCACAACTACTGAAGCCTGTGCGCCTAGAGTCCGTGCTCTGCAACAAGAGAAGCCACCACAGTGAGAAGCCCGTGCACTGCAACCAAGAGTAGCCCCTGCTCGCCACAACTAGAGAAAGCTGGCACGCAGCAGCGAAGACCCAACACAGCCAAAAATAATAATAAAAGAAAAAGAAAGTACAGGAGGGACTTTCCTGGCGGTCCAGTGGTAAAGAATCCACCTTACAATGCAGGGGAAGTGGGTTTGATCCCTGGTCGGGGAACTAAGATCCTATATGCTGCGGGCCAACTAAGCCAGTGTGCCACAACTACTGAGCCTGCATGCCTCAAAGAGAGAGCCCATGTGCCACAAACTATAGAGCCCATGTGCTCTGGAGCCTGCACGCCACAACTAGAGAAGAGAAAACCCGCACGCCACAACTAGAGAGAAGCCCGTGCGCCTCAAAGAAAGATCTTGCTTGCCTCAACAAAAATCCTACGTGCCTCAACTAAGACACGATGCAGCCAAAAATAAATAAAAGAAATAAATAATAAATAAATCTTTTGTTTTAAAAAAAGTACAGGAACCGATGGACCAAATGTATGTCAAAAAGTTAGAAAAAAGAACAGCCCAATTGTTGGAAAGCAGAAGGAATAAATTAATAAATAAAAAAATTTAATGTTAGAAAACAGATCAGAATGAGTGAATGAATGAATGAATAACTAAATAAATAGACTGATTCCTTTCAAAAAGCTAATACAACACAATAGATGAAATACTAGGTCACCTAATCACTGAAAAAGCTGTGGGGAAGAGGGGTGTGGAGAAAGGGCAATTACTAAAAATTATAGAAACATGAGAGTACCATCAAGAAACAATAAATTAAATATATGATTCTCCTTTGCAAACATCTTTTTCTAAAAATCTGGATGAAACAATTTTTGAGGAAAATGCAATATAACAAAACTGAGCCTAAAAGATACAGAAAATCTAAACAGATTGATCTGTAGGGAAGAAACAGAGAAACTAGCCAATGATGCGCTCCCTTTCCCAAATCTCACGCCTAAAGAATGTCACCAGAAAACCCTACAAAACCCTTAAAGCAAATAATGACAGTTGTATTTAAACTATGTCAGGTCATAAAATAAAAACTTTCAAGTTTTCTTTCTTTTTTTTTTTAAAGAAGTGAGAATTCACTACTATCAAAATCTAACAAAGATTACACAAGAGATGGCTAGCATCGATTCAAAAATCCTAAATGAAATATTAACAAAGAGGATGAAGCAATCAATTAAAAGAATAATACATCATAACGAAGTTGGGCTTAATCCAATGCAAGGACGGTTCAATATGATTCATGACATTAGTAGATATAAGAAGAAAAACAACATAATCATCTCCATAGATACTGAAGAAGCATTTCACAACATTCAACAGCTGTTTTTTTAATTTTTAAAAAACCAGTGAAATAAGGACTTTTGAATATTCCACATGTGTGTCTCAATCCAAAAGCTAGCATTATACTAAATGAAGAAATTCTCATCCTGTGTTGTCCAATATGGTAATTACTACCCACAGGTAGCTATTTAAATTTAAATTAATTAAGACTAATAAAATTCCTCAGTCTCAATAAGCACATGTCAAGAGTCCTAGAGCCCCACATGGCTAGATATACTCTCTAGAAGTGGTCTCCTAAGAATGCCCACTATTACCACTACATTATACTAGAGGCAGAAATATTAATACATAACTGGAGGCATAAATATTAGAAGAGAAGATTAAACTGTCTCAGTTTGCATACAATATAGTCGTATACCTGGTAATACAGAGAATCAACTAAAAGCCACCATAAATAAATAGATCATTCAGTAAGGAAGTGGCATACAAAATTAATGTACAGAAATCAATAGTCTTCACATATGCAAATCACAATTAGAATAGTAAGCATAACAGAAAAAAATCCATTTATATCATTAACCAAAATATAAAAGTGTAGACTTTATAAGAAATATGCAACTAAATATGAAGACAACTTTAAAACATTCCTGAACATCACAAAACAAAACTTAAATGAGAAAGTACATTGTATTTTTATACAAGAAGCTGCACTATCATAAATATATCAATTTTCCTTGTAAGTTCATCACAAGCTCAATAAAAATGCAGCATGTCCTTTTTTTTTTAATAAACTAGACAAGCCGATTCTAAAACTCCTGTGAACAAATAAATGATAATATCCAGGGCTTCCCTGGTGGCGCAGTGGTCCCCGACGCAGGGGACACGGGTTCGTGTCCCGGTCTGGGAAGATCCCACATGCCGCGAAGCGACTAGGCCCGTGAGCCATGGCTGCTGAGCTTGCACGTCCGGAGCCTGTGCTCCGCAGCAGGAGAGGCCACAGCAGTGAGAGGCCCACGTACCACCAAAAAAAAAAAAAAAAAAAAAAGATAATATCCAGGCAAACTAGGAAACAGAATATCAGTATTGGAGGGTGGCTACCTTTACTATATAGTAACACATATAATAAAACATCAATGACTTAAACAACTTGGTATCCTTTTTTTAATTGATATGGTCCAATAGAACAAAATAAGACTAACAGTAGGCCTGTACTCTATGAGGATTTAATTCACGATGAAAGTGATGTCTCGTATCTGTAGGGAAAAGATAAACTATTCAATAAATGATGTTGGAAAAAAATGACTAGAGTTATTATGACTGCATAACAAACTGCCCCAAAACTTAGTGACCTAAAACTATGACGTTTATAGTGTTCACAGATTCTGAGGGTCAGGATGTCTGAAAAGGCTCAGCTGGGGAGGTCTGACGTGGGATATCTTATGAAATTGTAATCAGATATTAGCTGGGGCTGTCGTTATCTGAAGGCTTGACCAGGGCTGGAGAATCCGCTTCTGAGGTGGCTGGCTCACATGACTGGCAAATTGGTGTTGGATATTTTCTGATACCTTTAGTTCCTCTTCACGTAAGGGTCCTCATAGCACGGTGGCTTATTTCCCTCAGAGTGAGGAATTAGAGGATTCCAGGGTGCAAGATGCAATGCTAACTCTTATGACCTAGTCTCAGAAGGCACATGCTGTCGTGAGCATCATATTCTCTTGGTCAGTTACAAAAATCCACCCAGTTCCACTTTGCTATGAAGGACTGTCAACGTCACATTGTAAGAAGAGAATGTGAAGTGGGATCTATATCCATATGGCATTCTTTGGAAAATATAAAGTGTCACAGGTAGACGTTTGGATAGGCAACTTCTGTGTATCTGTAGCTCATATTAAGATAAATACCAAATGTATTCTAATATAAGTGACTCCATAAATATAGGAAGAAAATATGGGAAAGAGAATTTCTTTGCAACCGGAGAATTAATCTAACATTACTTTAAATTCATTAAAACTAATAAAATTAAAAGTTGAATTCCTCAGTTTCAATAACCACATTTCAAGGGTCCAATAGCCACGTGCAGCTGAGATTTGGAAGATGAGGAAGGAGTGAAAGGGGGATGAACGGGCTGAGCACCGCAAAGTGGGGTGAGAAGCATGTGACGCCACTGGGGCTGTAAGGAATTTACAGTGGCAGGATCAGATTTACATATTGTCAGGATCGCTTTGGCTGTAGGATAGGGAAATGGATGGGAGGGAGGCAAAGAGGCAGGAGACCAGGCAAAAGGTAAAGAGTAGGAAGATGGCATCTGGCCTGGAGCCAGCTGCGGCTCCTCAGTGTCCACGGGTGAAAGCACCTTTCTAGAATTGGGTTCATTTCTAGGGGGGCCACTTCCAGAAACCTGCAGCAAACTTGAGACTTTAGAAATGAACCAGAGCATAACAAGATAGTGAAGGAGTTCAAGACCAAGTGAAGGGGATGACTCAAAGCACCCGGACAATTTAACTTGGAGTCTCAGAAACCAGACATCATCACAGCGGCCCTCACTCTGAGTGAAGCAGCTGCCGGGTCACAGAGGTCAGACTGTCCCTGGAGAAGCCGGCAGGTTCCCAGGCCAAGGAGAGGAGGTTGAGGTTTCCGGGCTTTCCCGAGGAGCGAACAAGGTCTCTTTCTTTTGAAGGAGCTCAGATTCTTTTTTCCCTCCCTTCTTTTTGTAAAGGCATCCATCATTTGAGTCACTTGAGAATAAAACTGTTTTCCTCGAGAAGATTTCTGTGGGCGCCCGCGTAGGCGTTGGGACGGCTGCTGTCAGGGAACGGGAGAACATATGGTGGTCTGTTGTGAATGCGATCTGTTTTTTGTGTTGTTGTTAAACTTCCTCTCGTTAGCACTGGGCCTGTTATGTAAGAGCTTGAGGGTCCATATGGTTTGTTGCATAAGATGCCAAAGAGGAACACAGTTTTCTGTTGCACTGCAGCTAGTCCAATTGTGAGTTTCGGAAACATGTGGCCACAGCATCATATTTGAGTAATGAAGTCAAGTAGCCCTGGATTTGAACCTCAGTTCTACCACTCGTTAGCTGTGTGATCTTGGGTAAGTAACCTAATCTCTCTGAGATTTGAACTCTCCGAGATTTTATTTCCTCCTGCGTAAAATGGTGAAAACAGTACCAACTTCACAGAGTTGTTAGAGGATTCAGAATTAATAATATTAACTACAATTCACTGAGTAAATAAAATTTTTAGTGTTGCATGCTTTATAAATATTCTTTCTTTTAAACCTCATAGAACCCCTTGGAAATGGCTTTTATTATCTTCATGTTTCAGATGCAGAAACTGAGAAGAAAAGTGATGGAATGGCTTCCCTCACCTAATAAGAAGCCACGGAGCTAAGATTCAAACAAATGTTCCTGTACAGATGAGCCATCAAACCTGGGCTTCTTTGCCTCCAGTGCTGGTGAAATACAAGGCATATAACGGGTGCAGTAAATGTGACCCTGGACTATGAGCTCCCTGAGGGCAAGGCATTTGGACAATTTTATTCACTACTGAGTTCTCACACTGAAAGCGGTGCCTTGTGCAGAGGAGGCAATCAGTAATCATTCTCAGACTAAATAAATGGATTTTGCATTCATGGCAGGGTTGCCAGCTCTGCCATTTACTAGCTGTGACCGCAGGCAAGTTGCTGAGCTGGATCGTGTTTCCACAGTTTTCTCGTCTGTATATTGCGGGCAATGGTGATTCCCTCCCAATAACTGCTCCATTATCTACCTTCCTCCAGCTTTATGAACCCTCTGTCCCAGGCTTACTTGTTTGTACTCTACACTACTCAAAACAGAACAAAATCCAAAACATACAACTACAACAACAAAGGGACCTGTGCTTTCTAGAGCCCCATAGGACATTGTCCTTAGTGATGCAAATATATGCCAAGATTACTGTGTTATCTTCATCAGAGGGTTTTGCACTTCAGCAGGTGCCCTCTGGAAACATGGTAACTTAATCCACGCATAATTGCCTACTAGTAGAATTATAGCCAAACTATAGGCAGTTCATACCACTGGAGAATAAAACTGTATTACCTTGGCTCAGTGGAAACAAAGATGTGATCAACTAGTGATAGCTGCATAGCGGTGCAAGGGGTTGTGGAGGCTCGATTGCCATCTTGGGCTAAACTGATCTTCCTATATTTTACAGCTGGGGAAACTGAGGCCCCGGCAAGGAAAACTGACTTGTTTAAAATCAAATAGCTAATAGGTATCAGAAGCAGCATTCGATTCCTTGTTGGTCTGATTCAGAGTCCAGTGCTCTTGCCCTAATTTTCTGACCTTTTCTTGGACCTTTTTGCAGCCTCAAGACAAAGCTTCTCCCCCTCCCCCACCCCCCACCCCCCCAAAAAAAAGAAAAGAAGAGAAAAAGAAAAGGGAAAGGGGACATCTATGGAGCATCTTCCCTGGGCTGGGCGCTCTCTGTGAGACACTTTACAAACAAAAGACACTTCCCTTGATCCTCCTTATAGCCTTATGAGGTGGGTAGCATTACTCCCATTTTACAGATGAGGAAACAGAGTCTCAGCACCATGATGAAATTCACCTAAGACTCCAGAGCTGGAGAGAGAAGCCTGTATCCTCCTCCCCACCCCCGCTGAGGATTTGAACCCATACTCCAGGGCTAAATAGTCTTCCAACCCACAGATTCAGGACTTAAGCATCCCTGCCCTCCCACCTGCAGAACCAGCTGTGAAGCCTTGGGCAGGGGACATAACTTGTCTGGGCCTTAGTTTTTTCATTCTTAACTGAGAACAATCAGCATACATTCCTCAAAGAACGTTGTGAGGATTAAAGAAACTCAAGGACGTAAAAGCGAATACAGAGCGTGGCTCCTTGTAAGTGCTTCTTCAATGTTAGTTCAAAACAAAAAAATCCAGCACGTGCAGCTTCTCTGTAGTCCCCGGAGAAGGCAGAGGAGCTGGTATGGCCCACGCAGGGCCCAGAGAGGCTACAGCCCGACAGGCCTGCCGGCGCCTTCCTCCTTCGAGCAGGTTTTGGCACGCGGCCCAGGACTGAGAAGTCCCCATTCCTCTCTCCTGTCAACTCAGCAGAACAGGCTGTTTCAAGAGAAGGTGGTTCCCCCTGAGAAAATGTTCTTGCATGCCCTGGAGGCTCTTGCCCTGCACGTCGTCCCAGCCAGCGATCAGCCGGGACAGGGCCTGGACCCCACCCTGCACAACCACCATTCTTTTCCAAGTCCGCATCCTGACGAGTCATAAAAGGCAGTGTACGCTCTGAGCAGCTGTTGTCTTAGAGCACGGTCCCCTTTGGCCTGTGATGACATTTCACCACCTTCATCTCTCTGGGCCTCAGTTTCACACCCTTGAATATGGGCTGGTAATGTCTGGTCAACTATTGGGAAGGGAATCTGGGAGAGACCTCTGGAGACACGGGCTCCCTTACCTCACTGTCCATGCCTTTCTCAAATGTCTGCATCTGACCTCTGACCTCTGTCCCCTCCACCCCTACCTCATTGGTCAAGGTCACTATTGGAAGTCCAAATGACTCTTGACCTCTCAGCAGCAGGGGGAGCACTCTGTCCTTGCCGGCTCCTTGTCACCCTGTTCTCTTGACTTTTTTTTTTTTTTTTTTTTTTTGCGGTACGCGGGCCTCTCGCTGTGGCCTCTCCCGTTGCGGAGCACAGGCTCCGGACGCACAGGCTCAGCAGCCATGGCTCACGGGCCCAGCCGCCCCGCGGCATGTGGGATCTTCCCAGACCGGGGCACGAACCCGCGCCCCCCGCATCAGCAGGCGGACTCCCAACCACTGCACCACCAGGGAAGCCCTCACCCTGTTCTCTTGATTTGCCTCTTCCCTCTCTGGCCACTCCTTCTGATTCTCCTCTAAGAGTCCTTCCCCTGCTCCAGTCCTTACATGTTGCAATTTCTCCAAGATTCAGTCCCCAACCTCTTTTCTCTGCACTCCACACACCCTCAGTGTGCCCTCACCCCTGGTTTCAGGTCCAATCCTGGTATTTAGGACACAGCACTCAGCCTCTATCCTGGAGGCCTCTCCTGCCCCCAGACCATCTCTCCAGCTTCCTTCTGGGCCTCCCAGCTGTCTGACAGCCACCTCAAACTCAACCTGCCCCACACTCCACTTGTAGATTCCTCATCTTCACCTCCCAGCCATCCACCCTGTGATCCGAATCTCAGGGAAATGCACCACCATCCATTCATTAAACGTGCAAGGAGCAGCTTCGGGGTGCCAGACACTGCTGCGGGTGCAAACAGGACAGCAGGGAACAGAACAAAGACCCTGCTCTCATGGCATTGATGTTCCGTCTACCAAGATGTCCAGTGACCTGGGACTCGTTGCAACCGTCTTCACCATCCATATGTAACTGGATACCAAGACTCATCCGTTCTGCTTTCGTAATATCACTTGGATTGGTCCCCTTCTTTCCAGCCATTCTTACTGCCATGACTTAGCTCAGGAAACTGCTTCTGACATGGTCTACCAGCCTCGAGTCTTGCCCTTCTAATCCACTTGACATTGCAGCCAGTGTGTTTTAGAAACACAAATCGGGTTACGGTCCTCTTTTTGCTGAAAGCCTCCCATGGTCCCTTTCCACCACCTTAAGGATGAAGTCCACTTAGCTGGCTAGATATGTATCAGTCAGTTAGGGGTCTGCCAGAGAAAGAGAGCCAGGGGGAGACTAGGAGTCTATCTACCTATCTCCCTATCTCTAACTATCATCTCGAGATTTATTTCAAGGAATTGGCTTCTGCGGTTGTGGAGCCTGGCTAAGCAAGTCCCAGAGGTGTAGGTCAGGCTGAAGGCTGGAAACTCTCAGGTAGGAGCTGATACTGCAGTCCACAGGTAGAATTGCTTCCTTCTCAGGGAAACCTCAGTTTTGTTCTTAAGGCCTGTCAATGGATTAGATGAGGGCCACCCAGATTATTAAGGATAATCTTTACTTAAAGTCAACTGATGGTAGATGTTACCCATATCTACAAAATACGCTCACAGTGACACCCAGATTAGTGTTTGATTGAATAACTGGGAACTACAGCCTGGCCAAGTCAACACAGAAAATGAAACATCACTACATGATACTCTTGGACCTGCTCCATCTTTGTCCTCACCTCTTTTCTTCCCTCTGTCCCTACCTCACACTCCAGGCTCGGTCACCCCATGCCCTGTGCCAGCTGGCCTCCTGCCACCTGTCCCTGCACAGGCCTGGAATCTTACCCACCCCTTTCCTAGATGACTCTTATTTGTCTTTAAAACCACTCAGGTGCTGCCTTCTCAGGAAGTCTTCCCTGCCTCCATCCCTGTCCAAGCCCTCTGAGCTAAGCGCACTGCCTCTGAGTTTGCAAAAACCCCACTATTCCCACGAGATGGAGACTGCCTGTTGGCTGCATGGTCTGCCCCCCCCCCCCACCCCAGCATGGGAACAGCTCTGGGACAAGAACTGAGTAACTGTCATTTTCTATCGCATCACTCTGTGAAGTCCCCACATTGCACAAATCCCAGTCAGCAATTATCTTTTTTATTTACTTGTGTGTAAGTAACCCCCCACACCCAAAATTAGAATATAAGCTCCATGGACGTGGGAAATCATGCCTGTCTTATTCTGTGCAGTATCCCTAGGACCTACCTGTGCCTGGCACATAGTACATGCTCAATAAGTATTTTCTGAGTGAATGAATGAATATTTGTTTGAATGCATTGAACAATAAATACTTAAGTTCTAGGCACTATTTGGGGGGCTGGAAACATTATAATCCACAAGAAGGGCAGGGGTCTGCTCTCATGGTGCTTATATTCCAAGGAGGGGAGGCAGACAGCAACAAGGTAAATGTAAATAATCAGGCTAGGGGAATCGAAAATGTAATATGACTGAATGAATAAATGAAGGGACGGATGAATGAATAAATGAATGAATGACTGGGAAAAAACATAAATATATCTGGCTTCCTCTAGGGTAAGTGCCACATTGGGAGAGGGGTGGGAAATAGTGGAATGGGCACTGGGTTTGGAGTAGAAATTAGAACCGTCTGACTCGGTTCTTTGCTGGTGGTGCATGTCTGAATGAATAACCTAGCCCCTTATACCTAGGTTCCCAATTTGGGATAAAGAGCTTTCAGAAATTGCTTTGTTTCTCTCACAGGGCTATCCTATCACATGAGAGAGCAACCATAAGTGAATTTAGTAACTATGAAACTCTGTACAAAAGTTAGGGGTCATTGTTGTTGATACTGTAATTGTTGCAAACGGAGCACTTGAGTTCTGCAAGTTAATTGTATTGTTTACTTTGAGAGAGGCAGAAAGGAATTTTGGCATGAGACATGTGGGTTTCAGTTCCATTTCAGCCACAGAGTGGTGAGCCATGTGACCTTGAACATGAATTATTTCACCTCTCTGGGTCTCGCTTTCCTGACCTGTGAAAATGGGGAGAACATTTAGAGCCATCTCAGAAGGATGTTGCCAGGTTTACACGAGACAGTCCATTCCAAGCGCTTGGCATTAGGTTGAGCCCATATGAATGGCTCGGCTAATGTTAGCTATTAATAGTCATTCTGTCAATCACTGGTGGCTGTTCATAAATGGAGCCATTCATGGTTCGATTTCTCAAGTCTCACATTTCTGCCAGGGAACTTCCCGAATTCTTTATGCGCCAACACCTGTGATTATGCAAAACTCCGTTTAAAACCACAATCAGCATTCATACCCAGAACATAAACAAACAGAGAGTTTGATGTTCAGTACACTCCCTCCCAACTTTCCAAAAAGTATTTTCTGGAACATAGAGAGAGATGTGCTCTCCATTTCTGTAGAAAACAAGTGTTGCTGGTTTTATGATCCTATAACCCTAAACTGTTGTGTTTTTTCATGTAAGGCATTTTAGAATTCCCGTAAAGGAGTGCTTGTCGAGAGAAAACACAGCTGGTGCCCAATTAGAGAGGTGATCGAGACCAGTCGACCGGCGGACTCTTAATTAAGCTGGACCCCAATCTGCGGGAGGGATGGCGGCTGGGAAACGGAGGTGGTCCCGCATGCTCACGCAAAGGCAGTGACTGGGGAAGGCAGACGATTTTCTTCAGGAGGCAAAGAGTTGGTCATTTCAGTGACCCCTGAATTTAAGATTTATGGCTGGCTCTGCAGAGGCTGACACCTGATTTTGGCTCACTCCTTTCCAGGAGAAGCCTCAGAGCCTTCGACTCCTATTTAGGCATCAGCTCCTGTCTTATTTGTCATCACAGACCCCTGGGAAATTTCCAGAAGGGGGAGAGAGACAATCAGCTTCAGGAAGGCCTCCACTGATGACCTGTCTGTGCTTCTCTCCTGCATGGCCATCTTCAGACAACTGCTATCTTCCTTACCAACCCAACACCCACACCCCAGTCTCTCCCATTCTAGCCTATGGCTGTCGCCTTCTCTGCCCCTCTTCCCACTCTGCCCTCTAGAGGCCCTATATGTACCAAATGCATGCCATTCAAAACCTGGCCGCTCTGTATGCCTCATCTCCGGACTTTAAGTGGAACCTGTGCCACTCACTCTCTCTCTGGGGATGCTTTGTTTTTCCGTATCCCACATACCTCGGGGCCAAGAGGCAGGATCAAGTTTCTTGTCTCCCAGTGCTACTTAAGTCATAATCCTCTGCCTTCTGTCACACACACACACACACACACACACACGTACACACCTACACCTGCTCCCAGGCATTCGGTAGCCATCTTTGGAAAGAGATGTCGTACTTGCTGTGCCCTGAATAGTTGCTGTGTCTGTGAGGCAGTAGCAAGTGCGGTCTTGGGACCCGTAGCCTGAGGATCACCTGGGATCTTCTTAGAAATGAAAAATCTCGGGCCCCACCCCAGACCCCTAGGGGAGGGTCCCAACACTCTGTTTAATGAGCCCTGGGAGATTCTGATGTTCACCCATATTGGAGACCCACTCATGTAGCAGTTAAGTGTAGGGGCTCTAAAGCCAGTTTGCCTGAGTTCAAATCCCACTTCTGACACATTAGTACATAACCTTGGCCAAGTTATGTAGCTCCACCTGTGCTGGGAATAAAAATGATACCTCTGTGTAGGGTGTCATGAGAGAATTGAAGCAGCTATCCATATAAAGTGGTTAGGACAGTGTGTGGCATATAATAAGCTCTCGTGAACTGTTAACTTTTATTATCGTTGCCATTGAATGGAACTCTTAATAGACTCCTGGTTGTTGGATGTTTGCATCTCAAATCCTCCCAGTTGTCACCATCTACAACTTTTCAGTGATTCTTCTACATCTAGTGCTTCTCCAGCTTTCTACTGGAGAGGGGAGTGGGCTTCCACACAGACCTTTTTTGAGGTCTTCTATTTATATATCTATGTTTGATTATTAAGAAGTCATTATTTCCAAACCTCATCTCCTGGTGAAATGTACAGCCCAGGGAGCTGCAATATACTTAATCAGTGGCTTGTTATAACCTTCCCTGGACTCCCATCCTCCCCAGGGAATGGAAGCACTGCTCCATCTGTCAGAAACTTGACCTCCTCCGCTCTGGGGACCTTCACCTTTATGCCACTCCAGCTACCCACACACAAAGCCACACCTGGCTTTTATCTTGGCTGGCTATTGCTCCACCCCTGAAATCTCAAACAGCAGGGTCCCACTCTCTGACCCCTCCCTCTTATCTTTCCAGAGCTCTCTCACCAACACTGGCCTCTTGACCTCCTCCTGAATTCCAGGCTCTGGACGCCTCCCTCCTTCCCTTCCCAGACTTTCAGATCTTAGTCTCACTGTGTCTATTCTTCTGATAACATTGATGGATGGACATGTAGCATGAGCAAGAAATAAATGTTTTGTGTCTGTCAGCCTCTTAGAATGGTTCTTGTGTGTTGTTGTGTTTCTTTTAAATTTCTGCAGCATGACCTGGGTCATCCTTACTTAGGCACCTGCCTCCCGGGTGAATGTGAAGATGAAAGGAAGGCATGTAAGTAGGGCACCAGGCCCAGTTCCTGGCCTGTAATAATTGTTCCAGGAATATTAGCTATTACTCCTATCCACCCCCCTCCCCAAATCATAGAGTCCATGGCACTACCTTGCAGTGTGTCTGCAGATCCCCAATCAAGTCCGTCTCCCTTCTGTTCAACAGCAATTCCAAGCTTCATCCTTTATCTTCTCACCAGACCCACAGCCTTCATAGAGAAAATAGAAGTGATCAGGTGGGTACTTTCTCAATGACTTTTCTCCAGATCTGCAAGTTTCAATTTCATTGAAATTGAAGAGACAGTTGGGTTCTATGTCCTGACTGCAGGAATTGGAGGGCAGAAGTAGAGGTGACTTCTAAGACTGGGAAAGGTTGGATGTTCACTCATTCATTTATTCACCCATCCATTATAAATAACTAGTGAGAAGGGATCTGGGGCTTGGAGAGACATGACTTGAAGATGAGGGAAGATTGAGACCTAAAGGGACAGCCAGGACCGACCTATTTTTCTTTCCCAAATTGGCACTCTCGGTGCCGTCTCTTGCCTGCCTCGCCTACCCAGGTACATCCAGTGGCCAAAGGTGGGAAGCGGGAGACTGGACTGAAGCTCATGAATCAGGCCATCCTGCCACCATCCTGGGCATATGGAGGAAAGAACGAGAAGCTCAGTGAGGAATCTGTGAGGAAAGCTGGAGGAAGAAGATGAAGTGGGAAAGACACTTCTGGAGCCCCCATCTGCCTTCCATGATGGCTACCCGAGCAGTTGACCCACAAAGGCCTTCATGCTTCCCCCACCTCCAGGCAGGTTTTCCTGGAACCCCAGACAGACAGACAGTGATGTTTCTCCTCTCCAGACAGCAACCTCAGCAGCTACCGCTGACACAGCCTCCCCACCCTCCATATGGGTGGGGTAAGTGGGCAGTCCAGTCCCCAGGGGTGATGCTGTAGGTGGCACCAGGAGTAAAGTCACAGACATCTGCAGACACAGAGACCTTTGATTTTCTCCCAGACCCAGGGACATTTGAAACTCTCTCTTCTCTTTTTTTTTTTTTTTTTAACATCTTTATTGGAGTATAATTGCTTTACAATGGTGTGTTAGTTTCTGCTTTATAACAAAGTGAATCAGTTATACATATACATATGTTCCCATGTCTCTTCCCTCTTGCGTCTCCCTCCCTCCCACCCTCCCCATCCCACCCCTCTAGGTGGTCACAAAGCACCGAGCTGATCTCCCTGTGCTATGCGGCTGCTTCCCACTAGCTATCTACCTTACGTTTGGTAGTGTATATATGTCCATGCCACTCTCTCGCTTTGTCACAGCTTACCCTTCCCCCTCCCCATATCCTCAAGTCCATTCTCTAGTAGGTCTGTGTCTTTATTCCTGTCTTACCCCTAGGTTCTTCATGACATTTTTTTTTCTTAAATTCCATATATATGTGTTAGCATACGGTATTTGTCTTTCTCTTTCTGACTTACTTCACTCTGTATGACAGACTCTAGGTCCATCCACCTCACTACAAATAGCTCAATTTCGTTTCTTTTTATGGCTGAGTAATATTCCATTGTATATATGTGCCACATCTTCTTTATCCATTCATCCGATGATGGACACTTAGGTTGTTTCCATCTCTGGGCTATTGTAAATAGAGCTGCAATGAACATTTTGGTACATGCAACTCTCTCTTCTTTACCTGTCACTCAGCCCCACCATCCGGATACAAATCCAAACAGTCATCGGCACCCTCCTTAGGAAACTGGGATGGAAAGTCCTTGGAGGCAAAGCAGGTTCCATCTGAAAGGGGCTTAGGGACTGGCAAGTGCTACCCCTGGGGAGAAGAGGGCCGCCCACCCATTCCAGGAAGATCCAGGAGTCCTGAGGGCAGCTCCTGAAGAGACAGAAGGGCCGAGCAGCCGGTGTCCGGGGTGATATTCTGTTAAGTGCAGCAGGCACAGAACCTCGGGCCCACCGTACTTTAAGTCAAAGAAAGTGTTTTAGTATATAATATTAATGTATTTGCCTTTATACCAATGCAGGTGTAAAATATAATTATACATACACATATGTACATGCATATGTGCATGTGTATGTGTACATACATGTATATGTACACATATATGCACATTTCTGAAGAAAAAGTGCCTAGAGCCCACAAAAGTTCTCTTGCAGCCCTGCTCACATCACCTCTTGGGGTCTCAGTTTCCCCATCTATAAATTACACATCATAACACCGTCTGCACCGTTCGCCTCCACAGTGCCACAGTGCCATCCGTGAGCTATCACGTTCCCAATTCACAGTTTGGAAGGCTCCCCACGGACACCTCATACAACATCCAAACCTCCTAACTTTGCGTTTGAAGCCTTTCACTGTTTTCCACTTTGAGCTTCTCCCTCTTTCCCGGGATGCACAGCTCTCCGACTAGAAACAGCGTGCCTGGCAGTGTTTCCAGGATGAGCTAAGCCTCAAGTTTCAGCATACCTTTGCACACTCAGAGCCCTTTTGCTTCAAAGATACCCCCTCTTCTCTGCCTGATGGTCTCCTATTCACAGCACTGTTGCATAATTTGTCGGGCCCAGTGGACGATGGAAATATGGGGTCCTTTGTTCAAAAATTCAGAACTCCAAGATGGCAAAGGAGAACATTAAACGAAGTACAGGGGTCTTCTGAGCACAGGGCCTGGTGTGACAGCACAGGTCACGCTCTTATGAAGATAGGTCTGGCTCCTCCTCTTCCGAAGTCAGCTCAGATCTCACCTGCTTTTTGAAGCCATGCTTGATCCCTAAGACAAATAATAGGAAGGCACAAAATGAAGCACTTCTTATGTCCTAGCCGCTGTGCCAAGCACTTTACAGCCAGGGGTTCATTTAATCCTCACAAATGCCCCACGAGGTAGGTAGGATTATGGTCCCCATTTTGCAGATGAAGAAACAGAGGCTCAGCAAGCAGGTGTCAGAGCAGACATTTAAACCAAGGGTTGCCTGGGCCCAGAGTTCATGCTCTTACCAGCTAGGCTGTACCAACCCTTCTGACTCCATAGCCTTTTAATCTTGCGTTTGCCATCCAATTTCTAAACTCCCCGGCCGTCACTCTGTTCCCTCAGTCCCTGGGCATCCATCCTTTCAGCACCTCTGGCCCTTCAAACACACCAAGAAGTCAATGTCCTTCTTTCCAGCCCATAGTAGCTTCTGGTTTCCCAGGAGCCATGCATTGAATTGAAACATCTTTTCCCTGGGACACCTGGGGATTATCGGTCAGTATTATCACGTTCCCTGTGACCCCAAGTTTAGTCCATTTGGGCTCCATAAGGTCTTGTGAGCCCCATGCTTCACCTCCAGTGCCAGGGGTAGTTCAGTCCCTTTTTATCCTTTGCCAGACATCAACGTTCCCCTCACTAGCCCGTTTCTTTCTCCAATCTATCCCACCCCCTGAAGCCATCCTGTCTTCTAAAAAATGCAGACCTGTTCATGTCTGTCCTCTTTAAGATCCTTCTGTTCTCTCTGTTTTCTTCAGCTCCCTGAGCCTGGTACACAAGACACCACCAGCCCTTCCACTAGAACCCTCCCACATGATCATCACTAATTACTTCTTTGACATTCCCAGAAAGAGTCATGCTTTCTCATGTCCCCATGACTGTGCAGATGACACTTGCGTACTGGGCATGCCCTTCCCAGAACTCTTAGAAAACTCCTCCTGACAAGTTGGGACTCATTTAGCCTCACTTCCTCCAGGAAGCCTTCTATACTGGCCCTTCCCAAGGCTGAGTTAAGGGCTTCTTCTCTGCCCTCCCCCCACCCCAAAACTCCCAGAGGTTGCCTCTGGCCCAGCACTTACTTGGGTTCAGACCCCTTTGGAGGTGGAGACCACATCTAATTCACCTCTGGGTCCCCAGCCTCTGGCACTGGACCTCTTTGAGACCTAGAAAGCACACAATAGGTATTTTCTGAGTAAAATCTATAGATGAACGACCATTGGGCCAAGATGCATCTGACCCTGGTCACCTCTCTGGCCTCAGGGGCTCCATTGAAACACAGCTGGGCATAGCTACCTCTGCAGCATGCAGAGAACAGGTGTCTGAATTAGACTAGAAGCACTGAAGGCTCTGGAAGGAAGCAAGATGGACAGATCATTGAGTAGCTATTGCGTTTGAAACTTCTGAGAAAAGACTTACATTCTCAGATGGATAAATGTGCTTGGAAAATGAAGTGTATCGCATTAAAAACTGAGACCTTAATTTCAGCAAAAAGAATGAGTTGTACAAAAAGAGAAATTTAATCATCATACTATATGGTTCGGCTGTGACCTACGTGGTTGCAATACTAAATGCTAAATCTAACCAAAAATTATGTTGTAACTGGACTGGGAAGTCGGGGTAAGGGGAAGTGGCTTTGTAGGGAAGAGAGCTAGATCCTTCTCTTCCATCATAGCAAGTCAATAGAACATATCTCAAACTGAAAATGAAGAAAGAGATGTTTAAACACATTATTTAGAAATATGGGGGCTTCCCTGGTGGCGCAGTGGTTGAGAGTCCGCCTGCTGATGCAGGGGACACGGGTTCGTGCCCCAGTCCGGGAGGATCCCACATGCCGCGGAGCGGCTGGGCCCATGAGCCATGGCCGCTAAGCCTGCGCGTCCGGAGCCTGTGCTCTGCAACAGGAGAGGTCACAGCAGTGAGAAGCCCGCGTACCGCAAAAAAAAAAAAAGAAAAAAAGAAAAGAAGTATGGAGTTAACTACGGAAGAAATACTCCGGGCAGTGAGATTTGGGGATGGAGGGAGATGGGCCTGGGGAAAGGGCCTTACAGGACTGTCTGACTTTCTGAACCATGTATGTGATGTTGGTGAAACACACATATAATTTTTTAAATATCACCTGTGGTTTGAAAGCAGGGACCTGTCGTGAGGCAAGCGTCTTGTTCCATCAGCCTGACTAATCGCCAGAAACACCACTTGTGTAGTTCATCCCAGCCCTCCCAGCCCTGGAACCAGACTGGGCTGGGCCACCTCCCCTGCCCTCCATGACCCGACCCCACCCTGCCACGCACAGCGGCCTTTGCTCCCTGCAGCCCGGCCTCCTCCCATTTCTCCTGCAGACACTGCTGCCCCCACCCTTTGGCTTTCGCTCGGGCTGCGCCCTCTGCCTCCGCGTTAACACCTTTCCTCCCTTCTGCCTTCCCAGCTCTTCCTTCCGACACTAAGGCCGTCGGGGACAAGCATGTTGGCTTTTCCCCGGCCAGCGCTGCAGACATCTGAGGGGCTGTCGTGGGCTGCACCTCCCTGCCCTGGGCCTTGACACCATCCCTGCTCTCTGGATCTGAGTGAAAAGGCCTGAGGAGCCCCGTTCCAGCACCATCACAGCCACCTGTACCATCACAGCCAAGGACCTCTCTGAGTCTGTTTCCTCACCTGGAAAATTGAGATCTTTGGGACCACTCGCCAGGATGTTCATGAGGGTGGCTGACATGACCTTCGTGGGAGGGCGCAAGCTGACCCCCCGCTTTCAGGCCCCCTCTTCTCTAGACACATCTTGCCCCACGGCGGCAGCAGCTGCAGTAAAAGCTCACATTTATCAAGTGTTTACAACGTGTCGGCACAGCCCCAAATGGTGCATCATCTCATTGAACCCTTACAGTGGATAACAGTGTCCCCATTTCACAGATGACAAAATGGGGGCTCATCCAGGGTAACTTGCTGGTGAATCTACCTGTCGCCCCCCACATTAGACCACAGCAGCTCCAAGCCGAGGAGAACTGTCCACCCTTGTTCATAGTGGCGTTATCGCAGTAGCCAAAAGATCTGTCAACAGAAGAACGGACAGGTAACATGTGGTCCGTACACTCAATGGAATGCTGTTCAGCCTTAAAAAGCAAAGGATTTCTGACACACGCTACAACACAGACAAACCTTGAGGACATGATGCTAAGTGAAATAAGCTAGGCACAAAAAGACAAATATTGCGTGATTCCCCTGATGCAAGGTTCCTAGAATAGTCAAGTTCATAGACACAGGGAGTAGAATGTTGCCGGGAGCTAGGGAGAGAGGACGGGGAGTCAGTGTTTAATGGTACAGAGTTTCAGTTTGAAAACGTGAGAAATCTGGAGGCGGATGGTAAGGATGGCTGCACAAAGATGTGAATATACTTAATGCCACTCACTGAACTATGCACTTAAAACATGGTTAAAATGGTAAATGTTAAGCGGTATATTCTATCACAATAAAATGTTTTAAAATGTAGTTAGAGGGGCTTCCCAGGTGGCGCAGTGGGTGAGAGTCCGCCTGCCGATGCAGGGGACACGGGTTCGTGCCCCCGTCCGGGAAGATCCCACATGCCGCGGAGCGGCTGGGCCCGTGAGCCATGGCCGCTGAGCCTGCGCGTCTGGAGCCTGCGCTCCGCAGCGGGAGAGGCCACCACAGTGAGAGGCCCGTGTGCCCAAAAAAAAAAAAAAAATGTAGTTAGAGACAGAAGGTAGAATGTATTTTGCTGTCACTGCATTGGACACTTATGAATGGTTAACATGATAAATATTATTTATGAATATTTTACCAACACACACGTGCAAAAGGCAGGGAGATTTCTCTTTGATTTCTCCGGACCCAGAGTCTCAAGCAGGGCCTGGAACATAGTAGGTGTTTAAGAGTGTTTGTCGATTTGAATAAGTTTCTGTTGGAAGGGAGCAGAAGCCTTCGGCCTGGGAGAGAAGAAGAGGATCAGGACCCTACCTGGAGTCAGTTCCGTGGCCTCTTCTAGCTTCTCTGTGGGTAAAAGTTCCACGGATGCGTGGAATCCCCCAAGACAGAGACTGAAATGGTAATAACATAATTAGAAAGCTGCTATTAATTGCTAGGCATTTGACACGCATCATAAGAGCTAGCAATTATCGAGTACTTAATCTATGCTAGATGCTGTTCTAAGAGTTTTCATGCCTAACAATCCCTCTGAGGTTGCTACGATTGTGATCCCCATTTTGTGGCTGAGGAAACTGACACAGAGAGGTTAAATAACTCGTCAAAGTCGCCCAGCCAAGTCGCGATGAAACCCAGACTTGCCCGCAGGCAGCCCGGTTTGCTCAAAGACCATGGTTTGCACTTCTGCATGGTGTTGTCCCTGGCATTTCTGCATCTTCCCAAACCCCGGCCAGGAGGGCATGGAGAGCCCCTTCAGAGGGGGGAGGGAAGTTAGGACCAGGGCTTTGGAGGCTCCACACTGGGTACCAGCCCAGGTTTGGGCATCACGCAGACTTGGTTCAAGGCTGGCTCAGCTTTTATTGATTGCCTGGCTCTGGACAAGCTACTTCACCTCTCTGATCCTGTGTTCTCATCTGTGACATGGCTATAGCAACAGTATCCACCTCATGGGGTTTTCTAGGGGTTACGTAAATTAGTAAGCGTGCACCTTTTAGTGAGCATGCTGCTGGGCGGGGGAAGCTCCCAGGAGGTGCTCACCCACTTCCTGGAATGATCTTGGGCAACTAACTTCCCTTCCCCTCTGAGCCCCGCTGATCTCAGTCATGAAACAGAATTACTAAAACCAACCCCACAGGTTTGTTGTGGGGATTACACAAACACCTTGCTTTGTGTTTATATCTATTTACAACTCTATAACTCATCCTCCAAAAGTGTTTAAGGCAGCTAACAATAATACACGATTATTTTTAACTGGAAACTGAAGAACCGGGGGCAAAGAAAAAGGAATGGAAAGAAAAAAAGAGGAAATAAGATAATTTTTAAAAGGGCCTGGCTGTTCTGACACACATTAGGCACTCGATCAATATTGAGCATTATATTCTGGTTGTAACATGTGGTCCAGGTGAATCTGGCTACTCAATGTAATTAGGGCCTGGAGGTGAGAGGGACTTCAGAGTGTGTCCAGCTGCACTCTTCCTGGAACAGGGAAAGCGGAGGTGAGACTTGAAGGGTCAGAGACCATGTCTCACTTTAGAGAAGCTCAGACTTTATTTGCACTGCACATTGGGCTTCGAGTAAGATTTCACTTCAAGAAAAGATTTCACTACTAGAGAGAGAGAGATTGAGAGAGATGACAGAGAGACAGAGAGAGAATGGGAATTGTGTTTTAAAGAAAAGCACTGATAACTAATTTCTTCATTTCACAGAGACAGACACCAAGGCTCAGAGAAGAGGCGTTAAGTGCATTTGGTTATTTACATCTGTTGTAAGACTTTTCCTATGGAGAAACCCACTAATCACAGATAAACCCTTTTTTCATTGCTCTCCATTTAGCAAACATTTCTTGAGCCCCTCCTCTGTTCATGCTGTCCTGCTAGGGACTAAGCTACGAATAAAACACATCTCTGCCCTCAAGGAGCTCACTGTTGAGAAATGAAGTCAGAGGTCCAGAGACCCAGAGTGAAAGGTGTTACCTCAGGCTTGCGGAAGTCTGCCTGATTGGAGGCATCCTGGACAGCTTCACCGAAGAGGGGATGCTGACTTATGCCTCAGAGAAGAGTAGGGTTTTGTCGGGTAGTCAGTGTGAGGATAGGTCCACTCTCCGATCTCAGCACTCCCTGTACCCTGTCCTTACCCGGTATTACTTGTCTAACTCTCTTCCCTGCCAAGTTCTCAGTAATTTGTGGACAGAAAGGATTCCTTGTCCATTTGTCCTGCTGTATCCAATGCCCCCAGCACAGGGGAAAGAAAGAAGAAGGGAAGGGAAAAAAGAGGCAATTCCAGGCAGGAGGAAGAGCACATGCAAAGAGCCAGACGTGGGAAACAATACGGTTCTAAGAACTTTGGGTTGTTCTGGGTGGTTCTAGCCTCCGCTGATGACTTGAGTTTGACCAGACATTTTTTAGATTTCATTTTGTAAGTGATGAGAAATCATGTGTCCTGAACTTGGATTCAGAGAATAGGGAACTCTGGGGGTTGGTAGTGTTATGCCAGCAGATACACTGTCTGAGGAACCTGGAATCTTGGATTTGAAATGAACCTGAGGGCCCTTCAGTTATATCCATTCACCTGAGAGATCATGAACCGTGTACAATGAACAGAAGGTGTGGCTCCCATTCTCCAGCAACCTAGCCACCCTGACGTTTCTGTTAACTGCCTCAATTATACTGCAGGATGTGTTACAGGGTTCACCTTTCGGCTTTTACTAGATTATGTTTGTCCATAGTTATTGAGTGTTCACTTTGGGTGATGCATTTTACATACCACTAGTTCATAGACTCTAAAATGCGATGGATTACAAGACACATTCTAATTTCAGAGATGCTAAGATCAGTATCTTAGGATCTATGAGCTATGATACAGTTATCCTTAAATTCTCTAATAAATTTTGGTGATATCCACATTTACATTTGAGAAACTAAGTCTCAGGGAGGCTACACACTTTGTTCTCGATCTCATGACACATACCTGACAGAGCTGGGGGGCTCCAAAGACCCCTTCCCTCTCTCCTTTTTTCCTCCCACCCTCCCATTGCCACCCTGAGTATTCAGGAGGCCCTTTCCATCATCTTGCAAAACCTTTCTAAGATTGTAGTCAATTTTGCTACAATAGGCAAAACTCTGCTCCTTCCTTCTGCTGCCACGCAGGCTGGAAATATTTTTCGGTGTTGCTTTGTTTTTCCTCCCTTGCATTTTCAGAGTGAGTGGACTAGTGTGCTCCCATCATTTCATAACTTTCCAGATTAGCCAAGTGCTCTCATGTGACCCAGTCCTCCAGGCTGTCACTTGAGTGGAGCGCTTCTATTTTCCTCCCAAACTTGGACAGCCCACCGAGAAGTGCTCTGGGCTTGGGGCCTCCTTCCTCCCCTTCTTTGTTTTTTTCTGTTGTTGTTGCGTTAGCCAAAGCTGAGCATGTTCGCCAGCCCATCCCCTCAGGAGAGCTCTCCGCTGTCACCCAGGCCACCCTGTTTTCATGTGGCAGGGGAAAGAAAGAAGAAGGGAAGGTCAGACTGGTGGTCAGTGGGAGAAACCCTGGCTTGAAATCCACTGGGGACCTGTCTCCTGCTTGGGCTTGGGCTTAGAAGAAGATGGGCAGATGGCAGTCAGGTAGAAAATAGCAAGAGGATAGATTCAAGGGACATGTGTGTGGTCTGGCTTGCTCACAGATACAGTAGTTCATGTTCACAGATACGCTGGGAGGTAGATGTAAGAGCTGATAGGGACCTGGGAATCAGCAAGTATGGTCCCTCCTGTATCAGATGGAGAACAGAGACCCAGAGTCAAGAAAGAGATTGACTGAGGTCAGGCGGCTCATGGCAGGACCAGTATTAAAATATAATACATCCCCGTGTGCTTCAGGCCAGCGTCAGACTCTGAAAAGAGTGGCTCAGCTGGGTGGCTTATGTGGGGTGCAGACTGCAGTTGTGTGCCTGACACCCTATGTCAGCAGCCCTGAAACTCCCATGGCTGGACCCACTTGACTTCCTCCTCTGGACGCTGCCCTGGCCGTAGGCTCGAGGTTTTTGCTCAGCTGTTTGCATCAAGTTATCCCTGTTCCCCCCTTGTGCCCTAGACCTTTAGGTTGGTCTTTTGCCTTATAAGGAGAACTTGCCTTACATCTCTGTTGGAGCCCTGGCCCCTGCCTTTTCCTCCAGCCAGTTTCCCAGAAGGTCAGACTCGGTCCCTGCTCCCTTCTTCCCTGGCCCTTTCCCATCGCCTGCTGTGGGACTTGCTGACGTGATGCTTTTCCTGCTGCTGGGGATACTCCTGGCACCTTTGCCACGCTACTTGCTTTGATATCTGCTCTTCCAGGCCTGAACCCCTATTGGCACAACAACTGGGGCATTTGGGGATCACCAGTTCTGTTCTGCCTTCTTGATGTCTGGAATCCCCTTCTCCCCAGCCCGGGGTCTGCTTATCCCCGATGGCCCTACTCTGATCCTGACACACAAATGGCTTTTCAAGCTTGTTACGTGTTTGAGTTTTGTTTTTGAAAACTGATCTCCCTCTTCTGTTTAACCAGTGTTTACTGGATTATTGACTCCAAAGGCAATTGTTCTTAAGCCTGAGTGTGTTTTAGAATCAGCGGGAAAGCTTGGTAGACGGCCCTGCACCCAGCAATTCTGGCTCAGTGGCTCTGGGGCCTTGGCCTTGGAACCTGCATCTTTGACGAGACCTCCTTCTGATTCTGAGGCAGGTACTAAGAGAACCACGCTTGGAGGAATCTTGTTCTTCTGAAGGAAGGTGGCAGTTAATAAGAACAACAGGAATCTCACATGTCACAGTTTGCAGGGTACTATTAGTTCATCGACACCACCCTTTCACTAAAACAAAAACAAGACAAAATAAAATGCATCTTACAAACTAGTATAGAAAACAAGGGCTCTGGAGTCAGAGAATTGGGGTCCCCATTTACCAGTTAAGAGACCCTGGACACCTAACCTTTTTTATGCTGTGTTCACTCCTGCTTAAAGGGGCTCTTAATTAGACTCTACCTTAGAGCTTGGTCAGTATTGAATGAAGTATTGTATGTAAATGTGCCCATTTTCATGTCCAATAAATGTCTGGAGAACAAAGGAAGAAATAAAGCTAATATGTTGTGATCTCTCACTGCTTGCCAGGAAGTGGGTGAAGATCCTTATATGCATTATATCATCTCACACCCATGGTGGCCTCCAAGGTAGGGACATTCTTCCTCTTGAAGTCTCCAGGGGGTTATGTGACTTGTCCAAGGCCACCAAACTAGTGACAGGGCAGCTGGAACTCAGACTCAGTGTCTCTCACCTTAGAAACAGAAGTCCTACCTGCTGTGTTGTTGTGCTACTCAAACACGTAACTCACATCGTCCTTTAAACAATTCTTTTGGGATTTGATCTCCATCTCCTGACATCACCCTGTAGAAAGACCACGGGCCTGGGAATGAGGGAAATGGTAGTCCAGGCTCCACCGCTAATGGCTGTGTGACGTTGGATAAGCCTTCTCCCGTCTCCGGACGGAGGGGCCATGATTCTGCATTTAGATGTGGGGCTGTAGAGCAGGCTGTTGGGAGTACCCACTGTGATGTCTTAACGGAAGCAGCTGATGGTTTGGGAGCAGAGGAGAAATTTGGTGTCTACATACACCCGGATGCTGGCACCTGCTCCCCTGGCAGGGACCTCATGGAGGAGGTCCTGCTCACGTCTCCTCCCCTTCAGCTCTGAGTGCCAGCACATACTTTCCAGGAGATGCTCATGAATGGATATGCCTGTGTCCATTGGTGGCAGGGGGTGACATGTGCTTCCAGAGGGGGTGGGCACTGCCCGGGAAGGGATGACCACAGATGTGTGATGTCCACCTCTCTTTCCAGTCCCAGCGCCCACTGTTATGGGGACACACTACAATGCAAGCCAACGCCCAACACATTAACACAGGCTGGCCGTGTAGATCTTTTACTTTGGCCTCTATAGAGAGGAGATCCTGCTGGAAGCCTCAGAAACACCCAGAGGGCCAGGAACTCAAGTAGGTCAGAGGAAAGGAAAACCTCAAACCAGAACTCTTCCTGGCAGTGCAGGGTAGGGGTTTAGGGTGTGGGCTCCAAAGTTGTCACCTTTGAGTTCTGGCCCTTGTTCTGCCATCCACTAGCTGTGTGAACTTGGGCAAGTCATTTGACTGCTGACATGCTGCATAAGTCTATCTGAGAAGTAAATGCACACAAAGACAAAGGCTGTCCCGTGATCAGGTGCAGTGGACACGTGTTCTTGGTCAAGCCTGAGCTACCACTCTGAGGGATTTAGGCATCATCTAATTCAGCTTCTCAAACTTCACTAGCAGTTGCTAACTTCCAGATGGAGTTTGGGGCACTGAGTATACAGCAGTACAGAGATATGCTTGTTCCAAGGAATTCACAGCCTAAAATTCCTAAAATCTCTGTTGACCTTTTCCCTCATACATGGGGTTGGCCAAAATGTTCCTACGGTTTTTCCATAAGATGTTACAGAAAACTCGAAAGAACATTTTGGCCAACCCAGTACTAGTAACAATAATGATATTAATGGACACCTTGAGCCATTTACTGGACAATTATTACACGCAGGTTCAGTGCCAGACACTGTATATATATGAGTATTGTTAATATTCATAACAATCCTTTGGGCGTATGTATGACTATTGCCATTGAGGGCAGAGACTGAGGCTGGAGGAGTGAGGGTGATTAGTTACTTGCCAGGGGTTCTGCACACATAAGTGATAGAGCTGAGACTGCAACCCAGATCCTTCAGATGCTAATAAATTCCTCTCCTCCACAGGCTGCCTGCAACGGACTTCACCACAGTCCTCCTCCCGGGCACAAAGCTTTACAGATGGCTGACATTTCTGCAGGACCTCATTTAATCCCCACAACCACCAGGAGAGGCAGGAACCTTTATAACCAGACCCATTTTCCATGTGTGGGATCCAAGCGCAGGTGAGGGAATCCGCCAACCGAAGCTCAGCTCGTGAGTTATAAAGACACTGCGTGTCTTAAGATCAAATAAAAGGCAGCTCTGAGGCTGCTGCTTGGTGAGAAGCCTTTTGCAGAGGCGAAAATTATGTGCAAACAAAACCAACAGCTTTCTTTATGTTCCCCAAAGTTACTAAAAATGCCTGCGGGTTTGCACACAAGCAGACGCCGTGCTGACAGTGCTGCGTGGTTTCTGTCGTGGGCGCTGGCAAGAAGAGACCTGGCAGGTATTTCTCACGTCTTGGTTAGACACACACCAGACCAGGGAAGGAGCTCCAAGGTAGTCCCAGGGTGTGGATTTCTGCCAAGTCTCCTTTTTATTTGTCGTTAAGTTACAGGGAAAAAAAAGACACCTCGTGGACGAGCGGATGAGCCCTTGAGGTGACTGGTGCTCCTGAAAAATGCTTTCTCTGTACTTGGAGTCAGACAGCCCTGTGGCCTAATTGGGGTTCTTTTACCTGCAAGCCCCGTGACCTTGGCCAAGTTGCTTAGCTTCCCTGAGCAAAACTTAGTGTGCCCATCTGTAAAATAGGTAATGTGTTCTATAGGAATATAAGCTCCATGAAAGCAGGGACTTCTGTCTCTTCCATTTGCTCCCGCATTCCGGTGCCTAAAACAGTGCCCGACACAGAGTAAGTGCTCTTACTTAGTTGAATGAATGAGTGAGTGAGTGAGTGAATGAATGAGTTGCTATCTGGTAGGGTCATTGTATGGTTGCAGTAAGATCATGGATGTGAAATTGCTTTACAAACTGGAAGTTGCCATACAGATGTGAGGATGTATTATTATCCAGAGGATGGTCTGGTTTCTATCAAATGAATTTATTCAGTCAATCAGTCAGCGATTGCTGAGTGAGCTTTTTCTTGGGTCTGGCCTTGGGATCTAAAGAAATATGAGACCTGGTTCGTTCCTCCAAGTGCTCACAGCTCAGAAGGAAGCCATACAAGTAAATCAAGTACTAAAATACAGCAGAGATAAGCATAGGGTGCTGTGGGAACAGACAGGAGAGACAGATCTGCACTGGAAAGGGGTAGGTCAGGGAAAGATGTTCCTGAACATTCTGGAAAACATGTTCTGGGACTGTCCAATTCCCAAATCCGTTGTCAGACTCTTCCTAGTAAACCTAAGCCTTTGGGCCACTGGCTTCCTTATTACACCCTTTTAACTCTCATATTGTCATTTTCGTTACAATCACTCCCTGACGTACAGTTTCCCTTGTTCCCATGTGACTCATTACACTGCTGGGCAAAGCCCCAAACCTGGCTAATGGTGGCCCCTCCGCTCACTCTGCTGCCCCACCTGTGCAGTTAACCACAGCCTGAGAAAAACATGCAAACACGCTAATTGTGCCTGGAGAGATACTATAGTTTATTCTCCTGTCACTCTCCCAGTCTCGACTATTTCAAACTCTCTCCTCTGTCCTCCAAACTCCAACCCCTCCTTCTCTGTCATCACTTCCAGCTGGAGACCTTGCTTCCCAGCTCACCAAGGAAATAGAAGTCCTCGGAAGAGAAGTCCAATGTGCTCGCGTCACTCCTACCACGATGAAGCCCTGGGGAGGGCGGGCCTCACTCTGTCTAAGGGTAGAAGCGGAGGGGAAGCTTCTGGAGACATTCTCCAGGCAGGCAGCTGGAGAAAGGACATTCCTACCCAGGGAACAGTCTCCGCCCCATCTGGAGGGGTGAGAGAGAGTCCATCCTGTCGACTCACTGGGCACCTGGTGGGGCGAGGCTGGAGATGGAGAGGTTACTGCGGGTCAGGGGGAGACTGCTGGGCCAGGGTCTCAGGAGGGGCCTCAGGGAGGAGGGGAAGGCCTCTAGGTGGACCCTGAAAGAGGACAGGTCCTGGTTTTGTGGGCAGGTGGTCCCCTTGGGGGAGAAGAGGAGAGGCATATCTTCCTGAGCTGGAGCTCACACACACGGCCTGACGGAGAAGTACACTGCGAAGGAGGGTGGCTCCTGAAAGAACATGGCTGGTGCAGCCCAGCCCGACCCCCGTGCAGCTACTCACTCCATCTTCCCTCCGTTCCTCCGACATATTCTCATGGGAGGCCGTGGCAAGGCTCTCCACTGGGACAGGGACGAGCGCACCTATGAAGAGGCAGCTTCTTCCCTGACGACAAACAGCGGAAGACAAAGCCAACAGCAGATTCGTTGGCTTGTCAAACGTGGACTGCACGCCGACTACGTGGCGCTGGCGGTCAGCAAGGCCGTCCTCACCCGCGGCTGGCGAGGAGCTCGCGTTGCAGGCAGGGCCGACCGAAGGCCAAGGAGGAAAGACCTCGTGTGCCAGGGAGGGGGGAACAGAGAAGGGAAGAGAGAGCTGAGGGCTGGAGAGGCCCACATGGACGTGGGTGTCAGGCAGGGCCTCACTGACAAGGTGGCCTGGAACAGAGACACGAGAGACGCCCACCAGCCTGGGCATGGCTTCCAAAGGCATGGCACGCCAGGCCCAGGGGGGTCTCAGGAGAGCGAGGACCAAGGCGGAGGGGGCGCGGGGCAGGCACAGGTCCTACAGGACCTTCCGGGCCCCTCTGCTGACTCTGCCTTACATTCTGTCTGTAATGGGAGCCACCGGAGCAGGGGAGTCACGTGACCTGCCTCTTGTGTTAACAGCATTTCTCTGGGGACTGGGTTGAAAACAGCCCAGGGGGACAAGGCTGGAAGCAGGGAGACTCCCTGCGAAGACTGGATGACCACTCAGGGGAGAGACGATGGTGCCCAGATTTGGGCAGCAGAGGCGGTAAGACGTGGTCAGACTCGGAACCGCTGTTGAGGGAAGAGCCAGCAGTATTTGCTGGCAGCTTGGAAGGGCAGTGTGGAGAAGAGAGAGGAGCTCAGAATGACTGCAAGGACTTGGACCTGAGCAAAGGGAAAGACGGAGCTGTCGTTAGCCAGGATGGGAAAGACGGCAAGAGGTGCGGGGCTGTTCGCGGAGCTAGGAGGTAGGAAGCGGATTTTTGTAAACATCCAGGTGCTTTAGGCGACGCGAGATGCCTCAAGACGTCCACGTGGAGGTGCTGAGCTGGCAGGGGAGAGGCTGGGCTGGAGGGGCACCTTGGGGAGCCAATCGTGGAGAGATGGTATTTGAAGCCAGGAGGCTGCAGGAGATCACAAACGTGTGACGGCAGTTACAGAAGACAAGGGGACAAGGGGACCGAGGACTGAGTCCTGGGCCTCCTGTAAACTGTTTGGGAAGATGTGGAGGAACCAGCAAAACAGACTGAGGAGAAGCCACCCAGATGGAAGGGGAATCAAAAGACTGTTGGGGGGCTTCCCTGGTGGCGCAGTGGTTGAGAGTCCGCCTGCCAATGCAGGGGACGTGAGTTTGTGCCCCGGTCTGGGAAGATCCCACATGCCGCGGAGCAGCTGGGCCTGTGAGCCATGGCCGCTGAGCCTGTGCGTCCAGAGCCTGGGCTCCGCAATGGGAGAGGCCACAACAGTGAGAGGCGTGTTTCGTAAAAGCCAAGGGCAGAAAGAGCTTCACGGAGGAGGAGCTGGTGGTGTGTTACCTGCCGCTGCCCAGATCATTAAGATCCAGACTGGGAGTCAACCACTGGATTTATGGTGAGGGGTTGCTGTGACTTTAACAAGAGTTCTTTTAGACGAGGTGGGGGGGTGCGGGTGGGGGGGGGTGGAGGGTGATGTGAACTTGACCAGAGTGATTCCAAGAGCAAGAGAGAGGAGAGGATTTGGAGGTAGGGCGTGTACTCAACTTTTCTGAGTATCTTTGCTATAAAGAGGAGCAAAGTAGCAGGATGGTAGATGGAGGAGGGTGTGGGCTCAAGAGGAGATTGCGCGCGCGCTCGTGTGTGTGTGTGTGTGTGACATCACAGCACGTTTGTACACTGATGAGAATTACCAAGTCTAAAGGCAAAAATTGATGGTGAGGGCGAAAAGGAGAGAATCACTGGAGCACTCGCCTTGAGTACATGAGACGGGATGGGATATGGTACCCGGGGGAGGAGTACGTGTTTGCTAGAAGCCCTGGCATGCAACCATCATAACAAGAGAGAAGTCATAGGAGAGGAGCCAAAGAGACAGTGAAGTATATTCTCAGTGCTTAGCACAGAGTAATAGAAACCCACACTTCCACAGCTGTACTGTGTGCCAGGCTCCGCTCTGAGCCATTTACATATATTAATGCAAATTCTCATAACAACCCTCTGAGATGAATACTGTTGTTGTGCCCATTTTACAGAAAGAGTACTGAGGCATAGCGATATTAAGAAGTTTGTCCAAAGTCACACAAGTGGCAAGTGGCATCCCGGCTGATGGCCACCACTCTCTGTCTCGGTATGAATGGAGGGATGACGGATGAGTGGGCGGTGCAAGAGAGGCTGCATGGCTTTGGTGAGCCCAGAGCTGGGGCGCACTACTCGGTTTCTCCTTCTGAGACACCTGTTCATCCACTAAGCACTTTTTGGTCATTATCTATTGAGTCAGAGGTTGGGGAGGCAGAGGTGGGGGGCTGGCTCCAGTTTCCAGTGTGGCCTTGGTGCAGTCTGGAAGGATGGCTTTCTCTCTACTGCCATGCATCTTCCACTGGTTCCACAGGGCATTATTATCCTTTCTTTTTAGAAACACCCCTGGGATTCTGAACACCTGGAATGCCACAGTCCTCATATCTTCCTGATGAAGGGAAGAGAGGGAGAAAAGCATTGGGGTAGCAGTAGACCTGGTCCTGATGTGGGCTGAGGCCAAGTCACTTCCATCCTCCAGGCCTCATCTGTGAAACACCGGAGAGGCTAGGATGATACATACTTTATGGACTCACGTGTTCCATCAGCACACAGGTCATGAGTGCAACTGTATAGCAGACAGGGACAGGGCATATGACAGCAAGCAGAAAGGACACATTCTGAGTTCGTGGAGATTACCGCCTGGGGAAGGGGGTGTGGCAGGGGATAAACTGACAATCACACAGTTATAAACCATGATGCCAGATTTTTTTATTTATTTATTTATTTTTTTTTGCGGTACGCAGGCCTCTCACTGTCGCGGCCTCTCCCGTTGTGGAGCACAGGCTCCAGACGCACAGGCTCAGCGGCCATGGCTCACGGGCCTAGCCGCTCCGCGGCATGTGGGATCTTCCCAGACCGGGGCACGAACCCGTGTCCCTGCATCGGCAGGCGGACTCTCAACCACTGCGCCACCAGGGAAGCCCTATGATGCCAGCTTTGAAGGAACATTCTAGGGTGCTATGACAGTACCCTTTCCTGAGCATTTTTGTAATTTGGGGGAAATCTGGCTGAGGTTTGACCCCCAAACAGAAACTGCTTTTGTTCATTGTTTATTCATTCACTGGTTCATTCCTTTCACAAATTATAATGAACACTTATCTTTTGGAGTAATAGCTTTGCATTTTGCACTCCCCAAGGAAAGTATAAATTGTAGCTGACATGAAATGGGACTGGGAACCAGTTTATTTGTTCAAGAGAAATTTGACATGTGCTACTGTGTGCCAGGTAATAGGAACATGAGTACATAGGGCAAAAGGCAATGGTGTCTGTCCTCAGTGAATTCTCTGGGGGTGCCATGAGACCTAAGTACTGGGGGGGTGGGGAGCAAGGTGGACTAGTGTGAGACCACTGGGGTTTGAGTTTGTGCTTCAGCACACAAGAGTGTGGACCTAAGGAGAATTTGGGGACATTCTGTAGCCTCAGTGTTCTCGTCTGTATATAAAATAAGAACATTTCTGGGTATTATTATACACTGTTCTGAGCACTATGCATGCATCATTTCATTGGCCCATAAAACAACCTTATGAGGTGGTACTTTCCTATCTCCATTTAACTGATGGGGAAACGGATGCTCAGAGAGGAAAAGGGTTGGTGGCATCACAGTACGGCAGAGGGTTCTCCCTCCCGTATTCCCATAAACAGCACAGGCACCTAACAGGAACCTTGGAACCATCAGGCAGAGGGGTCTCCAAACATTTCTGATCCTTCATCTCTCTCAGTAGATAATATTAGACATGTCTTTATCCATCATGTTTGTTTAAAAGCATAGGTGTGTTCTACCATCAGTCTAAATAGCAAATACTAGAAAAGATGAACTTCTTATCTTGGATAAAATTAAATGTAAATAGATTAAGTATTGAAGTAAGTATAAAGTTGCTACCTGCTCCCCCAAACTTACTGAGCACTTGGAGACCACTTGCCCAGAGTGTCTTATAAGGGAGGGAAGGTTTTGCCCAAGGGTGACATGGGGCAATATCAAGAGATATTTTTGGTTGTCATAATTGGTGTGTGTGTTACTGGGGGTAACTGGCATAATTGGGGGTTGCTGGCATCTAGTGAGTAGAGGCCAGGAGTGCTATAAAACACCTGACAAGGCACAGGACAGCGGCCCAAATGTCAGTGGTGCCCAGGTTGAAAAACCCTGGCTTGGACCCTAAAACTTGGACTGAAATTAGGTACGTGTGTGGTCTCTGAGTATGAATCTGGGCTCTGCCACTAGCTGACGACTGTGGGCACATCACTTAAACTCTGACCTCTAGTTTTTTCAACTGAAAACGGGGTTAATAATGCCACTGTGGGGAGGTGATGGCTTTAAATGACATCCTTTCTGTGTGAAAGGCCAAGCGTTCATTCTCATCTTGTTCCACTGCCCAGCTCCTCAGTGAAGCTGACTGATTTCCCAGGGTGTCTGGGGAGGGTAGGCTGAGAGCCACTGGGGGTTTTGGGAGCCACAGAAGCACCCTAAATGCTGAACATCCAGTCCACTAGGGTTGAAAACTTCCAGCACCAGGTTTCGGTCATTTCAAGACCTGAGGCAGAGTCCAGGCCAGAGCGTGAGCTCTGTGTGTGTGGAAGAGGTAAGTTCCCATCTACCTATAGCACTGTTATCTTCTCCAGCTCCAACCTCCTCCCTGAAACTTTCCTGTTCCACCTCCTGGGAATCTCTCTGTCTTTTCTTTGCTTCCTTCCTTCTCATGAACAAACTTCAGACACCATGACACAGATACAACTCAGTCCTGGGCGTCTCTGGCAAACAGACATATAAATAAACCTTTATAGTCAGTGTCCTGGTACAGATGGGACACCAGGAAGGAGGCGGCCACTGCTATCTGAGAATGGAGGGGGATTTGGGAAAAGGGTTCTCAGAGGGGGTTGCTGGAGCTGCAGATACCCTCCCCCCACCCCTAGTTAACCTCTAACCAGGTTAGATGCTTCTGCTACCAGATAGTCAGTAGGCTGCAGGCATCGCATGGTCAGGGAGTCCTATTTTGCTACCTGATGTAGCCTCAAGGTCTAGAACAGTGCCTGGCACATCGTGGACACTCAATACATACTTGTGGAATGAATAAAGAGTATTTTAAAAGATGTCTAGAAATTTGCCAAATGGGCCTGGGAGGGAAGAGAAGGGAAGGGCATCCCCAGCACAGGGAACAGAATGAGCAAAGGCAGGTAAGTGATGAGAATTATGAAGGATACAGGAGGAAATGATGGGGTTGGTTAGTTAGCTGGGCAGATGGGACCACACAGGGGCTGATAGTAGTGGCCTTTGTATGTGCATGACAAGGCATTTGAAGTCATCTCAGGATCAGAGGACTTTACAGGGAAAGGGCGGATGAAGAAGGAAAGTGTCTGGAGAGAGCATGACTGCATTCACTCAACAACATTTACTGAGCGCCTGTGAAGTCCTAGGCACCGTGCTGGCCTCTGGTTCTTGAGAAGCTTATTGAGCTGGCCCAGAGGGGAGACAGAGGGGACCAGAAACAGTGGGGATGCAGCTCAGGAGATAGACTCACATGTCACTGAGTACTTGCCAGCGGCCTGCACTGGGGGTGGGTTGGGAGGGGGGCTGCTAGGGAGAAGGACCAGTTAAAGAAGACTCTGGACTCTAGTTTTAAACCATGGGAACTGCCGGAATGCTGGAGTCATCGCTAAAAACAGAGGCTACAAAAGAGAGTTCCAGCAGAAAGGGGACTTTTGTGAGCCTCAGTTATTCTTTTTAATATTAACATCATCATGACCACATACCAGCCATGTACTAGGGGCTTTAGGTATCCATTTCACATTTAATTTACTCCTTATAACAGTTCTGCAAAGGAGCTATTATCTCCCCTATTTTACAGATGGGGAAATTAAGGCACAGAGGTTAAAGGATTTGCCCAAGGTCATGGAGATAGGCAGGGGCTGGGAGACGTGGTGATGTTATTGATTCTAGGACAACTGACTCCAAACCCACTCCTTTCTCCCTCCACCAGCTCAAAGAAGGAGGCCTCCTGGCTGCCATCCTTAATCCTGAAATGTCTAAACTGCCTCTTCATGACCATCGAGGCTCCCTGGGCCTGAGCTGGGGCCACAGGGCAGGAAACCTGCATTGTTCTCAGGACTGGTTTATTCCCCACAGACCGTTCGCTCAATTGAACCTTGAATAAAGGTTAAAGCCAACTTTTGCACTTTAGTCAGGAGGTTCCTTCTCATAAATGTGAGACCTTAGTCTAAATGAGGCTGCACCAATCTCTAAAATAGGGACAATGAATTACGCATCTCGGGATTGTCCAGGGGATGAGGTGAGTACTGCATGGAAAACACCTGCATTTTGCTTCTTCTCAGTAAGAGCTTCATACAGGGGCAAGGCAGTGGGGTGGGTGGTCGAGCTCCCAGGCTCCCTGGAAGCAGTTTGCTTGCATTCAAACCCCCAGTTCCATCACCCAGTGTACTAGCTGTGAGATTCTGGGCGGGTCTTAACCTCTTAGTGCCTTGGTTTCCCCATCTGCAAAACTGGTATAATAACAGAATCTACTACGCAGGGTACTTGTAGAGACCAAATGAGTAGAGATTAAAGCCATGAAGCACTTGGAACACCGCCTCTGACCTCCTTGCCACTGGAGGTCTGGATCCTGGTCAAGCAGAATCCCCTCAAGGACTCCTGCCTCAAGCTGTTCTCAGAAACCGGTCCCTCCGTGATGAGGAGTTGCCGAGAGCAGGCTTGGATAAAGAGGAAGTGAATAGCGTGGGAGGAGGCTTGGATTCATTCTTCTCCAACATTTTACTCGGCACTTCATTTGGACCGTGTCAAACGCTTACATGCTAGGGACCTTCCAGGTCTCACCTCCTGTCACTCACTCCCAGTGCCCACCATGCATTCTCATTCCGTCGAGCCTTTGCACCTGCCAATGCTTCTGTCCGAAACACCTTTCTCCTTCTTTTGGGCCATCAAAAGCCTTCCATGCATGGATCTCAGCTCAGTGGCCCTTGCTCTGGGAGTCCCTCCTCAAGGTTCTGGCCGCTCTCACCTCAGATCTTGGGAGGGATGACCCTCCTCCTTGTTCTGTAACACTGGGTGCAGCTCTCATATGGGGGCTGCAGCTCCAGGCTGTAGGTGGCCGAGTCTGTGCCAGCATCCAACTGCCTTTGCCACATGTCACCATGCACCCGTTACATGCCAGGCACTGGACTGGGCTCTTGGAACACAGGGGTAAGCCAAACAGGTGTGTGTCAGCCTTTGCAGGGCTGGTAGCCTGGTGGGGGAAACAGGCCAATGCTCAGGACCATATGGATGGCCGTTGGCGGCAGAGGGGAGGACAAGGGCTGTGACTTGGGAAGTGCAGCAGGGCTTTGTGGAGCAAGCAATAGTAAACCAAGGTATATTTAGGGGGGACTAGAGGGGAATTGACTAAAGGGGAAGGCAGTGTCCCAGGCAAAGCCCTGTGCAAAGGCCCGGGGTGAGAGGAAGCTGGGTGTGCTCAGGATGGCACAGGGGTTGGCAGGGCCAGGGCTGCAAGACGACTCTGGAAGGCAAGCCCCAATGGACCCCTTGACCATGAAGGGTTGCATGAATCCTTCCTCCCTCTCCCACTCATCTGTGGCTCCAGGTGGCTTTGAGGACAGTCCCCCGTGGCAGTTAACAGCCTGGCCTTGCAGCCAGCAAACCCAGGTTTGATTTGAGTGACCTCAACAATCTGCTTAACTGTTCTGGGTCTTACTACATCTTTTAAATGGGAACATTAATGGCCACCACCTCCCAGGGTTTGGGAGAAGACTATATAACTTGATAGAATAAGCACGGTCTCTGGCACATGGGAAGAGCTTAACCACGTGACTGTCATTGTAGCGGTGACAATAACATCTGATATTATTGTTTTCTCTATTATTCTCATCCTTATTTCTATGACTGGATCTGAATCATTTCTGCCTCTCTCATGGCGGGCACAAAAGCCCCCTGTTACCTGCCCAGCTCTTGGTCCTGGGGAAGGAGCAGGGAAGATGGGCAAGGGCCATGGTCCTAGAACAACACTTGCCCTCTACAGCTGTGCACAGGCCAAGCTATGAGATGTCTGTGGCTATGTGGACTCTTCTGGCAGATGCGCTGGGCGCAGGAAGTGGATGCGGTATGAACACCTCAGCCTGGCTGGGAAAGCTGCCCGTCAGCCAGGTTCCCTCTTCCCCTTGCATGGAATTCTCTTTCTTGGGGGAAGAGCTGGCCCTCTTAGGGTTGGCTGTTCTCACGGTCCCTGTAGGATGCCGGGACACCTGCTGTGGTGGTAATTCTTTTTTTTGTGGTCATTCCCATCCCATCGATGTTTCTGCTCTCTCTGTTTGCTCTGAGTCCCAGAGGGCTAACCCCTAAGAATGGCATCACCCAGACTCCCCGAGACCGTAAATTCTAGATGAATCTGGCCACAGGGAATCTGCAGCAGGGGAAAGGAGTGTGGGAGGAGAAAGAGATCAGGTGTCCATCCCTCCCTCTGTGTGCTCCTTCCTTCCAAAGTCTGGCATTGGCTGTGACCCAGAGAGCCATAGCACTGAGGCTGCTCCCCCTTAGTGCCAGCTCTCCAGCCTCCCAGAGCACGTGTTCCTTCTCTTCCCTTGACCCCTAGAGTGGCACGGGCTTCCCGTTGCCCTACCCCCAGGGTGCTTTGACCTCTCTTGCTGGTTTCCTTAACCCTGCCCTCCCCACAGAGTCCTGCCATTAGAGTATTTGCTGCTCAGCCCTTCTGTGTGCAATTTGCTTCCTGCCATGATTCTGGTCAGTGATACCGCGGAGGCTCCCCACGATTCCTCAAAGAGACCTGCCGTAGCCAAGAGCCCGGCACTAGTCTGTTCCTCTCCTCAGTTGCCCATAACCTTGCTGTCTTCCAAGAAGGCAGGATGAGGTCCCATGTGGGACCCCGTCCTGAAGGGACTGGAGCTGCCTGGCTTCCCGAGGCCCCACTGGTCTGCACATGGGGCTGCAGAGGAAGCCAGGGCCCCATCGAGGAGGGCCTCAGGGGCCGTAATGGAGGATTTGGGATTTTACTATAACAACAGTAAGTCATGACAGATGCTTGGGCTGGGGAGTGCCATAATCTGAGTTTTAATTGTAGAGGATTTATCCTCTGTGAGGTTCTAGGGGATGGACTGTAGACCCTGAGAAGTTATCTGGGAAGCTGGTGCAGTAGGTCCCATGTAATATTATGCACTGCCACCCTCAGAGCCGTCTGCCACCTCCACCATGAAGCCTCAGCTGACCACCCCATGATGAATCAAAGTCTCCCTTCCATTGTGTGCACAAAACTTTGTTATGGTCATGCTCACAGCTGGCTTCTGTGACCTTCTCCTCCTCTCCAGAGTGAGTTCCTGGGCTCAGAGCCCACTCATTCCTAGGGTCCTGAGCCCAGCACAGGGTAGGCAAAGTAGGTCCTGCACACCGCTGAACTGGTTGGTACTTGCCAGTTCAAGTGCCTTTGAAGGTATGTCCTGTCATAACATTATCAATGAATAACGGAGGTCTAATGTCAGATCACCTGCCTGCATCACCTTATCAAACATCTGACAAACATGGGCTCCGTGCTTGGTGATTTTCCATGTGTGATGTCTTGTCAATCCACACACCAGCCTTGGGCATAGGCAGGACAGTCCCCATCTGTCAGTGTGGAAACAGAGGCTCAGGGAGGTGGTCTAAATCGTTGCCCAGCTTGTGAGCAGCAGAGCCGGGATGCAAACCCGGCTCTCTCTGTCTACCAAAGAGTGGAATGCGAAAACATCTGTTGGAAGAATTAGGCCAAGCCTGCTGAGGAACCTGGGCCTGCAAAGACACATCTGAATAATAACAAATCAATACAAGTTCAACATTAATGATGTCTAGCTTCACACACTCTAGAGGCATCAACCATCACCCACTGCCAGGGCAGAGAAGATGTGCCCTGAGTCTGTTCCCTCACTGTTAGCTATGGGACTTTATACAACCACTTCACAGCAACTACTCACTTTCAACAGCCTCTTCTAAGAAGCCTCCTGGACCTTCCAAGTCTTGGCTAGGCACCCTTTATGTTTCTATGTAGTCCTCATAACTACTTATATACACATACAACAGGCAAATACCACATGCACACATAAGCATATGTGTAAGTATATATATATATATACATATATTTATATAGAGCCTTGAGAATTCTGGAGACACCTCAAGGAGGGCCTGAGAGGTGTCTTCTCCTATGAAGAAGGTTGCAATGGCAGTGAGGGTGTAGGCTCTTTTTGAATGGCCCTGAGTGGGAAGGGCTGATGGGTGGAAGCTCCAGAGAGACCACTGTTAGATTCCCTTTAGAGTAGGTCTAGGGAAAACTTTCTAGTGGTGAGCATTTCTACAGGAGGCAGCAGGCTGCCCTGAAACCCTGTAAGCACAGGCTGGAGAGAAGCCACAGAGGACACCGCACTTCAGATGGACCAGGAAGGGGATAAGACTGGATGCGTCCTGACAGATGGGAAGATCTGTTATGAAAACGGAAACCTCCACTGATTAATTTCCTACAAAGCGCTTGGCCCATCACGTGCATGAATTCATTCAATCTTTACTTTAGCCTGTGAGGTAGGTATAATCCAGTTCACGGATGTGGAAACAGTGTTCAGAGAGTTAAGTCACGTGCCTGGGAGATTTTGGCAGAGGCACGATCTAAATATGAGCTGAGTCTGACCCCGGAGCTCCCCTATTAAGCCCACTGCCACCACCGCCCCCAGGATTTAGGTTCATACAGGTTACACCTGCGTCACCAGCACAACTTTATTTTGTTTTGTTTCCATATGCCTCAGTTTCTCCTCCAGGGTTCCTACCTCTCTGATGCTAGCCTAGCAGGCAGGCCATCAGATACAGTAGGTTCTGGAAGAGCGGAGACCTGGCCTGGGTCATTGTTTCCAGATTGCTTGCTCCCTCCCCAGCCTCCCTTTGTCTCTTCTAGGAGGAATCCATCATTTATCAGCTTGTTACTGGACCTCTGTACATATTTATGGATCCACACGGCCTGGGGGTGGTAAGCAGGTGACATGAAACATGACAGCTACAACTGAGAGAGGGTTCAGAATGGTCTGTGGCTTCAGTTTCAGGTCTGATGAAAGAAAAAAAAAATCTAAACCCAAACCCAGCAGGCTGCCTGCCAGAGTCTGTGAAATACGGTCCAAGCTAAAGCCAGTGTCGGCCAAGAGGAAAATTACAGGCCTTAAATGGGAGACAAGTCTGCACAAAACTTCCAGTTGTGTTTGGCATAAGTTTGTTTGCATCCATATGTGTTTATGTAGATGTGTTTTTCAAAGTGCGTCTTTTATTTATGTATGTATTTAGCCCTAAGACCCTTTTTAAAAACAGTGTAGAAACTGTACTTTAAAATACTTTAGCCCCGGATGATATTTGGGGTAATTCCATTTAGTTTAGTTAAAAGTCAGCCAGGGGCTTCCCTGGTGGCACAGTGGTTGAGAGTCCGCCTGCCGATGCAGGGGACACGGTTTGTGCCCCGGTACGGGAGGATCCCACATGTCGTGGAGGGACTGGGCCCGTGAGCCATGGCCGCTGGGCCTGCGTGTCCGGAGCCTGTGCTCCGCAACGGGAGAGGCCACAACAGTGAGAGGCCCATGTGCCGCAAAAAAAAAAAGAAAAGTCAGCCAGTATTTACTGACAGCCTATTTTGTGCCAGGTACTGTGTTCAGCTCTGGGGTCTAGGGATGCAGAAGGCACTACCCTGTCCTGAAGCAGCTCATTGTCCATCATGGCTATTTTAAGGGATGTGGCTTAAAGTGGCTACTTTAATACCCACTGCTGTGTTCCTATATGCCTTGATATTGCTAGGTATCATTTAATGGAGCTAGGTTTTTCAACCATATAAACACAGGCAATCTTTCATTTACTTAATTTTTGTAAAACAAAGATTTCTGATTTCTGTGTCATGACTGTGTTTGACAAAGGAGATAGAAGAAGCAATAAGACTGTCTTTGAGAGCAGAGATGATTTTAAATTCCTTTTTACTTCCCATCACACCTAGTAGGTACTCAAGAAATACTTGCAGAGCTAGCCAGGCTTAGCTGTACTCACTCATGGAGGTGTATTAGTCAGGTATTGCCACAATAATGCTAGGTAACAGATTGCCCAAGACTCAGTTGCTTACAACTAGAAGTATTTTTTCTCACTCATGGGTTTGAGGGGTGGCTGGATGGCTCGAGTTCTGGCTACAGGTTCAGTGGGGTTGTGGTCAGGTGTGGGTCTGTTTCATTTGTCTCATTCTGTGGGCCAGGCTGAAAGGTAGCCTCTGGTCGCTCTTCTCATGGTAAATGAGCGAGTAAGCAGACAAGAACATGATGAAACAGGTTATGTCTCTTGAAATCTCAGCCCAGAACTACCATGCTGTCATTTCCCCCTTTTGCTCAACATTCCTTTGCCCATGATAAAGCCCAATATCACTGGGCAGGGAAATACATTTGCCCGCTTTAATGAGAGGTCCTACAAAGTCAAATGCAAAGGGTATAATTCTAATACAAGGACAGCATGAAAATTTGGAGAAAGGTACTGGGCTTTGGAGGTAGACTTGATTCCAAATTTGAGTTATTTCTTACCTGCTTTGAAGACTAGGGAAATCACTTAATTCTTCTGAATCTCTTTCTTTCCCACATACTGAGTGCTCACAATATGCTGGTCACCAAGCTAAGTATTTTACGAACATTGCTGTATGTAAGGTAGGTAAGGTAGGTATTCAGCCCCCATTTAATGGATTAGAAAACTGAGATTGAGGGAGGTAACAGACATGTCCAAAGTCACATGTGTTCAGAGTTTCATGTCAGGCTTATACATACCACTTCTTCTTAATTGAAAGAAGGTGTGTATACTGTCCGCCATATAGAGGAGAGGGTGCTTGTTTCAGGTGAATTTCCGTCTTTTTTTCCCCTTATAGTATCTTGGAACCTCCCAGGACACTGAACTTTTACTGTCTGATGAACTCTTCCCAAGGGTTAACCAGCTGATGTGACTGGCTACCACCACCCAAGTTTCAAAGTTCATTGTGGTTAGAAAAAAGTAAGGGCTATTATTAGCAGCAATCGGAGGGCAATCACACTTCCCAGTCATGAGTCTTCAGGAGGAAGGACACTTGAAGCAAAGCCTGGATGGCATTGGTGGTGCAACGTGTTTGGTGCAGAGGGGAGTTTCGTAATCGCCATGCCTGTCAGGTGATGCCGAGGTCTCTGCTCCCCAGATATCTTTCCACTCTGGGGCCAGCTGCTTTGACATCACTGGGGAAGGACAGACGGCAGCTCCTCTTTTGCAAGACTTGATTCATGGGGCATGGAAGATACTAGCAAGAGCAAATCTTGGATCAGACAGACCTGATTTGAATCAAGGCTGTGCCTCTGACTGGTTGGGTGGCCTTGCCCTCGGCAGCACTGTTCCTTCTGCCTGCACGACCCCTCCTTCTCAGGGCCAGCTCTCTGCCTAAATGTCCTGTCATCCAGGAGGTCTTCCCTGACCCTCTCCAGCCCTTTGCTCCCTTAACACCCCAGACACCCCCAGGCCCTTCACTCAGGTTATCCTATTGCTTGCTTCATTCACTCTCTGCTACTAGAATACATGCTCTGAGATAGCAAGCCCTGAATCTTGTTACCTACAGAAATTCTCCTTCCTTCCTAGTGCCCGGGGCATAGTAGCCACTCTAGGAACATTTATTTATCTAACGAATTCAATAAGAAATTATTAAGAGCAGGCCATTTCTTCATGACCTTTCTGTGGTGAATTCAATATTGTCCGGGCTGTGGAAGTCACTAGGCTCTAAATCCTTGCCACTCCAAGTGTGGTACTTGAATCCGCATCGCCTGGGAGTCTCAGGCCCCACCCTAGAACTACTGAATCAGGAGTCGCATTTTAACCAGATCTCAAGCAATTTGTGTACACATTAAAGTTTGAGAAGCGCTGTCCTAAACAGCTTTAGGCTACTTCTAGAAATCAAATCTAAGTGTGGACTCTTGCTTTGAGATATTCAAAGACTGCCCCAGCCTCTAAAGCCAGCTCCATTAGCAGAAGCAGCCTGGTAGTCTTAAGTGTGCAGACCCTGAGGGGGTACTGCTTGGACAGGACTGCCACTGTTGGGGTGGATAGGTTACCTGTTTGTTAAGCAAACAATTGCCTGAGTCCTTCTGGTGACTAGTTTCAGGAGCATGCTGGATGCCCCATGGTCCCCTGGGGGATTTTCCATTAACTCTCTAACAGGGACACAGGGATGGGCCAATGCTTGGTGTCTGGTCTCACTGTAGATCTGTGAGGCAGGCAGTATAATCTCCACTTTATGTGGGAGGAGGCTGAGGTCCAGCGAGGGGAAGTCACTTGCCCATGGCCACATAGTCGGGGAAGATGTTCAGTGGGGATGTTCTCTTTGCTCCAAGCTGACTCTCCAAGGAAACTGCCCTTCTAACTCTGACAGTAAAACCTCTGCCTTATTCCACATTCTGTTCTTAACTCCTCTTCATGCAGGATGAACTACATTCTCTGAACCATGTGAACTGGCTCTTCTCCATGCTCCTGACCTCATCTCTTAATACGTATGTCCACGGCTCCCTTTGTTCTAGACACACTGGCCCGCTTTCTGTCCCTTGAGTACACAAATGCTGGTACCCACGCCAGGACCTTTGCACTTCCTCCTGCCTGCAGATCTCCAGATCTCTCTGTTTGCCTGTTTGCCTTCTTCTCATCATTCAGGTCTTGCTCAAATGTCACTTCCTCAGAGAGTCTTTCACCAACCACCCCAGGGAAAGTCATCCTCTCCACCCGCCTCTCCACCCCAACCAACCATCACTCTCGTCCCCATTATTTTATTTTTTTCATAGTACTTAGTTTATCCAATATTACCATGATAATTTGTTCACATGCTCTCCCCACCCCTCCTTCTCCCTCCGTTAGAGTGGAAGCTCAGTGAGGACAGGGGCCTTGTCTGGCTAGCTGCTGTATCCCCAGACTAGAACAGTGCCTGACACATAGCAGGGCTCAATGATATTTGTTGAAGGTATGAACTTGGGATCATATTGAAAGTTACAACACAGAGTAGATGAAGCATGGATTTTGCCATCTGATAGACCTAATTTTGAGATCCTAATTCAATTTCATGACCTTTGGCAATTCTCACTTAGCTATGTGAGCCTCAGTTTCCATATCTGTGAAATGGGGATAACAGCCCAACTCAGAGAGATGGTGAGGATCACATAAAGTCATTTATGAGATAGAATTGGGCATAATTCAGATCCTCAGTAAATGTTAGGAAACTCCTCAAACCCGCTCTACCCCTCACATCCTGAGCCTTAACCATGACTGAACTTTTTATTGTTCCTCTGAGCACATCAGCCTGGTTCTCACCTCCAGGTCTTTGTTCATGAGGCACTTTGTCTGTACTGCCCTTCCTTCATCTTTGACTGTCTGCAAGTACTTTCTCATCTTTCAGAACTCTCAGTAAAGTCTCCTGCTCCCCAGGAATCTCCATTCTCTGCATCCTGATAGGACCTCCCCCAAACATCTAGTCAGAGCCCCTGTGACACTGTGGCATGATTTCACACCTGCACTGGGAGGTGGGCATCTCCTCTCCTCCTGACAGGTGGGAAGCCAGTGCAGGTCCTGACATAAATTCACTGGAGTGGTAGTCATTGCAATAAAGAAGTGTATTTGAATTACCCATGGACTACAATTGATTTTGACCCTGTCTCTGAATCTAAACTCCATGAGGCAGGGCAGTGTCTGCTTTTCTTACTGCCAGTACATGTCACTTGCTCAGCCCTTTGGAAGGAGGCATCTGATAAACATGTGTTTCTTCTCTGACTTGTCTGGGTCTCAACTGAAAATGTTAACAATGGTAGGCATGACTTTTTGAACTCTTTTTCCTTTGCTCTGCCTGAGTCAGATATAAAAGGAAAACAAAGTGAAGCAGAAAGGGATGGAGGGGACCCTCATCTTCTTGTTTGAACATGTAAAAGCCCAGATTTGGGATGTCAGCTTGGGGAAGCCATCTAATTCCTGGGTTCAGAGTGAGTCTGATTTCTGCTTTCTATGAGAGCAAGGCCCGTTGTCCACTTGGGCTGTGGCATTACTGAATTGAATTGCCCTGTTATATCCACATCATCCCTCTGTGGCATGCCCATGGTGACGCAGAATCTCTACACACACCCACCTAGTGGGCACAGAACCCCAGCCTGTGCTCTTCTGTTTCTAGTCTTGGCTAAGTTAGCCTACAGAGATGGGATTTGCAAACCAATCTCTGCCTGTGGTCTGGTTTATAACAGACCTGTTCCCTAAATGGTGTGGGGTGAGGCATGGCGCTGAAGCATTGCTTGGACAGTCTGATCCAGGTTGAGTGGAGAGGGGCAGTGAGTGGAGGGCCTACCGTGTAAGAGACATTTTGTATACATGATCCTTAATTCTCACAATGACCTTTATTATGCTCTACAGATGAGGAAGCTGAGGCCCAGAGGAGTTAACCGAGTCCCCACTGGCCCACAGCCGGTATGGAGGAGAGCCTGTTGCTTTGTCTTCCAGTCCGGATTCAAGGTTAGAGTCAAGGAAGTCCAGGTTAGATACCAAGTGCCTTGACTGAAAGGTCACATCTCCTACACCCCTGATAAGTGGCAGACCTGGGATCCAAACCGGGTCTGCCTCACTCCCAAACTCTAAGCTGCCTGCTAACCCACACCAGCTCCAATTCCGTCTTTGTCATAATTGAGCGAGCAATTTGCCCGAGGTCACGTGAAGAATTAGAGGCCGCGCCACACACACATCGTCTCTGCCTGAGACCACACCACCCGTCCTCCCTCGGCATTGCCCTGGGAAAGGGCTTCCCGAGAATGGTCTCAAGGATGACTTCTGATCCCCGGCTGGCCCAGGCTTCTTATGAAGCCGAATGAGTCACTTTGGGGAGGCTGGTGGCCCCTCCTCTGAAGCACTGTTTCTGTGTTTAGTCTGATCTGCCTCCAGGGGCAAGATGATGAAACGGAGGATGGCCTTGGACAGCTTCTGTCACTTGCATGCCAATCTGTCCTCGTGTTTTCCTTTTGCCAGAGGGTCTCCAGAGCTGGGCTAAAACCCATGAGCTCAACACTGGAGGGAAAGAGAGCTTATCTGCAACTCAAGCTGCAGAAAAGGAATAGTCAAGGGGACTGGATGACTTCCCCAGAAAGCCAGGCTGAAAAGTCCTTCCGGTCTCTATCAGGGGAGTCACAGTCCTGGAAAGATTCTTAGAAAGCCTAAGTAATTGCAGCTTAAAGGCTGGAGTCAGGTCTATGATCCAGCTCTGCTCTGCCTCTTCCCACTACTTCCCGTACTAACTCAGCATGGTGGTGATTTTAAAATGAGATATGTGTCATACGCCTGGTCTAAAGAAGACAAGCAATAAATAAAGAGCTGTGTGTGTGTGTGCTTTCCCCTCTTACGTCCTCATTTTATAGACAGAGAAAGAAGAGCTAGAGGCAGAAGTTGTGATGCACACAGACACTTGGGAGATAGCGACAGAGCCGAGTGGGAACTCTTGTCTCTGGCCTCCCAGGCCAGAGTTCTTCACTTAGCATCACAACCATAAGGATGACACTTTTTAAACATATCCCTAAATTAGAATTGGGATTCCATGGCCTAGAGGCCACAGAAGCATAAAGAAAGATAATTCTCAGATAGCATAGGGTGGATACACTAAAATGAAATTGTTCTTCAAGCATTGCAGCATCTGAAAAGCCCTTTGAGGTAGAATTCTTGTATGTTCAGGGCAGTAGGCCTATGGCCAGACTTGATCCTTTTCACCCAAGGGACAGTTAAGCTCAGCACTGTCCTCGTGCCCATTCCACTCCCAAGACCAAAGGATTTCAGCCAGGTGTGGTCCAAGAGAAAGTCAAGGGCAGAATACCGGCACATTGTGTACAGGCCCTGGAGCCAGCTGGGGCACCTTTATCTATAAGATAAGGACTGTGAATGAACCTTATAAACCATGAGTTAACTTTAGTAATTTTGTTGCTATTATAAAGGACTGTTCCAGAAATAACCTTATCCCTCAAGGCCCAGGGCCTTTTCACTGGTCTCTGAGACCACATTAGAGGATGACTCTCATATCACAGCACAATATAAGGATGGAATCTGCTAAGCATATCCCTAAATTGTTAATTTGAGGGAAGTGACATTCATAATTAAGAATCAGAGATAGAGCCCCAGCATCCTTTGGTGCCTTCTGAACATAAATAAAAGGCTCAGGCATGGCTCTGGTCATCTTACTGACCTTCAGGTCTCTGTTCAAATGACCCCTTCTCAGTGCAGCCCACCCAAATTAAAATTGCAAAGTTGCCACCAACATACTCTATCTTCACTCCTTGACTGACTCTTCATCTTCACACTTACTATCATGCAACATGCTGCATATCTTACTTACTTTGTTATTGCCTGTGTTCCCCCAGTATTTATTTAACAATACTCATATGCTCTAAGTGCTTTAGAAATATCAGCTCATTCAGTCCTCAAAACAACAGTAAAGGGAGACACTATACTTGCCTCTCTATTCAGATGAAGTAACTGAGGTACAGAGAGGTTAGGTAACATGTCAAAAGTCACACAGCGTGCAAGTGGCAGGGTTAAGATGTGATCTCAGGAGTCTAGCTCCCGAATCCCTGCTCACACCCACCACGCTGTTCCACCCATAGGATGTGAATCACACAGGGGCAGGGCATTGCCTTTTTATTCCCGGTGCCTAGAGTAACACCTCACACACCATGGTACCCAGTGGTTATCTGTTGGATGAATGGTTGGTGAAATGGTGCTTCTACCATTCCATTGCTTTCAAAGCTATTCTCCATGAACCAAATCTGTGGATCACAGGAAGGCAGTGGGGCAGGTAGAAAGATCACGGGCTTTAGTATCAGAAAAAAAGGGGACCACAGTCCTCACTCAGTCAGTCACACATATAATATTACCTGAGCACGTGACCTTAACAAATTCATCGAACTTCTCTGAGCCTTGGTTGCCTCATCTTTAAAATGGAGAGAACGGTTTGTTCCTTATAGGGTTATGCGTTACAGTGAAAGTTCAATGTAGATAAAGCTATAGGCCCAAAGCAGGTACTCAGTGAATATCAGTTCTCTCTTTCCTTGGGAAAGATGGAGGAAAGCATAGTGAAACTCCATCTTCCTTTTGCTAAGCAAGCTCTTACTTTTCCAGAATGAATATATTAGGGTCAGGGTACGGGGAAAGCAAAGAAGACCGGGAGATGGAAACATTTCACTTTTCCCTTCTATTGCAATTAAGACTGGAACAACTTCAGTCAAATCAGCAGTATATTTCTTTTGATTCTCAGATAAAGCCGTATTGACGTCACTTTTTTTTTCTTCTGTTACCTTATTAAATTTGGTTGCCTATAACATAAAACACTGGCTCTTCAGAAGTGGTTTCCACCATATTATTGAGCGGGCGGGATGATTTCAATCTATCTTCCACCAGAAAACAAAGTCTGCTTTAAATTAGAGAGAACAAAGTTGTACATCTGATGTTGAAGTTTCCCATTCTTCCTAATTTGTAGGCAGAGCTTTTAAAACTCTAAATATTTGTCTTACTTCTAAGACTGTTTTCTTCAAGTCTTAGGGATTCTGCTGTGAAACCAACCAAGAGTCCTGGACTCAGGCTAAGTTGGGTTGTGGTGCTTGGAAGCTGCTTCTGCTTTCTGGATTCGGGGAGCGCCTTGACAGCAGATGGCATTGGAAACTTCCACAAACTGCCACCAGGCAGAGGTCTCTCCTTCTGTATGGGGAGGTCCAGGGTCCAAGATCCTCCAGCATGTGCTCTGTTCTCTTTCCTGGATCCTCCTTTTTCTCACCGTGTGAATCTCGCATGGCACTACACTGAATTAACTGTCTCTGCACTGCCTTTGCACATGCTGTTTCTTCTTCTTGGAATACCCTTCCGTCATATCCTCTGAACTCAGAAATCTCCTACTTAATCCTCAAAACCCTGGGGCCTATGGTTGCCAGCTCTGTGTCCTTTCCTAGCAACTAGCCCTTTTATGATCTTTAAATTCTTTAAATGTTCTTTTTTTTTTTTTTTTTTTTTATCTTGGAGCTCCTTCAGAGTAAGGGTGATGTTATTCATTTAAATATCTTCAGGCCCTAGCATGGGGCCTTGCCTTGAACAAGTGCTCAATGAATGATAGATTTAAAGAACAGTGCTGATGTTTAAACTTTATGTGCAAGTGAACAGGGAGCTGGGTCCTTGGTGGCAAAAGCAGGAGGATGAGGGGTGTGTGGACAGCTTCCTAGGAGACCCCTTGGGCCAATCTTGTCCAGCCCCTGTGATTTTGCACACGAGAAAGTGTGAGCTTAGGGACATCCCCGTGGCTGCATGTGTAACTGGCAGGGCCGAGGTCTCCCGTCCCTAAGTCCAGTGCCCGCCTGTGACATGAGGATACCTCTTGTCCTCATGAGAAGGAGCTGCAGGAGGACATGGCTGGAGGAGTGGAGAAAGGCATCCTGGGACAAAATACTGGGATTGAGCAGCTATCATGGGAGCATGGCCTGCCATCTCGGCTGCAGGCTGCCTGGTGACTTGGAGGATGCTGCTAAGAAGAAAGCCAGGGGGAGGACGATGGGGAAGACCTCTGCAGTGGAGACTTGGGCTTCTCAGGCAAGACACACTGGCCTGAGTCAGCACGGGAAGCAGGAAAACGTGACACAGAGCCATCCCCAAACCAAAGGCTCCTGGCTCCTTGCAGCCAGCCATCTAGCCAGACAAAAAGGAAAGGGGACATGGCAACAAATCTCTAGTAGGAGGAAGTGGTGTGCATTTCCTGCTTGAAGAAGGATGCTTCATTTAAATAGAATTCAGTAGAATTACAGGGAAGGGGGGAGTATCCTCAGCCTTCCACTTGGACCTTGAATTCTGCTTCTTGTAGAGAAGAAGGATTCAGAAATGGCCTTCCAGGGAGCCAGAGGGAGGTTTTGAGCAAAGACTCTCAACCAGGGTAGGAATGGAGGTCACAGAATACATTTCCATCTATTGAGTTCTGTGCTAGGTACTTACCTCAGCTAGTCCTCCTGACATTCTCCCCAAGTCCTGGTAGAAACTCAGGTTTTCAGAGGGGAAGTGGTTTGCTAGAAAAGACACAGCAAAGCAGAGCCTGCACTCAGATCCACTCCCCAGACTGCTGCTGTATCAAAGTTTGCTCCCAAAGCCGACTGACAATCCCCGAATCCTTTGGACTTTAGTCTTAGTGAGCGTCTCTTGTCTGTGAGCTGACCGTCACCAGACCAGTCCCCTTCCATGCTTTGCAAATCTCAGTTTTGCCCAGCTCACCCCCTTCAGGAGACTCCAAGAAGATTAGACTATGAGTGTCTGAGGACAGGCTCTGGTTGAATTCAGCTGGTACCCACCCAAAAACCAGGAACCGAGTAGATGCTCTACAAGGGCTTCCTGCGTCAGGATCTTTCTGCATATTAGCTCATTTCACTCTCACACCAAACCAATGAGGTAGTTTTATCATGCGCATGTTTGAGATGGGAAAGCTGAAAGTAATTTTCTCAGCTGATGGTCTGTTTAAAATAAAGGTATTTCTGAGTATGGTATAGGTAAGAAGTATCCTATTTATTTGTACAGTTGTCCTTCGGTATCCATGGGGGACTGGTTCCAGGATTCCCGTGGATACCAAAATTTGTGGATGCCCAAGTTCCTTATACAAAATTGTATGGTGTTTGCATATAACCTACATACATCCTCCTGTACACTTCTCCTGTGTAGTAATCATCTCTAGATTACTTATAATAGCTAATACAATGTAAATGCTATGCAAATAGTTGCTAGCGTGCAGCAAATTCAAGTTTTGCTTTTTGGAACTTTCTGGAATGTTTTTTCCAAAAATTTTTGTCTGCCGCAGTTAGTTGAATCTGTAGATGTGGAACCCATGGGTGTGGACTGCTGACTGTACTTCTAAATCAGATCAGTCTGGCTTGCCATCCCGCTGCATTTGGCAGTGAATTTCATCTCAGTTATATGAGGTGGAGGTAGCCCCAAACCCTGGGGGTTTAAAAGGAATGGAGTTTAGGGAAGAGTCTGTCTCTGGTTTTCAGCTCCAAGATGTTCCAACTACAAGGGTGATGTTAACGAAGCTTCAGTCTCAGAGCCCCTCACTTACACAGGCCCCCTCTGAGAGGGACCCTGGAATGTGTCAACAGGTCGGATATTAAAAAATTTGCAAAAGTCTGATATTTTAACTTCAGTGGGTAGAGATTGCTGCCTCCTTCCACCCACCCTCATCTCCTCCATCACACTTCCCATCTCCTCCATTACACTTCCCATCTCCTCCATCACTTCCCATCTCCTCCATCACACTTCCCATCTCCTCCATCATTTCCCATCTTCTCCATCACACTTCTCATCTCCTCCATCACACTTCCCATCTCCTCCATCACACTTCCCATCCCCTCCATCACAGTTCGCATCTCCTCCATCACACTTCCCATCTCCTCCATTACTTCCCATCTCCTCCGTCACACTTCCCATCTCCTCCATCACACTTTGCATCTCCTCCATCACACTTCCCATCTCCTCTGTCACACTTCCCTTCTCCTCCATCACACTCCGCATCTCCTCCATCACACTTCCCATCTCCTCCGTCACACTTCCCTTCTCCTCCATCACACTTCCCTTCTCCTCCATCACACTTCCCATCTCCTCCGTCACACTTCCCTTCTCCTCCGTCACACTTCCCATCTCCTCCATCACACTTCCCATCTCCTCTGTCACATTTCCCTTCTCCTCCATCACACTTCCCATCTCCTCCATCACTTCCCTTCTCCTCCATCACACTTCCCATCTCCTCCGTCACACTTCCCCTGCTGGGTGAGTTGGAGTGACCATGGGCACTTTCTATTTGTAATTTTGTTCCTTAAAGAAAGCTCCCCACATTGTATATGGTTCAGGCCCCATGAAACCTAGCTCTGTTCCTGCTGTGCTCCACTCAGAGGAACTTCCCAGTGCCATGGGAAGCTCGCCTTGTGTCCCTGGAGCCACGGTTCTTCCTCTTCAGTCTTCCGGCTTTTCACGTTCAGAGGTGCTGCCCCTTCTGGAGGGGGAAGCGTGCTATACGGGAGTGGGATGCAGGTCCCCTTTATTGGAAATAGAAGCTACTACAGTTTATTTTGCCATCTTGGAGAACCCCTGCCACGGTCAGTCTATTCCCCCTTTGAACTAGAAAAGTAGCCTTGCCCATCCCTCCCCCACAGAATGATCGATCCCTATTTTACCAGGGAAGTAGGGGAGAGGATGTGCAGGACTGCTCAGACCTTCTGAAAGACAAGAGTGGCCTTCTGTCTTGTGAGAAAAGGTATTCCACAGTATGCGAGGAAGCAGACCAAACAATAGGCCTATTTTTTTTTGACCTACTGCCAGGATGCATGGACTAAGGGGGATGGGGCTTCCTGGAAGAAGTGGCATTTGAACTAGGCTGTAAAGAACAGAAGCGTTTCTGTGGAGTAACAGGGTGGGGAAACCATGACTGGAAAGGGTCCGGAAGTACAGATGCTTTGCAAACACAGTGTCAGAGTCAAAGAACAGAGGAAAGGCCAGCAGTATAACAGTAGGCATGGTGGATGTGGTTGTTTTTATTATCTTAGATGAAGTTCAAAGCAAAGGTCTCTGATATCCCCTGAAGAGAGAACATCCAGGTTGTTTTCCTGCCCAGAGCAAAGTAAACAGGATTATTGGAACCTGTGGTGGCCTCAGCAGGACACTGCTGCCCGTCTGGCCCCGGGAGAGAGGGCAGTGTGGAAATGGCAGAGATTAGACACCGCCCTGGCCTCTGGACTTGGTTCCTGAGGAAACGCCTTTGTTGGGACAACCTGTCTCAGGCACTTGGAATCTATATCTCAGGTCAGAAAATAGGCATAGCCTTTGACCCAATAATTCCGCTTTTAGAGATCCAGCAAGAAGAACTAGTTGCCGATGTGTGTAAAGCTATGTGTACAAGGATGCTCAATGCAGTGCTGTTTATAATAGAGAAAAATTGGAAATAAATATCTAGCAAATGGGGGGTAAGTTAGGAAACTTAGAGTGCATCTATGTGATGGGAAAATATTAGTCCATATTTATTGATATGGAATATTCAGGATATTTTGCCAAGTGAAAAACTTGCTATAAAGAAGTGTGTACTATCTGCTCTCAATTATGTAATATATATTATGCTGACATTCACTGAACACTTACTGTGTGCCAGGCATGGATCTAAGCATTTAAAATATATTGATACATTTAATCATGCAACGAGCTTATGAAAAAGCTATTTTTATTATCTATACATTGCACATAAGACCACTGAGACACAGAGGTGTTTAGGTAATTCATCCCAGGTCACACAGTAGTAAGTGGCAGAACCTGAATGTGAACAAGGCATCCTGGCTCCAGAGCCCATATGGAAACCACTAGGCTGTGGTTCTCTCTTCCTGTGTAGATGTGTGTTTGTATAGTTTTCTCTCTCTTTCTCAAAGGATTTACACCTAAATGTCAGCTGTGTGTTAAATAATCTTCTCCTACAACAAAATAATGGGATATTTCTGTGGTACAAGTGAAGATTCTAGCTATTTTGCAGTTATTACTATATTACAGCTGGTGTAGGCCCTGGAGAACATCTTGACCTTGAACCCAGAGACAACAACACGTGCCTATTTGGATCTTCCGCTGGCCAGACACAGCAACTCCCCAGTTCACTGATTTAGCAGAGATGGAGTGTCATTTCTGCGCTGGCCTGTTCTAGGTTCTGAGGATTTAGCGGTGAACAAAGCAAGGCACACAAGGCCAATTCCCTCATAAAACTTACATCCTAGTTGGGGAGGCAGGGAGGTAACCAGTAAATAAATAGCTAAGAAAAATACCACATGGAGTTCAGCACTGTTGAGAACTGCAATTTCAATGGTGGGATAGGGACCATTAAATGGTCAGGGAAGGTGACCTTTCAAAGGCGGCATTTCAGCTGAGACTTGAATGATCAGAAAGAGCAAGATTCATATCTATATTTCTTTATCTATCTTCTCTATCTCTCATCTACCTCTATCTCTCATCTATCTCTAACTACCTAATCTTAGAGAGAGAGAGAGAGGTAAAGCTCGCTCAGTAAAATGTTAACATTTTAAGAAGCTGGGTGAAGTGTACTTTAAAATATTTTATATATATGTTGCAACATTTCTGAAAGTCAAAACTGTTTTAAAATAAAAGGTTGAAAATATATGAAAACAAATATATAAGAAATAAAAATGATTGTTCTACATCCAAGGAAGTAGTCAAGAGAGCTTGCTGTTGAACGGCATATGGTAGGTGAGGAAATCAAGGGGTAGGTGGATGCTGGTGCCATTGACTGAAGTGGGGTGAGGCTGAGGTTGGATGAGCAGAAATCAGCATTCTTTTGGGGCCCTGTTAATTGAGATGCCTCATAGTCACGGTTTCTAAACTGCTGTATATTCATCTCCTCATTGAGTCTTCCCCTGTATATCTGTAAGTTAGTTAGGATTGGAATGATATTTCTTTTCTGCCAATGAAGATATTGAGGCCAAGAGTGTGAAAATGATTGCATAATGTCTTGGGGTGAGTGCGTAGTCGAGTTAGGGGCCAAACCAGATCTTCCAGATCTACTCAACAGAACACTCCTAAAGCTGAGTCATAAGAGGCACTCTTCATGTATTTTCTGCTGCTCCTAAGACCCTATAGACATTGAACAAGCTGGCCAAAAAGAAAAAAAAAAGTATATGGAGGAAGCACATAGTTCAAACTTAATTAGGTTGTCTGGGAGTGGTTGACGCAACACTCTTTCTTAGAAATTGCCAAGGATCTCCAGTGGCCCCCAAACCAATCTAGTCCCCAAGAGGTACAATGCCATGGGCTGCAATTTGACTTCTCTTGATGTTAAATTATTATTCAATTTTTTAATTCTATAATAAGTATTACAGATGTAGGTAAAACCACCTATTCCCATGCAAAGATAGTTATGAGAATTAACATCCAAGGGAGATAATGCAGATGAAAGGGCTTTGTGGTCTTCAGTACCCTGCTGGACAGAACTCCTGGCTGGGTCTTGGGCCTTGTTCATTGTTTCCAAGCACATGGCAAGTGCTTCAAAGTGCCTTTGGAGTTCATGGCTTGTGACTGACTTCACTTCTGCCGATTTGGAGACCAATTGAAAATTACAAGACATTACAAAAATGAAACAAAACACAGGAGCTTAGAGAAACAAAGATGACTATCACCAAATCAGTACCTACCAAGGTCCTGTTACCTCATTTAATACCCCCAACAATATTTTGAGGCAATTCTGTTAGCCTGGTTTTACAGAAGAGGAAACTAAAGCTTAAATCAAAACATGACCCTACCCCTGCCATGAGCCCATACTGTCTAATGTCAAAGCCCGCACCCTTTCCACCGTACCACATGGCCAGGTTGACCCTCTCTGCTCCAAAAGACGAAAGCTAACCCAATCATAAGGTGCAAGAATGAGTTGCCTTGGAATCCACACTGTTTGCCGGTCTCCACCACCCCAAATCAATGATCTGCATTATTTCATTGGGATGGTATGCACCTTGACTTATGTTGGCACAGAGCAAGCTACAAATTGGGCCCATGGACCCATGGAAGCCTTTTCTCACATTGGAGATGTTTATAGAAACAGAAAACATGGCCTCTGCATGAACAGACTCGTCCTCTCTATGTCAGCATCCTCATAAATAGATGTATCCAGGATCTCTGCCTGGACTGTTTTCCATAGATACTCAGCAAGACCATGAGGTGGGTTATGATTACCAAGGAGGAAGAAAGAAGCCCTTCTTATGTCTAGAACTTATCCTGACAAGAGGCCCACTTGACTGGGGACTATGAAAGAAATGCCCCGCCCCCACTCCACCTTCTCTGTTGCTAACAGCTGAGTCTTGTCCTTTTGGATGTCCCTCCCCTTTTTGCATCTTTGATCAGCAGGCTCCTGACCTGGGAATCTGGAGTTGTAGAGCTGTTCTCTGCTCCTGGAGAAGCGGATCCGCCCTGTGGACTCCATACACCTCCGCTCTCATTGCTCAGTCTGCAAAGCCGTCCCGCCCTTTAGCACAGTGGACTTCCCTAAGGGTCACATGAGGGGACTGCTTTTAATAGCCCCATTCTGCAGATGGGAAGAATGAGGCACAGAGAGGGAAGGGCTCATTATTTGGCTTTACATTTCTCCCAGAGTTTAGCATCTTTGCCTTTCTCAAGGAAATTTACAGTGGTTGTAGATTATTACCACTGTAGCCATCAATGTCTGTATCCATGAGAGGGCTGCCAGAAAACAGCCAGCGTGCTTATAAAGCATTCAGATTAAACAGCACTAATGAAGAGACTATTGTAGAGGTGTGGACAGGGTTAGGGACTAGCACCTAGGAACTTGCAACAGTCGGGAGACTTTGCCATCTGTTTGGGCTGAATCTTTCCCCCCAAAACTCGTATGCTGAAGTCCTAAGTCCTGAAGTACCTGTACTTCAGAATGTGACTATATTTGGAGATAGCATCTTTAAAGAGATAATTAAGTTAAAATATGGTCCTAGGGTAGGCCCTACCTGATGTTCTTATAAGAAGAGGAAATTTGGACACAGACAAATACAGAGGGAAGACCATGTGATGACACAGAGAGAAGAAGGATAATTACTCTCTCTTCTGAGAGAGTCCTCAGAAGGAACCGCTCTGCTGACATGTTGATCTTGGATTTCTAGCCTCTGGTACTGTGAGAAAATAAATTTCCATTAAGACCCCAGTCTGTGGTACTTTGTCATGGCAGTCCTAGCAAACTAACACACTACTCTCTAAGCTTGAAAGTGAGGGAAGGGAATAAACAGCTCACCTCTTTCCCTCCCTGCCTCTGATCTCCTGCTGGGTCCTCCAGTGAGCTGAACCCAACTGAAAACCAGGTAAGATAAGGGTATAATTAGCATATGATCACAGTGAGAGCTTTGGATAAGGGCTAAGCACATTCATTCATTCATTCATACATACATTTATTCAACAAATATTAATCAGATATCTACAGTGGACCAGGAGTTAGTCTGGGTACCATGGATACAAAGATAAATAAGATACCATCCCCTGCCCTCTAGGGGCTAACAGTGTGGTAGGGAAGGCAGACCCTATGATGTGTTCTACTCTGTAAATAGCCCACTATACAATGCAGTCTATCTACTAGCTGATACCTGCTGTTTGAGCATGGAGTTTTGGCAGCACATAGGAGGGCTCACTCACTCAGTCAGGGAGGTGGGAACAGTACCACAGAGGAGGGACATTCTGGCTGGCCCTTGAAGGATGCATGGGGTTTTACAGAGAGATAGAGGGGAAGGTCATGCTAGGCTGAGGGACATGCAAAGATCCAGAGATGCAAAAATGGGAGACCCCTTTGGAAGGAGAGGCTTAGAGACAGATGTAAACCTTGTGTAGTTAGAATCACTTCCTAACTGTGATGCCTCACAACACTAAGGTCTGTGTTCTGAGTACTTGTGGCCACATGGTGCCATGGCAAGAGCAGGGTTCTAGAGTCTTGTGTTCAAGCTCCAGTGCCAGCACCTTCTCCCCGGGTGACCTTGGGCAAATCACTTAACACAATCTTCTGTTTTCTCTCTGGTCAATTATTCTGCCAACCCTATTGGGCACCTTCTCTGTTCAAAGCCCTGGAGCTGTATGAGCGCATGCGCTGGCCCTGGGAGCCCAGATTAGAGGGAGGGGCAGACCCGATACTGAGCACCTTTGTGCAGACCGGAAGGTTCCCAGTGCTCTGCCTCAAGTGCTCTGGGGATATGCAGGTTAACACACTGCCCTGCACACTTCCTCAGGACGTGGAGGGAGTCTGGAGAAAACACAAAAGAGCAAATTCTGATTGGGTGGCAGTTGTGGCTGCTGGCATGTTACATAAGGGTTCATGTTACGTAAGGGTTCATGTTACGTAAGGGTTCATTGTTCCTACGTACAATCCTCATTGTACATCCTGATCACTTTTACCTTCGCACCTTGGCTCCACCACATCCACCTCATGCCTCTGACTATTGGATTCCTAACCATCCTTCAAGGTCAAGGTCTAGATCCTCTGTGTCCGAAAATCCTGCCCAGAAGACAGGCCACAGAAGTATTACCTTCCTCTCTACTCTGTCCCATCTATGGGCTCACTGGGCATTTATCCATTAGTAAAAGACAGTTGGGTGCTCTTCTAGGAGCAGTGTCTGGTCCACAGCTGTCTGGATCGGAGAATGCCAGGGCTGGATGAGACCTTAAAAAGCCACCATGGAGCCGCCAGTGTCCCAGCTCGTCCACCTGGCAGTCAGAATGATCACCCAAACCATAGGCTGGAGTGTGCTCCCCTTCTGCTTAAGACCAGGTGACTATAATTTACTGACCACATAGGGATACTTTGGAGAGCAAAAGGGAGTGCTATTATCATAATGTTTGGACAACAGGCTTAGACACCAAGCCAGCTAGGGCAGACAGTCCCTGTGTGACTTGTCTACCTCTCCTGGACTCCAGCCAACCTGCAGTGTCCCAGCCTCTACTGAACAACTTGCAGTTAACCATTTTTCACTTGTTCTGACCTGTATGCCTCATACATGCTGTTCCCTCTGCCTGAAATGCCATCCTTTTCACCTTGTCTATTTCATCTCTAAATCTCAGGCCAAGGGTGGCTGCCTATATGAAGTCTTCTGATTTGCTCCACACAGAGGGAATTACTTCCAGCACATGTGTTCTGTCTCCTAGCACAAGGTTGTCCCCACCAGTGAGCCACTGGCCTCTCCACTCAACTCTGAGTTCTCAGGCACCCTTGTCTCCCCATCCACTGGTCTAATATCTGTGTCTGACCCCCAGGAAATGCTCAGTGTTTATTATTATTATTTTACAGATGAAATAGTTCACCTTTGCATGTGTTGCTCTGTGTTTTCACTTCATTCTTTTCCTATTTAACTTTTTTAGCACAGGCTCCGGACACACAGGCTCAGCGGTCATGGCTCACGGGCCCAGCGGCTCCGCAGCATGTGGGATCTTCCCGGACCGGGGCACGAACCCATGTCCCCTGCATCAGCAGGCGGACTCTCAACCACTGCGCCACCAGGGAAGCCCCCTATTTAACTTTTGATGTGTAGGTTAGACATCCCAATGAGGGCTGACTGCTCAAATATCACATCATGAAGATGGAGGTTTATTTTATTACTCCAGATTTTCCAGCAGCTTCAGAACCTGAAGCATGGCTCTCTGTGTCTCCTGGTGGGAAAATCCTCACCCCATACAGCAACACACATTGAGTAAAAATTGCCAAAAATCTTTCAGAGCCAAGTGAGGAAGTGAGTGAAGGAAGCAACAGGTATCCCAGTCCACGCTGACTAAATAAATGAGTGAAAAAGAAAGGAAGGAAGGGACAGAAGGAAGAAAAAAGAGACTAATGTTCTTATTTTGCTTTTCAACTGAACCTGAAAGGACTTTACAAAAGGGAGCTGGCAGAGTAATAGGCAGAAGCATAAGAGAAGGAAAAGGAGCTAGCTCTTACTGACTGTATATTGCATTTAATGGATTAGCATTTGGAATTTATGTGATCTCACTTTAATTTAAATGTGACAACACCCCACTAGGGCAGAGATCATCATCTGGGTTTTCCAGATGAGAAAATTTGGGCCCAGAGAAGGTAAAAGATTTTCTCAAGGTCACATAGGTTTAAACTGTGGCTTGAACGGAAGTTATACCCAGGTCAGTGTAACTCTACCTCTCCTGATTTGTCTCCACCTCAGGGAGAAGTCTAGAGTCTCCCAGCAGGATTTTCAGAAGAGTCACACCCATTTGGATGAGTCTCTTCTGAGTGATTTTGTTTTTAAAAAGCAGCCCCCTTATTTGATAATCACAGCTTATAGATATGAGAAGGACAAGGCCATGTCTTGTTTGTCTCCACAGGGGTTACTCCATACACATCTACTGAATGTCTGAGATCAGGTTTTCTGGCTTTCTGTGGCCAATCCACCCCAGCAGGCCCACTTCTCTGAGCCTTTTGATCTCTTCCTCTCTTCTTTGTCCTGGCGTTTCTACTTAACTTAGTGTGGGCACTTCCTGTGAGCTTCTGCAAGATCCCCACAGCCAGCGTTGTAGCACATTGGGACTGTCTCTCAGGGTCCCTGCCAGGTGTTCAATCCTGTGTCGGAGGAGGGGTGCTCCCATGTCAATAAAGTCTCTGTCATCCCACTGTCTATTGCCTCTGGATCCAGCCCCACACACATGCTCCTGGCACTTGCCAAGGCAGGTTGGGTGGGCCCTGCAGCTCCTTCAGGGTGTAGCCCCTTTCCTGGAGGCCCAGAACATCCCTGGTGGGATAATGGTGTGAGTTGATCCTCATTTTCGGTCTGGTGGTCTGGTGGGAAATTCCTGAAGCAGATGTGTGCTACTTTGCCAGACAAAGTCCTCTGTGTCATCTGCAAGCAAAGGGGACGAGTCCATAACTGAGAAGACTGGGCCACTTCTGAGGCCCAGAATGTCCAGGCAGGGCTGGAGTGTCGAGGTTCTCAAGTGCTTCATCCCAGATATCTTAAACCTACATCTGAGGGTCCCACTTCTTCCCAGTCAGGGCCCTGACCTTAGTCAGTCCAAGGTGGAAAGTTATGACTTCACTGAAACTCTGCTACCCTTCTAAGTAGGTCCTGGGCCCAGTCCTCAGCTTTTTCTGCTCTCCAGCTGCAGGAGAAGAGAATCTCTTGACAGGCTGCCAAGGAGGCCCTCTGAATTTCACATATTGTCTTAAGTTAGTGATTAATCACTTCCAGCCTTTCACTAACTTTCTCCAATACATTGATAGAACTCAGTGGAGTCATCACATTCCATAGTCTTAATAAGGACTCTTTCCCCCAAATCTCTCAAGTGTCTGATGTATAGCACCAGCCAGTGCTTTTCCTTGTACTCTCATCCCACCCCAGCTCACCAAGAGTGAAAATACTCCCAGTGTCAGGGCTTCAGGACGCCAGGTGCTGTCAGTACTGTCCCTGCCCCAGTGGTGGCATCCTAACTGCCAGCCAGCTGACAGGTGCCCCAGCTCCAAAATCCTAGATAGAGCCATTCCTGCTACCAACAGCCTTCGGATGTGTGTCTTGGGAAACAGACTCTGAGACGGATATTTGTACGCAGAAAGTTTATCAGTGGGTGCTTCTGGGAACACCCCCCATGAGCGAGTAAGCAAAGCAGGATTGGGTGGAGGGAGAAGTTGAGCTGGGGTGCAGTTGCCACGGACTCTGCGGCTGGGCTGGCCCTTCTAAGTTGTCACAAATAGAGGCAAGGGGGCAGGCTCATGTACCTTCCACATCCATCCATTGATGGACAAGTGTTGCCCCTAGAAAACAGGCACAGCTTTTCTTGAGACAGCACCCTTCATCTAATGGTCATTCTTGGAGAGGAAGCCAGCTGTGAACTCTCAGCAGCCAACACTCCTGGCAAGTGGGGAAACGGTCTTAAGGGGACATCCGGGCAGTACTCCACAGAATCCACTACACTGAATGAATGATTGAATGAATGAATGTTCCGCTTCTCTTTCAAGCTACCTTGAAAATCCTTGGGAAGAAAAAAAAAAAGCTCTTCTATTCTGTGGTCTTTTCAGACCCAGCAGTGCTGGTTGCCCAGGATTATGCTGTATATTCGGCACCTTCACGTTAGAAAGAACCTTTGAAAATGCCCTTCTAGTTCAATCTACTTATTTCCCAGATGAGAAAACGAAGATCCAAAACGTGTAAACAACTTGCCAGAAGTCCTACAGTGCATTTGTGATTGAGTCGAGACCTCACAAGTGTTCTTTCAGCTTCAGAATCACAGGTCTAAACACACAAGAATTTCCTCTGACGTATAAAAGAAGCCTGAAGGCCCAGAGTTGTTTGTAGGCTCTCTAGTTATCAGGGATCCCCCATTCTAGCACATGGCTTCCATCCTCAAGGTCACCTCAAAGTCCAAATGGCTCCTGGAGTTCTTTCTATCACCTCTGGTTCTAGATTAGCAGCAGGAGAAATTGGGGGAAGCAACAGGACACGTACTCTATCCCTTTTCAGGAGTCTTCTCTGAAGCCCCACTTGCCCCCTCTGACTATATATCATTGGCTAGAACTTCATCCCATGGCCACTCCAACTATAATGAGGCTGGAATTCTGCCTTTTCCTAGGTGGCAATTTGCCCAGCAGAGAGTAGAAGTTCTACATCTAAGTGCAAAGGGGAAAATGGATATTTGGTAGGAAACTTACAGAATTTGCCTCATTGGTTATGGGACTGTAAAAAAGCATACACTTAGGGATTATACCTGGATTGGTCCCCTCTTAGATGTCGGATGAGTTGGAAGTTATTTAACCTCTAGACCTTTAGTTTCTCCACATGTAAAGTAGACAACGATCCTTAACCTCACAGTTATATTGTGGACTGCCCTGTGGAAAGCACCTAACCCAAGGTCAAGTACATGAATCGGCAGAATGGCTACCCCTCCTTCTCCCAAGTACCAAATAACTTGGTTACAACTTAATGTCATTACATCCCATTGTCTTGTTCTAAAAAATCCAAAAGAACCATTCCCATCTTGCTCTTGGAGCACAGTTTGGTTGAGACGTGTCCAGCATTCCACCGATTTGTTGGGGATTGTTTTGTTTTGGTTCTGTTTTTTTGTTCTTTTGGCTGTGTTGAGTCTTTGTTGCTACATGTGGGCTTTCTCTAGTTGCGGTGAGCAGGGGCTACTCTTCCTTGGGGTTCACAGGCTTCTCATTGCGGTGGCTTCTCTTGTTGCAGAGCACGGGCTCTAGGCGTGTGGGCTTCAGTAGTTGCAGCATGCGGGCTCAGTAGTTGTGGCTCCCAGGCTCTAGAGCGCAGATTCAATAGTTGTGGCGCACGGGCTTGTTGCTCCACAGCATGTGGGATCTTCCCGGACCAGGGATCAAACCAGTGTCCTCTGCATTGGCAGGTGGATTCTTAACTGCTGTGCCACCAGGGAAGTCCCTGGGGATCATTTTATGGGAGGAGAAAAGAAAAGTCTGACACGAGGATTTTAACAGGCTTCTCTGTGAGTTCAGCTGGTGGCAGACAGACTTAAACCCCAAACAACCCCCAGAGCACTTTTGAAATGAAAACCTTTCTTCTCCATTTTTCTTACCCAGGAGGCCAGATCCAGCCTCTAATATTGCCACACATGCCCCCTGGGCAGCTCCTCCCCATGCAACGCAGCCACTGCCTGCTCTCCATAGGACCCTCTGCCCCTTTGGGCGCTCGGCTCTTCAGACAGCTTCTTTTCATTGAGTCAAGCTCTGCGGGAGAAACTGGGATATAGAGGTGTGTAAGGTAAGGTCCCTGCTTTTGAGAAACCACAGTCTGGCGGGGAGACAAATATGTAAATAGATCATTTCACTTTCATTAGTTGAAAGTTCAGTAAAAGGAGCCGGGGGTACAGAGCAACACCTGTCCCAGTTTGGGGTGGGAGCTCACAGAGGACTTCTCGGAGGTGGTGATGCTTGAGCTGCATCTTAAGGGATGAGTAAGAGTCTCCTTAGCTGAGGAAGAGGACAAGGAATAGGGAGGGTCCCCAGGAAAGAGAATAGCAAGAAGAAGGCTCAGTGGAGTAATAATATCGTTTGGCGACAGTTGGATTGTAAAGGAAGAGACAGAGGGGCCTCATTATTGGAAGGACCATTGGATCTGACAGTCAAAGTTTCAGTGACTTACCTCTTCTCAGCTCTCAGAATAGGCCATTCTGGAAAGCAGTGAGCGCCCATCAGTGCCAGATTCAAGCAGTGGTGAACGGTGGGGGATGGAGGGTACTAAATCTAGTGTAATTGTTCTGTAATTGATCACTGCTACAGTCACTTCCAGCTTTAGGATACTGTGATTCAGGATGCTCCTGGAGAGTGTTTCTCATAGATGTGTTTGCCTGAAAACATCTGGCCTTAAGTTTCTTTGTGTTTTCCTGGAAGCCCCTAATTCTCTTTAAATAGAAAACACACAAGAATAAAAATGGGCAACTTGGAACACCTTCACTGTGCTAAACAGCCCCTTTCACAAGCCGTCTCCTTGAAGCCTCAAAAGTAGTTGTGAGAAAAAAGGATGAGCCTAAAATTTTTTTTAACAGATGAAGAAACAGATTCAGTGGCACTCTTGCATTTACACAATTAGTTATGAGGTGGGGAGTTGAATCTAAGCCCACCTGACTCTGAAGTCCATGCTTCTACCACCATCTTAAATGTCTTGATTTGGTTGGATAGAACTTTGTTTTACTCCCTTCCTTCCTTTCTCTCCTCCATTTTAAAGCCCTGCTCTTTTGGGAACTTTCCCTCCAGGATGACCTTGAAGTTGGGATTGTAGCCAATTATGCCAAAAGAGACTCCAGAATTGGCTGAGGTCAGGTTCTCCCAAGGAGAATGGACCTTTGTTTGATGGTTCGTTCTTCTATTAGTAAGTCCTTGCCACAGGTGGTTTGTAAGGGTCCAGATCATGGAAGGTTAGAGCTACAAGGGACCTCAGTTTACTGGAAACCACCTCCCATTGTTTTACAAGTGAGGTCACCGAAGCTCTGATTGAGACAGTGGGTTGCACGTGGTCACTCAGGGAGTGAGCAGAATTTAATGTAACTTCATGAGAATGTTGTGTTTGGATTTACCATTTCTCTTTTCCTAATGGATTCTTGCCTTCAGGGAGAGAGACAGTCAGCCAGGCATGAGCCTAGACATGCAGACCAGTGGCAGGAGTTTCTGTGCTGGTTCAGAGACTGGTGTGCATACTTGAAAGAGTGTGGGAGAGGATCGCCAGGTTTCTGCTGACTTGGGATCATCATCAGACAGGTGACTATTCTCGGTGGGAATCCCAGGACTAAAGGAATGTATAGGACTATGTGGACACTGCAGACAATTAGATGTCTCCAGGAGGGAAGGGAGCTTACCGATTATTGAGTACAATCTTTTTATTTTACAAATAAGGAAACTGAGGCTCAGAGAGGGGAAGTGATTGCCCAAGGTCGTAAAGTGAGTGAATAACAGAGCCAGCTTTCAACCTAGCCCTTATGAAGCAGGAAGGTCTGTGGGTCAGTAATCAGAGCACCAGACATTTGGGTTCAGCCTCTGATTCTGCCGCTTTCAGCTGTAGGAAGTGTAGCTGTGTGTCTTTGGAAAGTTGCTTAGCTTCTCTGAACATCAACCTCCTTGTCTGTCAAATGAGGTCACTGCTCTATACTCAGTGTTGTTGTGAGAATTAAATGTGACCCTAGCATAGGTGCGAGTGTCTGGCCCACAGTAGCTCATTCCAGGCCAGAGCATCCCACTTTAATATTACCAGAGCATCGAAGCCTTGGTAATATTATGTTGAGGCAGGGAAGAGAGAGTTGTTACGACGATATTACACATAAAGGTGTCGGGAAGTCAGGTTGTAAAGACGCGGGGTGTGCTATGAGTCTGGAGCCCAGGTGTAGCAGGATAACACATGAGGCTGGAAGAGCCAGCAGTGGCCAGGGCCTGGGGTGGGGGTGGGGTTTGGTTGGTTGTTTGTCATGCGAGTAGCTTATACTTAATCTTACAGGTGAAGGGAAACCACTAAACGTTTTTAACCCAAGAGGATAGCATGGTCTGATGTGAGTTCTTTAAAGTTCCCTACGGGGACTGTGTGTCTGATGAGAGTGGAACCAGCGAACCCCTAGGAAACTAACGCAGTTTTTCACGGGAGACATGGAGGGCCTGAGCCAGGGCAGGAGTGGCTAACGCTGGGTAGATGGCAGAGAGGGGAGAGAAAAGGCAGCAGGGCCTGGAGACCAATTTAATGTGTCCTCACAGACGCACCCAAATAATGTTTAACCAAATGTCTGGGCGCCCTGTGGCCCAGTCAAATTGACACACAAAATTAACCATCATAGGTATTAAGTTTCCTGGGTATTTTTTCCCCATGGTATCTTTCAGCTTAGACGCTAGGAAGGGCAGCCTGAATCCTGGAGCTGTGCAGTATGCATGGACAGTAAAAACTCCAAGATAAACTCTCTCCTTCTGGCTAGAGGACTAGGAAGAGTGGGTCCTGCAGGACCAAAGGTGTTTGCGCTTTAGGAGAAAGCAAAATCTCATTTTATTTTACTCATTTTACCCTCTTGGCTTGACCCCAAGGCAAGTCCTAGTCATGAGCTACATTCCCGCAGTGACAGTGGCAGCTTATTAAGCACATAAAACTCAGAAAGAACTCTTCCTCCGATCAGAAGAACTGGGTAAAGGGATCCCTGTGGTCTAAAGACTTTTTGGGGGTGGGTATCTTTTTATTTCTCCTTTTCTCTCCCACTGATTCATTCTCAGGGGGGACTCAATTGTGAAAAATGTGCGCTAGCATAAGGAAGCTAACACCCTGGCTTTCTATCCAGCACACCAGGAAAATGGGACTTTTGAGTATGGGAGAGGGAAGGATACCCGAGAAGAAGGAGCTCAAGAAAGGGGTTCCTTAAATTTGTGGATGAAATTCTGGGCTCATTCCCTTGCCTGCACATATAAGGAACTGACCCAAAGCAGCACAAAAAAAGCTTATGACTTAACCATTGTACAGAACACTTTCCAAGTCCCAGGCTTGCCACTGGGTGGTTCATACATGGGGTCGACCCTAGTAGCACTGCAAAGACCTTAAAAACTAAACTGGCATTACAACCTTAGCCCAAAAAAAGGTAGGTTGGGACTTGTGGTCTAAACCTAGCCATGTTAATTGCTTGCTTAAAACAAACAAACAAAATTCTTCAGACACTCTTAAGAGGACCCAGAGTCTCTTAACATAATATTCAAAATGTATCCAAGATACAATTCAAAATTAATCAATGTACAAAGAACAAAGAACCAGGAAAATTTCAATAACTCTCAACGGAAAGACAATCGATACCAAGCTGACCCAGATGTTGGGTTACTATGACAAAGCCTTAAAAACAATGATTATACCATGCTTTATGGAGCAAGAGCAAACATTATTGAAACAAATGGAAAGATAGGATTTTTCAACAACTAAATAGAAGCTATTGAATAAAACAGAAATTTTATAACTGAAAACTACAATAACAGAAATAAAAAATTCACTGGGGTTGGTGCGTGGGGGCAATCAGTAATGTAATGGAGTCAGTAAACTTGAACTTATATCAGGGGTTGGATTGGCCATCTTTTTCTGTAAAGGGAGAGATAGTATATATTCTAGAATTCTCTGGCTATTCAGTCCCTACTGCATTTCTTCAGCTCTGCAGTTAGAGCATGAAATTAGCCACAGACAATATGTACATGAACAGGCATGTCTGCATTCCAATAAATTTTTATTTACCAGAGCAAGCAGCTGGATTTGCCCTGTGGACTATAGCTTACTGACTACTGAGGTAGATCAGTAGAAGTTATCTAATCTGAGAAACACAAAGAAAAATGATTGGAAAAAGAAACCAGTCTCAGGGCCCAGTGCAAAAACATCAAAAGATTTAACACACATGTCATTTGTGTCCCAGAGCAGAGGAAAAAGAAGTGAGTAGCAGAAAAATATTTGAAGAAATAATGGCTGAAAACTTCTCAATTTTTATGAAAGTTATGAATTTGCAGATTCACAAGGCCTAGTGAAACCCAAACCAGATAAACTCAGTGTAAAACACACCCAGATACATCATAATCAAATAAAATAAAATGAAAAATATCTTGAAAGTAACCAGAGAAAATTGGGGAACAATGATTGCATATTTCTCAGTAGAAAACATGGGAGTCTAGAAGATAGTGGAACAGCATCTTTAAAGGGCTGTGAACATTTTAAAAGAGCTGTCAACTCAGAATTCTGTATCCAGTGAAAATATCCTTCAGAAAAAAAGGCAAAATTAAGATATTCTCAGATGAAGAAATGCTAACAAAATATGTTATTAGTAGATCTGTTCTAAAATAGTTGCTAAAGGAAGTTCTTTGGGTGGAAAGAAAAATAATAACAAAAGGAAACTTGGAATTTCATAAATGAAGAAAAAACAAGATAAAAAGAAAGAAGACACAAATTGCCAATATCAGGAATAAAAGAAAGAATATCACTAGAGAACCCACGGACATTAAAATAATAATAGGAAATAGTATGAACGACTCTATACCCATAAATCTGATCACTTAGATGAAATGGACCAATTCCTTAAAAGACACAATTTACCAAAGCTCACTCATGAAGAAAAACATGGCCAACGTAGTCTTATATCTATTAAAGGAATTAAGTTTATAGTTGAAAAACTTTCTAATAATGAGAAGTTTGGGCCCAGGTGCTTCCACTGCTGAATTTTACCAAACATTAAAGGAAGATATAACATTAATTATATACAATCTCTTTCGGAAAATAAAGAGAAATTCCCAACTCATCTTCTGTGGCCAGCATTATCCTGATACTAAAAGCAGAAGAAAAAAAAACAGTAAAAGAAAACAAAAGAAAGTTAAACAAAATATTAGCAAATCAAATCCAGCAAATATAAAAAATATAGTTCACAACTAAGTAAAATTAAAGAAATGTAAGGGTGATTCATCATTTAAAAATAAAAGAATGTAACCACTATATTAGACTAAATAAAAACTACATAATAATAGATGCAGAAAAAGCAATGTCCATTCTTGACAGACTATCAACAAACCAGGTATAAAAGGAAAGTTCCTGAATCTGATAAAGGACATTTACAAAAATCTGGAGTTACATATTGATACAGGAATAAATCTCAAAGATATAATGTTGAATGAGAAAGGAAATAATCAGGGTGATATTTTTAGTATGACATCATTTATATAAAGTTTTATTACATGTGAAACTGTTACATATTGTTCATGGATAAAGTATAAATGTTTGCAAAGAAATAGAAAACAGTAAAACCAGAAAAGTGGCCACATCTGGGAAGCGATAGAAGGGCATAGGGTTGGAGATTGGCTCACAAGAGAACACAGCTTTACTATAATGCATGAATTTTTCTTTAAAAAAAAATCTGATTCAAACATGATAAAATGATATGATTTGAAGAGCAGAATGGAAGAAACACGATTATATTTATATTTATATATTCATTATATTTATTCTCTATACTTGTCTGCCTGGTGAAAAATCTTACAATTTTTTTAAAATCTGGTAAAATACTGAGATAAAAGGGTACTCAGGATCTTGCAGAAGTACAGAAGCCTTAGATAGAAGGGAAGAAGGCTGGGTCTTGGAGGACTTCCTGCAGAGGAGGCTAATAATTCTTGAACCTTGTGTCAGGCAATATCTTCAAGTAGTAATGCTGCAAGTAATAACTGATTTCACACAACAACCTTATGAGATTCATACAACCATCCTCATTTATTGAGTAAGAAATTGAAATTCAGGTTAGGTAACTTACTCTTGGTCAGAAAACTAGTGAATTGGGAGTTGGGATGGAAACTAGGCAGTCTGGTCCCAAATCCTGAGCTGGTCACCCTGAGAACAACCCTCTGCCTTTCTGAGCAGTGTGGTGAATTGACCCGATCTCTACTTGAGAGTAATATCTCTGCTTGTGTCTGGAGAGACATTTAGACTTAGGTGAGGCTGGAGGTTGGGAGATAGAAGGTTCTTTTTGTCTAAGTCTTTCTCTTTTTTCTTATTGATTTTCTTCCTGAATTTCTATATATTCTTAACACAAACCTTTGTGCTTTTTATTTACCAACAGCATTCACCATTCATTATTCATCTTTTCCCTTTATTTGTGGTGGCTCTGGTATGGAGGTTTTTCATTTCCTCTGGAAAATGGGACCTGAGTTGGTGGTGAAAACTAGGAGGAGAGAAATTCAAGAGAGGTTGTGATTTTCTTTTTTTTCTTATGACTGAGTAGTAGTCTATTGTATATATGTACCACATCTTCTTTATCAATTCATCTGTTGATGGACTTTTAGGTTGTTTCCATGTCTTGGCTACTGTGAATAGCGCTACTATGAATATAGGGGTGCTTGTATCTTTTTGAATTATAGTTTTGTCTGGATATATGCCCAGGAGTGCCATTTGCAGCAACATGGATGCAACTAGAGATTGTCAAACTAAGCGAAGTAAGTCAGAAAGAGAGAGACAAATACCATATTATATCACTTATATGTGGAATCCAAACTATGACACAAATGAACCTATCTATGAAACAGAAACAGAATCAGAGGCATAGAGAATAGACTGGTCGTTGCCAAGGTGGGGGTAGGAGAGGGTAAGAGTGGGAGTTTGGGATTAGCAGGTGCAAACTGATACATATAGAATGGATAAACAACAAGGTCCTACTGTACAGCACAGAGAACTATATTCAATATCCTGTAACAAACCATAATGGAAAAGAATATGAAAACGAGTGTATATATATGTATAACTGAGTCACTTTGCTGTATAGCAATAATTAACACAACATTGTAATTCAACCCTACTTCAATAAAAAAACAAATTAAAAAATAGAAGGGAGAGGTCGTGAAGGCAGTGGAAATGGCAGTGTTTGGTGAAGCTTCCTGCCTCCCATCACTTGGAGATGAGGCTGGCCAACCTGCAGGGGTGCTTAATTCTCTCTGTTCTGTTCAAGTCTAACCTCCTCCTAAGGCCGACTTATGCTGGGCTTGGCATCTCCCACAGCACCTAGCTGAGGGTCTACAGGGCTGGAGACTTGACATCTAGAAGCCAAGGACTGGTCACGGTTTGAGACATGTTCCTTACTCCTGGGGTAGGGAAATGAGAAAAGCACCCGCAGTGCAGTAAGGTTTTCATAAAGCTAAGTTTATTCAGCTAAACTTTATTGTGTGTGTGGTTTTTTTCCAAAGAGTATGTGGTTACATTTCTTCCTGTGTAAGAATAGTGACATTTGAGACTTCCCTGGTGGTGCAGTGGTTAAGAATCTGCCTGCCAATGGTAGGGGACACGGGTTCGAGCCCTGGTCCGGGAAGATGTCACATGCCACGGAGCAACTAAGCCCGTGCACCACAACTACTGAGCCTGCGTTCTAGAGCCCGTGCTCTAGAGCCTGCGAGCCACAACAACTGAAGCCCCTGTGCCTAGAGCCTGTGCTCCACAAGAAGAGAAGCCGCTGAAATGAGAAGCACGTGCACCATAACGAAGAGTAGCCCCCGCTCGCTGCAACTAGAGAAAGCCCGCAGCAGCAACGAAGACCCAACGCAGCCAAAAATGAATTAATAAATTAATTAATTTTAAAAAAAAGAGAGAGACATCAGAACCAGAGCAGAGAAAATGAAAATGGTGACCTTTGATGTTTAAAAGAAAAAAAAGAATAGTGACACTAGATGGTGAATTAATTGCTTTCCAATGTTCTTGTTTTGCCAGATAAAAAGTTGGCAATAAGTCTGTTGGTGCCTCAAAGTTATTTTTATATTTTTCTGTTCAGTTAAATTTAAAAAATGTCTGAGAACAACTGTCAGAAAGAGCATGGACTTTTGAGTCTCAAAAACATGTGTTTTCAGTTCTGTCGCGTGTATCAGCTATATAAACGGGAGGGAAGTCACTGAACTTTGGTGAATCTTGGTTCCTTCACTAAAATAGGATAATTATACTCACCTTAGAAACAGTATGAGGATTAAATGAGATAACTGTAGGCCTAGTACATATCCATGAATGGATCAATTCAGGTTTATTTTGTTGCCCTCTGTCTTCCTGGAGGGCAGAGACTGGACTTTATTTGTATATCCTGACAATTATCTAGTTGAGACTTGGATCATAGTCGGTGCTCAAAAACTCTGTTAAAAACCACAATGAGATAACACCTCAGGCCCATTAAGATGTCTACTATTTAAAAAAAATTCCAAAAGAGAAAATAAGAAGTGATGGTGAGGAAGCAGAGAATGTGGATGAACTGGAACCTTTGTGCATTGCCGGTGGGAACGTAAAATGGTGCAGCTGCTATGGAAAACAGGATGGCGGTTCCTCAAAAAATTAAACACACAATTATCATAGGATCCAGCAAGTCCACTTCTGGGTATATACCCAAAAGAAATGAAAGCAGGGGTTTGAACAGATACGTGTACACCCATATTGGGGGCAGCATTATTCACAATAGCTGAAAGGTGGAATTAACTCAGGTGTCTGTTAACAGATGAATGGCTAAACAAAATGTGGTATATACACGCTTGGCATATTACTTAGTCTGAAAAAACAAAGAAATCTGACACACGCTACAACAGGAATGAACCTTGAGGACATTATGCTAAGCAAAATAAGCCAATCACAAAGGACAATATTGTATGAGTCAATATGAGGTGCCTAGTGTAGTCAAATACATAGAAACAGAAAGTAGAATGGCGGCTCCAGTGGCTAGGAGAAGTGGGAATGGGGAGTTCGTATTTAATGGGTATAGAGGTTCAGTTCTGCAAGATGGAAAAGGTTTCGCAAGATAGAGCTGGTTGGTGGTGATAGTCACGCGACAAGGTAAACACAGTTAATGCCACTGAATTGTATACTCCAAAATGGTTACTATTGTACATTTTGCATGTTTTTCTTTTACCATAATTAAAAATAAAAACTTTAAAGTTTAAAAATTGTCTGTTAAATGAAGGAACTGATAAGTAAATATGGAGAGGAGAGAGCCACAAGAATGACTGAAGCAAGAGTCTTTTAAGCAAGGAAATAGCCAGCAAGCGTGCTCAGTCCATGGAGAACCAGCTAAGAGGTCTGCTGGCCTGCGATGGGGTGAGTGAGGCGGGGAGTGGAGGAAATGAGGGCTGAGGGGCAGCCAGGCAGATCACGCAAGCTTTGCAGGCCCTTGCACTTTATTTTAACTCAATATGATGGGAGGGAACACATATAAGCAGAGAGAGGAAGGGGGGCATCCCGGAAGCCAGGAAGAGGGGCAGGGCTGTTGTATGAGAGCTTCTGTGTCCCTCCTCCCCAAGCACACACCTGCCCCTTGGACAGAGTGACCAGACGATGTGCAGGCATTCCCTGGGAACTCATGGCATCCTCTGATCAGACCCCTCCACCCTTGAATGTCCTGATGGTAAGTTTGCCTGGACAGGGGGAAGTATTGTTTTCCCCAGAGACCACTGAATACACATCACTGCTCTTGGTTTCTAATGTAGGAGGAGGAAGTGTGAAGGGTGGGGGAGTGGTTTCTTTGATCACACAATTATATTAGAAAGCTGGTGGCTGCTCCGGGCAGGGACCCACCCATGCCAGGCCTACATAGGAGCTGCCCCTGTGGGTGGTCCAGCTTTGCCCTGGAGGAGCTTGAGTTTTCTGGCTCTGACTTCTTTAGTTCTTCATATCCTTGAGGAAAGGCCTGTGCTATGCTTCATGTGAAAGCCCAAACCAGATTCCCCCAACTCACTTTGAGTCCTATGTCATTCACGTATTCCCTCATTTATTCATTAATCACTTTTTGAGCACCTACTATGTGCCAAGCACTATGCTGACCCTGTCGTTGAGTTGCTCAAAGAATCATTGTGGGAATCAGACGGATAAACCTGGAATTATACTAGGTGCGTTAAGGACAGTGATATACTGATAATAAAGAGATAAAAATAAGCTGGCTAATATTTATTAAGTGCTTACTCTGTGCCAGGCACTATTCTAAGTGATTTGTAAACACTGACTCCTTTAATCCTTAGGAAAACCCTGTGAGGTGGGTATTAGCAACACCCCATTTTACAGATGCTGATACTGAGGCACAGAGAGGTTAAGTGGCAAGAAAACAAAGCAGCAAAGAAACGTTGTATCCAGGAACAGCAAGCTGGGCAGTCCAGCTCCAGAGCCTTGTAACACTCTGCTGCCTCTGCGTGAGAACTTTGGGGAGCGTGGGTAAGGTGCATCACCTAGGGGAGGTGCCACCTGCATGTTGGCAGATGACAAGAAGTTGGCCAAGCAGAGGGCAGGGGCGGAGGATTTGTAAGGACTCTCACCAATCAAATGTTCACCCATCAAAAGTTTCAAGTGCAAAGCTGAGAAGCACGTCAGGACAAAAGCATTCCAGAAAGTTCCAGGAGAGGAGAGGCAGGAGATGAGCTGGGAGAGAGGGTCTGGGACAGGCTGCCAGGGGTGGGGGGACTCACGTCTTTAGGTACTGGGAAACCACCGTAGGCTTTTTAGGTCTGAAGTGATGTGATTACAATGACCGCTTTAGGATTTTTGCAGTTTTGTTCATGGTTTGGGTTGGCAAATACTAGCCAAGATGTAAGTCACAAGGAATTCCTCTCTCCAAACGGCCTACTGAGTCACCATGTGCACCCTCTTCCCACTGAGATTTATTCTCTGGTTTGCACTGTGTCCTGGCAGGCTGACCCCTAGGATTGCATCCGGGGACGCCCTTGCCTCTGTCTTCAGCTGGGCTTGGCCAGTGACAGGCAAAGGCAAGGGATTAGAGGGTGGGAACAGGAGAGGCTGGGACACTTCCCCTCAGCTGCCTCCCTGCTTCTGTGTCTCTCTCTGTCAGTGGCTTCGTTCCTCTAAAACTACAGTTCCTGCCCATGGCCCCCTCCATAGCTCCACCTCTGACTGGGCTCCAGCAATGCCTGGCCCTCCTCTCGTCCCTTTAGGTCTAGGACTGGTGATAGGTCCCACTGTTGCAGGTCTCTGGGTGACTCAACATCCCTTAATGGTTCCCTGAGCCCCGCCCATCCCTATAAATTATCCCTTCATTACATCCTCTTCAGAATCCCAGCAGAATCAGCCTTCTTCTTCTTGCCATAATTGGTTCTGCCAAGAACTTCATAAAAATGGCCATTTACTGAATACCTACTGTGTGCTTGGGGCTTCACATACATTTTTTCCCATTTAATTCTCAGCACAGCCCATGAATTATAGATCATTTGTATCCATTTTCAAGGTAGATAATCTGAGGCAGGCACATACACAGATGTTAAGTACCTTGCCCAAGACAGTGTAAGCTTCTTGTCCAGAATCACACAGCTAGTCAGGAACAAAGTCCTGGGTCTCTGGACTACAAAACTTATCATCTTTCCACTGTTCAATGTCACAGAGTAAATCCTTGTAAGTGTTTAGTTTGCCAGACTCTGGAAAATCAGTGAGGGCTGTAATAGTAAAGTCTCTAGGGGAAGTGGGAATGGGGTATTTTGTGGAAGGATGTGTGTCTCTGGAGGAGAGGCAGATCTTTAAGTAAAAGTTCCTGAATGTTGCCATTCCTGCATTGATGGAAAACACAACGGAGGATGATTACCCAGAATAACTCATGCTACACAATGTAGTTCCTCTGTGGAGGGGAGTGGAGGCCTTAATGAGTTCAAAAAGAAGAGGAAACTCATCCCTCCAAGACCCACAGCAGAAAGCATAAGGGTTTATTTATAGAGAAGAATTTTATTATTTTTTAAAGTCACTGTGGGTTCCTGCACAAAGCTTAGGAAAAGGCATATACTCGTGGCCGGCGGTCAAGGGAAACCACCCTGTTTCTTGGCAGTGCTCTGGCTGAAACGGCCTTTCCCAAAAACAATACGTGGGGAAGGAAAGGCCAAACCAACAGGAGGTTTTCAAACGCTGTGGTTTGCTTTTCAATTGTGTGCGTGTGTGTGTGCGTGTGTGTGTGTGTGTGTGTGTGTGCGTGTGCGTGTGTGTGTGTGTGCGTGTGCGTGTGTGTGTGTGTCTTGGGGACTGGAGTAGGCAGTGGGATGGATTCTACAACTGGTCAGAAGCGTAGTGCCCCTTCATATATCCAATGGAATATTAGCCATAAAAAGAAATGAAACTGAGCTGTTTGTAGTGGATGGACCTAGAGTCTGTCATACAGAGTGAAGTCAGTCAGAAAGAGAAAAATACCGTATGCTAACACGTATGTATAGAATCTAAAAAAAAAGAGACAAAGGTTCTGAAGAACCTAGGGGCAGGACAGGAATAAAGACTCAGACGTAGAGAATGGACTTGAGGACACAGAGAGGGGGAAGGGTAAGCTGGGACGAAGTGAGAGAGTGGCATGGACATATATACACTACCAAATGTAAAATGGATAGCTAGTGGGAAGCAGCCGCATAGCACAGGGAGATCAGCTCGGTGCTCTGTGACCACCTAGAGGGGTGGGTTAGGGAGGGTGGGAGGGAGATGCAAGAGGGAGGAGATATGGGGACATATGTATATGTATAACTGATTCACTTTGTTATAAAGCAGAAACTAACACACCATTGTACAGCAATTATACTCCAATATAGATGTTAAAAAAACCCAAAAGCACAGTGAGTGATAGCAATACATACAGTCCAACAATTCAAAGAGAATGATTAGTGAATTTCTTAGTATGTATAAATGTCCTTTAAATAACGTTTTTTTATTAAAATGTCATGACTCAAAAAAAAAAAAAAAAAAGAAATGTAGTGCCCCTTGTCCTGAGCATTCCTGGAGCTGCCCTTGCAGTCATGCCTTCTCTGACCTCCTACGGCCTCCCTGCTCTCATCCAGGCCCATCTGAGAGGGTTAGTGATAATAATGTAGCTATGATAACGCCTCCACCTTAGATTTTAGTAACTCTCTCTGTTTCCCAAACTCTTTGGTATTGTAACAAAAATGGCTGCCTTTATCCTAAGTACTTGTTTTTTTTATCCTCATGATTTTATTTCATTTTGGAGCCAGTCCTTATCCTCACTTGACAAATGAAGAAACTGAGGCTCAGAAGATTAAATACCATGCCCCAAATCACGCGGCTAGTGAGGAAGAAGCTGAGATTTGAACCCAGGCTCATGGCAAAGTTGGTGTCTTGTGCTTCAGAACCGTTCCAGGGATTGGTGTTATGTTCCCATTTTCCAGATGAGGAAAGCAGAGAGAGATGGAGGAAATGCTCCAGACCACTGGTTAAATTGGGGATGAACTTGGACCAAATGCAGAACTCAGGATGCCCCCCAGGCAGGGCCCGTCCACAGGTCCGTGGCTGCGTCTCACAAATGGTACCAGCTGGTCAGGTGGACAGACCACCACCTGCCAGGCCACATCAACCAATCACAGAGCTTTTGTTTCAGACCCAAACAGGCACCCACCTCGGCTCTGATACATCCACAGCTTTGCCTGGTGATACCATCAGTTCTTATGCATATTTTTAAAGGAAAGGCCTTCTACAACTCTCCCCTCGCCAAAAACAAAGTCAAGGGGTAGGTGGTGATTGAATCTGACATAAAAGAACCCAGCCTGAAGGACAGACCTGAATTTACGTCATGTTCAACCCCAAGAGGAATCAGAGCTGGAGAAAATGCTCTTGCCTGGAACACCTCTCCATAGACTCTTGCTGTCCTGCATGCTTGGTGCCCTGAACTCTGATTCACCGTCACTCACGAGCTGTGTGTCCTTAGGCAAGTGACAGAATTTCTCTGAGCCTCGCTTTCCTCAGAAAACTAATTTAGGTTTTCACAATTGGGAGTTTATTCCTTCTAAAAACCTGATGAGCTGCGAGGGGAGCCAGCTGGGTCTTCTGGGCCTCCAGGGACACAGGACCAGTGCTGAAGAGCAAGGTGGCTGCTAAAACTTAAACTCTCCCATCATGATTCACAGTTTATTTTAAATGTGGGCAGTTTTAAGCCATTACCAAGAATAGTGTATATGTTTGGAGCTGGAAAATTCTGCTCTTCTTTCACAGAATTTCAGAGTAAATAGGTCTATACAAGCCATCTTGTCTGACAAGCCCCTCATGGTATAAAGATTAAGGTCCAGGAAAGGTAAACCCTGGATTGAGACCTCATGAGGGCTTGAACCAAAACACCAGCATTCTTTCCAGTAGGTCTTGCCTTTTAAAGTATTCCCTCATCTTCATACAGGAATAGTAACTAACTCGTATCATTTTTCTGAGGATAATAAGAATTAAAGCCTATGCAAATGTTTTGTACACTGAAACAGCGTGCATCTGACAAGAGTTATCATTCATCATAGACAGAGTCATACCAGTGGTGCCAAGGAGGCAACGTGTGACGGGCCCATGGGGAGGTCTTGCTTGAAAACATAATTGTGCTTCCATTTGTTTTCAGTCAGTATATTGACATTGCTTAGAAATTGTAATCAACATTGAAGGTAGGGGATATCTGATTTTGGTTCTCAAAACGGGTGCCTGAATGTTGAGAGAGACTGTTTGTCCGGACCCTCAAACTCACATCCATCCAGAAATCTGCAGATGAATGCCTCACTGTGGGTGGTGGAATCTGCTCTAATACCAGCTGATTTTTGCCAGACAGGAATGGAAATTTGCCCCCTTTATCATGCTGATGACTACTTTTTATATTTAGGTGCAAGGACGGGCTCCAGATTTTCTTTAAACCTTGGTTGAGCCCTTCCAAAACACACCTGCGAGCCTGATACAGGCTGTGGGACACCAGTGAACATACTCTGTTCGTCCAGGTGTTAACTTTGGTGGCTTCTGTTCCCCTGCTTAGCACAATACGGGCATCTTCTTCTTTAAGTCCACTAGACACCAGGACCATGTTGCCATTACTTACCCCTGAGGCTAGGGTTGTAGGCCAAATGTGTCAGGGTATGGAAAGTGCATAGGCTCTAGGAAGGTGGCCCAAGACTGGGTCTCAGCTCTGCCATTTCCCAGCTGAACAAGGGACATAATCACTCCAATCAAGCCTCAGTTTCCTCATTTGTAAACATAAAATACCCACCACCCTGGGTTGTGGAAAGGAGTAAATGAGCTGGCAGGTATGAAAGGCTTAGCCCATAAAAGATGCTCAAATATGGCAGGTCCGTTCTCTTTTTATGAACCTTAGCTTATGTTCAAAGTTCAGTGCAGGCTTCAGCCCTTCCAGAAAGGTTTTCATGACCTCTCCTGACCACAGGATGCCTTCCACCTATAATTTCCAGCTGCCCTTTATAATTGATATTTAGTGGACAATCCTTGGCCTTCCCAGTTAACTTTTCATATGTACGTGATGCTTTGCCTCAATTAGGTCATCAACTCCCCAAAGGACCTTCTTTTTCCCTTTTCATGAGGTTAATTCCTTGCATTTTAGTTTCCACCAGGCACTGACTTGTGTCAAGCTTTCTCACAACAACTGCATATGAGAGAGAGCATCGTGGACTGGATATCCCAATGGGGCAACTGGCACACAAAGTTGGATAACTAGAAAGACCTAGGTAAATGTACAGTGTTCATGGTCACCTAGGAGACTAGGCAAGAGAGTGTCGATGATCAAACTTAACCTCACTTCCACTCCTAGAGAAATAATGCAAAGGGCAATTTCCAGGGAGAAAGCAGGTGTGGTAGGCTGAAAAATGTCCTCCAAAGATATCAGGTCCTAATCTCTGGAAGCTGTGACTGTTACCTTACATGGAAAAAGATGTAATTAAGTTAAGCATCTTGAGTTGGAAAATTATCTTGGCCCAGACGGGCTCTCAATGCAATCACAAGCGTCCTGATAAGAGAGAGGCACAGGGAGATTCACCATTGGCAGAAAAGAAGAGAAAGAAGGTCATGTGTGGCTGGAAACAGAGAACAAGGCCTGACTGTGACAGAAGAGAAGAAGGAGTGTGTTGGAAGAAGAGGGAACCAGAATCAGAGAGAGAAGATGGTGTGCTGCTGGCTGTGAAGATGAAGGAAGAGGCCACGGGCCAAGGAATACAAGGAATGCAGCTGTAGATGCTGGAAAAGGCAAGGAAGTGGATTCTCCCCTGGAGCCTCCGGTGGGAGCGTGGCCCTGCCAGCACCTTGATTTCAGCCCAGTGATACTGATTTCCAACTTCTGGTCTCCAGAACTGTAAGTGAATCAATGTGTGTTGTTTTAAGCCACTGAGTTTGTAGTCATTTGTTATAGCAGCCCTAGGAAACGAATTAGAGCAAGCAAGGGAAAGAAGTAGCAGAAAAGAAACAAGGATGGGGTGTGGAACTCAGGCGAGGTGCTTGAAAGAGCCCTCCAGAAAATACCAGAGGACCAGAGTGCTCGTCCCAGCCATTTCATCATCTGGCTATTTCAGCTTGGGCAAATCACTCAACCTCTTCGAGCCAGGATTTCCTTATGTGGAAAATAAGATAATAACCTACCTGTCATGTGGAGAAGCTCATAAAGGCCAGCTGCTATTATCTTAATGTTAAAGAATGACAAAATATCATGGCCAGCTGGCAGAGGTGGGGTCCCATCATGCTTCCATGGAACACGAGGGCCGGGCTGAAGCAACCTGCTCATGAAATTGAATAGGAGCCCTTTTTTACTCATTTCACAGGGAGGGAAAGGAGACGAGAGGGATAGTTTTATTAATTTTATGTTTTGTTCTCATACTTTCCTTTAGGCCTTTGACCTTGCCCATAACCGGAAATCAGTTAGGATGGCATCTTAGTGCAAAATTATACATTTAGTCATTTTAAGTTTAAAAAAGTAAAACAGGGCTTCCCTGGTGGCGCAGTGGCTGAGAGTCCGCCTGCCGATGCAGGGGACGCGGGTTCGTGCCCCGGTCAGGGAAGGTCCCACATGCTGCGGAGCGGCTGGGCCCGTGAGCCATGGCCGCTGAGCCTGTGTGTCCGGAGCCTGTGCTGCGCAACGGGAGAGGCCACGACAGTGAGAGGCCCGCGTACGGCAAAAAAAGTAATAAATTAAAAAAATAAAATAAATAAAATAAAAAAGTAAAACAACATTTTGCCTCTAGGTGATATTCTGCGGAAACAACCAAGACCCTGAGGCTCTTCAGAATCAGTCTTTGAACCGCTGCTAGAAACTAGCTGACCCCCAGAGGTCATTCTGCCACTTGCTGGTTAGGTGACCTTAGGGAAGCTCCTCACCTTCTTTCTGACTCAGTTACCTCATCTGTAAAATGGGGGTGCCCCCTTCCTCGAAGGGTACTTTTGTGGGGTGGTTGAAATAATATATGCAAAGTGGGTATAGAAAGTGCTCAAAAACTGGCAGCTTCTTAGCAAGGTTATTATTTGTTATTATTGTTGCCCAGCTAATTAACTATAGTAAAATTTCATCCCCTATATTCTTTAACCAGTTAGCTACAGCTCCCACAAGAACCGTGTGATATTGGAGCAGTAGGGCTTAGTGGATAAGAGACATGAAGTTAGAGACTAACCTAAGTTTGCACCCTATTCACACCACTGGCTGTGTGGTATCAGGTCAATCATGGGAACTTTCCGAACCTCCATTTTCTCATCTGTAATATGCACCATCTTGGTATTTATCTCTCAGAATTGTGAAGAGAATTGTTCAAAATGATACGTTTAAAGGGCTTAGCCTAGCTGGTACATAGTAGGCCCTTAGTCAATATACAGCAAAGTAAATTCCCTTGCTTTCATTTTCATTTAAAAATAGAGGAAGAGGGCTTCCCTGGTGGCGCAGTGGTTGGGAGTCCGCCTGCTGATGCAGGGGAAACGGGTTCGTGCCCCGGTCCGGGAGGATCCCATGTGCCGCGGAGCGGCTGGGCCCGTGAGCCGTGGCCGCTGAGCCTGCGCGTCCGGAGCCTGTGCTCCGCAACGGGAGAGGCACAACAGTGAGAGGCCCGCGTACCACAAAAAATAAAAAATATAGAGGGGGGAAAGAAGTCTGAAGGTCCAAGGCAACAAAAGTTATTGGGCCATTAACCAAAGGTGAAAACTGCAGCTTCATGCCTGGCATTTGTGCCACTTAAAAAGGTAGAGTTATTTCTAGGAGACTGACTTAACAGGAAATAGGACCTCTCTCTTCCAGAAACCTGAGGTACTGGCCTGGAGAAAAATCCCTGAGCCAGAGGCTGTTCACTGGTGACCTTTCACAGGCAAATTAACCCAAAGCCTGGAGGGGAGAGGCCTGGGCCCACCCCTTCCCAAGTGCACAGCTGTGGGATTTTCCTCCTGGCCTTCCTGGGCCTACCCTGCTGTGCCTGACTGGGCTCCTTGTGGCTTCTGTCACCCCTGAAACTGTTGTGGAAAGTTCAGCTTGAGAAGAAGACGGAACTGGGCTGTTTTGATTTTTTTTTTTTTTTTCCCCTTCTGTTTGAAAGTCGAACAAACCCACGACTTGATTTCAGAAAGTTTAACCCAAACCAAATGCTCTTCTAATGTGGGGAGGGACCACGCTGTGGAGAACCCGGGCATTTTGACTTCGTGAAGACAGTGACAGTGGGCAGAGCCAGATCTCTCCAGAAATCAGACGTTACAGGTTCACAGGCCACCAGGGACCGCTGGAATGTTGCTTAGTTTTGGACTCCGGATTTATAGTCCAACCCCTCCTTCCTCACCCCCTGGAACTTGATTTATTGTTGTGCAGATCCAGTGGCTCTCCTCCAACTTTATTTCTTTCTTCAGAAGTAAACAAGAATCTTACCGCTCCATAACCTCCCCGAAGTTTGTTTGTTCTTTCCTCCGTACAGTGTGGGCCATGTTTGTTCCCTGGGAAAGTCTCTTCTCTAATTATTTTCACATTGCAACAGTTTCTGCTTCTTCTTCTTTCTCTGAGGTTTATAAAAATGCTGATGGTGGATTTGCTTCAGGCGAAATTGTGCTGTAAACATGTTCTCCTAGGCAATTGGGAGCCTCAGTGACTGGAAGCCATGTTGCCTTTTCTTATAAAGTGCCCGAAGGAAATGTGGAAATCTTAAAGTGCTTCTTTGGATGGCTGGAGGAAAAATAGGTACGTTGGTAAGATGGGGAAATTCTGCTGATCTTGTACAAGGGGACTTCTTTGACAGCTCTGTGCGCAAGACTCAGCTAAGAGTCACAGATGTAGAAAACAAACTTATGGTTACCAAGGCAGAAAGGCGGGGGCGGGATAAATTGGGAGATTGGAATTGTCATATACACACTACTATATATAAAATAGATAACTAATAAGGACCTACTGCATAGCACAGGGAACTACACTCAATACTCTGTAATGACCTATATGGGAAAAGAACCTAAAAAGGAGTGGATATATGTATATGTATAACTGATTCACTTTGCTGTACACCTGAAACTAACACAACATTGTAAATCAACTATGAAAGTTAAAAAAAAAAAGACTCAGCTGAGAAAAAGCCTTCCTCAAAAGTTGAGTTTTCATTTAAGTTGAGATCTTTCTGCCTCCAAGCACAGATGGAAAGTTGGTGCATTTTAAGGATAAGAATTTAGGAAATCAAAGGCTGATATTCCTAGCAAAATTTTGGATTATGGAATAGGTAATGGCTTGCTCTCACCAAGAAGTGTAAATCTAATCTTGATGTTTGCATGTCTAGTTTGAAAACTGAAAAATCTGTCTAACAATAGCAATCGTTGGTTCCGGGTGAAATTGAGGCTCAAAAGGATGGTGGGTTGTTTGTTCCTCTCATCCTTGTATGGTCCTAAGGGTCTTGCTTGTTTCAGTACAACCTCTCCCTACATCTATCCCCAATAGCATTACCACCTATATCTCTAGAATTTCAGATCCACACGTCCAGTGGGCCATTGTTTGAGGTTCCAGGCCTGTCCCTATCATCTCTCCTAGTATCTGATAGGAACCTCTTTTACATGCAGCTGTCCAGTTTTCCCAGCACCACTTATTGAAGAGAATTTTCTCCATTTATACCCTTGCCTCCTTTGCATAGATTAGGTGACCATAGGTGCTTGGGTTTATCTCTGGACTTTATATCCTGTTCCATTATTCTATATTTCTGTTTTTTGTGCCAGTACCATACTGTTTTGATGACTATAGTTTTCTAGTATAGTCTGAAGTCAGGGAGCCTGATTCTTCCAGCTCCGTTTTTCTTTCTCAAGATTGCTTTGGCTATTCGGGGTCTTTTGTGTCTCCATACAAACTGTAAAATTTTTTGTCCTAATTTTGTGAAAACTGCCATTGGTAATTTGATCGGGATTGCACTGAATCTGTAGATTGCTTTGGGTAGTAGAGTCATTTTCACAATATTGATTCTTCCAATCCAAGAACATGGTATATCTCTCCATCTGTTTGTGTCATCTTTGATTTCTTTCATCAGTGTCTTATAGTTTTCTGAGTACAGGTCTTTTGCCTCCTTAGGTAGGTTTATTCCTAGGTATTTTATTCTTTTTGATGAAGTGGTAAATTGGATTGTTTCCTTAATTTCTCTTTCTGGTCTTTCATTGTTAGTGTATAGGAATGCATGAGATTTCTGTGTACTAATTTTGTATCCTGGGGCTTCCTTGGTGGCGCAGTGGTTAAGAATCCACCTGCCAATGCAGGGGACACGGGTTCAATCCCTGGTCCGGGAAGATCCCACAGGCTGTGGAGCAACTAAGCCCATGTGCCACAGCTACTGAGACTGCACTCTAGAGTCCATGAGCCACAACTACTGAGCCCGCGTGCCACTACTACTGAAGCCCACACACCTAGAGCCCATGATCCGCAACAAGAGAAGCCACCTCAATGAGAAGCCCGTGCACTATAACAAAGAGTAGCCCCACTTGCCGCAACTAGAGAAAGTCTACATTCAGCAATGAAGACCCAACGCAGCCAAAAATAAATAAATAAAATAAAATAAATTTATAAAAAACAAGATTTTGTATCCTGGAACTTTACCAAATTCATTGATGAGTTCTAGTACTTTTCTGGTAGTACCTTTAGGATTTTCTATGTATAGTATCATGTTATCTGCAAACAGTGATAGTTTTACTTCTTCTTTTCTAATTTGGATTCCTTTTATTTCTTTTTCTTCTCTGATTGCCGTGGCTACGGCTGTCTAAAATGGATTTTGTGTCCTTACCTTCAGTCTACACTCTCCTCACATCTCCCACCTCAGTGAGGGGCGCCATCATAAGCTAAGGCCCCTTGTGGGAAGCCTGGAGGCATCTGAACTCTCTCTCTCCTATCTGATCTGGCCTTAGTCCTGTCCACTCTAGCTGCCCAGTGGTTCTTGAATTGGCTTGCCTTCATCTTTTCTCACAGCCATTGCCTTATTCAGACTTTCATTGCCTCTCACCTAGACCACTACTATAGTCTCCTTGTTGATCTCTGCCATGATCTGAATGTTTGTGTCCCCCACACCATTCCCCAAATCATATATTGAAATCCTAATGCCCGGTATGATGGTGTTAGGAGGTAGGGCCTTTGCGGGGGTGGGTGATTAGGTCATGAGGATGGAACCCTCACGAATGGGATTAGTGCCTTCACAAAAGAGGCTCCAGAGAGCTTCCTTGTCCCTTTCTCCATGTAAGGACACAACGAGAAGTCTATAGTCTGAAACCCAGAAGAGGGCCTTCACCAGAACCTGACCATGTTGGCACCTTGATCTTGGACTTCCAGACTCTAGAAGCATGAGAAATAAATTTCTCTTGTTTTTAAGCTACCCAGTCTGTGATATTTTGTTTTAGCAACCTGAATGGACTAAGACAGTCTAACCCACAAATCTCACTTCCTTGCCCTCATTAAAAGAATTGCCTCCCAAGCTATGAGAGTGTTCTGACCACAGGATCAGATCATAGACATCACCTATGTCCCTCTCACCCCACTGTCCACACAGGCTAGTCCAGGCCCTGAAGCATGACTGGTTCATACCTCTCTCCAGGCTTGTTCTGTTCAATGCCCACATCCACCCACCCATCCACATGGCTGGCTTGTCCCCCCAGTATACACCACGCTCTTCCATACTTCATGCTGCTCTCTGACTTGGAGTACTCTTCTGCCCCTTGTCTAACTGGTAAAAGTCCATTAATCCTTGAAGGCCCGATTCATACATTAGCTCCTCTGTGAAATTTTTCCAGATACCCCGAAGAATGTCTGTTGCTCCTTCTCAAGTGTTTCCAAAGCAGTCTGTACACAGCTTTACACTGTATTTTTGCCTTAGCCTATTCTCACCTATACTCCCCATCCCCCATCCCCTGCCCTTTCAAGGACTATGAGTCCCTGGAGGGCAGGATGTAAGTCCTTCCTACCTTTATATCCCTTCTATTTAGGACAGAGTCTGGCCTATGGGAGGGACAAGGGATGGGTGTGGAAAGATTTTATGGACTGAATTGTACCCCCCATCCCCATGACCCAAATTTATATGCTAAAGCCCTAACCTCCAATGTGATAATATTTGGAGACAGAGCCACTGGGAGGTAATTAAGTTAGATGAGGTCACGAGGGTGGGATCCTCCTGATGGGATTAGTGTGCTTATAGGTAGAGACACCAGAGAGCTTGCTTGCTCTCATTTTTCTCACCATGTGAGGGCCCAGTGGCTGGCTGTCTGTAAACCAGGTTCCTCACTGGGGAACCTTGATATTAGACTTCGAGCCATCAGAACTGTGAGAAATAAATTCCTGTTGTTTAAGTCTATGGTATTCTGCATGGCAGCCTGAGATGACCATGGAGTTGTTATTAAGTCCATTTCAGCACAGACCCCCTGCCCTGGGATGTACTTGTGGTGATGAAGGTGAAAACATGGCTTCCAGCATTGCTTGGAAGACCCTGGACAAAGCTTTGATCCAGGTCTGGGGGAGACCAAGACTCTGAATTGAACAGGGCAGAGGCTGCTGCCACAGGCTTCAAACGGTATCCCTTTCAGGGTTCTCCTTTCAGAATAAGGGGGAAATCATCTTGGATCCCATCTAACTTCAGGTACCATGCTCAGTCTAGAACCTCTTCCTGCTATATGCCATTACCATCTTGGTCCCTCCCGCCCCACCTTTCAAGCCTGAACTTGCCACATCCCTAACAACAGGAGGAATTGAACTGGGGCCACCCTGGCTCAAGATCCTTCTCCCCCAGCTCTGATATTGCCCTGACTTGGCTTCTTTCACGCATGAGGAAATCCCAGCATGCCTCAAGGATGATACTGCTTTTGACTGATGGTACATGTTTTATCTAGGAATAGGGCAGCAAAGAGGCTATGAGGCTGAGGGCAGTGTTTCCTCTGCTAAGACTTGAATGAGGCAGGAAAGATTCTAGGATCTGAGAGGTCAAAACTACAGAGTTTAATTCAATTCACTTTTCAGAGAACCTACTATGTGCCAGGGATTGGAGTTAGGTGATGAGGATACAAAGATGAGTTAAATAGCATCCTTGTCTTAGAAGACAGCATCTCTTGACTCTGTGTGGGAGGGTCCCTTCTGGGACCTGCCTATTCCCAGCCTCAGCCTGAGGACCAGGAAGTCTCTTGAGCTCAAAGTCAGGCTGCACATGCAGGATGGGTAGAGCTGGGCTGGGGCTAGGGAAGTGAGAGAGCTGAAGGTTAGTTCCAGGAACGTCTGAGTCTTGCAATCATCTGGGGCCCTTACTTTCAAAGTGCCTCAGTTCCCTTGTCTATAAAGGAGGGACCTGCATCCTTGCTTATTCACACTACAGGATTGTAGGCACCTGCAATGTGGTCAAGCCTAGGGATGCAAACATGCACCCAGTACAGTGTCTACTATAGGTGCTCAAAAAATATTGGTTGAATAAATGAGAACAAATGAGTGGTTTCTGTTCTCAGCCTTAGAGGGAAAGGCCATTCACTTATAGAGTGCTTGCTGTATTTTGCCTATGTCACAACATAGCATATGCTACCACAGATAACAGGACAAGATAGCATAAGTTGAGGCTCCATGTGGAGCAAATGGTTTGCTTTCCTTCTCCACTGGAGGGACAGCAGTTTCTGTTCAGGGATGCTGGGAAAGGCTCCATGGAGGAGGGGAGCTCAGAGCAGCCCTATGGTAAGGTTGGATCATACACTCTTGAACCCTCCCCCCAAGGCTCCTTGGAGTACAGCAGAGTTTCCAGGGAGGGTCTCCTTGCATCTCAGCCTCCTTCTTCTTGAGCATGGCAGGGAGATGCACAGGGATTGTGCATCATGGAGACAAGACCCTTTCTTGGGGTCCTCTGCAAATGGAGAAGAGGTCTTTGTGGTAGGGAGACTCTTTGGCCCTGTCTCTACTTCTGCGTTTCTAGATATTTGTATTTCTAGATATTTTATCTTCCTCTCTTCCTCCCTCTGGGTCTTGGTGTGCCTCTGACTGTCTTTTATTTTTGCTCTCATGATGTCTTTTCTTCCTGCCCACTCCCACTCTGGTTGGAGGTGTTTCTCTTTTTCTCTCTTCTCTTCTTTTCGAAATGAAACGACTTTGGAACTGACTGCGGTTACTTTTAACCTGGAAGTTCTTTGATCACAGGCTCCTTGAGGTCAGGAACCCACATCTGTCTGTTCACTGCAATGTACCTGACATCTAGCATAGACTACACTCAGTGGGGACACCCAAATATTGTTGATTGAACACGTGGAGAAGATACGTTTGCTTGGGAAGGCTGAGCAGGGTCAGAATAGGGCCTGGAAACTCTGAGCAGGGAAGCTATAGCTTGGGTCTGGCTTCAGTCTAAGCTTTAAGGGAAAGGGCAGAAAAACATCCCTTGAGAGTTTTAGATTTCCAGCCCAGATTCCTATGTGAAAGATCTGACAGATTCTGAGTAGAAGCATCTCTTGAGAATAAAGAGGCTGTGTCTAAAAACACATTCCCTGGGTTTTATCTCTTAGGAACATGAAGACCTGGGGAGCAGAAAGTTCTAAGGAATCCTGATGCTCTAGGAGCACTTAATGCAGAGTCCCTCTCCTCAAGGACCTGACAGTCACCTCATAAAGATCTTAATTGCAGTAGCGGTCCCCATTCTTGTCCTGTCTCGGGATGGCTGTATGAACCTGCACAAGGTGCCCACTCATTGGCCCTGTCCGATCTATAAAGTGAAGGGTACGGGCCAGATCCCTAAGGGCTCTGCCAGGATCTGCTTTTCTCGGATTTGCGGTAAGGGATGGGCTGGTGATTTTATCAGGCTTCCTTATCAGAAGCTGTTACTCTCGCAGGAAAGATGGGAAGCAATAATTTGATTGATCCGCCCATTGCTGGCAGCACTGAATGTGCCTCTGAGCTGTATGCTGACTCATCCAGGCCTTTCTAGAGGGGCTGCTTGGCTCAGGTATGATGCTACCTTCACTGTGAATGTGGTAACCAGCACATGTGAGCATAGAGCACAGAAATCCAGGTCTCTAAACACAAGTATACGTATGGAGGATAAACTAAATGTTTCACAACTTGAATTGTCAGGAAAATAGTACTTGGTTGCCTGGTTCATCTTTATATTTCTCCCTTTGGGTGGTCCTCCTACCTTCCAACACATACATACTGACCACAGCTAATGAGGTCAGGCAGTGTATGCCCCCTGAACCACACACAAACACATCCACCCATGTGAACACCCAGCATACACACACACGTCACACACACAGACACAAGCCTTAGACACATAGAGAGAGTCTATATGTTCTACACACAAACAAACCTACCTGCATACCAAGATATTCTACTTTTGCCCTTGGACTAGAATTTGGGGATACACAGTGTGGCTGGCAGAATAATGGCTTCTCAAAGATGCCCACAACCTCATCCCTAGAACCTGTGAGTATGTTATGTTACATGGCAAAGGAAACTGAGATTGCAGATGGAATTAAGTTGCTAATCAGCTGACTTTAAGATAGGAACATTAGACGGGACTATCCAGGTAGGCCCAATATAATCACAAGGGTCTTTAAAAGATAGAAGAGGAGGCAAAAGAGTCAGTGTCAGAGTGACACAATGTGAGAAAGACTCCACCAGCCACTGATGGCTTTGAAGATGGAGGAAGGTACCATCAGCCAAGGGATGCAGGTAGCCTCCAGTTGGAAAAGGCAAGGACACAGGTTCTGCCCTAGAGCCTCTGGAAAGGAACACAGACTCCACACAACTTGATTTTAGCCCAGTGAGGTGTGCGTTGGACTTTTGACTCTAGAACTCATATGATCATTAATTTGGGTGCTTTAAGCCACTGAGTGTGTGGTAATTTGTTACAGCAACAATAGGAAACTAACACCCACACAGGCAGAGTCCTACCACCATGGAGCCCATGGTCTAGTAGAGGAGACAGAACAAAGGTTCTAGAATGCAGAATAAAAAGACTATAATAGGATCAGCTCAGCCTGCTGAGAAAACACCCAGGAGAGCCCCCCAACCCAGACTTGAGAACGAAGGGAAGGTTTTCTCGTAGAAACTCCATGAGGGAGGGACCAACGCTGACCAATGTCAGCAACACCTACCACTGTACCTGCATGTACTGTGTCCAATAAATATGTGTTGGAGGGAGGAAAGAGAGAGGGAGAGAAGGAAGAAAGATGAAAGAAAAGACAAAGCTAGGGCTTGATAGATAAATAGGGTTTAAGATGGGTGAATACAAAGCATGGGAAAGTGTTTCAGGCAGAAGGGACAACATGGACAAAGACCTGAGGGTTATTTAGAGGACTAAATAAAATTTAGTTTGGCTGGGACACAGTGACCCACAGGGAATGGGGAAAGATGAGTCAGGGCAAGGTACAGACCATAAGGGGCCTTATCAGCTATAATTAGACATTTGGCCTGTATCCTATATGCAATTGGCATTCTCTCTCTCTCTCTCTCTCTCTCTCTCTCTCTTTTTTTCTGGGGGGAGTTTCTCTCTCTCTCTCTCTCTCTCTCCCTTTTCTCTTGGTTTCTATTTTTTTTTTTTTTTTTTTTCCGGTACGCGGGCCTCTCACTGCTGTGGCCTCTCCCTTTGCGGAGCACAGGCTCCGGACGCACAGGCTCAGCGGCCATGGCTCACGGGCCCAGCTGCTCCACAGCATGTGGGATCTTCCCGGACCGGGGCACAAACCCGTGTGCCCTGCATCGGCAGGCGGACTCTCAACCACTGCGCCACCAGGGAAGCCCCTCTTGGTTTCTATTTTAATATCTCTTAAATGGAATGTGTATATTCAGTCTCACTTAAGTCAAATAAAGCTTATGGAAACATCTCATTCTTGTCTTGCAGCTTATATTTCAGTCACTCCCTCCATTTTAGCAATGCTTTACTCCCTAAATCATCTGTTTTCATTTTGTGTAAGATGGGCTGGTCTGGTAGACGAAGAACACTGGATCTGTAATCACGGTCATCTGGGTTCAAGTCCGCACTCCTCTATTTACAGGTCAGTAGCTCTGTATTCTCTAGTTTCTCAGTCTGTAAAATGGGATCCAGAGAGTGCTTACCTCATGGGCTTTCTGTGAAGATCAAATGAGTTAGTCCATGAGAGAGCTTTCAAAGCGCTAGGTGTACATCATGTAGTCGATGGCAGCCATCTGCCAAAATCATCACTCGTGGTATAGTTATTCTCAACCAGCCATAACCACTGTGCTGGTAAGTGTCCATGTCCTCCAGTTCCCTCTCACCGTTCTGCACCCCAAGAGGCTGACCTCCATGGACCACGTCAGTGAGCTCCCTGGCCCTCTAATTTATTTATTTATTGGCTGTGTTGGGTCTTGGTTGCGGTACGCGGGCTTTCTCTAGTTACGGCGAGCAGGGGCTACTCTTCGTTGTGGTGTGCGGGCTTCTCATTTTGGTGGCTTCTCTTGCTGTGGAGCACGGGCTCTAGGCAGGGGGGCTTCAGTAGTTGTCGCTCAGAGGTTCTAGAGCACAGGATCAGTAGTTGTGGCACATGGGCTTAGTTGCTCCATGGCATGTGGGATCTTCCCGGACCAGGGCTGGATCCCATGTCCCCTGCACTGGCAGGTGGATTCTTAACCACTGCGCCACCGGGGAAGTCCCCCTGGCCTTTTAGTTTCCAGTTGACTCCAGCCTATGGGAGGCATCAGCAGGAGGTCCGGAGAGTAGATTGGGGCATTTGTTCTCCTTGGTTCCTTCCTTTCAGGGTTTCTGGGGCTCAGCTGATTTCCTTTATCAAAGTTGGCCTCTTCTCTGGAGGCCCTCTCCCTACAATTACCCACTTCTGGTTCCAGGAACTTCTCCCTCTTCTTGTCCTTTAAGACCCAGTGATGGTAATGGCTTTCCCACCTTTGCAGGCCCCAAGGTTTCCTTCATACGATCTCCTGTTGGTTTCCTTTGCACCTAAGTAATGGTCCTTTCATTAAATGTCCCCCAAATGACCCCGTTTGAGCATGCCTTCCATTCTTGCTGGAACGCTGACCAAGATAACTTTCTTTCAGGTATTGGGCCTGCTGGCTTAAGAGGCCAATAAGACCTCATCCTGTTAAGGAAGCCCTTGTCCCCCTGGTCAGCTGTGGAACCTTCAATGAGGTGACCACATTGTCACAAGACCACTTCTTTTTCATTCTGCAAGAAGCTTTGGAGGTATCAAGGAAATTTGTAATCTTAACGGACATGATGACCATACTCCGTGCCAGAAAATGAAACCAAAACCAAGTGGCCCAGGGACAATACTGGGTTGCTGTGGGTTTCCAGCAGCCAAGGGGCCATGAGTCAGAGTGACTGGTGTGGGGCCAAGAGGGGAAGTAGGTCAGTGGATCTAGGGACCACTGTAGTCACCCTGCTGCCCTGAGCCAACTCTGACCACGCTCCAGGGCTGTGTGGTCCCTTCATCCGTATGCTTCTCCAGCCCCATCCTTGAGCAGGCTCTCTCCTGCCGGCAACACCACTGAAATGGAGTTTGCAAGTGGACTTCTCCTGCTATAGCCCTGATGTGACACTAAAGAACTTGAAGTTCAGTTGTGTCGATACTTACCCCCATTCACGTGTGCAGCCCCAGCACCAGAACAGCCTTCCCCAATCCCATATGGTGGTTCCTTTCTTGTTCAAACCAGGTCTTTCTTTTTCAGACTGAGAGCTTGTTGTGGTCAGAGAATGAGTCTTTATATCCTTGGTACCCAGCTCAGAGCTTGCCTTTTAGAGAGTCCTGAGTCTAGCAGGAGAGTTAGAAATATAGGCTTTGGCAGCAAGGAGATGAATCTTGGTTCCCTTAGCCTTTTACCCATCACTTCTCACATTACCCTGTTAGTATCTTCTGATTCTAGTCTCGATACCACTAACTTTAGGTAAGATATTTCATGTTCCTGAGCTGTATTTTCCTCATGCATAAAAATGGAGAAAAAATTACCCTCCTTATAGGGTTGTTATGGTAATTAGATGAGATTAGCATATTCAAAGACCTTAGCATATTAGCAAACACAGAAACTATTATTGTTATTACTATTACTATTAAACTATTATTGTTATTACTGCTGAATAAAACTTTCTGAAATTAGAAACCCACTTGCCTACTTGTCTATAATTTCAAAATAGACAAGGACACAAGAGAAACATCAGAAGATCTGATCAAAGCAGATGAAGCATCACGTTTCCATTAATGTATCCACCTGTGTCCAGGGAGCAGCAGTTTCCTGTAGCATGAGAGGCCTGGGTTTTGAGAAGGGCTTTGGATCTCAGATTTGTCAGTTACAAGTTGCTGACAGGAGGCATGTCACTCCACATCCATCGCCTCAGTTTCCACATCTCCCAAACTGGTATCCATTCAAGGTTATTTTCTCACTGGATGATAATTGAGCACCTACTATGTGTCAGACACTACTCTAGGCTGTACATATAGCCACAAACAGGACAGGATAACCCTTGCCCTCATGGGGCTTACATTTTAGTTGGGGAAGGGGCAACTAGTTGGTGGGGGGAGACAGATAATAAGTAAATGAATCCATAAGCTAATTTCAGGTGTTGATAAGTGTTATGGGGAGAATGAAAGAGGATACTGGAATATAGAATAACCCTGTAGGGGGATCGGGTTGGGTTCCTTGACTAAGGTGGTCAGGGTGAGACTCTCAGAGTAGGTGACTTTGGAGCTTAAATAAGAATGGAGAGAAAAAACCAACCATGAAAGGATCTGGGTAGGGGGTAAGTATTCCAGGCAAATGGACAACCAGTGCAAAAGTCAGAGGTTGAACAAGCTTGTATATTTAAGTCATTAAAAATAGACCAGTGTGGCTGGAGCACAGTGAAGGAGACAAGGTCAGAAGGTAATGAGGATTAAATGAGATGGTGTGACTGAACTGTCCAGAACAATGACACTGGGGGTGTGTTTGATGAGTGCTGTCTTTCCCTCAACAACATCTACACCTTGAGGACCTACTGTGCATCAGTGTAAGATGCAAAATTCAGTAAACAATATTGCTATCTCTAAGGAGCTCATGGTCTAATAGGAGAGGAAAGATATCCACTTTAAAAATAAACAAATCAAAATGAGGCAAATGATGAGACCCAAAAACCAGTGATAGTACCTGGGTGACGATATAAAGATAGAATAGATACAGATATGGATGTGGGTGTGGATGTGGATATAGATGCGGATGTGAATGTGGATGTAGATATTCGATATGCTTGTGGATGGTGGGTGTGGAGGTGGATTTGTATATTACATATATATATAATAGAATGAATGAATAAGTGATTGAATATGTGAATACATATAAAGGAGGCAGAGAGTCCTGGGTGGATGGCTGAGGAGAAGGCTTCCTACAAAAGGCAGAGGTGGTGATGCAGAAGACATGTCCACCACTGGAAGACACCAGCTGGGCTGGCACAGAGCATTCCTGTAAGGAAGTAATAGCTGGGAAGTAGGTAGAAGACCGATGGTGAAGAATTTTTGATTTACCCTGTGGACCTGTCACATTATTTATACTTGTACAATTAATAGACATTTGTGTAGCACATGAATGGACAAAGCGTGTCTACAGCAGGCCCGAGTTTCTATGAGCATATTCTATTTCTCCAATTTCCCCATGCAAAAGCAGAAACACAGAAAATGACTTCCTCCTGCCCTTTCTCCATGACCATTTTGAAGTCAGTTATTATGTCTTAAATTCAACAATCAGTGAAACATAAAATGGCTCATTTCAGGCTCTGATGGGGGAAAGAGGATGGAAGAGCCAGTGGTGATTTTTAAAAATGTCATACATTTGTGTATTTCTTTATAAGAAGTATTCTTAATGTTAAAATCTGAGTATGAAACAAAAATCAGGAAGGTTCAAAAAATAAAATTATTATAAATGTCAAAATTGGGGTGGCCCAGGAATACATATCTGCAGACCATAAGGACCCCCGTGATTTCTACTATCCATTTGATTCTGTGCAGCTTCGTGGTCAGAACCAGTCACAGATTTAGACTGCAGAACTCCCCACACAAATGTTCTTCTCATGGAACTGTGTTTTGGCAAAGGAAGCTCTGGGAAAAGCTAATATATGCCCTTGAATATAGTCAGTATGATTTAAACTGAAGACGTTTTAAAGCAGGGATTGCCAGTTGTTCACTAGAACTGTGGAACTGCAGAAAAGATTTTAATAATATACTACAGAACATGCAGTTTTGAGCAATATAACTTGTCATTGAGATTTTTTTAGGTTGAATTAGTTGCAAATTATTTCACTAAAATTACCATAAAAAACTGAGCCATTGTAAGGGCTATGGGCTATGAGACAATTACATTTTTGTAGTCATCAGCCCAAAAAAGAGTTTTAGAAGTGTAGTTATTAAGCTGTCCTTGCTGCTAATAATTAGATAAAAGATCACTTGCCCATTGAAGTAATAACTTCAGCCAAAGAGAAGATCCTTTCCCCCAGTCTCTATGGGAATGTGGCGTGGGGCATGTTTGTGAATTAGCATCCAGCTATGATAGGCAGGATCCAGCGTTGGCCTTTGTAGCTCAGGGGTCTACATGAAAAGGATCTCAAAAAATACTGGGTGACAGTGATGCCAAGAGAAGGTTGCAGCTCTTTTAGAAAAGGACAGAGTTGAAATAGCAGAATCTTGTTTTGTTTTGTTTTGTTTTGTTTAGAGAATGTAATAATTTGGAAGAGTTTTTAAAATCAGGGAGTGAGTTCATTTTGCTTTCCCTGGCTGCGATCAAATTGGTTTGCCTTTGAGGCAGGTGAAAGCTAAGCGCTTGGTCCTGGTATAGGTCTTGAGTAGCCCTGTGTCCCTCAGTTTGACAAAGACTGTCCTTCCCACCCCCGCCGTGAAATCATTGCAGAAGCAGTGGTCTTCTAGTGTTTGGCACTCAGACCAGGATTTCAACCTGCTCTAGGACACATTTCCTGCACATTTACCTAAAGGGCCCCAAACCCAAATGTCTTGTTTCCCCCGAGAGCCTCTAGACCTAAGCTGCTACATGTTGGAAGCCCAGGGCCTGTGGAGTGGAACAATATGACCCCTTTCTCCTCCTCATAAGTTTTGGAAGTTTCAAAAAAAGCAGGTGCAAATCACAACTGAATTTGAAACCCCAGAGGAAGCCAGAGAAAATCAACTTAACAACAAGAAAGCTTATTACAGAAAAACGTGGAGAAAAACTTCAGCTGTGGTATCTCCAAGCAATTATCAACTCCCTGGCTGATTTCAAAGTCCCCTCAGAGTCTCGTGTAGATTGAATCCTCATGATCTTGCCTCATGTGAGGACCAGTGGGCTGTTCTTGCGCCGTAGGTCTGTGGCTGTGGGTAAATATATGGATATCCTAGCAACTTGCGAAAGCCACAGTACCCTAGCCAGGGCTTGTTTGTGCTTTTTGTTAGCAGGAGAGTAGGTTTGAGGTGGGGGCCTGGGGATATTTTGAGCCAAGCAAAGAGGTATCTTGGTAAACATATGAATTCTCTAATTTCTGGTCATCCTTGGCTGCCCCTTGCAAGTTGGGGTCATTTTCCCCTTCAGCCTTCCCATGTCCTCCCGAAATTTGAAGTTTGCTCTTCTTTTAAAACTGTACAAACCAATATCATTCATTCACCAAACTTTCGCTGCTTTGGGGTGCCTCGTTCCAGGCACTGTGCATGGTTATGAAAATGGAGGTGTTCAAGACATGACTTCTACCCCCAAGAAGCACACTGTCTAGTCAAGAAGAAATACCGCAACAGCCATACCAGACCTGCTGCTTCCCGCCTTCGTGTCCTTGCATTCGACCTTTCCTCTGCCTGGACAGAATGCCCTTGTCTCCCTTTCTCCTCTAGGGGAGGCCTCCTCCATCCCTCCCCACAGCCAGGTTGTCCACGCCTCTGGGATGCTCTGTACTTTGGTCTCACATCTGTTTCACATTTTTCACCTACTCTGTGATGATCTGAGATCCTGTTTATTACTTCTTCCAGACATATTCCTACCTGGACTGTTTCCTGGCACATGGTAGACACATGGTCATTATTGGTGAAATGAGTGAGTGAATGAATTCCCAGGAAAGGTGTAGCACTCTGAAGCTTATCTGCCTCAGCTTAAATGCTGACTCCAATGCTTACGGATTGGGCAAATGAAACTGAGTTATTTTGCTTCCCCATACTCACTGTTTCTATCTGTAAAATGGGAATAAGACCTGCTTCACAGGGTTGTTGTGGGGATGAGAAAATCCTTGATACGTGCTTAGCAAAATGATTGCCACCTGATAAGGGCTCCATGCATCGTAGCCATTAGGAGAGTCATCACTAGCACACGTCTGCTGGTTGCCCACTAGGTGCCCTACAATAAGGAATGGTGTCTGCCGTCAGTGACCTCCCAGCCTTACTGGGGAGACAGATGCAGTAACAGAAATGAACAGGCTGTTTTACCAGGAAGTGGGATTAGGAACACGGGGGTCGGCACCTAACCCAGACTGGGGCAGAGGGGCTAGATCAGTGAGGAAGGATTCACAGAAGTGATACTGGAGGATCATGAGATCCAAAAACAAAAACAAATTCAGAATCTTGAAGGCCTATCCCCAAATCCTGCCTTAAATATTTCCAACATACTTCAGCATTTCCCTTTTTCTAGCTGTACTGTTGACTTCCATGAGCGCACTGCTTGACAATTTACCAAGGGCTTCCACACACCATATAATGGTTTTATTCAATTCTCCCAACTTCCCTGGGAGGCAGATAAAGCAGGTAAAATCAAATTCAGTTTACAGGCGAGGGAATTGAGGCTCAGAAAAACCACACAGCTTCTGTGTGATATCAGCTAGATGCGGCCCCCATTAAGTCTGATGCCTTCCCATTCCCATAGTCTGTACGCCCCATGAACAAACCGGGAGCCCACCGCCTCTGCACCTTTGCCGTACTATTTCCTCCACCCGAAATGCCCTCCCCATCCTCTTTGTTTGTCTGAATCTTTCTCTTCTCTGAAGTCGCTACTCTAACCCTAACTCCCCCGGGGAGTCTTTCCCTGTCCACACAGCCGGCAGGAGTCTCTTGAACTGTCTAGGCTGTAATAGGACATTGACATCCTCTGGCAGAAGCTTTTGGTCTTTTTCATGTGCCCATGTCTGCCTTCCCTACCTGGCTGTGAGCCTCTGGAGGGAGAGTACTTTGTTAATCTCTGTAATTGACATATAGTAGATGTTTAGTAAATGCCTGTTGGTTAAGTGAATGGCATCAAGGTTGTTAGCCAAGTTTCCTTTTAGGCTGATGGGAACATACTTGCAGGAGAAGTAGAAGAGCTTTTACTAGGCAATGAGGTCCTGAAGGTGGACGTGAGATGGAGCATCAATGAGCACAGAGTCTGACAGCAAGCACATGGATAATAACCATACAGATTGGAAAGTTCCAAACAGAGTAAGATACAATGGGAGTAAGGTGTAATGGGAGAACCCAGGTGGTAGATGGAAGGGATGGAAGCACCAACGAAGGGAAGGGGCAGTGGTGAGATCTGAAGAAGGCCATGGAGCATGAGAAGGAACTGACCAGGAAAACAAGGGGTGGCAAGGCAGAGTGTAGACAGGGGCTCCCAGGTCTACAGAAGGAATAAAAACCAAACACAACCCAGAGTCATGAAAAGACATGAAATGGATCTGAAGATAATATGGGATATTGTTTAAGTGCTATCCTGAAGTCCACATAGATTCTGCCTCCTCAATGGATGGATGGATGGAAGATACGAACATCCACTCAGAATAAAGAGGAAACGTAAGTCAAAGATAAACTCTTGACTCTGAATACTAGAATTGTTGGTATTGATAACTATGTGTTGACAAAAGCAATGTAAATTTATTCTTTAATAATCAGGAACCAAAGGTTAGCGATTTTAAAAATTACTCTTAATCCCCCCATCCATATATAACCACTGTTAATATACTGGTGTAGGTCTTTCCAGTCTTTCTTTTATGTCTCTCTTATCCGTCTGTCCATCTAACTATATACCTACTTTCCTCCATATCTACCTATGGTCCTTCTATTTATTCATCCGTCAATCCATCTAGTCTTTACTAAAACAAGAATACACTCATCCGGCACTTTACATTTTGTAACCTAATTTTCTATCCAATGTATTATAAGAATCCAGTTATGTCTACCTATTTTTAACTCAGATTCTAGTAGGTGCATAATATTTCTGTGGAAAGTACCAGAGTTGATACTACAATTCCCTACTTGTTTTTGCCATTATCAAAGATACTTCAATGAACGTGGGTACTCTTTTAACACCTTCATTGGAGTATAATTGCCTTACAATGGTGTGTTAGTTTCTGCTGTATAACAAAGTGAATCAGCTATACATTTACATGTATCCCCACTTCTCCTCCCTCTTGGTCCAAAGTTCCAGCACAGAGGCTTTCTTTAAAGCTAATGGGGTTCTGGCTTGATTGAGCAAAGCTTGGACTTGATACAGGGACAGGTTCAATCCTCTGACATAAATCAGCTGCCTCCTGGAGTGACACCCCTTCATCTCCTCTGGATTTGTCTCTGCAGCCGTCAGGCAGGGTGGAGGGACCTCTGCCGCAGCACAGGTACATTAATGCAGCCATCGGCAATCGCAGGCCGTCTCCAACTGATATGATTTGATGGTACCAGCCCTTCTGGCATCTTCACAGCACTGGTGATTCAGAGCTGTCAATTAACACAGCTGCAAGAAAATGTCAGTGATGGATTTATGGTGTGTGGCAGTGACTTCATGACCCATAGATGGAAAAGCAGATGCCTTTGAAATAAGACTAGTCAATTTGGCAAGAGGAGGATAGAGAGACCTACCTTATATAGTAAAATAGCACCCATTCTGCTACTTCCTTGAAGTTCAAGAATTCAATGGCTCCACGCAACTTCCAGGAAAAATACCAAACTTCTTAGTCAAGCAAAGAGGTAAGTGATGTGGTAGAAAGAGGATGGGCTTGAAAGCCAGAAGTCATAGATTCTAGCTCAGTTCTGCTCCCCACCAGCTGTGTGACCTGGGCAACTGGCTCTCCTCTTGGGTTTAGCTTTCTCCATATATAAATGATCATACATAGAAGATGTCTGAGTGAGTAAATGAGTCAGTAAAAAGTCATGCATCATTTGAAAATCACTTACTGACGGAATCTGATGTGCAGGGGGTACACAGTTGAGCTAGATAAACCAACCCCTGACTTTGGAACTTGTATTCTCAGGGGGTGGGTACTCGGGGGTCAGAACATAAAATAATTAAATAGACTGTCAAATAGTGATTAAGTGCTCTGTTGAAGACAAAGCAGAGGGATGGTATAGACTAGCTGGATTGGGTTGGGTTGGGTGGTCTGATGATGGTGACTGGGTAGGTAAGGTTGGAATGAGAAGATAGAGAAAGCCACAGGTGACGCTGGGGAGAAACAATCCAGCCTAAAGGAACCACTAAGGCATATATGTGAGTTCGGTGTTCCATTAATTAAACACATATTTACTGTGTATCCCTCTGCTCTACCACAGGAATGGGAGGATGAACAGGAAACCCACAGGCTCTGCCCTCACTGCACTTGAAGTGGAAGAAAAGGACTATTTATTAAACAGATGATTGTGACACAGACTGATGGATGAGCACCAGGAAGATGAGCCGGAACTTGGGGACTTCTGGGAAAATATGACAAGAGACTCTAACCTAGCCTGGGAAATCTGGGAAGGCTTCCTTGAGGAGGTGCCCCTGAAGCTGAGTTCAGATTAAGCAACATCAAAGCAAAACAAAACAAGCCAGCATGGAATTTGAATTTGAATTTGAATTTGAACCGACCATTGGTCTACCTGCCCATGCCCACTCTTTGGCCACATTGGGATTCTGCTGGACCCAAAGTGATGTTGCAGAAAGTCTTTATTCAGTTGGAAGAAGCCCAGGACATCGCAGGAAAAATACATGAGATTCATTAAAGCATCAATAAAACATTTACACTGTCACATTATCACTTATTGCAGGGGTTCTCAAACTTGGGCTCACATCAGAATCCCCCTAGTGGACTTGGTTAAACAGTGCTGGCCCTGTACCCACCCTGGTTTCTGATTCAGTATGCTTGTGTGGGGTCTGAGAATTTGCATGTCTAATGAGTTCCCAGGTGATGGAGCTGCTGCTGGTCTGAGGACCATACTTCGAGAATAACTGACTTCGAAGGGGTGCTTGAGTCTCTGGGTAGGACTTTTAGGGCCATGGGAGTGTTTTCTAAAACTTCCTCAAAGCTGATGAAGGAGAAAAGAAAGAGCAGAGCTGGGTACAGGAGCTCCCAGGCCGGGACATCTGGGGCCCTTCCAGAAGGATCCTCTCCAGCCTGGTTTCCCCTTCAGACTTCTTGTAGCTAGTGGATCCCAAACAACAATACTTACCCTTGCTTTGGCATTTGTGTTCTAACATATAAATGCACCTAGAATTTTTCTTCTTTTCTGAGAGAAAGGTAGCAGGGTTTTACCAAACCAAATACACATACTCGAACACACATTTCAGCCTGGCCTCTTGGATAGTTTACCCTCAGTTCTTTTTCTCTCTCCCAAAGTCCATATTAATTCTCTGCTGGGTCAGCTCCCAAAGATGTTGCTGTCATAGCCTCTGGGCTCTGGACAATGTCCAGACAAACCTACTGGGCAGCGTGTGAGGGGAATAGAGCAGAGCAAGTCCCGGCTTTGCAGACACCTCACCCTGGTTCTGAATTCCTGACCAACCACGTAGCAAGGACACTTCATGGGAGCTGCCCAACCTCTCTAAGCCTTTGTAGAATGGTTGGGGAGGGGGAAGAGCTCCACAGGATTGTTGGGATCTTGGCCAGAGATTATGGATGTTAAGCCTGGGGGCATAGGAGGCGCCCAGCAGGTTAGGGACTCACAGCATTCTGTCATGTAAAGGGGTGCTGGACACAGAATTGCTGGCTCCAGGTCCATCACCCTCTCCCACGTGGCTTCCAAAATGCACAAGAGCGGCTGGAGGGGCCATCGCTCAGTGCTTACTAGCCCTCCTCTGGCATATTTCCAGGCCCTTGACATCTTTTGCCTGGATTATTATTTTTTTAATTAATTAATGTTTTACAGAATTTTTTTCATTTTTTACAATTTTTATTTTATTTATTTATTTATTTATGGCTGCGTTGGGTCTTCGTTGCTGCACGCGGGCTTTCTCTAGTTGCAGTGAGCAGGGACAACTCTTCGTTGTGGTGCGCGGACTTCTCATCACAGTGGCTTCTCTTGTTGTGGAGCACAGGCTCTAGGTGTGCAGGCTTCAGTAGTTGTGGCACACGGGATCAGTAGTTGTGGCTTGTAGACTCTGGAGCACAGGCTCAGTAGCTGGGCGCACAGGCTCAGTTGCTCCACGGCCTGTGGGATCTTCCCAGACCAGGGCTCGAACCCATGTCCCCTGAATTGGCAGGCGGGTTCCTAACCACTGCACCACCAGGGATGTCTGGCCTGGATTATCGTAATGGTCTGCAAACGACTGCTCTGCCTCCGGAGTGCCCATAAAATCCCTCTTCTGCCTCATCCAAGGGAACTTTTGTAAAGCAGAGGCCTGATCATGCCTCCAAAAACTCTTCAGAGTCTCTCCACCATCCAGAGCAGAGACCATGTCCTCAGCGCCTACAGATGGAGGTAGGAAATAAAAGTACCAGGACCATGGGTAGACAATGGGGAGCAGTGGGGATTATGGTGAACTGAAGCATAGCTGTCTAAAGGCATTCAAACTCAGAATTCTGTGAAATCCTCCATGGGCCAAGTACAGTTGTCCTGGCACTGAGTGTAGCCTTGGATTACCAGTGTGTGAGAGCTCACCTGGTGTACGAAGTGCAAGCTCCTTAGCCTGGCTTACAAGGATCAGCGTCCTCCTCCTTGCTCTGCCCTGACTTGAAATTCATACAACTGTCCAAATGTTCGCAGTTCCTCCACATGTGCTGGTCCTTAGCTCTATACTTTGATCAAGCCTAGAATGCTTTTCCCCTACTCTTCATGTGGCAAAATCCTGCTCATTGCTTAGAACTCAGTGCAAGCAACACCTCCTCCAGGAAGTCTTCTTTTCATTCACTCCTGGTTCTGCCAGATGGGTTATGCACCTTTTCCTGGGGAATTTGAATCAGCAATAAGACGACACAGTCTTATTGCCCAACGATATGTGGCTTTTTTCCATCGTTATACTCATCACATGGTACTATAATTATCTCTTTTGCATCTGCTTCTCCTGCTAAGGTGTAAACTCCTAAGATTAGGGACCAAGTGTTATTCACCTTTGTGCCTAATGAAAAGGAGCTGTTCACTCATTGTTTGATAAATGGATGATGGGAGGCAGGTGGTCTCCACAGTGGTGAGAAGTCTGAACAGTGGCACATTAGTGTACACTAATGTACACTAATGGGTACACATTAGTGTACCCATTAGCAACAGGCAGAAATTGGGAGAGGCACAGGACTGGTCATCCCTCTCTCCCTTCCCAGGATGAACATCACAGGAATGAATACAGAACAATGAAAGTAACAGAACTGAGGTGCAAGAATGCCCTTGACTTTATCTCTCAAACACTAAAGACTGTGTCGTCTTATTGCTGATTCAAATTCCCCAGAGAAAATCTGATTGTCCAGTTAAATCCCTTTACGCCCCATGGGACAGCTGCCCACACCAGACTAGCCCAAGATGCTGGCCAGGCTGCATGTTGGCTGCCTATGGTCAGGGGTCCTTCTTTGGTCCAATTGGGGCAGGATCATATGCAAGAAAACATGGCACCTTCCATGGATAGAACCTCTCCGAAGGGACTTTGAGTGTGGCAGGTGAGTTCTCTAGCTTGGGTGGTACAGGGTTCAGGACTGAGACTAGGGTAAAGCAAATGAGTTACCTAGGGTGCAAAATTTCAGGAGGGGTCACAGGGTCATGTAGGTGCCTCACTCACCTCGCTCTAATCCTAGTCCTGGTGGGTCTGATTTTCTGCATGACTTCAGGAATTCCCTGTCTCTCTGACCTTCAGTTTCTTCATCTGTAAAATCAAGAGGTCAAACTATTTGGCCTGTTAGGTTCTTTTTGGTTTTAGCACTCCTTTATACTCCCCCGGCTTTGGGGACAGCTCACCTTCCTCCATCATACCCACTGGACTTTCCCCCTTTGTCTGAGGGACCTGATCATCTCTTGATTAGCTGTCCTGGCCAAGCCTGGCTTGATGTCCAAGGGCCCAGCTCACCAGCCACTTCGCAAAGGCAGTCATGAAAGAAAACATAACATCTGTTCTGGGCTTTCACAGAGGACATGCTTCACATTCTTCCCCTCAAAGCAAAATGGATCAGCCTTGACCTGGGGTCAACCAGGGAGAAGTAATCCTCAGGGGGTGGGGTGCTATTCAGTGCTCAGATGAAGTCATTTACCACATGGTCATTGGTAGCCCTGAGGAATGAAAGGTATTTGCCTTTCCTATTAATCACTCAAAAAAGTTTGTGAACATCTTGGGTCAAATTGACAGTTTGCATCTTGCACACAAAGGGGCCTAAGGTTTGACTCCCACTTAGTAAAAGTCCATGTAGGTTTGTTCCTCTGAGGATAAGCCAGAGGACCACAGAGACAGGAAGGGGAGATAATGGGAAGGTGGGGAGAGGAGGCAAGAAGGCGTTATTCATCTAGTCCAATCTCAGATCCAATGCTTGAACCCAAACTAAGAGGGTTCCATCAGTCATCCTCCTCCAAAGACAGTTCATTTCACTGATGGATGGCAAATGTTATTAGAAATATCTTTTATAATGATGGGCCAAAGTATATCTCTTTGACACATCCATATATTAGTCAGTACGGAAGAGGAACAAGTCAATTTCTCACCCAAATATTTGCCCTTAAAGCATTTGAAGACACATCCTACTTGAATCTCCTATTCCCCATGCAAAAAAAAAAAAAAAAAATCCCTAGTTCTTTCAGTCTATCCTTATACAATATTTCCAGGCACCTATCCCCTCTGGCTCATCCTGACCCCCCTCTTCTGGGATCATAATGTATTGGTGACCTTCACACAGTGTGGGGTCAGACCACACATGGTTGTGCAAGAGTGCAGAGCAGATCAATCATCTCAACACACAGATGCCACTGGGTGATGACAGAGCCAGGAAAGAGCCCAGTTCTGTTGATTCCTAAGTATCTGGGGCAGATGGAGAGATACCAGTAAACCAGCGAGGGAGGGGACTAGCCTTTGCAACACGCAAATAGTTGCATGGAATTTATCATGTGGGTACCATCCCTGGGGGCTCCCGTGGACCACACATCTGCACAAAGCCAGCATGCCCATAGATACAGAATCCAGATCTGAGCAACCAGATGTGCTATCAGCCAATCAAACAGGTAACAATTCCATGGCTAATGTTAAAAAGCCGATAACACAGTGTAAAGGGAAGGCCTGGATGAAGACTCACACCTCCTTGATTTATATCCATGTTGCCTAAACTTTCTTCCTTTCCTTGATTACTAACAACCATGGAGATGCTTGGTTCCCTTTATACTACATTTCCAAGAAGTTCATACAATGTGTCAGCTCAGTTTCCCTGGCTTCCCTTATTCCAAAATTCTGGAACAATTAGTCCCTCATTTCATATGATACCAGATTTTTCATTCTGCTTTTAATGATGCTGTGATTTCTTCTTTAAGGTATATATTAGTTCCATGAATATTGCACAGTATTACTATGGTAATGGAAAGGACACTATTCTTGACTTATCCCAGTGGTTTCAGCTGCTACATACAATGACACCTCCCAAACTTTTACCCTGAACTATATCCTAAATCCTGCACTACATCTTTCCAATCGTACCTCTCCCTTTGGGGGTCCCACAGGTACTTGAAATTCATCATCTCTCCTCCCCACCCAGACTCTGAATAATCTACCATGATTAATGGTCCTGTGATCACTGCCAATCGGAGCACTGTGCTGCTGAGAGAGGAAATTCACATTTCTTGAGCATCCACTGTGAACCTTAACAACTGGGAGGTACAAATATTATCCCTATTTTATAGAGAAGGAGGCTGAGGTACACTGTCTTCTGCCCCATGCTTGATCCTTTAACAAATGCAGTGGGCTCTGCTTTCAAAGTGCATCCAGAATTCTAGTGCATCATACACATTTGAAACATAACTATCTTGTTTCCAGCAACCATCATCTCCTGCTGTGGTTATTGCAATAGCCCCTAACTAGGTCTCTCTGCTTCCATGTTTGTTCCTCTAAAACTGAACTTTGTAAAGTCTCCAGAGAGAAGTCTTCAAGTGATTCAGATAAACTCCCTGCTAAATTTCCATCTCACTTAAAATGATGTTCTTCTCACTGTCCTAGAGGACCTATGTAATCTGCCTCCAGTTCCTCTTGGAACTCACCTCTAACTGTGATTTCTCCCTCTCCCTGTGCTCCATCACGTAGGCCTCCCGGAACTGCCACAAACACAAGACACTCTTGCCAGAGGGCACTTGTACTTGTTTTTCTCTCCATCTGGATACACCTCCCCCAGATAGCCACATGGTTTCTCCCTCATTTCCTTCAGCATCCCGCTTAAATAGGACTGTATTCCCTGACCACCCTATGCATAATCTTTACACTCTGCCTTCTCCTCTCCTCACATGCTCATTTTCTTTTTCTTCCTGACACATCTACAGCCAACATATATATTCAATTTTTATTTGTTTGTTGTCCAGCTCCTCTCAGGAGAATATAAGCCTCATAAACTTTTATTCTTGTGACAAAATCTATTTTATCTTACATCAGGGGTCTCCAACCCCCGGGCCATGGACTGGTACTGGTCTGTGGCCTGTTAGGAACCGGGCCGCACAGCAGGAGGCGAGCGGCAAGCAAGCGAGCAAAGCTTCACCTGTATTTACAGCTGCTTCCCATCGCTCACATGGCTGCCTGAGCTCCACTTCTTGTCAGATCAGCAGCGGCATTAGAGTCTCATAGGAGCTCAAGCCCTACTGTGAATTGCGCACGCGAGGGATCTAGGTTGCATGCTCCTTATGAGAATCTAATGCCTGATGATCTGAGGTGGAGCTGAGGCGGTGATGCCAGCGCTGAGGAGCGGCTGCAAATACAGATTATCATCAGCAGAGAGGTTTGACTGCACAGGGACCATAATAAATCAACTGCTTGCAGACTCATATCAGAACCCTATCAGTGAGTGGCAAGTGAAAACAAGCTCAGGGCTCCCACTGATTCTGCATTATGGTGAGCTGTATAATTATTTCATTATATATTACAATGTAATAATAATAGAAATAAAGTGCACAATAAACGTAATGCACTTAAATCATCCTGAAACCATCCCCCTCCCTGCCCCAGTCCGTGGAAAAATTGTCTTCCGTGAAACTGGTCCCTGGTGCCAAAAAGGTTGGGGACCACTATATTACATCTAGTAGGCACTCAGTAAATAGCCAGTGAAAGAATGACTAAGAGGCAACTGGTAAAATAGGGAGGACCCGAGATGGTATGGGATTCAGAGACCGTCACCTACAAGAATTTTTGGGAAGGAGGAAGAAAATATGACCTGGAAGGATAGCACAAGGAAGGGAGTCATGAAGACTGACTTCAATTATTTGAAAGGCTGTCATGCAGAGTAGAAGATTTATTCTGAATTTTCCATAAGGTAAAACTAATACTACTGAGTAGCTCGCCAGGTGGACAAAAGGGGTGTGGCAGGCATTCAAGACAGAGAATTATTTGAGGACTGGGTTGATGCTGAGACATGGAAGGACATGGCTTGTTTGCTGAATGCCAGTTAGTCATGTGTAGCTGGAGGGGAGGGGTGGTAGATGAGGCCACAGAGATAAACTGGGTGGGTTATGTAAATATGTCATGTCATGAGTTTTGACTTTTATTGTATTTATTTATTAATTTATGTAAACATCATATGCTCCCCATTTCATGAGCACACATTCTGTTCTAGGTTCTCTACTGGGTCATGGGGATGAAAAGAATGGAATATAAAATCTCTGTCCTTAAAGGATAGTAATGGACATTAATAAGTTCCTAATGGCCTCTGCACATAACAGGTGCTCAAAAAATACTGGATGCCTGAATGCAGGCTAAATTTTTCTAGTTAACACTTATAACAATCCTGTGAAGCAAGTGAAATTTTACCCATTTTATAGGTGAGGAAACAAAAATTTAGAGAAGTTTTCTGTCCCATCTCTATAGAGTTGGTTAAAATTTGAGCCATCATTTAAACCCAGCTCTGTCTGGCATCAGAGTATTTTCCTTTTTTGCATTATGTCCTCTTGTCACCTCAAAGGAGCTCAGACTCTCATAAATGCCTTCATAGACCAGGGAAGTACAAAGAGGAGGGATGGATCTACTATATACATCCAGGAGAGTTTTGAGGGGGACCCTGAAAAATGAGTGAGACTCTTTAATCTCCTTGCCCAAATAGTTACCAAGTACCTAGAATGTTCCCAGAACTGCCTTGCTACCAAACCCTGGGAAGCAAGGGTCACCAAGATTGAATGTTGCAGCCTTGGGTTGTACAGTCTGGGGTTAGAACACCAGCTTTCCCCTTGATTAGCTCTGTGATCCTGGGCTATCAATCTTGTTAACTCTCAGTTTCCTCATCCATAAAATGGGTATTAAAAATTGTACATCCTTCGACATCACTACAGATCCTATGGCTATTATAGGGAAATAAAGGAGTACTATGAACAACTCTATACCTACAAATTCGACAACCTAGATGAAATAAACCAATTCCATGAAAGACACAACTTGCCAAAACTCACACAAGAAGAAATAGATAACCCAAACAGGCCAATGTCTATTAAAAAATTGATTCAATAATTAATAACCTTTCAAAACAGAAAGCACCAGGCCCAGATGGGTTCAGTGGTAAATTCTACCAAACATTTTAAAGAAATTTTACTAAATCTCTGCAATCTCTTTCAGAGGATAGAAGCCGAAGGCATACTTCCTAACTTACTCTATGAGGCTAGCATTACCCCAATATCAAAAACAGACAAAGACATTATGAGAAAAGAAACCTACAGACCAATATCTCTCATGAACATAGATGTAAAAATCTTCAAAATATTAGCAAATTAAATCCAACAATATATAAAAAGAATTATGCACACAACCAAGTGGGATTTATCCCAGGTAAGTAAGGCTGGTTGAACATTAGAAAATCAATTCATGTAATCTGTTACATCAACAAGCTAAAAACGAAAAATCACTTGATCATATGATCATATCAATAGATGTAGAAAAGGCATATGACAAAATCCAACAACATTCATGATAAAAACTCTTAGTGAACTATGAATAAAGGAGAACTTCCTCGACTTGATAAAGAATATCTATGAAAACCCCACTAATATCACACACGATGAGAAACTCAAAGCTTTCACACTAAGGTCAGGTACAAGACAAGGACGCCCCTCTCACAACTCCTTTTCAACATCACACTGGAAGTTCTAGCTAATGCACTAAGACCAGAAAGGAAAAGAAAATAACAGGTATGCAGACTGGGAAGGAAGAAATAAAACTGTGTTTGTCTTCAGATGACATGATCATCTAAGAAAATCTGAATTAGCAAAAATCTCCTGGAACTAATAAGTGATTATTACCAGGTTGAAGTATACAGGTCAATATATAAAGGTCAATTGCTTTCCCACAACCAGCAATGAACAAATGGAATTTGAAAGTAAAATTATAATACCATTTACATTAGCACCCCCAAAAATGAAATACTTAGGTATGAATCTAACAAAATATGGACGAAATTTATGTGATTAAAACTACAGGTCTCTGATAAAAGATATTAAAGAAAAACCAAATATATGCATAGGAAGAATCAGTATTATCAAAATACTGATAAGTGTCAAGTTCTTCACAACTTGATCTGTAGATTCAATCTAATCCCAATCAAAATCCCAGCAAGTTATTTTGTGGATATTGTCAAACTATTTCTGAAGTTTATATGCAGAGACAAAAGGCCCCAAATAGCCAACACAATATGGAAGGAGAAGAGCTGGAGGACTAAAACTACCCAACTTCAAGACTTATTATATAAAGCTACAGTAATCAAGACAGTGTGGTACTGGTGAAAGAATAGACAGATCAGTGGACAGAGTAGAGAGCCCAGATATAGACCCACATAAATATAGTCAACTGATCTTTGACAAAAGAACAAAGGTGATATAATGAGAAAATTTAGTCTTTTATACAAATGGTGCTGGACCAATTAGATGAACACATGAAAAAAAAAAAATGAACCTAGAGGCAGACCTTATACCCTTCACAAAAATTAACTCAAAATGGATCACAGACCTATATGTAAAACTTAAAAGTATAAAACATAGAAGATGACATAGGAAAAAAACCTAGATGTGGGTATGATAATGCCTTTTTAGATATAACACCAAAGATATGAACCATGAAAGAAATAATCATTAAGCTGCACTTCATTAAAATTAAAAACTTCTGCTCTGTGAAAGACAATGTCAAGAAAAGGAGAAGATAAGCCATGACTAGGAGAAAATATTTGTAGAGGACACATCTGATAAAGGACTGTTATCCAAAATATATAAAGAAATCTTAAAATTCAATGACAAGAAAACAAACCTGATTAAAAAATTAGCTAAGAACTTAACAGATGCCTCACCAAGGAAGACATATAGATGGCAAATAAGCATATGAAAAGATGCTCCACATAATATGTCAACAAGGAAATGCAAATTAAAGCAATGATATACCACTACATACCTATTAGAATGGCCCAAATCCTCAACACTGACAACACCAAGTGCTGATGAGGATGTGGAGCAACAGGAACTCTCATTCACTGCTGGTGAACCTGAAAAATAGTGCAGCCACTTTGGAAGACAGTTTAGCAGTTTCTTACAAAACTAAATACATTTAGCAATAACAGTCGTTGAAAACTTATGTCCAAACAAAAACCTGCGCAAAGATGTTTATAGCAGCTTTATTTATAATTGCCAAAACTTGGAAGCAACCAAGGTGAATGGATAAATAAACTGTGGTACATCTAGACAATGAAATATTATTCAGTGCTAAAAATAAATGAACCATCAAGCCATGAAAGGAAACTTAAATGCATGATACTAAGTGAAAGAAGCCAATCTGAAAAGGCTTATACTGTATGATTCCAAATATACGACATTCTGGAAAAGGCAACACTATGGAGACAGTAAAAAGATCAGTGGTTGCCAGAAGTTGGGAGGGGTGGGGAGGATGAATAGGTAGAGCACAGAGGATTTTTAAGGCAGAGAAAGTACTATGTATAATGTTACAATGATGGATATATGTCATTACACATTTGTCCAAACCCATAGAATGTACAGTACCAAGGGTAAACTATGGATTTGGGGGTAATTATGATGTGTCAATGTAGGTTCATCGACTAAAACAAACATACTGCTCTGGTGGTGGACGTTCATAATGGAGGAGTCTGTACATGTGTAGGGGCAGGGGGTTACGTAAGACATCTCAGTACCGTCCCTTAGTTCTGCCGTGAACCTTAAATCACTCTAAGAAAATAAAATCTTAATGAAAAAAATGTACCTCTCATAGGAGGTCATTAGGGAATTCAGTGACATAAATCATGTAGAATATTTAGCAAAATTCCTGGCACAAAATAAGCGATCAATGACTCTCAGCCTCGGGATAATGAAGGTAATGATGATGAGGCTATTCTGGCTCCAGCTGACAAAGCCAAAGACACGTCTGGCTAATAACGTCAGCTTAGAGGCTTCTAATCAGAAAATATTCAGAAAAAAAGCTGGGACCCCATTCTTCACAGCCCCACAGTGAGAAGTGCTGCACCTTAGGTAGGGCAAGGAGGAAGATAAATTGCTCTCCAGCCCATAGTGCTATAAAACCCAAGAAAGTTTTGTTTTTGTTCTGTTCTAAATCCTTTTTAAATTAATTCTTTTAAGGAAGTAGTATGACATTTGCCTGGGGTCTAATCAGAATGCCTATAAATGTATATATTCGAGAACGTTAATACAAAACACTTTTCACAATTCCCTTTGCTTTGGGGATGCTGATCTGCATTTTGTGTAAGTCTCGGCTGTGCTCTAGGCGGCTGCCCTAATATTTCTGCTGAGACAGGCAGGGTCCACCCACCCAAATGCATTTCATCTAAGTGTGATTTGGTCTGGGACATCTCGGTAATCAGGGAAGGCAAAGCAGATTGAAAGCATGTGAGCAGCCAGTTTCCCAATGAGCTGAAACAGGCTCTGTTGATAGAAACCACTCCACACAGGGCACGGGTGGGAGGTGGTGAGGGAGAGGGAGAGAGGGAAGCCCGGGGTCAGGTTGTGATGAGGAGGTAGGAGTCCGGTCAAGCCCGGGGTCTGTCTGGGATGCCAGCCATGAGAAAGCAAGCTTCACCACAGCTGTCTCAGCTATGGAGTAACCCCACATATTCATATTTCAAAACTCATTTCCTAGGGGGGATTTTTGGGAATTCACAACATGTTGTTAAGGTCAGAAAATCTTTGGGCCTTGGTATTCTTCTCCCAGAACTCTATAATATTCAGTATGAGGAAAACCCAAGAAATGACCCACTCTAACTTGAGAATCTAATATGTGCTTTTCTTCATTTTTCTCTAATTATCACAGAAGAGATTACTAAGGTTCAGAGAGGAGCAGTAATTAGTGTTTGAAGACCCGAATGTCCTAAAGGGCCCTGGGAATCTATTGGGGAGCAGAGAAGGAGGGAGATCTCCGTTTATGTCACCTTCTAAGTTGTGAGCAGGGCACTGGGAACTGAGACAGGAACGTGGGCAGCCAGATCATTCTGGCGAGTTCCGCTTCAGTTCAGAAGGCTGTTCCAGGTTCCCTCAGGGGTGATTTTAGAAGCCCCACAGGACTTCCCAACTGAGATAAGGAAGGAGAGGTCATCCCTATTCCCTTGAAAATGATTCCGCCAAGCCCATCACATCAACCTTCTGGACCAGTGAGCCAAAGAATAATAATACACATTCAGTCTTCTAGAGGGAAAGTGTCATCACTTACCCTCATTTTTATTGTACTGGAAGTAGGTTTGCCAGATAAAATATAGGATGCCCAGTTAAATTTGAAATTCAGATAAATAATGAAAAAGTGTTTGGTATAAGTATGTCCCAAATGTTGCATGGGATAGACTTATACTTAAAAAAAAATTTACTTGTTATTAGAAATTCGAATTTAACCAGGTATCCTGTATTTTTATTTGCTTAATCTGGCAACTCCTTCCACAAGTCACTAGATAACTTCTTACAAGTGTCCTCTTGCAGGGGGTGGGAGGTAGCAGGACATAGCACAACTTGCTATGGAGATGGGGATGATGATAAAATATGCCACTGAGGGGTAGTGAGCCTCCTGTCACTGAGGCTTCACTTGGTAGTTCCCATACCTTCCTTGTACCCTTAACCCCTCACTCTTCAGCTCCTGGGGAAAAGAGCATGGACCCTGAGCCAACTGCTTGGGTTTGAACGCTGGTTCCACAAATTGTTAACTGTATGACCTTATATTAAGTAATGTAACCTCTCTGTGTGTTTCTAGGTTTCTCATTTATGAAATGGAAACAATAATAGCAGTTCCCTTAAAAAGTTGTTTTGGGGGCTTCCCTGGTGGCACAGTGGTTGAGAGTCCGCCTGCCGATGCAGGGGACACGGGTTCGTGCCCCGGTCTGCGAAGATCTCACATGCCGTGGAGCGGCTGGGCCCGTGAGCCATGGCCACTGAGCCTGCGCATCCAGAGCCTGTGCTCCGCAACGGGAGAGGCCACAACAGTGAGAGGCCTGCGTACGGCAAAAAAAAAAAAAAAAAAAGTTGTTTTGAAGCTTAAAAGTACTTAGATCAGTTCTTGGCCCATGGGAAGAAATAAATGTTAATCATTATCATTCTTCTTCTTCTTATTCCTCGGTAACTGTATATAAAAGGAGTTGGGCCGGTGAACGTCCTGTTGCCACATCAAAGCTGGGGCAGAATTTTGGATCACAGAAGCCTTTGTAGAACCACTGTAGTTCAGAGAAGACAAAGGCTTTGTGGACATTTAGTGCCATCATCTTGTTTTACAGGTGAGGAGAAAACTCAAGGCAGAGGGGACAAACGGCTGGCTCCAAGCTTCACAGGTGGTCGATGGTAAGGTCTTGGCTGAAAAGGCAGATATAGATCAAAAGAAAGCAAAGGAATTGAGCTAATGGTGGAGAGCCTTTTTGCTAGAATCATAGAATTACAGGGTCATAGAGCCACCACGAAAAGCCATGGCAAAATTTACACGAGGGTCAGCCCAAGGCGAGCCACTGACTCGAGTCTGGTGTTGATGATTCCTCTTCCAGTTTTGCCCTGATGTTTGCTACGTGTCTTTTGTAAAGTTCTCACCTTCTCTGGCCTTCGGTGTCCCATCTGTCCAACAGAGATAATCATCTTAGCTCTGTGTGCTTCCTAGAGCTATTGCAAAACCTTTGGAAGGAATGACACTCTGGCCACCTCCCAAACACTCACTAGCCCACTTTGCCCTTTTGGCCTCTCCCCAGCTCATCAGAGTGCTGCCTTCCTTCACGTCCTTGGCTTCTGGCCCTCAAAGGCCTGGGGTATCTGGGCCTCAGCTGACTGATGACCGGCAGATTCCAGTAGGTGGGGTAAGGGTGGAGACGGCTCCTTCTTGCTGGTTTACATTACCCATCAGCCTAGATTTAAGCCATGCAAAGACAGCCTCTGAGCTCAGCTCTCAAGCAACACTTCTTGAATTGAGCAGTGACTTTGCTAAAAAGCAAGTCTGATCTTGACACTTACCAACCTAACACTTGTGTATAGGTGTTAAACTGGTCCCCGCCCACACTGCTGTTTATTACTTTTTACCCAGTTACCTCTGATCAAATCCATTCTTTAATGGCCGCTGAGAGGTCCTTCTAAACTAAAATGTAATGAAGACAAATATTTGCTTAAAACCCATCATCCACTGCAGAGATTTCTTTTTTTAAGTTCATGGATAGGCTTCAGCAAATTTTTGAACACCCTGAAATGCACACCATATTCTGCTTGTGTGCACATTAACTTTGATCAGATTCTCAGAGGGCTCTGTGACATCTCTCACGTTGCATTATGCACCCCTCCCCCCCTGAAAACGTTTTCAAACTTCTGCTCCACAGTATAAAGTCAAAACTCTTTAATGTGTAGGGCATGCAAAGCCCTTCATGATATACCAACTTCATTTTGAAGTCTCTTGATCAATTGCCCAAACACATCATACTATTCCTCACCTCCTTGCTTTTGCTCAAGGTCTGCCCTCTGACTTGAACATCTTCTCCTTCCTATCTCTCCTGCTGATCCCCCTCACCTGGTTGACTTCTACTTAACTATTATAACTCAATTCAAGAGTTTCCTCTTCCAGAAAGCTTCCTCTGACCCTCTCCATCACCCCACGCTGGAGGAGACGTCCCTCCCTGGACTGTCACAATGCAGATGCATCAACTTCTCTAGAATTGCACTATTCACACTGTGCTCCCATAAAATGAAAGGTCTTTGAGGATAAGACTGTGTCTCGCTCACCCTTTCCCTCCTCTCTTTCCCTAAAGCCAGTGGTCCTCTGGGACCAGCAGCAACTGCATCACCTGGGACCTTGCTAGAAATACAAGTTCTCAGGCCCCACGCCAGACCTACTGAATCAGAAACTCTGGGAGTGGGGCTAGCAAGTTGTGTTTTAACAGGTCTTCCAGGGGATTCTGATGCCCACTCAAGTCTGAGAAACACTGACCTGGAGAGACTCTCCTATCTCTTGCCTGGTCTACTGGGACAAGCTCCTCACTGAGCTTCGTCATCTGTTACTTTCCAATCCATTCTCCACACTACAGCCAGATTACTTTGTTGTAACATGTAAGGGCCCTGCTCAAAAGCCTTAAGTGGCTTCCTTTTGCCCTTAGAATTAAAGTCAGATACCTCACCATGGCCTACAGGGTCCTCCATGATCTGGCCTTGCTTTTTTACTCCAGCCCACCCTGCATTCCCCCTCCATTAATTCTCTACCACCAGGCCCACTGGCTTGCTTTAACTTCTCAGACCAGCAGTCCCTTCCTGTCTCACTCTATATGCTGGGGCCACAGGGAGAAGAACACGAGTGAGTCACCTTCTCTGCCGTTGAGAAGGGGCAGTCCAGTAGGAGAGACAGATATGGACACAAATAAACATTTAGATTACAGGAAGCAGAGGAACAGAGTTAAGTACGTGGTACAGAAGCAGCCAAGATTAATGCCATTTGGGGACTCCTTTTCTGTGGCCATGTCTAAGTGTTTCTAAAGCTCTAAGGGGTAGGTTTTCCCATTTGAACATTCCAGCCCTAGTCATTCCATTGCCCTGAACCTCAGTCCCCAAATCTGTACGATAGGGGCGTGGGAAGGGGCACATCAGGATGCACGAAGAGCCCACCTGAGCACAGGGCAGGCCAGGCCTGCCGTAGGGGCTCGGCAGTGTAATGGTTCTCCCTTATTTCTGGAGTAGAGTCAAGTTTATATTGTGGGGAGACCTGAGCCTCGGCGGAAAATTAAGTACATCCTGAAAAAAAAAAATGAGTTAAGGAGCAAGCTTGAGGTTAGGCCTAAAGAGAAAGGAAATTTCCCCTCCACGTTGAGAAATGTCCCTCCTGTGGGTGTGGTAGCGAATGTGAAAGTGGAACCTCCCTCCTGGCCCCTGCACTTACCAGAAGGGGCAGTGAGGCTTGTGAAGGCCTTACAGAAAGAGCAGCAGCTGAACAGGAACTGGGGTGCCGGTTCTGGGAAGCTGGGGGCTTCTGGGGCAGAGCCCAGAGGCCCAGTGTTTACAAAGCCCAGAAGCACCTGCCCCCAGACTGTGTTAGACACAGAGCAGGTCGCGTGGAGCTCTTGGCACCATCCCCAGAGCTGGAACGTTGGAGAGAAAGCCAGGATCACTTCTCCAGGACTCGGAGCTCCCAGCTTTCCAGACAAACAGCCCAGCTATGGACACCGGGAGGAGGTGGGGGACATAGAACAGGTTGAGTGGGTTAGATATTCATGTATTCATTTATTTATTCATTCATTCACTCTGAATTTCTCCATCTTTAAAATGGGAAAAGGAATTCCTTTGTTCTCTACTTGGAATGCATATAGTGGGGAAGGGTGGAGGAAGGGTTCTTATAGAGATCCAATGAGAGAATAAATTCAGTCATCATTTCATGTACACTAAGTAAGCACTTGCTATAATAAAAATAATAATGGACACTTACGGAGTGCTACTTTAATCCTTACAACCACTCTCTGAGACAGCTGCTGTTATTTCCACTTACAGATGAGGAAACTGAGGCTCAGAGAGAGAAATGTGCCCAGATCACATGGCTAGTCAGTGGTGGAGCTGGGATTTGAACACGAGCAGACAGGTGACTGGTCCTGTGCTCAGAGCCACAAACAGGGCCTACATCTTATCTCCTGCACTAGAGTGGGGGATCTTCAAGGTCAGGAATGGTCATCTATTAACCTCTGAATCTGCAGTGCCTAGGCCACAGCCCAGGGTGTCGTAGCTGATCACAAAGTGTGGGTGGGCAGCTTGAATATCTATAAAACAAGGTGAAATGAAGCAATCTGGTAGGCAGACAGGGAAGCAAATGGCACAGTGATGTAACAGGTAGGTCCCTACAAAGGACTCCCTGGAGTTTGTGCTGGGTCAGTGTATACCAGTCAGGGTATCAGTGGCCCATCAATTTATTTATATTTAGAGGAGGGCTTATCTGCAAGGATGTAGATGTAGAAGAATCGCAAGGGAGAGTATAGCAGCTTAGTGGCTGCTGAACTTTTCCCACAGGAGAGGGAGAGTCCTGGAGAGTGGACCAACTTAGGAGAAGCAGCGAGGGACACGGCCAGCTCCAGTGCCCTTGCAAGGAGGGAATCATTCCCTCTCTCCTTCTGGTCTCCTTCTGAAACTCCCAGTTGGCCAAGAACCCACTGATGCCGTCCGCACAGATCGATCTCCTGGGCACAGAACAAACGGGGAAAGCTGGAGTATGGGTCTAAAAGGGAAAACAAAAGATATTCTGCACAGATGGGAAGGAGGTGCAGGTGTTTACTGGAAAGGAGAGCTGGAAAGGACATCCTGTCGAGGGAAAGGATGTGCAGTCACATTGTCCGGAAGGCTTGGAATACTTTGGTATATCAAAGGCATTGGGAATGAGAGATGGAGTGGTAGGAAATAAGATTAGAGAGAGAGGAAAGGACTGGGTCATGGGGAGATAAAGCAGGGGACTCTATTCTGCAGCACTGAGGAACCATGAAGGCATTTAAGCAAGGAAGTGACTAGCATGTATAAGTTTAACATATTATTATTAATATTATATAAACACTTAAGGTGCCTGATACAAGATAGATGCTTTGCAAATGGTGGCTAACTACAGCGGCCATTCCCCAGTGAGAAAGCAGACTCTAAGAAATTAAGGAGGGTCGGGCCATATTGCAAGAGCCTGGTCTTGCCAGAGTTCAGCTGCGGTTCACTCTTGATTTCTGTCCTGTAGGATGAAGCCGGCGTGATTGGCTGCATGAAAGTGAGCTCTGTCTCTCTGCCCCATACGCAGGGTTTCCCCCCCATCAGATAAGCCCTGTGTAATCTAAATCCATTTTGATCTCAACAGAGATCTGTGTATACATGCACACACTTAGAGCCATGGGCTGCAGATCTGCTTGTGATTTGAGCCATGTTATCAATGCTTGTGAGGGTAAACTTGGGAGATCAAAGCTATCCAGGTCGGAAAGGCTAATACTGAAATTCCAGACTTGCAGGCACAGCTCTGAAATTCCATGGCTCAGAATCAAGTTCCCATACAAAATCAAATCAAACATTTGCCTGACAGAGTTGTAGGGCTCTGGAGTGTGGGTGGGGTTTGCATTTAGGAGAAATTGGGGGCCCGCCCGGAATGGAATTCTGTGAAATTCCGGCTGAGGGTAGTCTTTCGGTTAAAAGCTCTGTGTGACCCTAGTTGGAGTAAATATATTTTCGTGGCCCAGCTTTAATATCACAGAAATGTTTACAGTCTTTGGAAATAATACATTCTGCTGCTCTCAAGAGGTAAGACCTGGAGATACCACCATTTACCTTGCAAGGTAATATGAAAACTAGAGATAATGGACATAACTTTCTGAAACATAATAGGCTCTTAACACAAGGAGCTGTTTTTATAATTGACCCTGCTCTTACCGTTCCAGCCCCTTCACCACCGCAAACACGCCAACAAATACACTACTTTGCAGATACCAAACCATCTTTGTCTGCTAACCCCATTCACTTCAGTAAACCTTTGGAGAGTGCCTTTCACATGCTAGGTAGAATGTAAGGCTTATTTTGAGTGCAAAGGTGAAAAAGATGGCACCTGAAGGAGATCAGTCTGGTCTTGGGTGGCAGATACACTCAACTACTAGTTATAATACAACGCAGATGACGTAGAAGTGGGATATACCCAAGTCTGTGAATTCACAGGTAACAGAAAGAGTCATTCATCCTAGTAGCAATGGATTAGCTTTTGTGGATGAGCTGGACCTCCAACCCTTTCCCTAATGTAGTGTAATAAATAGCACTGGATCTCAGAAACATAGGTTCAAATCCGGTTCTGCCACTTTTTGAGCTGCGTTATCTGGAGCATAACCTCACTGAATCTCAATTTCCTTGTCTGCAGAATGGGGATAATTATAGGATCTACCTCATAGAAGTGTTGGAAGAAATAATGAGATATCCATGTAAGGCACTTAGCACTGTTCCTTGTAAAGCTAACACAGAGTAGATTATTAAGCTACCATCATTTCAAAAAGGAATTTAACCTTTCATCTTGAAAATGTAACATCCCTTCTTATTGTGCTGACATACAATCAACTTCATTATATCTTACATCCATGTAATTCTTTTAACAATTTTATAGTAAGTTGAAACATACACAGTTGCCAATATTTGACCAATTTTGACCTATAAAATGGCAACTTCATAATAGCTTTTGTTTTTTTGGTCTTTTTTTTGTTTTTTGTTTTGCGATACACGGGCCTCTCACTGTTGTGGCCTCTCCCGTCGCGGAGCACAGGCTCCGGACGCGCAGGCTCAGCGGCCATGGCTCATGGGCCCAGCCGCTCCGTGGCATGTGGGATCTTCCCGGACCGGGGCACGAACCCGTGTCCCCCGCATCAGCAGGCGGACTCTCAACCACTGCGCCACCAGGGAAGCCCCATAATAGCTTTTGAAAGCACCTTCTCCTGCAATGTCTCATTTGATCTCTACAAGAATTTCGTGAGTGTGTTGGCACCTGTGGGATGTCCTCCCACGGTCCTTTTCTAAAAGCTTCTCCTCTCCCAGTTCACACGGACGCTGAGACACCATCATGTTCAATGGCCGCTGCTGTTTGCCAAGGCTAAGCATATGGCCTAGTTGGACCGAACAGTTTCTTCTCTGAGATTTTTTTTTTTCTTGTCTGAGAAGAGTCCTAGAGACTTTTGCTAGCCTTTCTCCAGTAACTGAAATTGTTCAGTATTAAACTCTGGAATAGTTGGTGGCTCTGTTTTCTACCATTCATTTAACTAATTAGCATACCTTGAACACCTTCTATGCTCCAGGCACTGTGTTGGGGGCAAGGGATTAACAAATGGATAAGATCCTTTCCCTCAATTAACTTTATTGTACTTGAAGAGACTGAAACTAAGTGAGAAAACAAATCAGTTATGGCCAAGTGTGGTCAATGCTGTGCTGGGAGTATGCGGAAAGAGCTAGGCTACATCGACAGAGGAGGCTGCAACCAATACACTGATAGCTGCAGAGAAAACATCGGAGGAAACAGTAGTGGGATTTCAGTCCTTGGTTCCAGCAGCCTCTGAGGCCATGCTCTCTTGCTCTCCTCCCAGCACCTTAGTTATTCAGCTTTCCTTGGATCTCATGTTCTAGTTGAATTCAGTTCAGCTTCTATCATGTGCGATCAGAAGGACCCATTGTAAAATATAGCAATCTAGATGGGAGCATTTATTCTTCTCCCTGTAAAAATGAAACAGGTAAGGGTATGTTTGGAAAAGTGGGTCTGAAACCTAAGCCACGCAAATCCTTTTTGGATATGTAGCTTAAGTACAAATCATAAATAACTAATGTAATCTGGGACATTGCATGAGATTAAAGAAACAATTCATCAACTTTAGTTGGGTCATTGCTCTCATCACCATCTTTGATAGCTTTCTCGTGTTCAACATTATGAAAAGATTGATAGGATCAGAGTATCTGGAAAAAGATCAGAGTATCTGAAAAGAACTTTAAGGATCATGAAATCAGAACTCATTTTACAGATGTGGAGATGGAGGCCCAGGGCAGATACATGACATGTTCAAAGTCACATAGCTTGAAGGCAGCCGGGTTAGAGTTGAACACAGGACTCCTGACTCTCAGTCCATGTTCAGGCTAGCATTGACTCATTCATTCACTCATTCAAGAAACATTTTGAGTGTCTATTATATGTCAGGCCCTGTTCTAGGTGTTGGGGTCCCAGTGGTTTCTGCCCTTATAGTTTCATTCTAATTGGGGGAAGACAGACAATAAACAAATAAATAGAAAATCTCACGGTACATGTTAGGAAGAACCTAAAACATGATAATATGAGAAAGTATAGGGGGAGGAGTCATGTTATTCTAAATCGAATGGTCGGAGAAGTCTTCTCTGAAGATGTGCTCTTTAAATCAGGATCTGAATGGCTGGAGGAATCGGCCATGTGAAGATCTGAGGGAAGAGTATTCCAAAGAGAGGCGACAGTTGGTTCAAAAGCCCTGAAATTCGAATGACTTTACTTATTCAAAGAACAGAAAGAGGAATAATGTGCCTGAAGCACAGTGAGAAAAGGGGGATTAGGGGTTGATATGAACTGAAATTGGAGAGGTCAGCAGGGGCTAGATTGTGGCTTTGGGGGCCAAAGTAAAGCACTGGCTTCTTATCCTAAGTGTAACAGGAAGCTATTTGGACAGGTTTAAAGACAGAAGCAAAATGATTTAATTTCGAAGGTCAACAACTGCCGAGTAAACCTGAAAAAGAATCAGTAGAAAACCTTAGAGGGCAGAGGCCATGGACAGCTGCTCAGTTGCTACACAGCTGGTTATCTGGTCCCCTTATTAGGCTGTGGAACAGCCTAAGAAGTAATAATCACCATGATAGCAAACCACAGAGAGGTAGCCAGAAACGGCCAAGAGGTTCATCCCAGCATTAAAAGTTACCAGGTCAAACCCCACCTGGGGATGGACATTCCATCCATTGGACCAGGAGGGGCATTCCAGGCAGAGGGAAAGCATGTGGTCCAAAAGCTCAGAGATGGGAGCAACCCAGTGAGCTGGGGAGAGAAAGCAGGGGCCCTCAGACAGCATTTCATTTTGTAGGGGAGAAGTAGGTGTAAGGAAATATCACCATGTGAACAAGCGAGGAGGAACAACAGACTGATTCATCCATTCATTCATTCATTCATTTATTCAAACAAATCCTTATTGAGCCCAGTCTTCATGTAAAACTGTTCTAGGTACAAAGACATAACAATGAACAGAACAAAGATCCTGCCTGCAAGGAGCTCACATTCTAGTAGGAAAAGACTGACAGTAAATGAGAAATGTAACCATATGTCAGGAGCAGGTAAGTACTGTGGAGAAAAATAAAACAGTGTGTGTGTTTTGTCTGGGCATTTTGTTCTCTGCCCAGAGGGGCCTGGCTTACAGAGTAAGCAGGAGAGAAACGCAGTCCTTGCTCTGCTCATCTAGCTCTGCCCAGCGGCTGGCTGCTTCCACCCTGAGGAAGCCTTCTTGCTCTTTCTTGGCACAAATCACTGGGGTTGAATGTACAAGGGCAGGGGAGGGGAGGATGAAGTCGGAGAGGTAACAGGGCCAGGTCGTGTAGAGCCCTATAAGCCATGTCAGAATCTTGGGTTTTACTCTGAGTGTGATGTGTTTGCTAGAACAATGGGAAGGAAGGCACAGGGAGAGGTGCCCCATGTTTGTTCCCAAACAACCCTACTTCATTCACCTGTCCCTGCCCCTGCCCTGCTTTGGCTAATACGTCCTCTGCAGGTAGATAAAGAAATCAGAAACTTTCTCTCTCTAAAGAGACATCTACCAAACGTCCAACTCTCTTTTAGTCCCTTTACAGAAACCCCTCCAGAAATTTTTGAGTTTGATGGGGAGAGGGGTAAACCTACTATTTCCTTCAAACCTAATAGCATCCAAGTTAACCCCCTCTATCCCCAAGGTGGTCTTCTTGGTGGGAGGGCTCCAGGATGAAAGAGGAGATGCCAAGGAACTTGGTCTTGGATCTGCCCCTGTCTGTCTGTGTCCCCTTGGGTAAGTCAGTTCCCCTCTCTATGGGTGAGAGGAGAGTCGTAGCCATATGGGGGCTCAGACTTCACTCTCTCTAAACTTATTTCCTACTCTAGTATTCCCTGAAGCCCCATCATTCCTTTCCTTTTCAAAGGGCCGCCACCTTCAGGCTTTGAAAGGTGTACACTGCTGAAAACAAGGAGTAGGAGGTTCAGGGCGGAGAGGGGAGGCAAGGCTGGGCGAGTGAAGGGCGAGGCTGGCTGGTCCCACACCATGGAGGCTGGGCAGCTGGAGCATGCGGTCCCTCTCGGTGACTTGGGGCAAGTACTAGCTCTCTGTGCAGAGGGGGCTCTGACAGGCTAACGCAATCCAGATGTGCACCAGAGCGAGCAGAGCCTATTACAGAGTGTTGTGAAACGGCCCAGGGGAGGTAAATAAGCAAAAACAGCCCAGTTGCCTAGCAGCATGTACAACCAAACAAGCCCCAGCTCAGTTGGCACTGGCAGGGGCGGGACTGCTCTCTGCAGTGGGGAAGAAAGAACAGGGAGGGTTTGAGCCTGATGGGGGCCTGTTCCCCAGCGGCCCCGCCCCACTCCCAACAGGCAGCTCCTGCTCTCAGGGGGGCCTTTGCACCCAGCCAGCCCCACAGGGCTGGGGAACTGAGATGAGGGAGGGACTGGGCCCACTGCTAAGAGCTGTGCTCTGGTGTGTCCACCAGGCCAGGGAAGAGGGGGACCACAGCTACAAAGATCTATTAAAGCTGTGCTGTGAGGGCTTCCCTGGTGGCGCAGTGGTTGAGAGTCCGCCTGCCGATGCAGGGGACACGGGTTCGTGCCCCGGTCCGGGAAGATCCCACATGCTGCGGAGCTGCTGGGCCCGTGAGCCATGGCCGCTGAGCCTGCACGTCCGGAGCCTGTGCTCCGCGATGGGAGAGGCCACAACAGTGAGAGGCCCGCGTACCAAAAAAAAAAAAAAAAAAAAGCTGTGCGCTGTGTGCCCACCTGTGCTTTACACGCCACATATTTCTTGAGTATCTACTTTGTCCCAGGCACCACGACTGACCCCAGGGATAGACAAAAAGGAACAGAGACACCCTGCTCTCCACCTATGGGAAGAGATATTGAATGAGGAATCACATAATCAAATGCATGATTATAAATTGTGATAAGGACTATGAAGGAAGAGAAGCACGAGACCATGAAAGAGGGGGTTGGATTTAAACAGAGCATTCAGGGAAGGCCTCTCTTAGGAGGACAAATTGAGACTTAAAGGATGAGTAGGTGTTAACCAGGTGAAAAGAGGGGAAAGGGAATCCCAGGAGGCTGGAACAGCAGGTGAGAGATCCCTGAGGCGGGAGAGAGCCTCTGCTTAGGAGGCAATGACAGAAGGGAGAGTGGGCCTGCAGAGGAGTCTGGAAAGGACTGGTGAGTGGAGAGGTAGGCAAGGGCCAGATCACAAAGGCCCTTACGTGATAAGGATGGGTGTTTAATTCTAAGTGCGGTGAGAAACACTTGGCATTTATTTGTTGATAACCTTGGGGAGAAGCTCTAATGATCAGATTTATGTTTTTAAAAGATTATTCCTGGGTACCACATGGCAATTCTGAAAGGGAACAAGAGAGGGGATGAGAAGGCCCGTTAGGAGGCTCCTGCAATAATCCCAGCAAAAATGTCAATGGCTTGGATTGAGGGCAGGAGAGCAGGAGATGAAGCAGCAGAGAAATTCAAGGTCTGTTTTCCATTGACTCCAATATTACAAGTCAGGTATTATTACCTCACTTATAAAGGTTGTGTAATTTGCCCAGGTCACACACAACTCCCTTGGAGGGGCAGTTCATAAAGGACAGATGTGGACTTGGAACCCAGATCTTCCGGACTCCTAAGCCCTTAATCCGTTCATAACCCTGCACCACCAAGACTGGTTTTCGCCAATGACCTGCTAAGGAGGCAGAGCTGAAGATGGTTGGCTCTGGGCAAGTGAGAGGGGGAGAGTCACAGTGGCAAGGGAGGGTACATGTGTATGATGTCTGTGTGTGTGTGAGAGAGAGAGAAAAGTGGGGGGGGGGGATGCCGAGGCTGATGGGGAGGAGAAAGAGGAGAGGGCAGCAGGCAGAAGCGCTTGCACAGCTTCCCAGCGCGTTTCCTGCCTCTGTGTGGCAGCTTTGCAAGGCCTCTCTGGCTACTGTCAATTAGCTTTTTCCAGGCCAGTGTTTGCTTATCCCCAGCAATGATGGAGACACACACCCCTTCCTTACAGGATGGTGGAGGCAGCTTCCGCAGCTCAGCAACAAGCTGGTGTGGGAGTCAGGAGTTGGTGGTTCCTTCATGGGTCCAGGCTTGGATCCCAGCTCTGCCTATGACCTTGGGCTAATTTCTGAACATTTTTCCATTTTCAGTTTGCTAATCTGCAGGATGGAAATAGTAATATCTGCGTTGTAAGGTTGGTATATTTAAGGAGATATTGATGCTTAACTTAGTGCCTACCACAGAAGAAGCACTCAATAAAAAGTGTCCATTTTTATATGGTAGCTGAAGACCCTTGTCAGAATTAAACGAGGTCTGTACTCCACATCTACAGTGGACATCTCCCACTGCCATGTTCTGCTGTTTAGAAGAGCACTGGCCTCGGAGTTGGGAGACCTGAGCTCTCCTGCTGGCTCTGCTGCTGAATTGCTGTGTGACTTTGGGTGAGAGCCTCTCCTCTCTGAGCTTCAGGCGCTCTCACCTATAAAAGAAGGGGGTTGTACAGCTAGGATTCTAAGCCAGGGCCTAGAAAAAAGACGTTGCTATTTACTTGGGGCTGCTCTGGTGATGAAATGGAGGAGCAAGACCCAGAGGATAACCTCAACATAAATGCTTTGATTAAATGTGGATTTTTTTTCCCCTGAATGCTCTTTAACATCCCCAAAGAGTCTGCAGTTTGGGTAAATCTGTCCTACACAATAGGGTTGCCTATAGCCCCCCATATGGGTCCTCTGGTCTCTTGTTCTACTTCTATTTCTTCCACTCAGAGACAGTTCATCAACCACAAGATTGTAGGATATCTTTCCAGCTTTCAAAATTCCTTTGAGCTTTCACAGTGTTGGAGAAAGAAAAAAAAAAAGCAAAAGTGGAGTGCTAGAGTGAACCCCATGGTGTTGGGTTGGAGTTGGAGACATCAGCATAAACGCTCATTTAATTTAATACACATGGAAAGAGATGCATGTACATGTAGGTTAGTAGACATACATATTTTCCTAGCTCTGTCTACTAAAGGGGCCCAGAAGCAATGATACTCCAAGAGCAACAAGCTCAACTTAAATGACCAGGGCTTGGTTTCTAAATACCATTCTCCAATAAAAGAAATCAGGATTCCTTGGAGAAACACAAGATGAGCCTAGAGTGTCATATACTAGCAAAAAAAAAAAAAAAAAAAAAATGTGTGCAAAACTAAGCCAAAAAAGGATGGGGAATGTCAAAAGACCCATGAACCAACCTGAAAAGAGCTCCCAGTGGCCAAGGCTAGAACAATTTGAAGAACAAAATAAAAATTGTATTAAATCGTACCCAAAGAATAAACTGTATTGTATTGAACACAAATAATAAAATAAATACCCATGAATCCATATTGATATAGATAAATGGTTAATTGAATAACTAAGTTGGGGGGAAAGGATCAATCTTCTTTACAGACCATTTCCCGTAATGAGTGTAAAAGAAATGAGGGAAATAGAAAATCACCATGAGAACAGCACAGTAATAATTGCCTCAGGTAAGATCCACTGATGAAGGCTAAAATGAATGGATGAAACCTTAAGGAGAAACAAGATATTTTGCACAGCCTCAAACTATTTTCCCCTAAATATGTATTCATACTGTGGTGATTTTAACATATGTCCTAAATTCCGTGATACTCCTCTCTCCAGAGGTGGAACTTAATTCCCTGCCCTTGAGTGTGGGTTAGACTTAGTGACTCACTCAATTCTAGTGACTAGAGTATAGGAGGAAAAAAAGAGCAGCTTTGCAGTAGAGAAACCTGGCAGACACCACCTTATATAAGTGTTCTAGGTTAGCATTACCAGGGATAAGTCATGTTGATATGGGGTACCCACTGACAGGACGTGATGAGGTGGCAAATCATTTATGTGTATTCTTCCTTCAGATCCATAACCTCAGTCTAATCCCGAGAGAAACACCAAACAAACTGAAAATCATTCCGCAAAATCTTATCTTTCTTGATCAGTATCAAGATCAAGGTTATGAAAGACAGAGAAACTGTCACAGGTTGGAGGAGACTAAGGAGCCTGGAATGGTAGATTGGATCCTGGAACAGAAATAAGGACATAGGAGGAAAAACTAGAGAAATCTGAATCACATCTATAGTCTAGTTAATACTAATGGACCAGTGTTAATTTCTTAGGGTTGACAAACGTACCTTGGTTATGTAAGATGTAACATCAGGGGAAGCTGGGTGAAGGGTACATGGGAATCTGTACCATCTTTGTAACTTTTCTGTAAATTTAAAATTGTTCAAAAACAAAAACACAAAACCGTTTAGAGTGTAAACTCTTCTAGGGGAAAGGTCATAATGTATATTTTTCTCTGTCTTCTCAGAGTTCCTAGCAGCGTCAAATATTCTCAAGGAATTCTTGTAGAAAAGACTCTTTGGGAGGACAGAGTGTGTCCTAATCATAGCTGTATCCTCAGCATTAACTAGTGCTGGCATGTGTGAGATGAACGTGGCTCTGGGAGCCTGGAGAATGGGGTGCCAATTCAGGCTTTGCAGTAGATGACTCTGTACACCCTAGCCAGCTCACTTCATCTGAGTCATATTTCTTTACCTAGGAAATGGGGATAAAAGTACTACTTGCCTTATAGGGTTATGAGGATTAAATGAGACAATGTATTGTGGGGAAAAACTTTATAAATTGCAAAGCCCTGTGTAAATATTCATTGTTATATCGACACACAGACGCTGATCAATCAGAAGTTCCACCTGAAAGGATCGGTGTTTCCCCAGCTCTCCTCCTATGACACGCCTATGCACAGAGTCAGGGCTGCAGCCTTCCCTTCCAGTGCTCACCTAATCCAGCTACCTGTCCATACACATCCTGGATAAGTTAAGCACGTGAAAAGGTTCAGCCCTCTTTTCCTAACATGGAAACTACCATCTTCATTCTCTGCTCGCTTCTGTTCATGTGCTGGCAAAGAGAAATGAGGAAATCCTGGTTGTTCCACAGCATCTAAGGCTTCGTAAAACTATAAAGCTCTATAAAGTTGTAATATGGTGAGTAATAAAAATAATAATGTCTACCATTTATGCTGGGGTTCTAAGGGTTATATGTGAACTAGTTTAATATTTCCAAGATTTTAGCCATTTTTCCTCCGTCTTACTTATTTCTGCCAGATATGAGTATCATTATCATCTCCAATCTGCTTTAACATGATTCAGTGTATATTCAGTGAGTGCTGTAAGTCTATGTTAGTTTATTTTATTCTATACCCTGGGATGTCTTGTTGCCCTAAGGAGGAAGACACACTCTGGGGGTATTTAGTCAGCATTTAGTCAGAGGTGTTTAATTAAGAGGTCACACTTTAGAGACAACATTTCAGTTATATTTCACTCCATTTAACGCCAAAAGTTTTGTTAATTAACATAACAGATGTTAGAAATAGGTTTTTATTGATAAAATTAATGATTTTAAAGATATGCAGTTGGCTAAAATATTATGGAAGCAGTGATCACTTTTGTATGAATAGTACACAGGAATCTAGTGGGCTCTTTACTTTTCACTCTTTGGAAGTGTGGATGAGGCTTGATTCTAAAACACTTTGAGTACAGCTACTGATGTAGAGCATTCTGATTGTCTGTCACTATGGCGGCCATGAAAATGGGCTTCTCAGATCACTGACTGCATGAAGCCTAAGAGCCCTCACCTCTGGGCTCTGCAATCCATCACTGCATTAACACCTGAGCCATGCTCCCACCTGCTGCTCCCAGCCCATGACGGCGCACACCAGGAATACTAAAATAGGCTGGTTGTGAGGAGATGATAGATGAGTACCATTGGCTCAGGACTCCCAACAACTTTGCCAAACTTCCCTTGGGACTGCCCTATCATCTAAGACACTTCCACCCAACTTTCCTTCCTTCATTTTCCCTCCTTCATTTAGGGTCAGACCAGCATCAGTGTCTAACACTTTCCTCCCAGGATCCCCCAGCTCCTTCCCTAGGAGTTTTTCTCTCACACATTTAAATTTACCTAATAAATCATCACACACTTAAAACTGGACAGCTACATGTAAAAGAATGAAATTAGAACACTCCCTAACACCATGCACAAAAATAAACTCAAAATGGATTAAAGACCTAAATGTAAGGCCAGACACTATAAAACTCTTAGAGGAAAACATAGGCAGAACACTCTATGACATAAATCACAGCAAGATCCTTTTTGACCCACCTCCTAGAGAAATGGAAATAAAAACAAAAATAAAAAAATGGGACCTAATGAAACTTAAAAGCTTTTGCACAGCAAAGGAAAACATAAACAAGACGAAAAGACAACCCACAGAATGAGAGAAAATATTTGCAAACAAAGCAAAGGACAAAGGATTAATTTCCAAAATATACAAGCAGCTCATGCAGCTCAATATCCAAAAAACAAACAACCCAATCCAAAAATGGGCAGAAGACCTAAATAGACATTTCTTTAAAGAAGATATACAGATTGCCAACAAACACATGAAACGATGCTCAACATCACTAATCATTAGAGAAATGCAAATCAAAACTACAATGAGGTGTCACATCACACCAGTCAGAATGGCCATCATCAAAAAATCTACAAACAATAAATGCTGGAGAGGGTGTAGAGAAAAAGGAACCCTTTGCATTGTTGGTAGGTATGTAAATTGATATAGCCACTATGGAGAACATTATGGAGATTCCTTAAAAATCTAAAAATAGAACTACTATATGATCCAGCAATCCCACTCCTTGGTATATATCCAGAAAAGGTGAAAACTCTAATTCTGATGAAACTAGGGGCAGGACAGGAATAAAGACGTAGATGTAGATAATGGACTTGAGGACATGGGGAGAGGGAAGGGTAAGCTGGGATGAAGTGAGAGAGTAGCATTAACATATACACACTACCAAATGTAAAATAGATAGCTAGTGGGAAGTAGCTGCATAGCACAGGGAGATCAGCTCGGTGCTTTGTGACCACCTAGAGGGGTGGGATACGGATGGTGGGAGGGAGACGCAAGAGGGAGGAGATATGGGGATACAGTTATATGTATAGCTGGTTCACTTTGTTATACAGCAGAAACTAACACATTGTAAAGCAATTATACTCCAATAAAGATGCTAAATAGATAAATAAATAAATCCACTTTGTGTCCCCTTCTCAGAGGACCCAGAACAGCATAAGTGGCACTGAGAGTGCTCTGAAGAAACAGACAGTAAAGTTGGGCGTTGAGATGGGCTCATCCCCCACATGGCAGGAGAAGGGGACAGAGGCATGGTTGCTAGGTGAGGCACAGATGGTCCCTGGAATCAAGTGGTGGTCTCACTAAAAAGATTTCGTCAGTGGTGACCCGAAAAAATGTCCTGGTGGAGGGGAATGCTGTGGCAGGTTCAGTGATGTAAACATTTGAAAAACAAGGGAGCACAAGGCCTAAAAGTCTAGGGAGTTGGCTGGTTACTCCTCAGTTTCATTAACACCCAAAAGAAGGATAATGAGAGAGTGGGAGTATTTAACAAGCAATTAGTGCCCAAGTATGAGAGTCATCAGGCCTCTATGGCAGCCTGCACAGAGGCCCTCATCACCTGTGACTGAAGGGCAACTCCAATCAAAGGGCATGCTGAAGCCTTAACTGTGAGAACTGAAGAGCTCCAGAGATGTTTGAATGCTTAGTCAAGGAAGATCTGTTACTTGAAGGACAGAGTCCTGGTGTGAAAACCTGGGACCCTGAAATACAGGACAGGGACATCTGGATGGGTCCCCCTGAAGATGTTGACTCTGCTGACTTCCAAGCCAATATCTAGGGTTAAATCTCCACATAACTCAGCTGGAGGTATGCTGGGTCTAGTAAGAGAGGAAAGAGACCACACACTTAAAAAGTTGCAACAGGAGCCAAGGGACTACCCCTGAGATTGGATTTTGAGGATGCTTGATCAAGGAAGCCAGAAAGCAAGACTGGATAAGCAAGAATTCATTGACTTGGGGGCACATTCTAGGGACATGGGACTTAACGTTCCAGGAAGGACACAAGGATGAGGCAAATTCACCCCAGGAACGAATGGCTGTTGAGAAGCCTGGAAAAATGATGGTCAACTCTCAGGGAAGTGGAACTGCCAGAAGCGTCCTGGCAAACGGTAGAGGAAGGAGTAGAGGGGCTGAGAGATGAGGCACGCTGGGATTACCACAATATATAAGGCCAGAAGCTCCACCTGAAGACACGCTATTCCCCAAGGCCAGCAGGAGTGCACTGGTGAGAGGAGCACAGCATTGCTAAGTTCAGAGGTGGCCTCCTCTGCAGGCCAGGGATAATTGCCGAGAGGCCATCACAGAGGTGGGCTCTGTGATAGCCCCAGGGGATGATGTCCCACCCACCCAAATAATGGAGGTCTGGTGGTGGTCCTTAACTACCAGAAGCCAGGACACCACAATTACTGCAATGACTAACAAGGTCAGAGAGGTAACCAAGGGAGATGGACCCACAGGGAGCTGAGGAGATGGTTAATAGCACGTGATGTCCGAAGGGGAAAATAGATGAACAGTCAGCAAGGGTGATGCTTAATATCTATTACCAAGAAAACAAGCATGGAGGGGCAGGAGGTTGAGGGCTGTCACCCTCATAAAAAGTCATGAGCCTTGTTCAGTTCCATACCTGAGCCAATTTTCAGATCCGGAACTCACTGGTGCAGAAGTGGCTGGGTCCCTCGGAGGAAACACCCTGTAGCACCATGACAAGCACATACTGTGATGCTCTCCCCAGTCCCTTCCTAAATGGACCTATGACCATTTACCTGGGTGACTATTCTGGGGAAAGGGGGAATATCAGGATTGGGGGGATTACTGGTTACAGGGTCTAATTTAATATCAATATCCAGAGGTCTAAAGTGTCATCACAGTCCCCCTGTTAGAGTGGGGGCCTGTGGGCGGGGCCAGATTCTTGCACTGGCCATGTGACCAGTGTAGCCATATAAAGTCATACTCAGAAGGGCCTGCACACAGGGTTAATGCTCTACGATTGCTGCCTTGAAACTCTTAATAATTTAACTTTGAATTTGTTTCGTTAAATGAAGGCCAATGGGACTGTGGACCCCAGCACGACCCCCACTCGCCACTGCCTCCTCAGGACAAGTCCTCTGCCACCTGCTTCTCTGCTTGCTTGCCCTCCGGGGCCCACCCAGCCTTCCCCTCCATGTCCTGCAATCACTGCTGTCCTCCAACCTGAGAAAGAACTGAGCGTGGGCAGAGGAAAGGTCAGCTCTCAGCATCACACAGCATCTCAGGGCAGGGCATGGAAGCAGCTGTCGCTGTCTTGGGCTGGACGTACCACAGTATACCTGGTGGGTGACAGGCCAGAGGTGTGTCTTGACAGAGCCAGGCCTCTTGCTCACCCCTGATCTTTGTACCAACCGTGTCCTGGGGCAAAGGTTTAAAGATCCTTGGGGGTTGCTTCTCTGCCATGAGCTGGGGTGGCAGGCCTTGAGAAGTTAAGACACCAATTCAACCTCCTCACACCCTGCCCCTTATCAGGACGTGGTGCGTCAATCCATGGCTGGCAAGAGGGAGAACCCTGCGCCATCAGGCTAGAGCGAGGCAGTGTGCGTCCTGCTTTCAAGAATGGCTTGCACTCAACTGCAAGGATCTCCATACCTGCAAAACCTGTATCGTCTGGCTCCATGTCTGGGGGGGATCCTTTTTCTCTCCTTCTAACCTTCCTGAGTCTGGCTTATATTTGCCTTTTGTGGCCATCTTGAAGCACCCTTAGGGATAAGCTATGAAATACAAATGAGTAATTTTGGTGATTCTGTCTACAGGTTGAATACCCTGATATTTGCATTGAAAGCTGGCATGATGAATGGTAAAATTAATGCTAATCATTTCAAATTTTTATTTACTTACATTAAATAGCAAAGAAAAACACCAGGACAAATTGAGAGACAACACACAGAAGAAAGGAAAACCTTTATATGTACCACGAATGGCACTTTTTTTCTGATCTTTGAACAGGGAGCCCTGCATTTTCATCTTCACTGGGTCTGCAAATTGTGTAGCCAGCCCTGCCTACAGGAGACGGGTGATAAATGAAATTCTGTCTAACGTCTGGCTCATAGTAAGCTCATAAGGAAGTTTTGGCAATTGGAGTAATCCCACATTAGCTCCTTGGATTTTGAGGTAAGGGCTACCATGGCGGGAAGAAGAAGAGAATGACTCTGAAACTGTTCCTCACCCCAGCCAAGATAGTAAATCAAAAGCAATCACGTCCTGGGGAAGCGGAGGATTAGACTCCCCATTAAACATTTAAAAATGGTAGAAGTGGGGCTTCCCTGGTGGCGCAGTGGTTGAGAGTCCGCCTGCCGATGCAGGGGACGCGGGTTCGTGCCCCGGTCCGGGAAGATCCCACATGCCGCGGAGCGGCTGGGCGCGTGAGCCATGGCCGCTGAGCCTGCGCGTCCGGAGCCTGTGCTCCGCGACGGGAGAGGCCACAACAGTGAGAGGCCCGCGTACCGCAAAAAAAAAAAAAAAAAAAAAATTGTAGAAGTGGTGGTCCCGTATAACTCATCAGTCTAGACCCTGCAGAGAGCTGATAGATCCTGGAGACTGAATGCTACTGTAGACTTCATGAGTAGCAGCCCTGAGTGCAGCAGCTGTGCCAGATGTGGCATCCCTCCTAGAACTGACTAATAAGACCTCAGGAATATGGTATGCCACCGTCAATTTGGTGAATGCAATCTTTTTCATTTCACCTTAAAAAGAGAATCAGAAACAATTTGCATTCACATGGGACAGATAATAATATTCATTTTCTCAGGACTATGTTAATTCTCCTGGCCTCTGTTCTAATATAACCTGAGAGACAGGACACTGGTCCCTTACATCAATCTTATCATGTTGGTTGGATACGATGTACAAGCAGTGGCTAGTGGGCTGGAGACCTTTAAGACATGTGTGCTCCAGAGAGAGGAGGAGATCAATCCTACAAAGATTCAGGGATCTGTCATTTCAGTGAAGTTTTTAGACATCTAGTGGTCCAGGGCATGTTTGGCATAGTCCCTCCAAAGTATAAGACAAATTGCTGCATTTTGCATCTACTACTACTACTCAGGAGTGGCAATGATATCTAACTGACCCTGCACCTAGGCATCTTTCCCTCAAGACCTGAAGTTTAGGGCTGAAGCATCTGACACTGGTGAGTTGCTCATGATCTAGTGTGGAACATTCTCATCAATAAGGTATCTATTTTAGGGACAGCTGGACCTGGGGTCTTTGTTCATAATAAGCAGCAGCATCTGGGCCCTGACCTTCATCCTGTTTAACCCAGAATGCTGACATGCATGCACCACAGTGTGGGAAAGACGCTGGGAAACCCTGTTCTAGTTGCCTGGGGTGGAGGAAGTAAAAATCTTTCTTTTTGGAGACAAAGCCATTCTCCTATTCCACTATGAAAAGAATTTTCTGACGTTAGGCAGCCAGAAAATGCCTGCTCAACTAAGACTGTTATTAATTCAATAGCTCTTATTTTTTAAACACCTTCTATGTGCTCAATGTTTGGTCTCTCTAAATAAACCAGGCCCCTCTGATTAATATGCACTAGGAATGGTTAAACCATCTCCTGAATAATTTGGACTATTGTGGGCATGATGTTTCTTCTTTCTGTCATTTCTGGTAATTTTCACTTTGTGGCTCCCGGTTTTTTTGTTTGTTTGTTTGGTTTTTGTTTGTTTGTTTGTTTGTTGTTTTTCTTGCTCCCATTTTTTTAAACCAAATTTAGATGGAGAATTTATTTGAATAATTCCCTGTGCAGATATATGACCTTCCTTCAGAATCCCGGAACCTGCATGTGATTCTCCCACTGGAAAATGCTATAATATTCACAGTGAAGTTTCTCCTACCCTGTTACCTCTAACATCATATCATCTGACAGAACATATAGCCCCAGGGGCAATGCTGATTGAACCACAGCCCAGATCTCCTGAGAAGCTCTGTCCCATTTAAAATCGACACCCTCACAGCAAGATCCTTCTCGACCCACCTCCTAGAGTAATGGAAATAAAAACAAAAATAAACAAATGAGACCTAATGAAACTTCAAAGCTTTTGCACAGCAAAGAAAACCATAAACAAGACCAAAAGACAACGCTAAGAATGGGAGAAAATATTTGCAAATGAAGCAACTGACAAAGGATTCATCTCCAAAATTTACAAGCAGCTCATGCAGCTCAATATCAAAAAAACAAACAACCCAATCCAAAAATGGGCAGAAGACCTAAATAGACATTTCTCCAAAGAAGATATACAGATTGCCAACAAACACATGAAAGAATGCTCAACATCATTAATCATTAGAGAAATGCAAATCAAAACTACAATGAGATACCATCTCATGCCAGTCAGAATGGCCATCATCAAAAAATCTAGAAACAATAAATGCTGGAGAGGGTGTGGAGAAAAGGGAACCCTCTTGCACTGCTGGTGAGAATGTGAATTGATACATCTGCTATGGAGAACAGTATGGAGGTTCCTTAAAAAACTAAAAATAGAACTACCATATGACCCAGCAATCCCACTACTGGGCATATACCCTGAGAAAACCATAATTCAAAGAGTCATGTACCACAATGTTCATTGCAGCTCTATTTACAATAGCCAGGACAGGAAGCAACCTAAGTGTCCATCATTGGATGAATGGATAAAGAAGATGTGGCACATATGTACAATGGAATATTACTCAGCCCTAAAAAGAAATGAAACTGAGTTATTTGTAGTGAGGTGGATGGACTTAGAGTCTGTCATACAGAGTGAAGTAAGTCAGAAAGAGAAAGACAAATACCGGGTGCTAACACATATATATGGAATCTAAAAAAAAAAACATGGTTATGAAGAACATAGGGGCAGGACAGGAATAAAGATACAGACGTAGAAAATGGACTTGAGAACACGGGAAGGGAGAAGGGTAAGCTGGGACTAAGTGAGAGAGTGTAATGGACATATATACACTACCAAATGTAAAATAGATAGCTAGTGGAAAGCAGCCGCATAGCACAGGGAGATCAGCTCGGTGCTTTGTGACCACCTAGAGGGGTGGGATAGGGAGGGTGGGAGGGAGACGCAAGAGGGAGGAGATATGGGGATATATGTATATGTATAGTTGGTTCACTTTGTTATAAAGCAGAAACTAACACACCATAAAGCAATTATACTCCAATAAAGATGTAAAAAAAATATATATATATAATAAAATCGACAGCCTTCTGTGTCACCCAGTATACAAGCCAGAGCAGTATTCTTTTGTGTGGGATGTGTTGCCTCAAGAGCCCAAGGCAGCCTATCTGGTGCCACACTCTGGACATCCTTTGGGGAGATAGTGAGCTTCCAGCAGAGGCTGTCAGGATGATAGCCAATGTTCAGTGATGACAGCAGCAGCACCAATATCCTAAATAGATTGTTCTTATACTAGCATTGGGCCCTCCCTTATTTCCAAGTCTCATCCTTTTGCCTCCCATGAATACCATGAGCTAGGCACAAGGTCACCTAGCACATACAGTGCCATTGTATGAATTTCTTTAAGGCATACCTCTCTTAAGAGATCATTAGAAAGAAGCAAACATCCCTCCAAGCTGAACATAGAAACTCTCCCTCATCCAGGTGCCTTCCTTACAGGACACAAGCTCCACAATTCTACTTGGTAGCATTAGCTATGCAAATATCATTCCAATATATTTCTTTTCTACCTAATTTAACATGAATTGGTTTCTCTTTGTGACAGACATTGCTATGTATTCACCAAACCTCACTTCCTTTTCCTCCTGGGCACACAGCCAACTAGACTACATTTCCCAGCATTCCTTGCAGTTCTGTGGTTCCACATGACTGACTTCTGGCCAACAGAGTATGGAAAGTAGTGATGTACTTCCAGGGCTAGCCCATAAAAATCTCTCACGTCATCCGCTATTCTCTCTTTTCCCAGCTGTTCCACTGAAGTCACCTAGAAGAGGGCAGAGCCATGAGATGGGAGGAGCCTGGGCTCTGATTCTTAAATGAGTATGAAGAGCAAATTCCCTCCCCTCTCCATATGCAAAGAAATGAACTTGTATAATGTTAAAGTACTGGTAGTTTATGTTTGCCTGTTAAAGAAGTTAATTTACCATGACAAATACACTATTTGCAAACAAGAATCCTGATTACTCTTGGTCTCCCTAGGTCACTAAATTTTAAGTTTTTTAAAAATGAGAACTAGAGTTTGAAATGTATCTTTTACTTATCTAATATATAGTCCAGGATAGGCCCATAGGTAAATTAGAGCCAGAATCGTCTTTAGAAATATGTAGTTCAATTCTCCGTGTCCCAGTTTCCTTTCCACCAGCACACTTTTCACAAAAAAAAAAGGAAAACCAAAGTTTGGAGAAAGCGAAATAGTAGGAACTAAATGAATACTCAACAGAATACAATTATGTATAACTGCTGATTCTTAGTCCAGTTTTCCATATTCACTTATTCAGGAAATAAATTTGGAAAAAAATGTTTCCTTTTGTCCTTCCATAGTTTCTCAATAAAAGGAACTGTTTTAGTCATCTATTGCTATGTAACAAGTTATCCCAAAACTTAGTCACTCAACACAGCACACATTTATTATTGCAATTCTGTGGGACTGGAATCTTTGTGTAGTTTAACTGGGTGCCTCTAGCTAAGGTCTCTCATGAAGTTGTAGTCAAATGGTCAGCTGAGGCTACAGTCTCAGTTGGGGGCTAGACTCGAGAGGAGGGGTATCTTCTTCTAAGCCCACTTGTGTTTGCAGGTCTTGACCTCATATCATGGGGGGGGTCTCTCTACAGGACTGCCTAGCCCCATGGCAGCTAGCTTTCCCCAAAGTGAGCAATCCAGGAGAGAGTACCCAAGATGGAAGCCACAGTATTTTTTATAATCTAATCTTAGAAGTAGCATTCAATCAGCTCCATCATGAATAACAGGATGCAGGGGTCAGTGGGGACTATCTTAGAGGCCGTTTACCACAGGAACATTGTAGAATGTTTCAAGGAGACTTTATAAAGGACTACCAGAGTTCCTGAGCTCTTTCTTACTCTCCTATTCCTTCTCCAAACCTAGCCTAATACATCAGTGAGCAAATTGGTTCAGGATACAGTTGGGGGACAGAAAGCACACCAGCTATCTTAACAGAGAGAATTTAATGTAAAGAATTGTTTACTAGGCATTAAAGGACTAAAACAGAAAAAAAAAAAAAGAGTAACAGGAGGTAAAGATTGCAGGAAGCAGCTACCACTTCCATCACTGGGAAAACGAAGGAAGATGTTGGAATTATTAAAATGTAGAAACTTGAATGAGGGACCCTGAGGACTGAAACACAAGAGGGTGATGCTCAGCCGGTGCTGAGGTCCCTGAGCTTGGAGGAGGAACTGTATGGTGCTGCAGCCCAGACCTGGGGGTGCCAGCGGCTAGTGCCGGTGTGTCTGGGCGGATGCAGGGAGGCTGGTTCTCCAAGAATTGGAAAACCACCACCTGGATTCAACTGGAAGGTATTACTGCTGCCAGAGTGAAGAAGCAAGGCTGGGGTGACACTGACAGGAACAGGAAGCAAACAGGAAGGAGCAAGTCCTTTCTTCCTCTGCCAGGCTTACAGTCTCTCTCCAGCACCCCATATTGGCAGAGCCTAAAAGGGAGCTGTTGGTAAAGGAGGCATTCGGTTGACAGAGTCCCAGCCCAGTGTCTCAAAATGGAGAACGGAATTGGGGGGTGGGGGAACGAGGGGTTGTAACCCAGAGACAGTATCTCCGAAACTTACACACAGAGCCGTCCCCAGCACTGGTGACAGTGATTCGGTATCTTTATTCTTTAATTTCTTTAAATGCTCCGTTATAATAAGTACTGACATTTGCAAATCTCACTGTAGCTTTTTTTTTTTAATCAAGCCTATTATCTCATTTAATCTTTTGAGAATGATAGGAATCATTCTTTCCTTGTTGAAGATAATGGTGCCCAGAAAAGCCAAACACCTGATTAATGATATAAAACATATAAATGGTAGACTTGGGTCTCTCGGATCTCATGACTAGGGTCTTTCACTACACCATACTGTCTTCTCAAAATCTGGCCACAAAGTAAAAGCACTAGTGACCCTATCTTTATTAGAGAATCCTCAATTAAGCAAAAAGTAATTCAGGTAAGCATATTTAGTAAATATCATTTTAATTCTCCTTGAGTGAGTTAAATTTCATCCATTCATTCAACAAATATTTGATGAGTATACTCTGTGCTGTAGAGGAAGATAAAACCTTAAACAGAATAGGCTATCTGTCCTCAAGGATCTCCAGTATAATGTGGGAGATAAAAGTTACAGTGAGTAAGAAGTGTTATTCTAGGGGTGATATAAGATGCCAGCAGAGAGGACAGCCACCCTTCTCTACTAGGGGAAGGGAAAGGAGGGAAGGGAAGTCAGTGAAGGCTGTGGGGAGGGGATGACAGGGCCAGAGCTGTGTTCCAGGAAGAGGGCACAGCCTAGAAAAGTCCAGAGGCTAAAAGGAGCAGGGTTCATTTAAGGAAACTGCTTTTGTAAGTTCATCGAGCCTCCCTCCTGGAGAATGGGTGGAGAGGAAGGCACTGGAGGATAAGGGGAGAGGTACCCAGCTATCTTGAATATTTTGAATGTAGTCCTGAGGGCACTCGGGGAATCTTTGTCTCAGGAGTCTGCTCTGAAGACAGCAGCAAAGCCAGAGTTTGCCTCTAGCCGGCTCATTTGCGTGCTTGCGGTGGCAGAAGGTAAAACCTTCCCCTCCCGTGGGTGCCCTAGACGAGGAGGATCCTGCTCTAGGTAGCCAGGACCAATTGGTCCTAAGTCCATTGCCGAAGAAATTCTCATCTTTCTTGGTTCCATTAGATCACTCTTTGATGTCACAGGGCATTTTTCAGGGAAAACATCTGCCAAACTTTCCTCCTGATATCTGGGCAATGTCCCCACAGAGAAATTAAGGAGGAGAAAGCCCCTATTTGGAAAGCCCCAGGTGACCAAATTTCCAGCACTCTGTGTTTTCATTCTCTCTCCCTTAGCTCTGCGAAGATCCCTTTCTGAAACCACCATAGACTCTACATCTCCATCTGAGAATACAACACAAAGAAATCCACTCCTCCATGAAATAAGCCCAAACTCACTACCTCGTCCCCTAGCACACTGAGGGGCCGCAATGATGTTGAGCTGAAGGAGAAACTTCAAGTCCTTTCAAAAACAGGTCCTGTCCATAATCAGGACAGCTGAGCCTGACTTTTGGCGGGTGGTCATATTCTTAAATATTTTAATGACACCATTAACAATGGTTCTCTCTTGGGGGTCGATTACCAGGGTACTTCCACACTCTATGTTTTTATGTTTCTGTATTGTTTGAATTTTTTTAACCATCTGTATCATATATGTAATTTAACAAATGTGTATGTAAGAATATACTTAAACCCCTCGGAAACGTTATTCTTGTCACTAAAAAGAGTGTGATGTTTTCAGAGCACAGGAGCTGGAGGGAACTTTTGAAACAGATTCTTACTCCAACTGTGGTCCCCGGTCTAGCAGCATCAGCTTCACTTGAGCTTTTTAGAAATGCAGAATCTCAGATTAACCCTGGGCCTGCTGAATCGAACTCTGCATTTTAACAGATTCCTAGGTGATTCCTGTACACATTAACATTTGATCTAGCGTAGCCAGCTTTCAGGACTTTGATCACTGAGGCAACAGGAGGGGTAACAGGAATTATTTGTTAAAGTTCACACAGCTCCTCAGTACCAGAACTAGGGCTTTAGCTCCTAACTTTATTTTTTTATTTTTTATTTTTTTTGCGGTACGCGGGCCTCTCACTGTTGTGGCCTCTCCCGTTGCGGAGCACAGGCTCCAGACGCGCAGGCTCAGCGGCCATGGCTCACGGGCCCAGCCGCTCCACGGCATGTGGGATCTTCCCGGACCGGGGCAGGAACCCGTGTCCCCTACATCAGCAGGCAGACTCTCAACCACTGTGCCACCAGGGAAGCCCTAGCTCCTATCTTTAAACTCCTAGACCAGCACTATTTTCATGCCTTTGGGTTGCCTCTCCAGCTTGTGGTCTTCCTAGAACCTCAGCTTATTTTTCTGCACTTTATAAGTGAATGCATTCTAGGTCTCAGGGCAACATGGAAGGTGAATATCAAATCTCTTAACACAGCTCAATACTTCTGGGTAAGATAAAGCACTGCGGTCTAGCAATTAGGTCCACCAGACCTGGATTGGGCCCCAAATCATGTTCTAATAGTGTTTGAAAGAAAGCCCAAGGTGGATTTAAGAACATAACAGTAGGAAAACAAGCAGGGCCAGTGACATCAGAGCATCTCTGGAAACTCAGGGGCAGGGGAAATATCCAGGAATCCCTTGGTTATTGGTTCTCATTTGTACAGGTGATGGAATGAGTCAAGTGCTGGCTGCTGTGTTACAAAGAAGGGAATCACCTCTGATTGAGTATTCAGTGCTTATATGGATATTAACCAGCCAAGCTGTTCAGAATTTGAATTCAGCTCCCTGTACACACTTATCCAGAGGAAATCATCACAGGCTGTTGGCATGTCTAGAGGAAGAAAGCCTGGGTCTACAGTGCTGGCTGCCCCTACGGATCTGAAGTCATCCTCAGACAGGGGTATATCTGTTTTGGTTTTTTTTAACATCTTTATTGGAGTATAATTGCTTTACAATGTTGTGTTGCTTTCTGCTGTATAACAGAGTGAATCAGCTATATGTATACATGTATCCTCATATCTCCTCCCTTTTGTGTCTCCCTCCCACCCTCCCTATCCCACCCCTCTAGGTGGTCACAAAGCACGGAGCTGATCTCCCTGTGCTATGCGGCTGCTTCCCACTAGCTATCTATTTTATATTTGGTAGTATATATAAGTAAATGCCACTCTCTAACTTTGTCCCAGCCTCCCCTTCTCCCTCCTCATGGCCTCACGTCCATTCTCTATGTCTGCGTCTTTATCCCTGTCCTGCCTAGACTGGGGTCTATCTGACTCAAGAAGTCTGAGTCCAGCTCCAACCAGCAGAGGGACCAGATCACAGGAAGGCCTCCCCAGTGCCATATGTCTGGAGCCAAGGAGTCCTTGCCTGAGACCTTGGGAGGCCAAAGGTACCGGCTGAGCCAAAAATACACAAGAAAGGCGGAGTCCCAAACATCAGAAATACTGTCCAGAAATGAGCTCCAGTGCAGGAAATGAGCACAAGGGAGAAGCCACTAGGCAAGAAGAATGGTGTGGTTAGTAACTAAGAGGTGAGCGATGCAGGAAGGGTCAGTTCTGCCTCCAGTAATCTCTAGTTGTGTGATCCTGGGTGAGCGCTTTCTTCTTTCAAAGGCATCATATATCAAATTAAGTAATATTATTGCAAGTTAATACATATCTTGTTCAAATTAAAGCACTGACTTCTACTGATATGAGGAGTTGAATACAAAGTTACTCCCTGCTATGGTCTGAATGAGTCCCCCCACAGCCCAAACTCATTTGTTGAAATCCTAACGTCCAACGTGATGGTATTAAGAAATTGGGCTTTGGGGGAGGCTTAGGTCATGAGGGTGGACTCCTTATGAGTGGGATTAATGCCCTCATAAAAGAGAACCCACAGAGCGCCCTCTCCCCTTCAATCACATGAGGACACAAAGAGAAGTTTGCCACCTGATAGATGGCCCTCCTGTGACCATGCTTGTACTCTGGTCTCAGACTTCCAGCCTCCAGAACTGTGGGAATAAATTTCTGTTGTTTACAAGCTACCTAGTCTGTGTTATTTTGTTATAGAAACCCAAACAGACAAAGACACCTCCTCTTTTGTGAGAGATCGTTTTTTGGGGGGAGGGATGGGGTAGAAGGAACAAACATTGCCTTATATTCAGGCCTGCAGGTGAACTTACTCAGGGTTTTAGTTAGTGAGTGGTCAAATGGGATTTAACACGGTCTCATCCCAGAGTCTAAGTTCTCAGCCAGAAAGCTGTGGCAACATTTCCTTCAGGACAAGGCTCCAGCATCACCTGCCCAAGCCCTCCCTGAGCAGTGCCCCCTCTTCTTTCTACATAAGACCTGGTTAAGCAGCTCTGCTCTGCCATCACTCGGGACTCCAGGCTTTCCTCATAGAACTTTGCACACTGTGCTGTAAATTGGACAGAAAAACTCTTTGAGGGTAAGGGCTGTGTCATACTCAACTATGACCATGGCATTTAATAAATGCACAATACAGAAAATTTGTTGAATGACTCTCAGGATATGATAAATCTACTTTGCCAGATAGGGTACATTAGCACTCTGTATCCATTTCATCCTCCTTCTAGTAGATATTGCTATAATGTGGGAGCTAGAAAGGTAATGCCCTAGACTCCCTTGCAGCTGAGCTCTGAATGTGATTTAGGTTTGGCCAATCAGATCCATGAACATGAATTCTGGAAAGCAGAAGTGAGGGGACCAGCTTCTGCTGCCTCTGCTGCTTCTGGGGCAAGCTTAGCTGTGAGGATGTTTGTTTTTTTGGTAGCATCCTTGGTGGAGGGCCCAGAGCTGGGTTGTTTATTTTGTGGGGGTCAAGAGACAGGGCACCAGGGGCTCATTCTGTTGGCGGGGACTGTAGCAGGCATAACGTGGCTCTTCCTGGTCCTAGTAGCTCTGGAGTAGTTTTGGAACCAAAGCTTCCATTCCATAGAACGTCCAAGAAGAGATAGATCTCTGCCTTGCCCAGGACTTTGGGCTCATTTCTAAAAGCTCAATCTAAATTCTATGTATTCAGTCCTTCCAATAGCTCCACAAGCCATTTAATACTAGATGTTTCTAGTTAGGCCATTGCTTCTGCCACTTCACTAGGACAAATACGGTCACTTAAACAAGGTAAAAGGCAGTCCAGTGAACTATGGTGGCTCTGCCTCTCAAGGTCATTCAAGGACTCAGTTTTCTTTTCTCTTGGTGCCCGGTCACTCCCTAGAGTGCTGCTCTCATCCCATGGTTGTAGTTTTTCACCACAGCCATGCCCCATGTTCCAGTATGTGGGAAGTAGGCAAGAAGAAATGGAGGGGAAGCAGCTTCCTTTTAATGAAATGAATTAAAAATTCACACATCCCTTCCACACAGATTCCATTGGCCATAACTTAACCAGACGACCACCCCTCACTGCAGGGGGACTGGCAGTAAGATGGATTAGAGGGAGCTAAGAGCGAAAACAGGGAAACCAGTTAGTTTTTACAGTAGTCCAGGTCTTTGGATGCTAAATTTCAGATACTTTTCACTACACCACAATGTGTACTTTGAGGTACTGGGGCTAGGAGTTTGCAAACCACATTTTAGGCTTGGCTAGCTAATGACCTATTAAACTCTGCCAATAGAGGTGAAAGAGGGAGCCTGCACAGCTGGAGGGGTGAGAGGGGACTTCTCCTTCCTGTTTACTTTCTATCTCCTTGGCGTTCCTGTCTGTGTTACTGAGCGATGCTTCTTTACCCTGGCTGCAGTAGTTCTTGTTAGGAGCAACAGTTAAATCCACATTGCAGCAACATTCATAGAACCAGCCTCACTGTGCCCCCTCAGTGATACCAGCCAACCCAAGCCCCTTCCTCAGAGATCTGGGTCCCCAGCCAATGGGACCCCTCCTTCAAGCTCAGAAACACCATCATAAGCCAGGTATGACCCCTTCTCACAATCTAAGTTTCAGCTTCATAAGCTCTCACCCTTGTGTTTCTAAGTTTTAACCTCTTACCCCAACATAATAAAGGCCATTTATGAAAAACTCACAACTAACATCCTAATCAATGGGGAAAAACTGAAAAATTTCCTTTAAGATCTGGAACAAGGCAAAGATGTCCACTCTCACCATTGCTATTTGACAGAGTACTGGAAGTCCTAGCCAGAACAATCAGGCAAGAAAAAGAAATAAAAGGCATCCAATCAGAAGAGAAGCAGTAAACTTATCTCTGTTTGCAAATGCCATGATCATACACATAGAAAACCCTAACAATTCTACACACAAACACCCCTCCACACACACACACACGCATACACACACATACACACAAGCAATCTTGAGCAAGAAGAACAAAGCTGGATGCATCATACTTCCTGACTTCAAATTATATTTCAAAGCTGTAGCAATCAAAACAGTATGGTGCTGGCATAAAAATAGACATATAGACCAATGAAACAGAATAGAGAACCCAGAAACAAACTCATGCATTTACAGTCAACTGATCTTCAACAAGGGTGCCAAGATCTTCAACAATGGGGAAAGGATAGACTCTTCAACAAATGGTGCTGGGAAAACTGGATATCCATATGCAAAAGAAAGAAATTGGCCCCCAATTTCTCACCATACACAGAAATCAACACAAAATGGATTAAAGTCTTAAACATAAAACTTGAAACCTTAAAGTTCCTAGAAAAAAAAACAAGGAAAAACCTTATTGACATTGATATTAGCAAAATTTTTAAAAATAATGATGCCAAAAACACAGGCAACAAGCAAAAATAGAGAAGTGGGACTGCATCAAATGAAATAGAAACAATCGACACACAAAATGAAAAGACAACCTATGGAATGTGAAAAAATATTTGCAAATCACACATCCAATAAAGCATTAATATCCAAAATACCTAAGGGCCTCCTACAACTCATTGCCAAAAATACAAATAACCTGATTTAAAAATGGGCAAAGGACCTAAATACGCTTCTTAGAAGAAATTCAAATGGCCAACAGGTATGTGAAAAGGTGCTCAACATTTCTAATCATCAGGAAACTGCACATCCAAACCTCAATGGGATATCACCTCACACCTGTTAGAATAGCTATTGTAAAAGAGACAAAAGATAACAAGTGTTGGGAAAGATGTGAAGAAAAAGGAACTCTTGTGTCTGTTGGTGAGTGTGGTAATTGGTGCAGCCATTGTGGAAAACATATGGAGATTTCTCAAAAAAATTAAAAATAGAACTACCATATGATCCAGCAATCCCACTTCTGGGTATATACCCAGAGGAATCAAAAACTGTATCATAAACAGATATCTGCATTTCCATGTTCATTGCAGCATTATTCACAGCAGTCAAGCATAGAAACAAACTAAATGTCCCTCCATAGATGAATGGATAAAGAAAATAAAGTGTGTGTGTGTGTGTGTGTGTGTGTGTGTGTGTATATACACACACACTGGAATATTACTCAGCCTTAAAGAAGGAAATCTTGCCATTTGCAACAACATGACTGGAGCTGAAGGGCATTATGCTAAGCAAAATATGCTAAGCGAAATAAGCAAGACACGGAAAGAGAAACTGCATGATCTTATATGTAGAATCTAAAACAGTCACACTCATAGAAACAGAGAGTAGGTCAGTGGTTGCCAGGAGCTGGGGGAGGAGGAAATGGGATGATGCTGGTCAAAGGGTACAAAGTTTTAGTTATCTAAGATGAGTATGTTCTGGAGATCTAATGTACACATAGTGATGATAGTTCATAGCACTGTGGTGTATACTCAAAACTTGCTAAGAGGATAAATCTTAAATTAAATCTTCTTAACGTACACACACACACACACAAATGGTAACTATGTAGAAATAATCAATGTTAACTGTTTTGTGGTGATCACTCCACAATATATACATATATCAAAATATCAAGTTGTACATCTTAAATATATACACTTTTTATATGACACTGATGTCTCAATAAAGCTGTTAAAATTTTTAAGCTTTGCAATTAGGAAAATAGCAGACCTGCATACTAGCAATGTGACCACGGGTATGACCCTTAACCTCTGTGAATCCTAATTTCTGCATCTGTAAAGTAGGTATAGTAAACCTCTATTGAAGATGGTCATTGTGGGGGACAGCACATGCTGGGCACGTCATAGGTATACAATTCATGGCAGCTATTATCATTAAAATATCTCACGTGGAGAGCATTTGATGTTAGACTATCAATTTAACAAATATTTTTAAAACATGCCCTGTAAATGTTAGTTTTCTTTCTCTTTTTTTCTTGCCAACCTTCAGGTGCCTCTGATTCATGACTTCTCTCATTCATGTTCCTCAGAGTTACTTCCCTACACATTCAACTTGTCCTCACTTCCTTTTTCTCCCTCCAAATCCTTGACCTTGACAGCATCAGGAAGAAAGCACTCAGCACAGTACCTGACACTTGTACACGTTCAATAATCTTTGTTGTCTGTCTGACCTCCTCTGCTTGCTAACCACTCACTCCTGGCTTTTCCTGGTTCTTACATCCTCCAAATACCTTTGCTTCCCAGTCCCTCATGACTGGGACCAAACATCCAGACAAAAAGACAGAGGAAGAAAGTGAAAAGAAGACACTTTTCACCCACCCCATGGCCTCCTTCTATTTTCAAGGCCAGTGACACGTTGACAACCAGCTTCCCTTGAACCTTGGCCAGCTGGAGCCCTATCAGCCACACTGGGGTGGCAGATAACACCCATTAGCAGTTGATTAAGGAGTAATTAGTGAGCCCAGTCAGGGTCATTAGCATTTCTAAGTTCCCATTTGTAAATCATAACTGGCTTGAGTGGGGTGCAGAGGCAGCTGGTGTGGGGAGATCCAGTCTGGAAATTCAGCCGCAGCTCCCACTATAGTACATATTAGAAATTCTTGGGAACCTCCATAGGCCAGATATTTCCTGTCTGCCTGCCTGCCCACCCACTACCCCACTATCACTACATGTACACACCATCCACAGGGGTAATAGTCACCAAGACCCCTGGACCTCTCCTACAGCACAGAAGTTCAATATGTCTCCACTCCTAGTAAGAAAGGGCTTGGCCATATTGAACAGAGATTTGGAGTTAGACAGACTTGTGTTGGAAACCCAGCTCCTGCACTTACTAGTTTGGTGACCTTGAGCAAGTCATTTAACCTCTGTATCAGTTTCATTTTTGAAAAACACTCTTTTCTTTATGAAAGAGTTTTTATTACTTTTCTAGCAAATCAGAACGGTATTTGCTGGTAAAAAGATCAGTGTTTGCCAGGGTTCAGGGGGAAGGAGGGAGAGGTGAATAGGTGGAGCACAGGGGAATTTTAGGTCAGGGAAACTATTCTGTGTGATATTGTAACAGCCAATACGTAACATTGTGTATGTGTCAAAACCCACATGATGTACAAAATAAAGAGTGAACCCTAATATAAACTATGGGCTTGGATTTAAAATATTGTATTATTGGTTCATCGATTGTAACAAATGTACCACACTAAGGTAAGATGTTAATGTTAAAATATAAACTAAAGCATGTTAAAATTTGTAAGTTTATTTGAGGAAACATCCATTCCAATAGGGCAGCGCCAAACCGGAAATGGTTGAGGGCTCCAATAACAGGAGTAGGGGGGTAGAGAGGTCCTAGACTTTAATGGAGAAGACGCAGAAGCAAAGCAAAGGAATCATTTAATTAGCTCTAGCTTTAGCAGTGGCCTTATTTAGGGAAGGCTAGTTGGCCATTTGTGATTGGTTGTCTTCAGGTTCCAAGTTCTTAGCCTTGAGGCATTTATAGGTTAGGTTTGGGTTTGCTTAAGCAGGCAGCCACAGCATTAGAAAACCACCTGTCTAATGACCTCTTTGTTTAATTAATTAAATATTAATAATAGGGGAAACTCTGTAGGGGGGGAAGAGGTATGTGAGAGCTCTACTTTCTGCTCAATTTTTCTGTAAACCTAAAACTGCTTTAAAAAAAGTCTATTTTTATTATTTTTTTTTTAAATGAGTCTTGGACTAGTTATTCCTTACCTGGAGTTGCCTCACCCAGTACTGCTTGAACTTGGATGTACATATGAATCACCTGTAGGTGACTCTGTCAGTCCAGAGTGGGGCCTGAGAAACTGCATTTCTAACAAGCAAGGCTGTTGGTCCCTGACCGTACTTGGAGGTGCAAGGCTCCAGACTGAGGCAGTAATTTTCTAAGTAAAGGAGCTGTGAAGTGGCAGGTGCTCAACAAAGTGGGACAAATATTAATATGGTTCCCTTCCCTTCCACAAGTTAGGTCTTGAGAGGACCCTACAGCTGGCTCCAAACTTCAGGGACTTAGCATTTAAATAACAAGTGGGTGCAGGGAATTCCCTGGCGGTCCAGTGGTTAGGACTCTGTGTTTCACTGCCTGGGGCCCGGGTTCAATCCCTGGTCAGGGAACTAAGATCCTGCAAGTTGCGCAATGTGACCAAAACAAACCTGAGTCCATTTAGGAATAGAATTGTCTAATAAAATATAGAGCACCCAGTTAAATGGGAGTTTCAGGGAAGCAACAAATAATTTTTAATATAAGTGTATCTTGTGTAGATATGTTCCTCAAGAACCAACCTACTTCCTCAGGGAAATGCCTCTCTTACATCACTTTCTTATCCACTTATTACTCATGAGCAAGTGGCCAGCAAGGACTGGATGAGTAGAAATACTGAGTGTGTGTAGGCACAATGTTACTTATCTCTACCAAGTCACTGCTAACAGAGTGCACCTGACTTTACGGTTTACTAAACACATCCTTTAGCTCAATGTTTCTCAAACTATAATGCACATACAAATCACCCGAGGTCTTGTTAAAATACAGGTTCTGATTCAATAGGTCTGAGATTCTGCATTTCTAATAAGCTCCAGGTGATGTTGATGCTGCTGGTCTGTGGACCACTTAGATCCCCTTTTCCTGGGATTTGATGACATGAGGAGAAGGGAAGCGAATAATCCTAGGTGGTAGGTTGTATCATCCCCATTATGTAGTTGAGGAAATAAAGCCTTAGATTAAGTGGACATTCTCAGGGCTGGGGAGAGAGAGAGGGAGATGGCGAGAGAGGAAAAGGGGGAGAAAGAACAACTTATCAGGATGTAAATCTGGGTCTACCATTCTGTGCTATACCATCTCTGCAAGAGGGAGAAATCCTGGGCCTACGTCCCTTTTTAGTCTTTCACAGGCTGTATGATCTTGGAAAAGTCATTTGGCCTCCCTGCATCTCAGTTATCTCAACTATGAGAAAGAAGGGTGATGACCACTGCCTCCCAGAGGGTGCCTTGAGAGGCAAGGAAAGGACCTGTGAAAAGGTCTTAGGCCCTGTAACATGATACAAACGCTAGTTATTATTTCTATTAGTACTTGAGAACAGCTCTTTAGAAGATGGTTCGAAATGCTTTACATGGGTTAAGTATTTAGTCCTCACAATGGCCCTAAGAGGTGAAGAGTATCATTTTTATCCCCCTTTTACAGTAAAGGAAACTGAGGCACGATGAGGTTAAGTAAACTGGCCAAGGCTGAGATCTAGCAGAGGCAAGGTTTGGGGCCTGGCACTCTGGCTTCGCAGCCCATGCTCTTCAGCTCTAGCTATATTGCTTCTCTGTAGGTATTAGCCCACCTGTCCCCCTGCTCATTTTATAATAGGAAATTGAGGTTTGGAGAAGATAAGTGACTTTCCAATGGTCACAGAGCAAGACTGTACCTACATGAACCACACAGAATCTTCACACTTTTCTCAAAGCAATTGCCTGGTCCCAAGAGGGCCCACCTCTCTACCTTACAGGAATCCAAAGAAGTGTCTCAAAGGTGGGGAGATAGTCCTAAATATTGTGTCCTAGGGAGGGGAGTGGAGAGGACCAAAAGGATCTTTTCAACTCCCTTCCAGTAAGGCCAAGCAGGTGAGACCATGTCAGCCCCTTGGCCCACTCATTTCTACCTCCAGGCCAACACCCTCCAGTGAGACCCTAGAATTCATCAATGCTGGGCAGACACACACTGAGATGAGATGGCTTCTTGACCTGAAGGTGAGCAACATGCCTTTGTGTAACAGATGCAGCCCAGAATTCTAGGACCAAAGTCTGGCTTGCTACATGTACTAAACAGTTATAATTTTAAGACAGTTTGGTAGGAAGGGCAGCATGGGTCGTGTACTTTGGAAACCAATTTCTGGCTCCACCATTTTCTAACTGAATGACAATAAGCAAATTTCTTCAGTTGGCTGAGTGTGGTTTCCTCCTCTGCAAAATGAGGACGATGACAATGTTGCTATGAAACTGAATGTAATCATGGATGTGGAAGCACACTGTCAACTCCAAAGGGCTGTACCCTTATTAATTACGATTAATATGATCGAGTCCAACCTCTCCATTTCTCAGTAGAGAATGGTCATGACATTACCAGCCCCATGACAAATGACCACACCACTCTTTCTCCCTAACACACTGCAAACCTTCTGTGTTCAGGCCTGGCTGACAATCCTCTACGTGGGATGTCCCTCCCTGTTTCCCCACTTGGGGAAATTCTCCTTGTGCCTCAAGGCTCAGCTCAGATGCTGCCTTCTTTATGAAACCTTCTCTCCTCAATTGGAATTAATTACTCCTTTCTCTGTGCTTCTACAGTATATACTTTTATTTATTTGTTTATTTGTTTATTTATTTTTATTTATATTATTTATTTATTTTTTGTGTTACGCAGGCCTCTCACTGTTGTGGCCTCTCCCGTTGCGGAGCACAGGCTCCGGACGCGCAGGCTCAGCGGCCATGGCTCACGGGCCCAGCCACTCCGCGGCATGTGGGATCCTCCTGGACAGGGGCACGAACCCATGTCCCCTGCATCGGCAGGCGGACTCTCAACCACTGCGCCACCAGGGAAGCCCCTATACTTTTATTTTTATTTAGAGTGAATGAATGTATGTATTTGGGATTAGATACCTGAGGTAGAATGCTATTTCTTCTACTAATTCTGAGACCTTGAAAAAGTGATTTACTGTCTGAGCCTCAGTCTCCAGTTCTGTGAAGTGGACACAGGAAACAAACTTGAAAACCATTGCCAAGCCTAGGGTACACACATACAAATTTGCCTGCCGTGTGACTCTGGACCCACCAGGGATTCGATGCAATCTGTCTCAAACCTCATCGGAAACAGTGTCCCGGATTTGCAACTTGCACCATTGTAATAATAAAGTAAGAGTGTATAATCCAATGATTCAGCTCATGAGGCGACCAGAGACTTGAACTCAGAGTCTTGACTATGTGATGAACTCACTTCTTTTGGCCATTATCACCCACCCTTTCAATTTCTGCTCTGGGAGACCAGCTAAACTTGTTTCTTAAGTGTTTCTTTATTTCAGCTCTGGTAGCGTTCATAGTTATATTTGACAACATTTATCTCACAGGATATGGCGACGCGTAAATGAGTTTGTTACAGTGTTTGGTGTATGTAAGCTTAATAAATGGTAGCTAACTAGTAGTAGCAGTACTGTTATAGTATTAAGGTAATTGCATACTTCTCTTTTCCCCTGAAGGTTCTGAGTGTTTTGTGAGTAGGGCATGTCTTACCTCCCACAGTCCCCAGCACACTGTTCCTGGCATGGGAATTAAAACGAAAGAGAAGGTTATTTTTCAATGATGAAGCACCCTACAAGTGGGACTTGTGATTATTGAATAGATATTGGTAGAAATGAACTGAATTGAACCCCTCTCTGGTCATGAGGACACAGGGAAGAGGAAGCACAGAGATGAGTGTTTATGAAGGTAGGTGTAGAAATCAAAGAGAACCAGACCCACACAGAAGGTGAGGAGTTTTAGCCGGCTTGACTGCAGCATGTGGGAGATGGATCCACGCGATGGCAGATGAGGGGCAAGGAGCTGCCTGCTAGAGCCTGGAGCTACCTGGGTTTGGGTGAGGACTCAGGGCTGCAGTGGTGGGGTGGGGATAAGCGGACAGATCTTGACGGATTTCCTGGATCGTCAGGGAGTGGTGGCTGCTTGTTCACGTGTGAACAGCACTGCCAACACAGAACCCCTCTCCCCTTCTTGCGATTGAGGAGGGAACGAGCTTCCCAACAGCCTCCTGGTGGCCCATCAGTGCTCAGAAAGTCGGCCGGGTCACTAAAGTGGTGGTGTGATCTCAGCAGTGCATTTAACCTCTTTGTCCTTCAGAGTCTTGTGTCTTTAAATAGAGGATAATCATGCCCACCCTGGTTACCTTGAAAGTCATTGAGAGGGTTATATATTGAAAAACATAAGGTATTAAAGAGAAATTTACTGGTATCTATCACCAAAGCTAGGTACAGGATACACAAGGATGAAGCAGACACAGATCCTACCCTCAAGAAGCTCACATTAGTAAGGGGAGAAAGAGAGAGAGAGAGATTACCATACTGTGGTAAAACAGAATTATTTATGAAATGTTGAGTAATAGTTATTGAAAATAATTACATAACAGTCATATCCCATTACCTTAATGTTATTGTACGATCATGATATAATGTTATTTTATTAGTGTTATTTTCACAGCAAATTTAAGAGGCAGTTATTATTATCCATGTGTACAGATAAGGAATCAAAGACGTAGGTTAACAACTGGCCATGGGTTGCAAAGCTGATAAGTGTCAGAGCAAGGATTCAGATGCAGGCAAGCTGACCTGAGTCCTGGGGCTTAGCTACTGCCCCTCAGTGACAGAGGGCTATAGGCTGCAGAGGAGGCTCCTGGGGGCCCTGCCTCTCTCCTCCTTCATCATGCAAGTCCACTAATGCTTATTGATTTTGCTCTGTGTCAGATGCTGTCAAGCCTTGGAAAGTCAACAGTGAAAAAGGCAAAATCATTGCTCTTCCTTTGCAATGTAGACGTTCTAAAGGGAGTAACAAATGACAAGCCAAACACATAGCCACCTTGAATGCAGGCACTGTGCTAAGCGCATTACAAATATTATGTAATCTTGGAGACTCTCCTACAAGGCCTCATCATTAGCCTCATTTTACAGATGAGGAAACGGAGGCTTGAAGAAATGAGACAGTTTGCCCAAGGTCCCATAGCTAACAAATTACTAAGCGAGGCTCTGAACTCCAGTGTCTGACAACAAAGTCAGACCCCAAAGCATAGGGTCTATCTGAGAGCTAAAGACCCACTGGGTACTAGGATGGTAAAGTGTGAGGCATAGGAGAAGATCTCATTGAGATGGAAAGACTGGAGACAGCCTCTCCAAGAGATGATGTGACATTTAATCCGAAGCTGGAATGATGGAAAGTTCTGATGGCTGGGCCCTGGGTTAGGTGTTAATTAAGCCACTTCCCCATCATCTCCAAGAGCTCACAGTCTCCTGATAAAAAGAAAGGCAACGCAGTAAGTGCTAGGACTGACCTCTTTCCTATGTTCCAGGTGTACCTGGGAGAATCCAGGAGAGAGCGCTTGATTTTGCTGGGGGGCATGGATGGGTTGTAGCGTCCTAAAGGGGGCTCTGCTGAGGGTGAAGGGCACTACATATGCCAAGGCATGGAGAGAGCCATAGTTCAAAGTCCAAGAATAGCTGAGTTCACAAAGAGCCTCGGTGGCCATGCTAAGGAGCTTGACCCAGATCCAAGAACAAGGCTGTGTTGAAAGCCCAGGCCATAGACTCTGGAGGCCTAGAGCAAGTACCTACTGTGTGCTAGGCAGCTGTGGGTGAAGAAGAGGCCATGGGTCAACATCAAGGTGAGGGGGCAGAGGCAGGCTAGGTGAGGAGAGGAGGTTCTCTTACTCAGCTTGGCAAGTTTAGTGGAGTCTTACTTGTCAGGAAACCCTACTGATGCTTCGGGAAAGGTAACCAGTGATTTCTGAATAAAGCTCTGAACCTGCTTCTCAGGGGTGAGGGTGGTGAGACGTCAGACTCCAGGAAGGAGGGACTGAACTCCTGAACAGGTTACCTGCCCAGGCTGGTCAGCTGGACGCTTGCAGGATGATCTCAGAAAGGGTTCTTGACCCCAATCATGCTGAAAGCATGTTGGAATCAGACAGACCTGTGCTTTTACTACTTTTTCTTTTCTGTGCTTTGGTTTCCTTGCTGTAATACAGGGATAACAGTTATATCTATTCCACTAGGTTGTAGAGGATATACGAGATAACTCCCTCATTATTGTTGTGAAATGAAATAACTCAAGAAGGCGTTGAGCACAGTGCCTGGCACAGAGTAAGTGCTCAGTAAAGAGGGACCGTGGGTGAGAAAGAAAAAATAAAAGGCTTCTGTAGTAATCGGGCAGTGGGAGGGAGGAAGGAAGGAAACAACTGGATGAAACCATTTAAATCCACATCATCAGTAAAAGTGATTTGCCTACTCAAATCCACAAGTCGCAGAGTTGGGAAACTCATTTCCCTAAAGAGGGGATGCAAATGAGCTTCTCTGTCTGTAGGGACACCATTTCTCTCTCCTTCCCCTTCTCCCTCCCCAAAGAGAACTGCTCTAGGGGAAGGAACCTCAAGTTTGCAGAGTAGCTACCATGTGCAGGGCCCTTTATCAAGATCTTTCTTTTATATCCACCCAACACCTTGGTTGCGATGTAAATTCTATTCACTCCATTTTATGGAAGAGGAACCAAGACTCTGGTTGAGCACTATACCCAACACCGGTCTGACATCTACCCAATATCCCAAGCTCGTGTGTGATGGATCCTGGATTCAGACCCACCTCTGTTGAACCAACATCAAGGTTTTGACGGTTCCTTCAGCTCACAGGACGCCCTCCCTGGGCCTGGCCGGTACTCACCACTCAGCTTCTGCCATGACACCACTCAGCACCAGATGGTCTTGAAAGCACTCTACCACCGAGCACAGAATCGTTTTCCCACAAGCTAGGCGGTTCAGTTGTATTAGCCCCACTTCACCCCTGAGAGGAGGCAATTGAGTTAATTACTTGAGCTGAGAGCCCCTGGATGGTATCAGCTGAGATAACAATCACAGCTAGTGGCTGCCAGCCCCAACCCGAGCTTTTGCCCCCTATCTTCCCCCAGAGAAACAGCAGTACTCAATTGATCACTAACATGATTTGGATAATTTTCTCAACAGCCCTCCGGTGGAGCAGCTAAAGAAGAAAACCGTAAAAGCCCATCAGTTCAGAGGCACAGCCACCCCTTTATTATTTCTTTCCCCCATAGTCAAGAAAGACAGATCTGCCTTGGACATCTGGCTGGGACAGTCACTTGCTGGGTGATCCTAGCTTATAATGTCCTCTCTCTAGGCCTCCTTGTAAAATGAGATCTAACAGAACGTGTGATTCATGAGTTGTGTCAAGGACTAAACTGGTAACGTTTGTAGAGATGTCTTGGAGCGTGCCTGGGGTTTAGGTGGCGCTTGATGAGGGGAGTAGAAAGGGAGTAGGCAGGTTTATTGAGTGCCTGTTGGATGGCAGGAAATGCACAGACAATATTTTATTTGATCCTCACAACAATCCTGTGAGATAAGTAGTATCACCCTTATTGTGCCAATGAGGAAACTGAGTCAGAGAGCTTTATTCAGAGTTGTACAGCTGGTAGCAGCAATAATTCAAGCCAAATCTGGGGGACTTCAAATCCTGATCTCTCTCTTTTTTTCTCTCTGTTTCTCTTTCTCTTTCATACTCTCTCTGTGTGTGTCTCTCTCTCTGCCTGTCTGTCTCTGTCTCTATCTCTTTCTCTGTCTCTCTGTTTCTCTCACTGTCTCCCTCATTGTCTCTCTGTCTCTCTCTCTATTTGCTCTTCCTAATCTTCTCCCCTTCACTCTCACTTGCCTCTCTTTCATTCTCACTCTTATTCGCTCACTATCTTTCATTCTTGGTCTCTCTCAGGCCATGTTATTTCCCTAAATAACTAGGAAAAAGGAAAGGGAGAAGACTGGATAAAGATGGCAGGCAGAGCAGTGATGAAAAGTCTGAGCGCAAGAAGGGAAATTTTAAAGAGTAGGAAGGGTTAGGAAGGCAAAGAGTCTTTCGTCTATGGATTTACATACTCAGGGTCAAGGCCAAACCCAAGGCAAAATCCAACCTCTAAAACACCTCCAGTAAGTGAGAAGAAAAAGCACAACTTTTTCTTCTATCCCTGTTTCACTGATGAGACTCACATCTCACCGAGAGACTAGGTTCAAATCTCCAGCCCCACCATTTTAGCATTGAGACTTTGGACCAAGCCCTTCACATCCTCTGAGCCTCAGTTTCCTCATCTGTAAAATGGGCATCATAGAAACCTCCATAGAAAACCATAGGATTACAGGCCGTGCTCTGCACCCTGCCTGCTGCACAGCAAGTACTTAGCAAGTGCTCAGCAGAACTAGTATGGATGCTATCACAACCCTGAATAAAGCTATGTCCCTAGTTTCCTCAAAACTCTTTTCTCCATGTGGGTCTTTTGTAAGTGTGAACTTTTCCCTTTCTGCAGATTTCCCATGGTGATCTGCCCCCTTTAACTACAGAGGTGTCAAGGAATCTTTGTGAATCAGCCATCAAGTGTAGGCTGCTGACGTGACTGTGGGGTTAACTTACAAGTGACTAATTTTTGGAGGCACGATTTTGTACCTTCCCACCAGTGGCACCTGGCTGGGTGTAATTACTGCTGATGAGTTTACTGAGGGGCTCATTAAAGTGTTGGTATTAATATCCGTATGAATACTTTCAACAAAACCTTTTGTTCTTGGAGGAGGGGATGTAGGAGGTGGTTACGGGAACTGTCCTGCTTTTCCAAACTTAATCGTCTAAATACAGTGCTGTCTCAGCAATTCAGGACATTTTTTCCCCACTCTCTCTCTTTTTTCACAGGGCTCTGCCAAAAGCCTACTTTGGCAACAGGAATGATTAGTTTGTGTTTCAATAAAATTGTTCCCTCAAAGTCACTTTAACCCAGCAGGGCACGGGGAGTTGAAATGTGCTCTCCTTAACCAGTTTTAACTGTCATTTATTAGAGATGAGTCTGGGGCGAGATTTGTGGGAGTTTGGATGAAGAGGAGCTGAATAGCTTGTAAGGGAGTCATCTTTCTTTTAGCTGATACTTTGGGGTCCCCATGAATGTCAGGGTCACAGTCTCCCTAAAGACAGACCCACCTCCCTTTGCACAGGCCGCTGAATTAATAATTGCTAACAGTGCTCTGAGTGGCATAGAGCAAAGCTTTGCTAAGTTAATCTTCACAATAACACATAGAAGAAAGAACTATTGTCAGCAGTCTCAGTTTGCAGGCGGGGAAACTGAGTCTCAGAGAAATTAAGGAATTTGCCCAAGTTCACACAGAAATCAAGCGGTGGTATCAGTATGGGAACCCAGGTTTGTCTGATTCCAGAGCCTAAGCTCTTAACTACACTCCTCTGCTGTTTGCAGCAGTTTGGGGCTCCTGGGACCCCATCCACGGGCTTGCACAGGGTCACAGAATTTTATAACTGGGAGGTCTTGATTTGCCTGAGAATGAGGGGGTTCTTGTGATATGGGACTTTCAATTTTAAAACTGGGACAGTCCCAGTCAAACCAGGATGAGTTGGCCATCTCCTACAGGCTGGAAGGTTGACCAAACTATCAAAGAGATAAAAAGAGCAAAAGCTTCCAGACTAATATGAGGCACTCATTACCTCTTCCTCTCTAAGTCTATAGATGAGGAAAGTGAGGGTAAATGACTTACCCAAGGTCACTTGGCTCCTTAGTAGACAGAGCAGGAAATGGAAAACAGATCTTGAGACTCTCCTGCCATTTCTTTCTTCCAATGAGCAAAGCTGCAGAATTTCAGTCAAGGAGCATTTATTGAGCTCTTACTGTGTGAGCAGCTGGGCTGTGGGTTAGCAAAAGCCCAGGAAAAATAGGAAGCATCAAAGCAGCACTGTCCAATAGAACCTTCCATGATGATGAAAATGTTCTATATCTATGCTGTCCAATATGGCAGTCATTAGCCATATGTGGCTAGTGTGACTGAGAAAGTGAATTTTTACTTTAATTTAATTTTAGTTTAATAGCCACATATGGCAAGTGGCTACCATATAGCACAGGTCTAATGGATAGGATTAATATTTCAGAGGCATTTTCTTTCTCTAAGACAACAGATTCTATCTTCTACTGGGGGCTCGCTCTTGAAGATGAAATTGTTTCTTCCTCTTAAAGAGAAGGACTACTATACATAAAATAACTATACAACAAGGACCTACTGTACAGCACAGGGAACTATATTCAATATCTTGTAATAACCTGTAATGGAAAAGAATCTGAAAAAGAATATATATATATATATATAAAATATATATATATATATATATATATATAACTGAATCACTTTGCTATACACCTGAAACATTGAAAATCAACTACATTTTAATAAAAAAATTAAAAGTTAAAAAAGGAGAAGGGAAGATGGGAACAGAAAGGAAGTACCATTTATGGATGGCATACTGGGTACCAGGACGAAGTAAGCATTAACTCACTTATTCTGGAGGACTGTGGCCAGCGATTCTGCATTTCTAACAAGCTTCCAGATGATTCCAATGCTGCTGGTTCAGGGACCACACTCTGGGTAGCAAAACCCTGTCTCTCTTGAAAAGCTAACCTTCCTCCCTTCCTTCCACTGTCAGGAAACACGAGACACCTATAGAAAGGAGGAGACATTACAAGTTGTAAAAAAAAATATCATGAAAGCTCTGAGAAAGAGTTCCCTGGTTAACTTGAAAGAGAACACCTCCACCATCGGAGATCTGAGGGGCTCATCCTCAGGTGGGCTTCATCCAACAGCCAATCACATATCAGTTTCATCAGATGGTACACAACCAACCAGGAAAGGGTTTTGAATGAGAAGGGTGGGGGAGACGTGTGCTTTGGAATGAGGCCGACCTGGGGAAGGATAGCAGTTCTGCCCCTTACCAGCAATGACCTAGGGTGAACCGCCATCATTCGTCCCTCTGAGCCTCCATTTTCACCCTTCACCCTAGTGAAAATGAGGTTGCAATTCATGGTGATGAAGATGGTATGAGAGAAATCACGTGTGTAAAGTGCTTGACCGAGTACACACTTAACAAATGGTGGTTTCCTCCTTCCCTCTCTCCCTCCTGCTCTCTTTCTTTTCTCTCACCTCTTCTGGGAAGTCTTCTCCAAAGGCCACTCTGAGCACTAGAGAGACGATGGTGCCTGTATTCAGGTTAGTCCATCTAGACTTTATCCCAGTCGCCCACTTTCAACTCCATGAGCTCCAGCCAGGTTTGGAGTTCCACAGCAAAGGCCAGGAATCTTGCTACTTCTCCTTCTTACCCAGGGCCCACCACAGAAATTTCTTCAGGCCCTCTTCACCATCTTATCTCTGCATAGATTGGAAACACAGCAGAGAGAGAGAGAGAGAGAGAACATGCCTTATCACTAAACTGTGTCTGTGCTGAAATCCAAATAAATTTAGTGTAAAAACATCAAGTATGTGATTTCCTTGACAGGAAGCAAAGTTCACATGAAGGGCCCATGGTTTAAATGACGGTGATGATTTTTTGTTTTGCACCTCATAAGAGTCTCAGAGGGAAGAACAGAATGGTTTTGGGTTTTTTTAAATAAATTTATTTATTTAATTTATTTATCTTTGGCTGAGTTGGATTTTCATTGCTACACGTGGGCTTTCTCTAGTTGTGGCGAGCAGGGGTCACGCTTCGTTGTGGTGCGCGGGCTTCTCATTGCAGTGGCTTTTCTTGCTGAGGAGCACGGGCTTTAGGCACACAGGCTTCAGGTGCACAGGCTTCAGTAGCTGTGGCGCAAGGACTCAGTAGCTGTGGCTTGCAGGCCCTAGAGCGCAGGCTCAGTAGTTGTGGCGCACGGGCTTAGTTGCTCCACGGCATGTGGGATCCTCCTGGACCAGAGCTCGAACCTGTGTCCCCTGCATTGGCAGGCGGACTCCCAACCACTGTGCCACCCGGGAAGCCCTAGAATGCTAATCTAAGATGAGTGCAACTTTCTTCAGCAGACATTCCTGGGGCCGACGGTGATCCTACTCTCACTTTCAGCTGTTCATCTTCCCCGTGTGCTTAGTCAGGGAGAGGGGATCTCTTCACCAGGGTCCCTCAGCCAACTGATTTGCCATACAAGTCATTCCAACACTCTTGATTATCTATTACCTGTCTGAGCCACCTACTGAACTGTAAGTTTCTGGGTTAGCTATGCACTACACATTCCTAGCAGTGTTTGACATATACTTAGAGTTCCATAAAAATTTGTTAGAATGTATTGATTTGTTCATTGTTTTGATAATCCCTATGACGGTAGATTGCAGTATTGATTCCAGTTCTTCAACCCACACTACCCTCCATCTCTGCCATGACTATGCTCCCGCCATGTCCCTTTTCCCCACCTCCACCTCCACACACATGCGCGCACACACACACACACACACACACACACACACAGCGTTTCTGATGCTGTAGGTCTGGGGTGACACCAGAAACAACTCAACTATAAAAAGAGCTTAGGAAAAAGCTCCAAAGCATGCACTCTTCTTTTTAACACCAAAGGAAAAGCAAAAGAAGGCTTGTTCTGAAGAGCTTCCTATTTATTTTCCTTCTATAAATGTGCAAAGAAGACTAGATTAAGATAAAAGTTGGAGAGAGGCCACCCAGAAATGAGAGCTCAGCTTTTAACAGTTATTCAGCCTACATCTGATGAATGATTGCCCTGCGACCGGAAATGGTTTCTCCTCCCAGGCCCCGTTACACCAGGCACTTCTGGGCTGGGTCCCAGGCCTCACGGTGCTGGATCTTTTCAGGGTCCAGGGTCCAGGTCGGGGGCCTGGAGATCCAGAGCTCCTGTCATTTTCCTCTCCTCCCTCCCTCCCTCCTTCCTTCCTTCTCTCCTGGCAGAGACTGTATCCTGTTGCTCTGAGCAAGCCTAAGAGAAAGGCCAGCGGCAAGTGAGCGTGCTGGGAATGAAGACAAATGAGTCCCTTTTCTGTGGGGCTCCTGGCATCCTGTGGGAGGAAGGAAAGGACAATGCTTTGAGGGAGCTGGCTCTGCTGACCCCCTCCTGGCGGGCTCCCCCCTCCCCTTTCCGGTGCCATGTTTGTCAGCCCAAAGCCTGCCCTTCCTGAGTAATCATTAGATGCACGCGTGAGGGTGAGGTATGTGGTCCTCCATGCCTGGGGCAGATTCCTGGCCCAGCCTCAGGAAGTGCAGCTCGGAGAGTCCAGGCTGGGACCCTGAAACACAGAGAGTCTTGGCTATTTCTCTCTCCCTGCCAACGTGGCTCCTGCCAGGTCACTGCACATCCCTGGGCTTCCGTTTGGCATGCTTATGAGTGCCTTCTGTGTGCCTGGTATGGCTATCTGCATCAGTGCTTTCCAGACCTCAGTGGGCACCAAAATCATCTGGGGGCTTTGGAGCCCTCCACCTTGAATGTGCCAATCCTGCCGTCCCGGTACACAGAGCAGACGCGTCATCACTGGAAACATTCTGGGATGATGCCAGGCCCCCTGGAATGAAAGAACTATCCCTCTCTCTTCCCTTACCCAGCTATTTCCAGTCTCTTTCTGATAAATTGGTAGGTGAGAGGTTTGTAGGCACAGGGATACTAGAAGTAAGGAGTAGCAGTTAGGAGAGCGACCTTCAAAGACAGATTCCCAGCAACCAAAACACAGACCCACCACCTGATCCACAACCTTAGGCAGAACGTGTAACCATTAGGTTACATAACCTAACCCTTTATTCATCTACAGAATAATAATAATAGTAATAACAACAACAACAACTTCCTAGGACTGTTGAGAGAGTTAATTGAGTTGATATGTCCACAGTTGATATGTCCAAATATCTGAAAATAGTAGTTGGCAAATTGTAAATACTATATAAGTGTTAACCAATATTATTATTATCCTAGAGGTTCACAGGTATATTTCTCCTTCATTGAACATATAGTGAACATCTTTTTTGCACCTCATGTCAGGCCAAGCTGTGGTGATTTAGTAATGAGTAAAATGAGCTTCCTTGTCCTCAAGAAGCTTTCAGGATAGCAAAGTCTTTTAGACTCATAAAGAACTAACTATAATATAATATTGTCACAGGCTGAGTCCCCGAAAAACTAGACTTGGAAGGTGTTTAGCACACAGGATGTTTTTAGGGAGTGCCTTGGGATTAACACCCATGGAAGTGGGCAAGGTCAGAAGAAGGATTGGCAGACGAAAAGCACTCCAGAGTTGTCTGAAGCTAGGTCAGGATGGCCAAGTCTTTATACCCCTGAATTAATCAGTCACTGGATGTGGGCTGCCCCAGGAAGAGCTGCGACCTTGGGGGAGGTAGCTCTTCACAGCTGAAGCATCTCTGAGGGCTGTCTGCTGATGGTCCCAGCAGCTGGAGTCATTAATTACAGGTTCTTCATTGAAAGGAGGTCTGGATAGGTCAAAACAGTATCCACCCAAATATGGAAGGGCAATTCTGATGAAATGACAAAAAGGACAGATGAGTGCTTCAGAGGATGAGTAGTTAATATTTTAAACCCCACATATTTCTATGGCATTTTATATTTTTCAAAGCATTCTCCCATACAAAAGCTTACTCATGATTTCCATGCTGGGTTCCGCAGACAGGCTGGGAAGCCATATGTTCTAAAGGAAAAGCATTGGATTTGGAGCAAGGGAAGACACTGAATCCCAGCTCTGCCACTGTTTAGCTGGGAGTTCCTGAGCAAGTTGCTCGTGTTTTCTGGGTCTGCTCTCTGAAAAGGCAATGATCATACACAATTCACAGACTGGCTGTAAGGATTTAATTCAGGGCTAGATGGAAAACAGTGTCTGGCACATAGTCAGAACTCAAAAAATAGTAACAACACCAAACACAACTTCAAAAAAAGCAACAACAATAAACATTATCTTCCCCATTTTACAAACAAAAGTATTGAGACCCATAAAGGTAAGATTGTCCCTAAGAACTCACAGTGGACTCTAGGTGGATCCAAGACTATTCTACTCAATATAACCTACTGAGTTCAGTGCTATGTAACCCCATAGCTTTCATCTTACCTACAGAACCTATGGAAGTTGCACACCTTTGAGGGGTCAATCCAGATGTTCTGTTTATGGTTAACGTTGGAAGGACTCTTAGAGATTATCTTCTCGTAACTTTCAGATATTCAGGGTTCTATGTGGCCTAATCTCTACATGCAGACTATCAAGAAGCCTAGTCCAGTAGGAATTAAGGACAAATTCCTGTATTTTTCTTATGTCTCTTGGGAGCTTTAAGGAACACCAATTCTCAGCAACGCTTCTCAAGAAATCTTTCCTCCTTAACTTATTGAATTGTACTATTGCTCCAAAACCACACACGTAGCAAATGCACTGGCATTATCTCTCAGACTTTAGCCTTCAAGGTTTTCTTTTCTTTTCTAGCCCCCCTCCTCAACTCTTTATTACACAAATTACCTAGTTTCTCTTTCCTTCTGCCTTTTGGTTTCTGTTTCTTCTACATTTTCCAGATTCACCATCACATAATTTAAGGACCCATATTAGTAAAGATAGAACTTTCCACAGGTGAACTGAGTCTGTGAAGGAGGGGAAGGAGGAAGCTAGGGGCAGGGACAATATTCAAAATTGTTAACAGCGGACATAGTCTAGATACTCACGGATCAGAATAGATTGGCCAAAGATTTGGATTAGGGTCCCGGAGGCTCCTTACTGGGTGATGACTTAACTATTTGGTTGCTGGCTCGAGGGGAGGTGTGAGAGGTCCTGGGGGCGGTCTGGGATGGCTGAGGTGGCAGAGGGAACCAATGAAGGGATCAGGGCAGCCGCAACTTATGAATCGGTAGGAAAATATTTTGGTTGTTATTTTAACAACTAGTACAGTCTTACAAGTAAGTTGAAACTGTCTATCTCCCAAGCCAATACACATCTTCTGTGTGGGGCAGTCAGTGCATTTGACCACCTCCATCCCTGGCTCCCTAGTCTCTGGTGTCCAAGGAGAGCCTGTTGATTTCCAGGTACCTTCTTCATAGGGTTCTTTAGAGTACTAAGTAAGTTGATGCATGTTAAAAAATGTTTAAGCAGTGCCTAGTAATGGAAGTGTCCAATAAATATTATCCATTATTAGTAACTAGAGCCTTACAGGCAGTTCTCATTTAATTTTACAACTTACAAGGTGGGAACTATTATCCCCATTTTACCAATAATAAAACTGAGGCTCAGAGAGGTTAAGTAATTTGCCGAGGTTCACACCAAGAGTAAGTTATAGAGCATGAATTTAAGCCCCAAATTGAGGGACTCCAGATTTATTGTCACTACACCTACTGTCTCTGGCTCCTTCCCTCTGACTCTGGCTCCCAAAGTTTCTAGATTTGGACAACTACAAGCCCCAGGCTGGTTCTACCTCTGAATACTCAAGCATTCAAGTTGAATCAATGCACACACTAGGGGACTTCCCTTAAGATTCTGCTCTTCCACAGCAGGGTGGGGAGGGTGCAATCCCTGTTTGGGGAATTAAGATCCCACATGCTATGTGGCGCAGCTAAAAAAAAAAAAAAAAATCACACACACACACACTACGGACTTCCTGCATTCTGCTTCACTCTGTATTCCTAGAGGCCAGAGGTTGAAGACAGCAAGTCCAGCTCCTCTAACATCCCGTCTTCTGGAATGGATGTGAGCATGCAATGTTTAGTCTATTGTTTGTTTCCAGCAAGTCTACTTTTCAAGCTGCTTTACTGGAGGATTACCACTTAGGAATCCAGAACGAATGGCTTTTCCAAAGCACTCCTGGTCATGTCTTTTGTATTTATTCATGCTGGGATTGTTTTATCATGTTACTTATCTGATGCAACCAAAAATGTCAAATGTCATGGTGGCTGGGATTAAGTGACAGGCAACTCAGAGGTGCTGTGTGCAAAGCATGTGAAGCACATTCTCACCCCCCCAAAATGCATTTTAAAGTTGAGAACTCTTTGTAATGACTGCATTGAACTTTCAAAACTATTCATTATGTTACAGTTATTGTAAATTTTGACAACTGCATTCGGAGGTATGTTGTAATGGAGTCTATAGTCTAGCCATTGACTCTAGGGAAATGAATCCCAGCTCCACCACTTACTAGATGTGTGACCTGAGGCAAATAACTTCATTTGTTGAGGCCTCAGTCTCCTCATCTATAAAAAGAAAATAGTAATAGTATTATTATATTTCATAAGGCTATTGTGAGGCTTAATAAGCAAGTGCATGTTAAATGCTTAGATGTGGTTAGATATGATATTAGCTCAATACTAACTGATGCATTATTCAGAGCCAATAACCCTGATTTTTCTAGAGATTTAATAATTTGGATAAAAGCATTTAGTATAATACTTGGCACAGAATGAATGCTCAATAAGTATTTGTCATCAATAGCGTTGCTCTTGTTTTGACATAATTATTATTAAACCTGGAGGGTTTTTTAACCTTTCATTCATTCAATCAATCACAAACCTGATGTCAGACATTGCTCTCAACACTGGAAGGACTCAGACATTCTTGGTGTCTAAAAGGTCACAAGATCATGGGGGAGGCAGACCGATCAAGAGAGAAGGATTTCTGGAGGGTTTTTATCATAAATGGGTGTTGAATTTTGTCGAAAGCTTTCTGTGCATCTATTGAGATGATCATATGGTTTTTCTCCTTCAATTTGTTAATACGGTGTATCACATTGATTCATTTGCATATGTTGAAGAATCCTTGCATTCCTGGGATAAACCCCACATGATCATGGTGTATGATCCTTTTAATGTGCTGTTGGATTCTGTTTGCTAGTATTTTGTTGAGGATTTTTGCATCTATGTTCATCAGTGATATTGGCCTGTAGTTTTCTTTCTTTGTGACATCCTTGTCTGGTTTTGGTAATAAGGTGATGGTGGCCTCGTAGAATGAATTTGGGAGTGTTCCTCCCTCTGCTGTATTTTGGAAGAGTTTGAGAAGGATAGGTGTTAGCTCTTCTCTAAATGTTTGATAGAATTCGCCTGTGAAGCCATCTGGTCCTGGGCTTTTGTTTGTTGGAAGATTTTTAATCACAGTTTCAATTTCAGTGCTTGTGATTGTTCTGTTCATATTTTCTATTTCTTCCTGGTTCAATCTCAGAAGGTTGTACATTTCTAAGAATTTGTCCGTTTCTTCCAGGTTGTCCATTTTATTGGCATATAGTTGCTTGTAGTAATCTCTCATGATTCTTTGTATTTCTGCAGTGTCAGTTGTTACTTCTCCTTTTTCATTTCTAATTCTATTGATTTGAGTCTTCTCCCTTTTTTTCTTGATGAGTCTGGTTAATGGTTTATCAATTTTGTTTATCTTCTAAAAGCTACAGTAATCAAGACAGTATGGTACTGGCACAAAAACAGAAATATAGATCAATGGAACAGGATAGAAAGCCCAGAGATAAACCCACGCACATATGGTCACCTTATCTTTGATAAAGGAGGCAAGAATATACAGTGGAGAAAAGACAGCCTCTTCAATAAGTGGTGCTGGGAAAACTGGACAGCTACATGTAAAAGAATGAAATTAGAACACTCCCTAACACCATACACACAAATAAACTCAAAATGGATTAAAGACCTAAAAGTAAGACCAGACACTATCAAACTCTTAGAGGAAAACATAAGCAGAACACTCTATGACATAAATCACAGCAAGATCCTTTTTGACCCACCTCCTAGAGAAATGGAAATAAAAACAAAAATAAACAAATGGGGCTAATGAAACTTCAAAGCTTTTGCACAGCAAAGGAAACCATAAACAAGATGAGGGAACAGCCCTCAGAATGGGGGAAAATATTTGCAGATGAGGCAACTGATGGGGGATTTTACAAGCAGCTCATGCAGCTCAATATCAAAAAAACAAACAACCTGATCCAAAAATGGGCGAAGACCTGGATAGACATTTCTCCAAGGAGGATATACAGATTGCCAACAAACACAAGAAAGAATGCTCAACATCATTAATCATTAGAGAAATGCAAATCAGAACTGCAATGAGATATCATCTCACACCGGTCAGAATGGCCATCATCAAAAAATCTACAAACAATAAATGCTGGGGAGGGTGTGGAGAGAGGGGAACCCTCTTGCACTGTTGGTGGGGATGTAAATTGATACAGCCACTATGGAGAACAGTATGGAGGTTCCTTAAAAAACTACAAATAGAACTACCATACGACCCAGCAATGCCACTACTGGGCATATACCCTGAGAAAACCATAATTCAAAAAGAGTCATGTACCACAATGTTCATTGCAGCACTATATACAACAGCCAGGACATGGAAGCAACCTAAGTGTCCATCGACAGATGAATGGATAAAGAAGATGTGGCACATATATACAATGGAATATTAATCAGCCATAGAAAGAAATAAAATGGAGTTATTTGTAGTGAGGTGGATAGACCTAGAGTCTGTCATACAGAGTGAAGTAAGTCAGAAAGAGAAAAACAAATACCGTATGCTAACATATGTATATGGAATCTAAAAAAAATAAATTAAAAAAAATGGTCATGAAGAACCTAGGGGCAAGACGGGAATAAAGACGCAGACCTACTAGAGAATGGACCTGAGGATAGGGGGAGGGGGAAGGGTAAGCTGGGACAAAGTGAGAGAGTGGCATGGACATATATACACTACCAAATGTAAAATAGATAGCTAGTGGGAAGCAGCTGCATAGCCCAGGGAGATCAGCTTTGTGCTTTGTGACCACCTAGAGGGGTGTGATAGGGAGGGTGGGAGGGAGATGCAAGAGGGAGGCGATATGGGGACATATGTATATGTATAACTGATTCACTTTGTTATAAAGCAGAAACTAACACACCATTGTAAAGCAATTATACTCCAATAAAGATATTAAAAAAATAATAAAAAATAAAGAAAAGAGAAAAGATAAAGAAAACGCAATAAAGTAGATCAAACATACATATTTATAAGGAAGATATTTTTAAAGCAAGTCTTCTTAGAATGTGAACCCCTTGTGTTAGGGGTCATATATTTTGAATGCTCTAACCAATACTGAACATGTTGTGGATGTTTAATTAATACTAAGCAGAAAGACTGTCAAGACAATTATCTTGTGGGAAAATGAATGATGAATTTAAAAATTACAATTAACCAATTAAAAAAAAAAAAGGAGACTGCCAGACTGTCTTCCAGAGTGGCTGTACCGTTTGGCATCCCTACCCGCAATGCTTGAGGGTTCCCATTCCTCCATGTTTGGTATTGCCCATGTTTGGGATTTTAGCTACTCTAATAGGTAGGTAGTGGTATCTCATTTTTGTTTTAATTCATAATCCCCTGACGATATATGACGTTGAACATCTTTTCATAAACTTACTTGCCAACTGTGTTTCTGCTTTGGTGGGGTGTCTGTTCGGGTCTTTTGCCTATTTTTCAACTGGGTTGTTCATTTCTTATTGTTGAGTTTTAAAAATTCTTTGTGTGTTTTGGATAATGGTCCCTTGTCAGGTGTATCTTTTGAGAATTTCTTCTTCCAGTCTGTGGCTTATCTTCTCAACATCTTGACAGTGTATTTTGCAGAGCAGAAGTTTTTAACTTTAATAAAGTCAAGCTTCAGATATTTTTAAAAACCAAAAAAAAAAAAAAGAGAGAGAGAGAGAAGGGTTTTAGCTGCTGTGACAGAATGGAAGGCTGTACTGGGGCCAGTCAGCAGGGGAGACTGGTGGAAGCAGTAACTTCTGGATCAGGAACAGTGAGAAAAACTCTGCTGAAGAAGGCATTGAGCTGAGGGTTGATGGAAATGTGGATATTCCCTGGAAAGACTGGGAAGGAGGGAGGGCCACTCCAGGCATGCAGCCTTGAGAGATGAAGCAGCAAGTGTTGCATCTGGGAAACTACAGAGGGTTTAGAATGGCTTTATGCATTGCGACAAAAACATGGTAAAGGAATTGAATGAGACAAGAGTTGGATAAAGCACGATGGTGGAGGGCCTTTTATGCACAGTAAGGACTTGGGCTCCAACTCATTGTAACCACCTGACCAGATTTAAGCATGAATGTGAAGTGATGGTCTCTATGTTTTAGGCCCCTGGAGGCTGTGTGGAGGGTAAGTTGGAGGCACCCATATGGGGAGACCAATCCAGAGACAGCGATCTGTGCGAGAGATGATGAAGACCAGGACTAGGGTGGGGAGAGCAAGAAAGGAGAGGAGGGACAAATTTTACAGGTCTTAGTAACTGCTTGAATGTGAGGGGTGGGACTCAGGTGACTGGGTGGATATTCACACCATCCTCAAATAGTGCAGAGAACACAGGAAGACAAAGAAGCAGGTCTCAGGAGATAGTGATGAGTTCAAATTGGGGCACATTCGAATGGTGATGCCCAGGGCACAATCACCAGGCAGAGATGTTGTCTCTAGGCTGATATAACAGATACCATAGACTGGGTGGCTTAAAGAGAAACATTTATTTCTCAAAGTTCTGGAAGCTGGGAAGTCCAAGATCAGGATGCCAGCAGATTCTGTGTGTGATGAGAGCCCACTTCTTCGTTCATAGATAGCTGTCTTTTCACTCACTGTGTTCTTAAATGGCAGAAAAACTGAGAGATCTCTAGGGGGTCTCTTTTATAAGAGCACTAATCCTATACATGAGGGCTCCACCCTCATGACCAAATCAAGCCCCAAAGGCCTCCCCCCCAATACCATCACATTGTGGGCGAGGGTTTCAACATATGGATTTGGGGGACACAAACATTCAGTCCATAACAGATATCCAACAGCCCCCTGGAGCTATTCTGTATCCTTATAGATAAGGATTTGAGAGTCATCAACACATAGGTATTTAGAACCAGAAGGTAGCCAAGGTTTCTCAAGAGAGGTTTGTGAGGTGAAGAGGCCTGAGGATAGAACCTTGGGGAACCCTGGTATTTATGGGGCTAGATGGGAAGTGGTGCCCACAAAGGAGACTGATAAGGAAGGATCCAAGAGTGAGGGGTAGAGAGAAAAAATGGCAAGGTGTCCAGCTAAGGCCAAGGCCTTGGGCATCGTACAAGTGTGGATTTGAGTCCAGGTTCTGTCACTTACGAGCTCTGTGAGCTTGGGAACCTTACTGAAAACTCTGAGCTTCTGTTTCCTCTTCGGTGAAATGGGACAACAATAGCATCTAGCTCATAGGAATGTTGTGAGGATGGGATGTTGTGATGACGCAAGTAAGGTGCAAGAGGAAGCATCCTGCACTTATTAAGAGCTTGGCAAATGTTGATGAATCAGGAGGCTGTGTCACAGAAACCCAGAGGAGACGGAGTTGTGAGGAAAGGGGACTGTCAGTCCTGCAGGTGTCATAGGGAAATCAAGTGAGACAAGGCTTTAAAGGTGACTAGCGGATCAGGTCATTGGAAGGCCAGTTAGTGATCTTGGAAAGCACTGCTTCAGCACAGGCACCTGATACAGTAGGTTCCCAGAGTGGGAAGAGGACTTTTGAGGATATCTCTCATTGCAGCTTTATCATTAGACACGACGTAAGAATAGAAGCCCCACCTTGATGGGAATCTCTCCATCCCTGTATGACTGCAAACCACCCACCAGCCTCCAGCCGAAGTGCTTGCCCCTCATCTCCCATAGTTCCTCCCCAGGTCAGAACCCCACCACACTCCTGACTACCTGCCCAAATGTAAACCCCACAGGAGCCTCATCCCCTCTGGGTCCTGAGTACCCAGCAGAGGACCAGGCACCAATCTACCTGCTGGGACACAAACGCAAAGCAGTAGCCAAGCCTGGCTCTTGTGGAGTTTACATCCTAGTGCAGGAGACAGACGATGAGCAGGAGACTCCAGACAGGGATAGAGGCTGTGAAGGAAGCCCAGGTGTGTAACAGGGTGGACAGTAGGCTGGCGGTGGAGGGAAGCATTAGATTTGGGGTAAGGAAAGGTCTTGGTGAGGGGTTGGCTTTTCGGCTGAGAGAGGCAGCCATGCAAGGATCAGGAGGGAAAGCAGTCCCAACCCTGAGACCAACAAGCACAAATGTGCTGAGGTGGCAATAAATGTGGCCTGTGTGAGGAGAAGGAAGGTCTGTGGGGGCTAGAGTCAAGGGGGAGGGAAGGGACACAGGAAATAAGATTGCAGGGATAAAAACAAAAACCAAACAAATAATAAATAAAAAATAAAAACATTAAAAATAAAACTTTTTAATTTTTTAAAATTTTAAAAATAATTAAAAATTTTAAAAATAATGCCATTTGCAGCAACATGGATAGACCTAGAGATTATCATACTAAGTGAAGTAAATCAGAAAAAGACAAATATCATATATCACATACGTGGAATCTAAAGAAATTATACAAATGAATTTATTTACAAAACAGAGACAGACTCACAGACATAGAAAACAAACTTATGGTTACCAAAGGGGAAGGGGGGAAGGGATAAATTAGGAGTTCAGGATTAGCAGATATAGACTACTGTATACAAAATAGATAAACGACAAAGTCCTACTGTATAGCACAGGAAACTATATTCAATACCTTATAATAACCTATAAAGGAAAAGAATCTGAAAAAGAATATAAACACATATGTATAACTGAAATCGCTTTGCTGTACACCTGAAGCTAACATAACATTGTAAATCAACTGTACTTCAATTAAAAAATTTTAAAATATGATTGCAGAGAAAGGCAGGGCCTTATCACTGGTGAAATGGGTCCCCAATTTCCTCACTCACACCCCCCCTTCTGATGGTCTGCCCACCTTGAGAGTGTCCTGAGGGCCACTGTCACACACACTGAGCCCACTCCACAGGTGCAACCTCAAATGTCCTCACAGTGGCAAGGCTGTGTGGCTCTGTGCTGACAGCTGTGGTGTCACTCCCCTGGCCCATGGGTTCTCTGGCATAAAGGACCCAGGGCCTGTGGCTGAGGGAAGCATTGTTTTGAAGCTTTGTATATTTCACTCTATGGCTAGGAAAAGGAAAGGAGACTTTTCCCTCAAGTTTTTATTTGGAAAATTTGAAATTTACAGAAAAGTTAAAAGAATAATACAATGAGCATATGCTGCCCTTTCAGTAGCCCCACCAAGTGTTCATATTTGGCAATATTTACTTTCTCTCTCCCTCTCCCTCCCTCTCTCTCTCTCTCTCTCTTTCTACTCTCTCTTCCTCTCTCCTATGTGTTTACCCATTTTAATTTTTTTTGCTGAACCATTTGAATATTAGTTGTAGACATCATGACAGTTTGCCCCCAAACACCTCAACATGGATCTCCTAAGAACAAGGAAATGGGAATATTCTCCTACATAACCATAATTTTCACACTCAGGAAACTTATATGATATAAAGCCATAATATAATATAATATAATATAATATAATATAATATAATATAATATAATATAATATAATATAATATAATATAGTATAGTATAATATAATATATAGTCATATCCAGGATCCAATCAAGGATCACAAATGTTAATTATCATGTTTTGTTAAAATCTCCTTTTATCTAAAATAATTCCCTAGTTTTTGTTTTTATTTGGGGGTTTTTTTTAGACTTTTATGCTAGTGAGAAATCCGAAGCGTCTAGGCCAGTTGTGCAGAATGTCCCTTGGTTTGGATTTGTCTGATTATTTCTTCTTAAATAGTTTCAGGTTGATCAGTTTTGTCATGAATACTGTGTAGACAATGTTGAATCCTTCTCAGTGCCTCACATCAGGGGCCACAGGATGTCCCATCGTTGGTGACATTCTCTTTGATCATCTGGCCAAGTGGTGTCCATCCAATCTCTCCATTGTGGAGACAGCTTTGTAGTGGATAAGTAACCTATAGAGTGGTGCGTTCAGACTGTGACTATGCCGGTCCCCATTTTTTCACCCAATGGTTTTAACGTCCAGTGATGATTCTTATTTGAATCCAATATTATGGTGGTTGAAAAATGGTGATTTTCAATGTTTAGCTTTCCTGTTACATTTCTTAAATGATGTGCTTTAGGGAGGAAGAGCGTTCCTCACCACCCACCTCCAGGACTTATCCACTCCTGGTATTCTTGGTGCTTGGGTTATGCTGTCCAAGATTTGAATTCCATTCAAATTGAAAGTCCAACTAGCCTAGCTTAGGAGAAGGTGATGCAACTTAAATCACAATTCCACTAAGGCTGGGAGAGGGGTCATTCCTTGAAGAAAACTTGATGTGCAGCCATTAAAGGTGGAAAAAATGGAAGCCAGGCAGGCAAAAGCAACAGCTACTCATTATGGCAAGGAGTTAATATCGATAGGACTTCTTCCCATCTCTGCCTGAGATATCCTAGTACCCAAAATAGCACTGGCTTAAAAACAATAGAAAGAAATCTTAGGTCAACACATCAGGAAGCTATTCAGGAATGGTAGGGTTCATACTGGCCCAGACTCCTTCTATCCTATGCTTCAGTGGGTGTGGCCTTCATTCCCATGGTTACCTCTTGGTCCCCAATAGCTCCTCTAGTTTAAATTTTCAGCACTATATTTCAACCAAAGGCACAAAAAAAGTAGAAGAAAGTCATATTTCTACCCCTTAGGGATATTTTCTGGAAGTTGGACATGCCATTTTCACTGGCATTCTACTAGGCTGAGCTCACTCATATGGCTATGCCTTGCTACAGTAAAAACAGAGGAAGTGTGGTCTTGGGTCCAGACAGTCATTTGCCCAGCAAAGAACTGGGGATTCTATTACAATAGAGGAAGGAGAAAACCAAACTGAAAAACAATTAGCCCTTCGAAAGACCCCACAAGGTACATGCTCATTCTAAAGGGGAGAAAAAACACAGCTCAGGGAACTTGAACAACCCGGTAAAGGTTGCACAGACAGTAGTGTCTGCTGCCAACAACACTGTGCTAAAGTGATTCTGATTTTATCGCATTTGATCCACTTTCTAACTCTGTATATCAGTATAGATTTGTTAGATTGCCTTCTTGGTGGAGTGAGTTACAGCCTCATGACATAATGACTCTAGTGACAGAAGGTCTTTCTTAGAAATGTGCTGTTCATTCCTGGCCAATGTTCCCTAGACGACCAGTGCAAACAGCTGAAACCCTGATATGTACGTGGCAGTGACAAGAGATACAGATGGAAAATAGAATGGCAGTGGGTATGTGTTGGAAAATACCCCAGCCTGGGAGCCTAGATACCAAGTTTCCAGCCCCAGCTCAGTCACTCATTAATTGTGTGATCCTGGTCTGATCGTGACCTACTGTGCCTCAGCTTCCTCCTCCACGTGTTCCTTCTAGCTGTGACTCTCTCTTATTTTAGGTCATATCTGTTTGCATGATGACTCAAACTGGGATCTGGATTCTAAAAGTATAAAGCCTCTACTTCCCTATGTGGTGCAATTTTAGAGTCTGTTGAATTGCAAGGCCATGCTTGCTAATTGGGTTTGCATTTTGATTTTATAAAATCTCATAGGATTAATGGGAAATGTTCATTAACCAGAAGCTCTTTGAGAGCAGGAACTGTATTTGATTTTTCTCACAGTTATATCCCCAGCAACTGTCAAAGTCCCTGGTACACGGTGAGCTCTGCAATACTGATTGACTTATTGACCAACCTAGACAATGTCCTTGCTAGACAGACATATGTGATTAATTATTCCCCTCCCCTGCTCCTGAAGAGCAAACATGAGCTTCAAGGGAAGGAATAAGGAAACTAGGATTTACACGGCACTTATTTTCAATTTACCTCATTTACTTTTCACAATAACTCTTCAAGAAAGCTCTAAAAGTCCTCTTTTTTTATGGAAGAGAAATCTGAGATTCAGAAGGATGAAGTGACTTCTTAAAAACGGCATAATTTTTGACAAGAAATGTTCAGAAGTTACACTAAGAAAACTATAAAACACACCTGAAAGACACAAAAGTAGACTTGAACAGCATTTGTGCCATTTACTGTCACTCAAAGCAATTCACAAGGTCATCCCAAATTCAAGGGCAGAGAAAATAGACTCCACCTTTTGCTAACAGGAGCAGCAAATAATTTGTGGCCATGATAGTGTAACACAAATATGCACATGTGAAAAAGAGTGGGGCACATCTCCATGAATGGCTATGGAGTGACTTCCAGGAAGAAAAGCAAAGTGCAAAAGCGTATATTTTGTGTAAGAAAGAGGAAGAAATAAGGAAACAGAAATGTATCTTTCTACTTACTTCTGCAAAAAGAAATATAGGAATGATAAAGCAGGCATCAATCAAGTTGGTCACCCACCAGGGCTTGAGGGAGTGAGGTGGAAAGGATTAACTCTACCTTTTTGTAGAGTTTTGAGTTTGGAAGCATGTTAATGTTTTCAATATTCAAAAAATAAAATTAAATTCACAAGGAAAAATGTAAATCTGAATAAAAATAGAAATAAATGTACCAGTAAGTAGTCCACTTACTGGAGGGAAAAAAATACTATAAAAAACATTGAAAAAATTGGAATACAGACTGTACATAAAATTATTCCATTAAGGTTAAAGTTCCAGAAACTGCACTGAGGTTATATTAAGAAAATATCCTTGTTCCTACATAGTACACATGAAAGTCCTAAGAGGTGTGATTTATGCAGCATGATATATGTAATCTACTCTCGAGTGGCTCCAAAAATAAATTCATATTATTATATAATATCATAGCATGTCCCAAAAATCTTAGTGCAGTTTTAAGCTGTAGTAACTTTAGAAGTATAAATGCTAAAACTTACAAGCAGTGGCATTTTAAAGTTTACTTATATTTCTTTTACATTTATTTAGTTTTGTGATTTTTGAACAACTTTTTGTTGTAATTTTTTGTTTCAGAACATTTTTGTTTGCTTCTGAATGTAATTTTTTGCTGTTGATGAACATTTGTCCTCTTCAACCAGAGGGACTAAAACAACAAATTAAAAGAGAGAAAGAGAACGAGATAGCAAATGTGGCAAAATGTTAAAAATTGGTGGATCTGAGCAAAGAGTTCCCTGTAGTATTCTTTCAACTTCTCTGTAAGTTTGAAATTATTTCAAAATTAAAAACAAAATTTTAAGATTATACAGTTGGTAAGTGAGGCATCTATGTTTCGTTCCTAGGGTTGTCAGATGTCCAAGCTCAAGTTCATTCTTCTTCAAGGCAGTGCCTTTCATAGTGAGTAGGAGGGATGGATTCACACTGACCCACCCTCATTCTTTAATCACTGGGACTGAGCAGGACCATGGGCACCACTGGCCAGGACTGGGCAGTCAGCATACAGCCGTGGAGCAGAGGAGGGGAAAAGCTCCCACTGCCCTTGGCTTTGAAGAACTCACTCTCTAATCCACTGAGCTAACCATCTCCAGACCTTTCCTTGCAGAGAACCGTGTAATAGGCATGTAAAAGTGATGAAGGGGATTGCTTTGGAAACTTGTGTAAATAACTCTTTGGGCAGGAGAAAGATTGCCAACACCTGCTTTTTGTTTTCTGGTATTTATTAGAGCCACCCTTTGAGGGACCTCTAAGCTTCCTGGATCTTATTCATTTATCTGAGTTCATTCTTGGTTCAGGGTCAGCATTGTTGGGGGGTGTAGAAAAAGTTGGCAAGGATCAGAGGAGGGTCACTGATTCTGGGCTTTCAGTAAATGAATATGGTTCAGAAGTCCCCAAATCAACAGTAATGATCTTCAGGCCAAATCTGATTGTTCACCATGCTTTTCCTAACCCATTACTCCCTACTCTGCTCCCCTCACAGTCCTTTATTAATTTATCCATCCGTCCACCCATTCACTTACCCAGTAATAATAATTAGTCTCATATCATGATAGGCATTGTCCTAGATGCTGGGAATACAGTGTTGAATTCCTGACTTGTCCATGCCCGCAGGAAGAGAAAGGGATGGACGATTTAGTACAGCATGATCCGTGCTGTGACAAATGTAGGTACAGGGTACCTAAACCAGCCATGTGAGGCCAATCCAGAGAAGTCTCTGGAGATCCATCTGGAAAGTGGTGGGAATGGTGGGTTAGAGGAATAGCGTGAATAAGGGCAGGGGAACCTAAACTTTTGCTGCTTAAAAGTGTGGTCCATTGATCAGCCGAATCAGCATCACCTGGCGTTTATTAGCAATGCAGTCGCTTGGGCCCCACCCTACACCTCCTGAATCAGATGCTGCATATTAACAAGATCCTCGGGGAAGTCCTATGTACACTGGTATTTGTGAAGCACTAGTCTAAACACCGTTCTCGGGGAAATTACGAGTGGCTGCCAGGCATCACAGTCCTAGTCCAGAATACCCTGCTCTCAGCCCCAAGTTAGAATGCCCTAACTTGCTTCAAACCCTAACATCCTTAGCCATCTTATGGTTTCTGGGAAATGAGAAGTTCCTCTCCCTGGAAGAGTTGCTATGTCTAGCTTTCTTCTAGTTATAACACCGGCTGTACTTTTGGACCCAATAATTCTACTCTGAGGACTGTAGCCCAAGGGAAAAAAAAAATCCAAAAGAAAATAGTCATTTATACTCAGATGTAAGATATTTATGGCCATGTCATCTTCAACCATAAACAACCAAAAGAGAAACAACCCAAATGCCTAGCAACGGTGCAGGAGTCGAGGGCGGGGAGCTGGGTGTTCCCTAAGCACATGTGGGGGAAGCCAGAGCTGCCTCTGGGGACACATCAGGATGTCCTGGAACGTGTCCTGGCTGGAAAGTCAGGAAACCTGGGTCTACTTTTCCTTCTGCCCCTTTGAATTGGACCCCTTTGGGTAAGCCCATTCCCTTCTGAGGTCTTCAGGTTCTTGGGTGATCTTTATTCTGTGACATTCAATCTGTGCTCCTTGGTGCCCCATATCCTCCCAGTGTAAGCCTGCCCTTCCACCCAGAGAGGCGAGGCCAGACCACAACAACCCTGGGAGGGGTGGCATGGAGACAGAGGTATGAGCAGAGCCAACAAAAACTGCAAGGAGATTATAGAGAAAAAGAACATGTACTGAACTCCTAGACTGTGTAGACTCTATAATACTAATAAAAACTAATGTTTACTCCACACTTGTTGTTTGCCAGACTGTTTTAAGTGCTATATATGAATTAATTTTCTTAATCCTCACATCAATACTATAAAGTCAGAATGATTATCACCCCCGTTTTCCAGATAAGATTTAGGAATGGCCCCAAGTCACTCTCCTAGAGGTGGCAGTGCCAGGATTTGAACCCATTGTGATCTGTCTCAAGAGCTCACACACTTAACCCCAGACCCAGTGGTGATCCCCAGACCAGCATCATAACCATCACCTGGCAACGTGTAGGAAAGCAGTACTATCCAGACCTACTGAATCAGACACTGGGTGCTGGGGCCCAGCAATCTCAGATTTAACAAGCTCCCCACCAACCCAGGTGATTCAGATGTAAGATACATTTCTTGAACCACTGTTCTAGCCACTTGCTGTTTTTAGCATTCATAACAATCCCTAGAAATAGGTATAATGAACACCATTATATCACCGAGGCAACTGAGGCTCCAAAGGGTCACATGCTTATGGTCCAACAGCTAGAAAATAGCAGAGTCAGGATTTGAACACAAACCCACTGATGCCTAAACACCAGCTCTTTCTAGTATACCATGCCCACCTTCAGTCCCTCTGCAAATGTCAGTTTGCCTGGAAGTAGAGGAGATGGAGGAAAGGCAAAGGAAGGCACTGGTTCTAATGCGGGGTTGGGGGGAGGATGCAGGAGGAGGGTGGAGAAAGGAGATGCATGTGGGGAAATGAGCCAAACATTCTCTATCTGGTCACTGTGCCCCTGGGATGGTGGTGGCTGTTTACTTCTACCTGGTTGGCCAACCCCGTATGTGCCGGGCTGCTGATTTTCCTGGGCTCCACAGCACAGGACCTATTTTTAGCTCAGCCCTGATGGGACATGTTTGCCCAGTGTTGCCAAGTCATAAGAACCATCACACCCTGGTAGCAGGAGGGCTCTGCTTGGCTCACAGACCACACAGGGCTGCCTGGGCATGCACCCAGCCTCCGCCCAGATGCTGCTTCCACCTGGACCAGCCCTAGGTGGGGAGAAAGGGATTCCAGGGGAATCCAGGCCATGGCACATCCTTTCTCCGGTCATAGGAGGCTGTTGTTGATGCGGGTCTCAAAACTCAGAGGCCCAGAGGGGCACTGTGACTTATCCCCAGTCACCCAACCAGTTGGTGATAGGGTGAGAATCAGAAGCCAGGCTTCCTGACTCCTTTTCCCTCACAATGTAGATGATCTTTGTGTCTTCCAATATGTTTGTGTATTTGTGTTCTATCTGCTTCTGCTAACAACAACAAATTAGCCCAAGGAATGCCAATGCCCATTATAACAGATGGAGCTTCCCAGGAGGCAGTGTGCAAATAAAGAGAGCAAACCAGCAACAACAGGAGGCAATTTTTTATGGACAGCAACAGCAATCCAGAGAAACTGGTCAAGGGAGCAAATATTGTGGCTCCTGGTCACAACTGTAGATGGTATTTTTATGCTAATTTCCCCCCAAAGTGCCAAAAGTTTCTTCCTCTTTATTATCTAATAGCTCATCACAACTCACCTAAGAAGGAAAAAAGCCAGAGATGCTTTATTATTATTAATCATAAAGATGTTTGCAATGATAATAACTGCTATATTTGCCATCAGGCTCTCTGTTTTGCATTCATTAGCTCATTTAAGCCTCACAATAACTTCATGAGCCTCATTTTACAAATGGAGAAATGAAGACTCAAAAAGTGTTAGTCAGTTGCTCCAGGTCACATAGCTAGTAAGTGTCAGAGCATCAGAGCCAGGCCTGGAGACACCCAAGCATGTCAGCTTCACCATATGGCACATGTGCTCTAGAAAATTGGAGACTCATTGGGAAAGCAGGGGACAAACACGTGAAAGTGCCTTCACATAGCAAACGGGCTATTCTGTAGCATGAGGAATAAGCAAGACCTGTTTCCTAGCCGAATCAGAGCTGTTGGGTGAAAGTTCCCAGGATGCAAATATTATTCATGTACGAAGGAAGCATTGTGCCTCCTGGAGTAAGCAGCCTCAGATGTCGCCCCCAGGTCTGGAGGCATGCCACTAGGAATCGAAGATGCTGTGTCTAGGACGGAGTAGAAGAGAAGAGTAAACCACCTCCAAGATTCCTCCCAGCTCAGAGATTCTATTGTGTGTGAATACACCAGCCTCTGCAGGGTAGATTCCACTCTCAGTACTGCGTCGCTGATGACCCAGCGCAGGCCTGCTCAGTCAGTGGTGAGGATCCGTATGCTGGGGCATGGTGTTACCGGAGTTGCAACTGACTTCCTCTTCATGGGCCTCAGAATGGACCAACAGCGGGCAACTCTCTCTTAGCCACACTAGCAAGTCTCAACTCTAACAAATGGAGACCCAGAATAAAGCCCTCATTTCCTAGTCTCTCTGGCTCCTAAATACGGCAATGTGGCTAAGGTCTGGTTAATCAGAAGTAAACGGAACTGAAATGTGCAAATTCCAGGAAGTGTCCTCTTCTGCCACTCTCTTGCCTGAAAAACAGATCTAATGATTCTAGCATGAGCAGCCCTCCTGAATCATGAGGTGGAAGCTGTGAGCTGAGGATGGCAGAGCAGTAAGACAGCAAGAGCCCAGGTTTGACAATCAGGGGATGGCTGCCCTAGGTTTGTGATGCTCACGTGACAGGAGAGAGAAAGAAGCTTTACCATTACTTGAGGTTTTCTCTTACTCCCAGCAGAATCCAATTCTAATTCTTACAGAGTTGAAAAAGTTCAAAATTCAAAAACAACCACATGAAGAAATGATTGTGAAGGTAAATCTTGAAGGGTTATTACAATATAAATAGTCACAGAAGAGGAGAAAAGAAGACAAAGAAGAGAGGAAGAATAAGAAGAAGGAGAAGAAGAAGATAAAGAAGAAGGACAAGAAGAAGAAGAAGAAGAAGAAGAAGAAGAAGAAGAAGAAGAAGGAGGAGGAGGAGGAGGAGGAGGAGGAGGAGGAGGAGGAGGAGGAGGAGGAGAAGGAGAAGAAGAGGAAGGAGAAGGAGAAGGAGGAGGAGGAGGAGGAGGAGGAGGAGGAGGAGGAGGAGGAGGAGGAGGAGGAGGAGGAGGAGGAGGAGAAGAAGAAGAAGAAGAAGAAGAAGAAGAAGAAGAAGAAGAAGGAGAAGAAGGAGAAGAAGGAGAAGAAGGAGAAGAAGGAGAAGAAGGAGAAGAAGGAGAAGAAGGAGAAGAAGGAGGGGAGGAGAAGGAGGCGGGGGAGGAAGAGCAGAAGGAAGAAGAGGGCAACAGCAACAAAAATGACGATGATGATAATGACAGGAATGTGTCCTGTTTACAACCAGGCTACAATATTCCTGATGCCCAAGGTGTGAAGAACTCTATGTTCCCATGGCCACCGTCCTAATTCATATGTGCACCACATCTCAATGAAACTTTGGGTCGGCTTTCTATTTGGCATCTGTCTCCAGTCTCTTCTTGCCTTTTCTCCATCCATTCTGCGGACTGTTTTCCTAGACATCAATATCACTCCCTTGCCCCTAATCCTTCCAGGCTTCCCTTTGTATTTCAGACTAGATAAGAGCTCCTTAGCTTGACATGTGCCAAAAATCTACCATGCCTGCCTTATACCCCCTCCGCACCCCACCCCCCTCACTCACCTTCCATTTCAGGAAGAGTAAATTAGTCACTGTTCCCCAAATGTTCCTGTTAAATTCCTGTCCCTGTCTCTTGGCTTGCACTGGCTTGCCCTTTGTCCTCATCTCTGAGTGCTGACACCTCATCTGTCCTTCCAGTCCCTGGTCAAATGCCCCCTTTCACATGAATACTTCTCAACTCTTTCACTCCAGCTGTGATCAATCTCAAAAACTCACAAATTTTCTGCTACACTGGGCTACCTCCTTCATTGTTCACACCAGAGCCTGTCTATGGCAAGAGGACTCGACAACAGAAGGAAAAAGAGGAGGAGGAAGGGCAGGAGGACAGGTGTCTCTCTCTGCCATAATCTGGCCTTTTCTGGCTCTTCATTCCTGCAAAGATGTCCTAGGCCAGTTGAATTAAAGGAGACATGCCAAGATTTTTCCACCTTTGAGACTGTATCACTGTGGCCTCCATCTGTAATCTTCCTTCCCACATGAAGACCTTCCTGTTTCTCAAGGCTCTGCTCCAGTTTACTCCTCTATGGAGCCTTCATGATCCTCTGTCATCTCTCCCTTTTCTGACCACCTCTGATCTCACAGAGCATTCATCATGCTTCTTCTTCCACTTTATGGATCTGAGTTTTTATACTTGCTGGACAGAGCGTGGAGCTTTGGAATTAGATTTGTCATTGGACAAGATAGTAAACTTGCTCAGCCTCAGTTTCCCTCTCTGTAAAATGGGGATCCTAACACCTACCTCACAGAGTAGTTATGAAGATTAAATAAGACAAACTTGTGCTAGAAGCAAGGTTAGCATCACCTGCCCATGAAAACTCAGCCTACAAGTTGAGCATCGCTGTGATCTTGGTAACACCTAAACAAGATGGGCTAGACTGTGTGGTGGAGGACAAACCCTGAAACTTCCAGAGGCAGAGAGACAACAGGACCAGGTAACCTCAGGTAAAAGGCTTCTCAAGTGCCCAGTTTAGACCTTGGGACAGCCTGGGCTTCCTTGTCACCAGGAAGCTAAAGAGAGCAACAAGGAAGTTCTCATTGACCTGGTGAAGCTGGTCCAACAGGAGAAGCTCTGATGGGAGACCTCAGAACATCTCAAGAGATGTGAGTCAACTGTCCCCCAGTATTCTGTGCTGGCCAGACCACTCTCAGGGAGCTTGGTTCTCTCAGAGACCCATTCTATCAGAGGGATTTGAATAAATGCAAAGTTTCAGAAGAAGGGGGCAGCTGGAGGGTAGGCAGAGATTCCACCCTCATTAAGCTCATTGAAAAATTCATTGAGCTAAGATAACAAGTCTGAGGAAAGGTAGTTCAGAGAACTTGGGTCCTGTATTCAATGGGCTGTCATAGGGATAGAAAAGAGTGAAGTGGGTCAGATGCAAGAGATGTAGGGCATGGTGAGAATATACTCACAGGCAGCTGAGTACAACTGACTATTACACAGAGTGATATGGGTCCAGATCTTCCAGGTTTTCTAGAGAAGATATAAATCTGGGTTTTCTTGTGAAGTGTTATAATTTTTCCTTTTGGCAATTCATTCAAAAATTGTCATTGCTCTGCACCAACCAATGCTGCAGGCCAAACAAAACACATCTCTAGGAAATAAAAGGGTCCCTGAGCTGACAGTTTGCAATATTTGGATGAGATGATCCCTAGGGTTGCTTCTAGATTGTACTCTATGGTTATAAAATGGTCCATAAATTTGGGGTAGGTTGAGTCAAACGGTGGGTGTTGGCATCATGTGTCTTAGAAAAACATACCCTGTTATGTCTCTCCAGTCCCCACCATTATTGCTCCCATCAGCCAAAGAAGGGTTGAGAGCACACAGGGGCTGGAGTCAGGCAGATCTGGCTTCAAATCCCAGTTCTGCCACTTTGTAGTTTTGTGACCTTGGGCAAGTGATTTAACTTCTGCCCTCAGATTCTTCAGGTTGAAATAGTAGCTGAATTTGCGTTTACAAGTGCTTTATTTATTAACTTAGTTCTCTAGACAACCCTAAGATGGACAAAATTACCATTATCTCCATTCCACAGATGAGAAGACTGAGGCAGAGAAAAACTAAGGTCACAGCTAGTAAATAGGAAGCCGAGATGCAAACTCAGACACTCTCTCTCCAGGGTCTGTGCTCTTAGCACTTTACAATACTAGCTTGAATCTGAGAAATGGGGATGGTAGTGGGAGTGGACCCCAAGATTTTCATGAGAATATAAATGAGGATGTATATAAGATATTTAGCCCAGTGCCTGCATATTCTAACAATACAAAAAAAAAGCACTTATTAACCTTTTTCACTGTTCATCCTCATGCTCTCTTTCTCCTTGTGTCTGTCTCTGTCTCTCTCTATATATTCTAATTATTAGAGTCAGGAGTATTTCAATACCCACCTCCAGAAAAACCCTTTTCTATTTACCTCCACACCATGGCTTATTCCTATTCATTTTTCTGTTCCCTGCAATCGCTCCAGAGTTCCTCCCCAACCTTTTTGTTTAATCCTAGGGCTTATTTATCAGGTAAATCTATCATGAGGTAATGTTTTAATAACACATTTCCCATCAGATAGTGGCTATTACGTATTCCCTGTAACCAGCCATGCACTATGGTAAATATTACCCTAAAAAGGAAATTCATGACTCACGAATAACTGAACAGCCAACTGGGAAGTCAGGGATTCTCACGTATGAAAATTATTATTGTTTGATTGATTTTTAACCCACCCACTGCCTGAGGGTCCTTTGAGTCATGCTGTACGTATGCAGCATGCAAACCAGTGGGGGCTGATTGGCTGGGGATGAAGTCAGGGTTATTTACAATCCTATATTTATAATATCTACCTACAAGGGAAAAATCTCCTCTGTTTTATGCCATTACCTATAATCAGGAATTTGCTGGCAACACACGCTCACGAACACTGACAATGGCTCCCGCGTCTCACCTGCCCCAACAGGCCAAGAGATGCTTCCCAGTTCCTTTCCTCCATCCCAGGGCTGAGCTGTATGGAACGGTCTCAGGTCTGGCAGTCACTCATGCCTGGTTTGAAGCCCAGCACGGTCACTGACTTGCTATGTGACTTCAGGCAAGTGACAAACTCTCTGAGCCTCAGTTTCCCCCCTCAGGGATATTACCATGAGGATTAAATCAAATAAAGTGGCACACATAGTAAAGTGTTCAAAATACGGCTTTGCTGGGCTTCCCTGGTGGTGCAGTGGTTGAGAGTCCGCCTGCCGATGCAGGGGACATGGGTTCGTGCCCCGGTCCAGGAAGATCCCACATGCCGCGGAGCGGCTGGGCCCGTGAGCCATGGCCGCTGAGCCTGCACGTCCGGAGCCTGTGCTCTGCGACGGGAGAGGCCACAACAGTGAGAGGCCCGCGTACCCCAAAAACAAAAACAACAAAATATGACTTTGCTGAGGGGGCATCGAAGAACGTGAGGTAGGAGAAATTCTGCTCCAGGACAATGGTGGCTATATTTTTGAGGTCATAATTGGGAAGGGACAAGGCTCCACACACATTTTAGAACCATCAGTCATTTGTTTGCCTTATATTAGTAAGTCTGGAAACAATGCCTCCTCTATACAGCAAGGTTGAAATTCACATTACCTGTCCTTGAGCACTTACTACACGTCAGGAACTGGGGTGGATAGATGCAGGGTCATTTAGAGATGAATGTCATATTGTCCCTGCCATCACGGACCTCACAAGTAACCAAGATTCTCTGAGTTAGATGTAATGTCCAGACCACCTTAATTCCTGGGCCTTGACCCCAGACATTGAATCGTAATCTCTGCAGAAAAAGCCACTGGTCCTGCATTTTCACAAGTCCCTCTGATTGATATTATGTACACTGGTCAGCAGTTAGCAGCACCCAAGATTTATTGTGTGTTGATTATTCATTCCTTCACTCGACAAATATGTGCTGAGGGTATTTCTGCACCAGGCACCGGTCTAAGTGCGTTATATGCGCTGTTTCAGCACATCTATAAAACAGGTACCGTTAGCCTTACTGCTCTAGCCAGAGAGCTAAGGAAAGTGCACACTTTACATGACTGGATGTGTTAGGTGTCATAACAAAGTGACAGAGAATGTGCTCTGGAAACCCCCAAAAGGGAGAAACCACATCTAATAAAGAGAGGCAGTTCAAGGAAGCCTCTAAAAAGGGCCAGATCAAATTTCCCTCCATCAGAGTTTTGGAGTCCTTCAGGGATGGGCAAGGCACTCACTCACAAAAAAAAAAAGGCAATTGCTCCCAGGCTCCCTAGTTACAAGGTGTGGAAATGCAGATGAGCTGTTCCACAGAGAGATTTATACATCAGTAAGCACTTTGTGTGTTTCTCAGACATAATTGATAGCTTAATAATCATATCCATATGCACCAGGAAGGAAGCATGGGGCTTTTCTATTAATGTGAGGTGTTTTTAAAATGAGTTGTCATTCTTCAACTAATTTGTGTCAGTGACATCTATTTTTCCCTAAGTAAAACTAAGTACCGTTTGTGGTTACAGAGCTATGAACGTGATGCCTATCAGATACACAGGATTCAAAAGAGAGAGAAAGAATAGTCAGTGCTGGCAAGGGTGTGGTGAAAAGGACATTCCCAGAAACTGCTAGAGTTGATGGGAGTGTAAATCGCGTTACACCCTTTCTGAGGGTTATTTGGCAATATGTGTTAAGAACTTGAAGAAATATTCATACCTTTCAACTGTATCATTCCCACTCTGGGAAACTCTCCTCATGGAATAAGCAAAGGCTTGGAAATACACTTAGCAATCATTATGCTGTCCCTCACAGTGTGATATTTTTTTTTTTAAGGGCATTAAATCAGAAAGAGTTGAAACATTCCACCACAGAGATTGGTTAGGTAAATGACCAAAAATTCCCATAATAGAGGTGAAATACAACGTAAGCCCCATCAGGGTAGGGATCTCGTCTCCTTTGTTCATGCTGTATCTTCAGCACCTATCACAGTGCCGGGCACATAGTAGACACTCAGCAAATCTTTGTTGAATGAGTATAACACCGTAGTCAGGCAGGTGGACCTCCTGGCCCTCACTTTCCTCATCTGCAAAATGAGGGTGAACATAGAATATTTTCCATAGGATTCTACTGAGGATTGAAGGCCATAATGAACACGTAAGGTGGCATTAACATAGAAGCACAAAATAAACGCTGTCTGCTGTGATTATCCACGGGAGTTCATAAGGGAGTATCCTCATGGTTAGTAAACACCAACACCCCAACTAAATTCAGTGAGACTCAACAGTTGCAATAGGAAAGTACAAACACAGTATTTATATTTAAAAGATGAGAAGGAAGCTTACTAAGTTCAGTGATATCTGAACCACGGAAACACCATAATTTTCATAAGCAGAGGAACAATGTGCCCCTGAAAGACTTGTGATGAAAGACAAGAGTTTAATACGTCTATGCCTCACTCTCTGCATTCACAGCCCCTGAAGGGATCAAAGCAACTCGGCAGGATCTGGGGGCTGGGGCCGGGGAGCGGGGGGCAGCGGGGGAGAGAATCATGCTGTAATCAATTATCAAAATGGCAAACACAGGGCTTTGAAAACTTTATTCACGTCAAGCCACATGTTCGGTGTTGAGATTTGATCTTTGTCTGCGTGCTGATAAGAGGCCCCCCAAATGAAATTTAGTTCTTGGCATACTTCTAGAATTGGTAGAGAACATCTGGGAACCTCAGGGAAAGTTCTGTCATTTGCTATTTCAAGGTTTCCCCGAAGTGCTTCTTGGCTCTAGACAAAGCACATGCCCAGACCGCTTTTCCAGAACTTTGTCTAACAACTTCAGTTAGATCTTGCCAATCTAAAAATCCTATTGGGTAATTCATGTTTTCAGAGCTTGCCATAAAACTTCCTGGTGGCATGGGAAGCCCACAATAACCTGTGGTTAAGAGCAGTGATAATTGTTTGGAGTGACTTCGTGCTTTATAGGAGCTACAGACAGAGTTCATATTATGGAATTTTAAGATGTTTCCCAGGCCACCAGCCTTAAATACCATCTGGGAACCCAGAGGAAGGCCAATGACACAAAAGCATTTTCGTGGTTCCACCTCCAGCTCCACTGGGCTGTTGGTCCAAAGGTGGGCTGTGGAGAGGGAAAATGGGAGAGAAACCAGTCCTGTATGTACAATTCAAGTATCAACTACTGAATTCAAGCATGAGAGACCCCTGAGTGGAAGCATATTTATTGAGAGACATGTTGAGAACATTCATTAATCACAAAACAAGGGGAATTTTTTTTGTTTTAAACTGCCTAAAAAAATCAAAGCAGAGACGTTTGGTGAGGTGGTGTGCTGGTTAAAATTCAGATTCCCAGGTTCTGGGCCAAAAAATTCTTACTCGGTGGATCTGCATGGACACTGTTATCTGCATTTTTAATAATCATACCAGGTGAAAAACACTAATCTAGGAAAACTTCAGTTTAGGAAATAAATCCTATTTTGCTTGAAAAATTACTTTAATTGGCTTTTTGGACTCTGCAAATGTAGGTGCCAGGCTCATCTTGATACGGAGGTTCAAAAAAGACAGGATTTACATTTTTTTAAATTTTACAACATGGTAGGAATTGGGGGTTTCCCACTGTCAGCCCCTGTCAGAGTCTAAGTGCTTGAACTTGAGAGAGAAAGGAACATGGCCAGCCCCATGGAAGGAGGGGCTGAGTCACTGCCTTCAAGGGGCGGAAGATGAATTCCACAGTATGCTGTCTGACATTTAGCTTTCCTTGTCTCCTCTCTTGTGATGTGACTTCCTGACTTCATCACCAAACTTTTAGTAAAATGCTGTATACAAAATGGTTCTGTGTTGGTAGTGCACTGGGGGCTGAGGAGACAGGAGCATGCCGGGGTTTTCCAGGGAAATAACTAGAGAGAACTGGAACAGCCATGAGGAGCAGGGGTGTGAGAGTGAAAAGTGGGTGAGAATTGAGGTGGAGGGGAAATTCATAGAACAAAGAAGGAGGGGTTCACAGGGCAATCTGCAGACACTTGAGGGACCTTCCCTCTGGAACCTTTGAGAAGACTGTTGGAAGCCCGGGATTTGTGGAATATCATTTACATACAATAAAATACTCCCATTGTACATGTACAATTAAATCACTTTTGACAAATGTATATACCCACGTAAACATCACCACAGTCCAGATGTCCACCACCATCACCTAAAAATTTTCCTTCTGCGCATCCTATCAATCAATCACCACACACCCCTCGCCATAAAAAATGGTCAAACAAGTTTTTGTCACTGTAGATTAGGTTTGTCTCTTCTAGAATTTCATATAAATGGAATTATACAGTATACACACTTTTGTATAGGATGATATTTGAGGTTCCTCCATGTGGTTGGTGGCTTGATTTGATGAGCAGTGACTCATTGTACGGATATACCAAAATGTGTTGGTTCATTCACCTGTTGGTGGTCATCTGGGTTGTTACCAGTTTGGGGATAGTATCAACAAATCTGTTATGAACATTTGTGTACAAGTCTTTGTGTGAACATATGTTTTCATTTCTCTTATGTAAATAACTTGAAGTGGAATTGCTATGGTGTAGGGTAGTTATATATGTATCTGTTTAATTTTATAAGAAAATGCCTTTTCCCCAGAGTGGTTGTACTGGTTTTGTTACCACCAGCAACACAGAAAAATGTTAGTTAATCCACATCCTTTTCAATACTTGATATTGCAGTCTAAGTTTTGCCGTTTTAATGACTGTGTCCTGGTGTCTCACTGTGATTTTAATTGACATTTCCCTAATGACTAATAATATTGAGTATCTTCTCATGCTTATTGGCCACTTCTATATCTTCTTTTGGAAAGTATCTGTTCTAGGCTTTTGCTCAATTAAAAAAAATATTTTTTGTCTTTTTATGTTTTATGAGTTCTTTATATATGCTAGATATTTGTCCCTTGTCAGAATTATCTATGACAAATATTTTTCCCAGTCTGTGGGGTACCTTATTATTCTTTTGATGGTGTCTTTGGAACACCAGTTTTAATTTTTCAGGATGTCTAATTTATCTAATTGTTTTTATACTGTTTGTGTCCTATTGAAGAAATATTTGCCAACATAAAGGTTGCAAATATTTTCTCAATGTTTTCTTCTGGAAATTTGTAGTTTTATCTTTTACATTTAGATCTATGATCCATTTTAAATTTTTTTGGTGTTGGGATTTAAGTTACTAGGTTAATGGTCTTGTTCCTGATCTTAGAATGAAAGTATTCTGTTTTTCACCTTTACGTATGTTAGCTGTAAGATTTTCACAGATGCTCTTTTTTAAAATTTTTATTGGAATATAGTTGATTTACAATCATAGATGCTCTTTATCAAGTGGTTGAGGAAGTTCCCTTCTATTCTTAGGTCAAGAGGTGTTTTCTTTCATTATTAAAAACATAATGATAAATATAAATTTTTTTAAATGCTTTTTCAGCACCCATTAAACTTTTCTTCTTTCCTATTAATATGTTAAATTATATTAACCAATTCTTAAATGTTAAACCAAACCTGTATTCCTGGAATAAACCCCATTTGGATGTGGTATATTACTCTTTTAAAATATATTCCTGGATTTTATTTGTTACTTTCTAAAAGGATTTTTACACCAATCTCATGAAGGATATTAGTTTTTTTTTTTCTTATAAAGTCTTTGGTTTTGATTGCAAGATAAGGTTAGCCTTATAAAATGAGTTGTGAAGTGTTTCCTCCTCCATTCTTTTCTGAGACAATTTAAGTAGGATTGGTATTATTTCTCTCCTAAATGTTTGATATAATTTACCTTGGAAGACTTTATTTTTATCTATGGAAATGTTTTAATAACAATTTCAAATTCTTTAGTTGATTTAGGGCAATACAAGTTTTCTGTTTCTTCTGCTATCTGTTTTGGCAATTTGAATATTTCAGAAATTTGTGCATTTCATTTAAATTGCTTAATTTTTGGTATAAGATTGCTTATAATATTACCTTATTGTTCTTTAAATTTCTGTTGGACTTGTAATGATGTCCACTCATTTATTCTTGTTACTGATCATTTAGGCCTTCTTCCTCTGCTATTTGATGAGTCTACTAGAGTTTTTTTTTGGTTTTTTTTTTTTTGCGGTACGCGGGCCTCTCACTGTTGTGGCCTCTCCCGTTGCGGAGCACAGGCTCCGGACGCGCAGGCCCAGCGGCCATGGCTCACGCGCCCAGCCGCTCCGCGGCACGCGGGATCCTCCCGGACCAGGGCACGAACCCGCGTCCCCCGCATCGGCAGGCGGACTCTCAACCACTGTGCCACCAGGGAAGCCCAGTCTACTGGAGATTTATCAACTTATTTGTGTTTTTAAGAAAACCAGCTTTTAGCTCCATTGATTCCCTAAGATGGTTACTCTATGTCATGCTTTCTGCTATTATTTTTATTATTTCGTTTCTTCTACATATTTAGGTTTGAAGCAGTTTTCTTCTTCTAGATTCTTGAGGTGGATCACTGATTTTGGACATTTCTGATTTTCTAATATAAGCATGTAAAGCCATAAATTTCTCCCTGACCACTGCCTTAACTGCATTCCACAAACTTTGATGTGTGTTGTCATTTTCATTCAGTACAATATATTTTTCTAGTATACTTTGTGATTACTTTTTGACCCATGAATTATAGAGAACTGTGTTGCTTAATTTCCAAATATTTGAGGATTTTCCACACATATGTCTGGAAATATGATTTCTAATGTAGTTTTACTGTGGTCAAAGAGCATACTCCACATGACTTTAATACTTTTAAAAGTATTATTTTCTTGCATATGGTAGATCTTGTTAAATGTTCCATGTGCACTTGAAAAGTAGGTGCATTCTGATGTTGCTGGGTGGAACGTTCCATAAATATCAATAATATCAAGTTGGGTGATACCTTTGTTGAAGTCTGCTATATTTCTTTATACTTGTTATAACAATCTGTGGATTTGTCTATTTCCCCTTTCTGTTCTGTCAGTTTTTGCTTCATACATTTTGAAGATCTGGGGTAGGGACTTAGGAGTATTGTGTCTTTCTGATGAATAGACCCTTCTGTCATTATGAAATATCCCACTTTATCCCTGGTCATATCGTTTTTGCTGAACCCTACTTTGTCTGATGTTATTATAGCCAATCCAGATCTCTTAAGACTGGTGTTTTCACGGTAATTTTTTCCACCCTTTTACTCTATGCCTTTATATTTAAAGAGGTTTCTAATAGTATATTGTTGAGGCTTGCTTTTTAAAAAATCTAGTCTTACAATATCTGCCTTCCAATTTGAGTGTTTCCACTATTTACATTTAATGTTATTAGCAACATTGTGCTTCAATCTACCATCTTGTTATTTGTTTTCCATTTGTCTCATCTGTCCTTTGGACATTCTTTACCTTTTTCTGCCTTCCTTTGGATTGATTATTCCACTTTCTCTCCATTATTAGCTTATTAGTCTACCATTTTATTTTATTTTCAGTGACTGCTCTAGGCAGGGGTTAGCAAAATACAACCTGTAGTCAAATCTGACTCACTATTTATTTATTTATTTATTTATTTAATTTATTTATTTATATTTTTTTTTGCGGTATGCGGGCCTCTCACCGCTGCGGCGTCTCCCGCTGCGGAGCATAGGCTCCGGACACGCAGGCCCAGTGGCCATGGCTCACGGGCCCAGCCGCCCCGCGGCACGAGGGATCCTCCCAGACCGGGGCACGAATCCGTGCCCCCTGCATCGGCAGGCGGACCCTCAACCACTGCGCCACCAGGGAAGCCCCACTATTTATTTTTATAAATAAAGTTTGATTGGAACAGATCCTCACTTACTCATTTGTGTATTGTCTATAGCTGTCTATCTAGCTAAGGAGTTTCATGCTATAAAGGCAGAGCTGAGTAGTTGTGACAGTGATCATCTCACCCACAAGCCTAAACTATATACAATCTGACCTACAGAAGAAGTTTGCCAACTCCTGCTGTAGTATTTACTATATGTTTCTATAACTTACCACAATCTACCTTCAAATAATATACCACTTCACATATAAAACCTGTAATATCATATACTTTCATTTTTCCTCTCCTGTCCTTTGTTCTGTATTTTATTTCTACATATATTATAATCTCCAAATATATTGTTATTATTTTACTTTGAAGAGCCCATTATTTTTAAAGATATTAAGAAATAGGGATTTCCCTAGTGGTCCAGCAGTTAAAACTCTGAGCTTCCACTGCAGGGGGCACGGGTTCAATCCCTGGTCAAGGCACTAAGATCCCACATGCTGAGCGGTGCGGCCAAAAAGTAAAAAAAAAAAATTAAGAAATAAAAGGTATTTTATATTCACTCATACATTTGCCATACTTTGCATTCTTCACTTCTTTTCTACATCCAAGTTTTCATCTGTTGAAATTTTCCTTCTGTCTAAAGGACATCCTTCAATATTTCTTATAGTCAGGTCTTCTGGCAAGAAATGATCTCAGCTCATATTTGTCTGAAAGTCTTTATGTCGTCTTCATTTCTGAAGACTATTTTCATTGGGTATAAAATATTAGGTCAACATTTGTTTTTTTCTTCTTCTATTATTCAGCACTTTAACTACAGTGTCCCATTGTCTTCTTACATAGTTTCAGATAAAAAGTCTATAATCATTTTTTTTATCTTTGTTCCTCTACACATAATGTGTGTTTTTTTCTTTGGTTACTTTTAAGATTTTCTCGTTATCACTTGTCTTTGAAAATTTGGTTAGAATGTGCCCTGGTGGAGTTATCTTTGTTATCTTGATTGAGGCTCATTGAGCTTATATTTTTCATCAAATTTGGGAATTTTTAACTATTATGTTTTCAAATATTTTTCTGCTTCCCATTGCTCTAACCTCTCTTGTAATTCTGTTAAACCACTTCAAAATCATCTCAAATGTCACTAAGACACTGTTAGTTATGTTTTTCAATTATTTTCTTCTATGTGATTCATTTGGATTGCTTCTATTACCATGTCTTCAAGTTTACTAATATTTTCTCCTGCAATATATAATATACTCTTAATCTTTCCAAAGACATTTTCATTTGCATATATATTTTTTAATCTCTAGAAGTTTCATTTTGTCTATTTTAAAATCCTCCATCTCTCTCCTCACTACATACATGTTTATAATAATTCCGTATAACTTAAGAGCTGTTTAAAGTCCTTCTCTGCAGTTCTATCGTCTCTATTACTTCTTGGTCTGTTTCTATTGACTGTTTTTATATTCCTGATTGTAGATGACATTTGCCTACTTCTTGGCATATATATTTGTTTTTTAGTGGATACTGACCAATGTGTTTTATGCTGAGGGTCTGGATTTTGTGGTTATCCTTTAAAGAGTGTTGAGCTTTGTTCTAGCAGGGAAAGTTACTTGCTGATCAGCCTGATCCCTTCCAGACTTCTTTTTAAGACTTTTTAGGGCAAGTCTAGAGACAGTTTAACCGTCTATTAAGGCATCACACCTCTCTGGTCTCTACTGAATGTCCCAGATGATCTATGAGGACCTTCTACTCTTAGTAGTTGGAGTCTCCCAATTCTGTGACCTCTGTGAATTGTTCAGCCTACAGCTCCCCAGTCATCTATCACCTGGTCTCATGGAGTTATGTCCTAGGCATACATGAATTAATATTCAGCAAAGACTCTGAAGTACTTTTTCTATGTTGCTCTCTTTTCTCTGAAACTCTGCTCTACAATTTTGGGTCACCTCAGCCTCCCAGATCTCTGATCTGTTTTCTCAACTTTGTGAGACTGCTGTGTTCAGCTTAGGATTCCCTTGCCTGCAATGAGATCCAGAATGTGATTCTAGGCAGAAGGCCAAGGGCTTACCTCACTTATTTCCCATTTCTTGGGAGTCACAATACCATACTGTTTGTTGTTCAATGGTCTGAAAGCAGTTGTTTTGTATAATTTTTTCCAGTTTTCTTATTGTTCATGATGGGAGAATATGTCTGGACCCTATCACTCCATCATGGCCTGACATAGAAGTTCAGCTATTGCACTTTTGTTTGTACATTAGAGAAAAGGGTAAACCTCAAGACTGGAAACAGGGATATTCATGTTACAAGAGCAAAATGAAACAACATTTGCAAAGAGTGATGTCTAAAATGTGAAAACCATCCTAGCTTGCATTAAAGGAAGTATGGTGTCTAAGACTAGGAAAGAGATAATCCCACTTAATCCCACTCTACACACAATTGGTCTTGTCCCGCATTCATTTATTCCATGGAGTTTTGAGCACCATCTTTGTCATTGCCTGTGCTAGGCACTGAGGATACCATGATGAATGAGATATAGCCTTTGTCCTTAAAAAACTCATAGACCGGGGAGAAACAGACAACATGGAAATAATCATACATCATGATAAGTAATACAGTAAAGATAATCCCAGGGGTTATGAGAACACAAAGGAGGGATAGCTATTCCAAACTGAGTGAGTGGGGGAGTGTCAAGGTGGACTGTCTATAAGGGATAATGACTTATGAGTGGAGTCCCGATGCATGAGTAAGAATGCATCAGATGAAGAAAGTGGAAGGAGTTGAGGGTAAATCACACACATGAAAAAGCCTATTTAATTTCTTCAGGGAATTACATGTATTTCAGAGTGGCTGAAGTGTCAAGTGGGAAGAAGAGGAGTGAGGTGAGATGAAGCTAAAACGAGATGTAGGAGCTGGGTAGTATAAGGTCTAATTAAAATTTTTAATTCTATTCTAGGAGAACTGAGGAACTATTGAATAGTTTATCCAGGTGAATAATAGCCTAATTTGTCTTTTAGAAAAGTATCATGGGCTGCAGTTTGGAAAACAGGGCTGTATGGGGGAAATAATGATCCATCAGGAAGATTTAGCATTAATTTAGGCCAAAGACGCTTTGGACCTAATATGTTATTGGAAATGGGAACCAAGATAAGTAGATGAATGAGAGACATTTAGAAGGTATAATCAACTGAGCCTAAAGAGTGGCCAGATATGGGGAGTAAGGAAAGGGAGGAACCATAGACAGCACCTGGAGTTTGACTAGGATGACTCAAGCATTCTATTAAGGGATAGCAGATTTCTTTGTTTCTGTCTGGATTGACTATTGCTTTGCCATGTGTGTGATTCCAACCTTCTGGTTACCTGGGCCTAGGCACTTCCTCTGGGTGTTTGAGATTGTTTCCTGTCTGCTAAGCTGCCTTCTGTCTCTTGCCTCTTCTAACAGTCAGAATGTGTGTGAGGCAATACTCCTGGCTGCTCTCCTGGTTCTGCCTGGATTACCAGGTTGGGTACCTTACTGGGTTTGTCTCATTCCTCTATGTGCTCTAGACCCTATACGTCCAGCTCAAGAGTTCTGCCATATTTCTTTCTATTATTCATGGGAAATTGTGACATAGAGCTGACAAAATAATACTTGGAGATCAGCACTAGAAAGGAGTTAGGCACTATGTGGAACAGCATGTCAATTTTGCAGCTGAAAAAATTAAAAACATAGATTCATCATTCCATTGATACATTCCCTAAACCTGTGTTGATTTTACTATCCTTCCTGGATCAAATATAACTTATTAGTAATTATAACTCTCCCATGTATAGAGGCATATCTGTATATTCTTAGTCTTGTATTGGGTAAGAAAGATGGTGATTTCCTTGCATTATGGATATCAAGACTGAAGGTTAGAGGTTCAACCTACAAAAAGTGAACCTAAGAACTGATCAAGAAAGACTGATGGGACCATGGTCAAGACTACTAGCTGTTCCGTAATATGGGTTCTCTTCTCCTTTTTTGGTAATAGAATCTTCAATTTTTAGGTGAGTAAAAACCTTGTAGTTAGGTAAATGTGTCAAAGTCCCAACAGAAAACAGATGACATACTCAAAATGGGATAAGCCAAAGAGGATTTATTTATTAAGGGGCTATTTACTAAGTTTGGGTATGGAGGAACTATAAGTATAATGCAGTAATCTAGTGCTCATAGCAGCTAGGCTGTTACCTCCCTCGGTGCCAAATGGGATGAAGGGAGGGAACAGTTACCAGAGCCTAGAAAAAGAGAGAGGCAGGCAAAATCAATTATTTTTCAAGGATCATAACCCTCAGTTGAGGAATAGAGCCTACTCAATGCAACCTTGAAGGGAGGGATCCAGAGAAATAAATACCTCATCTCACTCTTCTTTGTTTTTTTCTTTCCTTTTTATTATCTCCTGCTAGAGCCCCTATTGTCTGAACTAGAACCATAAAAACCAGAGGTTACCATCTCCCATTGGTGAGGTCCCACAGGCCAGCCTCCCATGGCAGAGAGCAGATGAAGAAGAGTAGGCAGTGGGTCTGGAGAATCAAATAGCTGGCATATGGGAGTTATATAACTACATTTTGGCCAATGTAATAGAAGCAGAAATAGTGTGTTCCACTTTGGGGGGGCACACCTTTAAAAGGAGGGGTATGTCTTCCTCCTTCCTATACGCTGGATTGATGACTAGAATTTGAGAAGCCATCTTGGTCCATGAGATGGAAGTTCTGTCCTGAGACTGGCAGAACAACATGATGTAGGGAACTTGGCGCCTGAGGATCAGGCAGTTAGGCCTGGTTGTCTACATTCACCTGAGAGAGACATAAACTTGTAACCTTATATTGGGTTTTCTGTCACTTGCTACTGATACAAATCTTAATTCAGAGACCAAGCAGGAAATTTTGGGGGGATTTGTACTGTATTGGTATGATTTTCTTTTTAACTTATAAGCTTCTGAAATAGACTTCGTCTAACTTAAGCAAAGGGGAAATTTATTGGAAGGATGCTGGGGGTGTCTCAGAGAATCAAAGGAAATGCTGAAATACCAAGATAGGAGAACCCAAGGCAGTTCTGGTATCTCGAAATTCTTCATGGCTTTTCACCCTGGAGGACTGCCACAAATGTGACTCAGCTCCAACATCTCCCAGGCTCTTCAGCAATCCATTCCAAATTTCATATTTCTGTTAGAGAGAATCTGATTGGGCCAGCTTGGGTCAAGCTCTCATGTCTTTATTGGGGGGTAGGGTTAGGGGGGGTCACAATACAGACAGGGTCACTGGGTTCCTCCAAGATTCTTAGAACCAAGAATGCATTGTGTGTCAGACAGTCACCCCAGTGACTGTGACAAAGGGACCATCACCTCAGTTTAAACCTATCATTTAAATACTAACAGCATGGACAATAATAATGTCTGGTCCACAGTAGCTACCAAATAAAGACATTACCTGATGTTATAAGCTCATTACAGGGGTAAGGATGGGCAACAACTCAAAGCCACAATTTTGTGTAAATTCAAAATTGTAACTAGATTCACCAAAATTCTCAATACCTACTCTAAACCAGGACCTATGTTGAATACAATTGACAGGGAAAAAAATGACTAAATGTTTTCAAGAATTCATAGACTGGCAGAGAAGAGAAGCGTGTAGACAAATGATCATAATAACAAACAGCAAGTCATATGCCATAGTAAAATTAAGTGTCAGATTCCTTAAGAGAGAACATCTGAGAGAGTTGGAAGAGGTGATGTTTGAGGCGGGTATATGTGGACGAGTAGGAGTCCTACAGGCATAAAATGGAGGAAGAGAATTCCAAGTAAAATGAATAGCAGGTGCAAAACTACTGAGGCATTTAAATGCTCATCCACATTCAGAGAAAAGCTAAGACCTCCATGTGAATAGACTTCTAGGTACTGACTGGAAACTCCTTTATTCATTCATCAGTAATTCATTGAGTACTGTTCTGTGCAGGGTTACCAAGGAGTCAAAGATAAATGAGATGCAAGCCTCACCTTCAGAGGGAGAGGCAAACAGTGGCTACTATCAGATGAGCGCTAAGCAGAGGGGAGAAAACTCTACGTGAAATGGAAACAGGGGAAAGGACGTTATCTAGGGACTTAGGAGGAGGAGCCTAGAGCTGTAGGCAGGAGTTAGGACCTTGAAACACGCTATAGCTGCTTGAGTTTCTTTATCTTGTAGGTCATGGGACCCTCTAAAGTTAAACTCACATGCGTTTGTTAAAGTAAGACAATTCTTAATTTGCTGAGGCTGTTTAAAACCCCTGACTCCAGACAGATAAATCCCATTTGTTTCATGCTTGTGTGCCAAGCACTGTGCTAGGGATTTTACATATGTTCATTTGAGCTGAGATTGGTCAGCAGATGGAGATTCCTACACACCCAACTTTGGAGGTGAGCAAAGCAGAGAACAGAGAAAGGAACACTGTGTAGTGTGAGGGGAAGAGGATGGTTGAGAAAGTTAATGCTATTTTGCGAGTAAGGTACAGGAGTTTAAATTCCGCCTGCGTTTCTGAGAATGGTCCCTGCTCTAATCAAAATGGCTACCATTTATTTGGGTATGTATGATGTGTCAAAGCCTAGATTATTCCATCAGTTAGGAATACAGACAGCTGCAAGCTGATTGGGCCAACCAGGGTCGATCTGTCTCAAGCAATGAGAAGTCCAGGGAAAAGCAGCCCAACAATACCAGGAGAGGTGCAAGCTCTTCCATCTTTCCAAGATGGCTGCTGAATCTGCAGTTTTATTCTCTATTCCTTGGAATGCACTTCCATGCCAAGAAGGAAGAAGGCGAGAAGAAAGGCTTTTGCCGTAAAGGTTTAACTTTCTTATTCAGGACCAGATACCCTTTCTATAGACTCCTGCTTACAGTTCATTGGCCAGAACTACATCATACGGCCACACTCGAGTGCAAGGGAGGCTGGAAAATGGAATGTTTTAACAGGGTGTCTTTGCTGCCCCCTCCACACCAAGTTAGTTTTGAGTCCTAAAGAAGGAGGAAATTGGTAGCACGTGGGCAGCATATATAGTCTCATTCCATGTTTCCAACAGTTCTGTATGGTAGATAAAGTTATCCCCATTCTACATATAGGAAAGTGGGCTCAGAGAAGAAAGTAAATTACCCAAAGTCATACCAAGTAGTGAGTATGCAATCACTACTTCAGGGAATAAAGATTTTAAAACAAGCCTGTATCATTCCCAAAGCAAAGGATTCTTAAGGATACCAGCCTGTCTCCCTTAGCCTTGTGACCTTGAGCAAGTCACTAAATTTCCCTTAGCCTCCATTCCAAGATCTGTAAAATGAGGATAATCACCCCTGACTCAAAGTTTCTTAAAGCATCAAGTGAGATGGTGAATGCAAAAGGGTTGGAAAGGATAGTATCGATGGGACCCTGATTATTATCCATATACATCTGTCAAAGTGTCTCTCCCAAGGTTGACAAGCAGGAATGGTTCTTGGAGAAGCACAGCTCCCAACACTGGTATTTGAGTTTGGCACCAGTAAAATCTCTTGACTGGCATTTCCTATTTGGGCCCCATGACAGTTTCCCAGGAATTTCCACTGGCTGGGTTTCCTTTGTCCATTCCAATAGCTGCCCATGCAGATAAGTTATGAGCCACATTCCACAGCAGGTCAGATGACAACAACATGCAAACCATTCGTCCATCTCTCTTGCCTTCTTCCTCTGTGGCTGCTCCCCAGCTAGAACTAAACTCAGGCCCCTCCTCTGACTGTGCCCTGTTCCAGGATGGAAAACCGTCTGAGCACCGAGGGTGTCAGTCCAGCCACAGCCCCACCACAGCCCACCCTGTTTCATGCTCTAGTCCTGGGTTCTTGTGCACCTCTGCCTGGAAAGCTTTGCCTTCACTGTTTTCCCCTGGACAGCTTCTCCCCCCTCCCCCAGCAAATGTTCAGGCTAACTACCAGAGCCTCCTCTTCTGTACATCTTCCCCTGTGCTTCCAGGAAGATGTTTGTTTTGTTTTACATTCTCTTCTGTATTAGCATGGGGCTTTGTCCATACTTTTATTATAGTGTAACACATAGTTCACCAGATTGAACTAAACCTCACCACAAGTCTGGCTTTGCCTTACTGGGCACCAGAACCTTACCAAAAACAAAGTAATATTGATACCCAGATGCATGTTCATTATACTGAAAGAAGAAAGGATGGAAGGAAGGAAGGAAGGAATGAAGGAAGGGAGGAAGGAAGGAAGAAAGGAAGGATGGAAGAAGGAAGGAAGGGAGGGAGGAAGGAAGGAAGGAAGGAAGGAAGGAAGGAAGGATGGAAGGAAGGAAGGAAGGAAGGAAGGAAGGAAGGAAGGAAGGAAGGGAGGAAGCTACAGATATAAATGGGGGGAAAAGTCCCACCTGCTCCTTGCCTTCCTGTCCCTAGTCCTATAATCACTTAGCTATATACCTGGTGTGGCACCACCATGGGCAAATCAGAACAAAGAATCACAGCTAGACTGCCAGAGGGCTCCTGCAGAGACAAGCGTTCATTTTTTAGAATCCGGTCATCTTTCCATTTCAACACATCTTTCCATTCCATTCTATGAATACACCATCATTTTTAAAGCCATTTCCCTACTTTGGAAGCTTCTGGTTTTTCACTGTTACAAATGATGCTGGAGTGAATTTGCTTGAAAATGTATTTGTGAGCAATGCGCTGCTAAGTCTGTGTGGTAGAGTCCTGGAAATGGGATTTTGGTGGAGACTCCAAACTTAGACTCCCACTAACTGGATATAACCTACCCATTTCCTCAGAATCTCATGGACCCTGGATATTGTTGATCTTTTTAACTCTTGCAAACCTTGAAAAAAATCTCACTACTTAGTTTGAATTTCTTTGATTTAGTGCCAATGAGCGTCTTTCTATATGTTTACAGGACATATCTTTTTCTTCTTTTGTGCCATCACTGTTAGCATCAGAATCTTGACTGCAATGGGTTCCACTCAGTCCTGAGATCCATTTCTAACAACACCCCATTAAGTTTTTCAACTCAAGACCACATGACAGTGAGGCAAGAATTTGTTAACAACGACTGAGACAACACTCTGGAATTAGAACTCCAAAAAGTTTTCCCCTTTGGAGTTTATCTGCCATCACTGTGTTTGTCAACCATGCACACCATTCACTGAGGTCCTGAGGGCAACTTCCAGACCATCCTCACTGAGCATCTATTGAGGGTCTTTCACTTGTGTGGCTAAAGGAAGAGTTTTATGTGGAGGTTTGTATTTGGGGTTGGTTTTTTTAAATTGTTTTTCAGTTGACTCATCTGCATGGCTTTTGTCTTTGCTTTGTCCCAGTCTGGCCGCATCCCTTCTGTGTGAGATGATGTCTAGCTCTGCAGTATTCTGACCTGGGAAGTCACCTTCTCAGTTTAGAGCCCTTGGTATTAAACAGTCGTAGTCAATTGCCTTTGTATGATGAGTCAATTGCATTTCATTTCAAAGTCAAGGGGCACATACTCTGTGCTAGACTTTGGGAATACAAAAATGGATAAGACTCAGTCCCTGTTTCAGGGGGAGCCTGACATCCAGTGGAGATGAAAGCCACGTAAAGGGGATTGTCATGGTCATATGGTTAAATCACGAAAGAGTGGAACCCAGGTGCTCTGGGAGACAGGTCAGCCCTCTTGCTTCCCACTGATGACATCTCAGGCAGGTGATGTCAACTCTGTGTGCCTCAGTGTCTTCATCTGTAAAATGCAGAACATAGCTTCCCTTACTTAGTAGGATTATTATGAGGACCATGAGTTAATTCAAATAAAGAGCTTAGAACCTGTCATGTAGTAAGTGATCAATAAATGGTGGTTTTTCAAATTACTATCAGTATTATTATAATAGCACAGCAAAGGGACCTAACCCCATCTGGAGGCTACTGGAGAAGGTAATGGCAGGGTCGAATCTTCAAGAGTAGAGAAAGTATACGTAGCCTTGATCTAGAGATGAAAATATCCCATTATTATCATGTACTGAGCAGTGACAATGGGCTGGACATTTAACCTTTATGACCTCACGTACAAATGAAAACACTCAGACACAGAGAGGTTATGCAACTTGCCCAAGGTTAACACACCTAGTAATATATAGTATTTTTATTTCTTCTGTTTTATAGCTAAGAAGGGTAAAGCGTGAAGTGGTTTTAGGGGCAAGATTTAAATCCATGTCTCTCAAACTCCTAAACCCGTATTCTTCCCACTATGCTATGTTGCCATCCACGGGAGTATATGAGTCTTGTCTCATTGGGACTTTTGAACAAAACATGGGCTTCTTCATGTTTCGGTTTTCTTCTGTCTAAAGCAGGCATCTCCACACCTCTCCTCTCTGCACACAGCCCTTCTTTCAAGCTCCAGGAGAGTCTGTGACAATGAGTGGGCTCCCTCTGCAAGATGCCTTGATTCCTTTGAAGAAAGGCAGCCAGGAAATGCGAAGTATGGTGATGGTGGCCTTTGCAAGGGTGGGTGATGAGTGGAAACTTCCTGACATTTAAAGTGACAGCATCAGAAAGGAAGTGGAATTTTCCTGAGGCACAGGCAGGAGATCTCACCAGCTATTGATTTGGGGTGTGCATCTCACATTTAACCCAGTGATTAATTTGGAAGGAGGCAGCATGCATGCTGGGCTTTCATTTAGTGAGTTTAAAAGCATACTGGCTTCTGATTTATTTTTTCTTTATTCGTGCAGGGCTGTTTTATTGCTAAGGGTTGAATGACAGGCTTCCCAGCAGGCTGTAAAGACAGGTAAAATTTAAATAAGAAACATAAAATCTTTCAAGGCACTCTATTTATCTTTTATAATTTATTAATCACACCTAGTGAAGGCTGGTTGACCCTCTGGGAACAGTTCAGCAAAGGAAAACTATTCGGCAGGCTCGGCTTGCCAATCCCCTTGCTTTTCTTTTTCTTTTTTATGGATCAGAAAACTAAGGATCCGAAATAGGAAGTAACTTGTCCAAGTCATAATACGGGTTAGAAATGAAGTTAAGTCCTAGCCCTGCCTGGCAACCTCGGGATCACTGAAACACAAGGAATCCGTGTAGAGCTCCAAATATGTTCCCAAAATGTTCAAAGTATTTTCAAGACAAATTGATGAATTAACATAAGCACTCCCTTGTCTACATCTCTTTAGTTTTCCTAAAGGACAAACTTCAGGGTGAGGCTTACAAGATCTTTTAAGAGCTGGCCTCTGCTTAACAGAAAAGCTTCATCTCTGTCTTTCCTCCTTTGAACTCATCCATTTATACGGAGCATCTTTATCTTTTCCCATATAGAATATCCTTCTTACTGCTGGGTCGACGAATATGCTGTCCGTCTGCCTGGAACACTTCTCCTTGGATGGGTGGATGGATGGATGGATGAAAGAATGAACAAACAACCTAGGACCTGGGTTTATAGCTCATTTCATTAGAAGTCACTGCCTCCTTAGGTGAGTGCTCGTTCAATCAGTTCAAATTACCTCTAACCCCCAAGAATTTTAACTTCTCTAGCATGACTTTATCGTTTGCCTGAGATTCTCCAATTGTAACCTTTGTGTCTGAAATGACCCACTTAATTCAGGAAGCTGCCATACTTCCTGGGGTACAAGTCTTCCCTCTTAAAAACTCAAGAAATTCTCTCCATTTGATGCCTTACTAGGAAAATCCCCCCCATTTATAAGCACATGGATTCCAAGAAATCAAATAAAAATTTGAGAAGTTCAGAGTGAAAAAAAAAAAGAAAAAGTATTCATATTATGTAAGTGAGCCACATTACTTTGAAGGGTGGTACAAGCTCAAAAAGCAGGCATTTCCAAAAGGGATTGGGGATGTACAAGACATGATATAAACGCGATGGGCTGCTCAGGGGCAGGTAGAGATCACAGGGTGGGAAGGCCGGGTGAGCATGGAGAATATGTCTTGACTATGTTGTTAGCATCATGGAAAAGACAGAACCCTAAAACAAAAGGGTGGAGGGATGGAGTGCTGGGAAATTTGGGCAATAGGTACACATTTTATTGAGTACCTACTATGTGCCAAGCCCTGTTCTGGGACCTGGGTGTTTTCAGAGAAAAACGTGTGATGGAAAGAAAGTTAAGAATTCAACATCATGGAAACCTGGACTTCAATTTCAGTTCTATCACTCATTACCAGTTTGATCTTGGATGGTTTATTTGGGTCGCCTCATTTGTAAAACGTGTGTGTCCTTTTGTCCTTTCATGTTTATAAATAGCCTACTATGTGATTCAGACACTATGCTAGGCACTGGACACCCAAGAGTGAACAAGACAGATATGGTCCCTGCCCTCCCAGAAGCTTACTGAGTAAGGGAAGAGACTGACAAGTTATTAGAATAAGGTATTTGCTGTGGGACCATTAGCAGGGCTGAGATAACACTTGACATACAGGACTACTAGGATTAAATAAGATTAAGTATTTGAGAGCCTACCACGCCTTTGATAAGAGCACAGGACAGGACTGGAACAAGACCGCCTGGGTTCAAATCCCAACGTGGCCACTTATTAACTATATCACTTAAGGAAGTTACTAAACCATTTTCCTCATCTATAAAATGGGGATAATGACAGTACTCAAATCATGGGGTTGTCAAGAAGATTAAATAAGTTAATATATGTAAAGAGTTTAGAACAGTATCTGGCACACACTAAATACACAGTTGATATTTATTAATTATTGTTTTTGCCATTGTTGTTTGCACATGCTGGCCCATGTGGGTGCTCACAATTGCAAGTTCCCTTCCTCTACTCCATTGCTCTTCTGAAAGTCCACGGCCCTGGCAGAGAACAGAAGTCCATGTTCATGTTCCATCATATATCAAAGACTCAGACTGGGAACTACAGAAAGGATTGTTCTCAGTATAATTTGTAATTTATTCCTGTCCAAGCAATTTGCCTCGTTGAGCCTTTGAAGAGCACAGAGTTCTTTCCTGTACTTGGCTGAACCGAGCACAAAAGGTCATGGTAAAATTAGAGCTACAGGGATGAGAGCGCCTGGAAAAGAACTTGGGCCCCAAACGGATGACAACTGGCTCCTTCCCTCGGAGCCTCATGGGAGAAAAGGCCACGTGTTGATGTTCAGCCATAAGGGGCCTTTGGGTCTCACACACTTGTGAACAATGCTTGGCTCTGCAGGTATAAGCTGTGCAATCTCCTGGGCCATGTCTACATCTTAGGATCACCGTGAGGATTATATGGAATGACTAATTTTCAAATGCCTGGCAGTCGTCCAGCCTTGTCATCAAACGATGTTCATTAAATTCTCAGAGCAAGAAGAGCTTGCTTCAGGGAGATCAGCTCAGTGCTTTGTGTCCACCTAGAGGGCTGGGATAGGGAGGGTGGGAGGGAGACGCAAGAGGGAGGGGATATGGGGATGTATGTATACGTATGGCTGATTCACTTTGCTGTACAGCAGAAACTCGCACACCACTGTAAAGCAATTATACTCCAATGAAGATGTGAAAAAAAAAAAAAAGAAGAGCTTGCTTCTTCTCAGCACTGAGTGGTGGTTGCGGTGGGGTTACGGTTCTGCTAGTCAAACAGCTAAACAGCTTTCCTCCTCCAGTGTCTGAAGATCTGGTCTACACCCTCCCGGGCGTGCAGCCTTAGAATTAATGGTCAAGCTCCATGAAGGCAGGCAGTGGTGAGTCTTGCTCTGCGTTGTGGTCCCAGATGCCCCCTGGCATGCAGCAAGAATGCAAAGAATACTTGCTGGAAGGATAAACTGTCAGGACGGGCATAGAAATGTAGCACGTTTGGAAAGAGGCTGGCGTGGTGAAGGGACTCAGCCAAGCCACTGTGCAAGGAACATTCGTGGAACTAAGGCTGCAAAACTGGAGAAGGAAGGCTGGGGAGACAGAGGTCTTGTGAAAGGTGATTGAATCAGTCAGAGTTCAGCCACTAGGAGAGACAGATAACTGAGATAGATAGGTAACAGATGACAGATGATAGATAGATAATAGATTCATTAAAGGAAAATTAATGTTTTTATATATATATATATATATATATACATATATATATATACACACACACATATCTCAAATCATGTTGTACACCTAAAACCAATACAATGTTATATGCCAATTGTATCTCAATTTTTAAAAATGTTAAATAAATAAATAAAAGGGAGCTGTTTCAATGACACTTGGGAAAGTTAGGATCTGTTGTGTCAATACCAAGAAGTTCATGTGCCTGATTTTTGTCTCTTTCTTGTTTGATTTTATTAAACAATAGCACTCCAAAAAAAGAAAAAAAAAGTGAGAAAAATTACAATCCACATTGTTACAGGAATAGCACAAGTTTGCTTTTTAATAGAATACCAACTAGGTGAGGGTAAAATCTTCTATAACCGCAAATCCCATCAATTTTTGTCTGAAAGCAAGCACAGCAAATCAAGGAGAAAGCAACTCAGTTTATTTATAGATTTATAGATTTAAAAACTCCAGTCATGTTCATATATTCAATGTCATCTATTTATAGATTTATAGATTTAAAAACTCCAGTCATGTTCATATATTCAATGAACTAAGGGCTTTTGATTCACGTATAGGAAGCATATGCAAACAAATTGAAGAACAGCCTCTGAGGAAAACCTATTACATAGGGACTCATTTGTAGACCAACCCCCGAAATAAAATTTAGCAAGAAATGTACTAAGTATTCACATTTTTCTAAGCAATGCATTAATAATCGATTTTATATTATCTGTACAACAGATTAAAAAAAAGAGGGAAATCTTTTAAAAGGAAATTTAGTAATTTACGATTCTTATTGTTATTACAATTGTTGTTAATGATCCTGTGTAATCTGGGGAGCTGGCTAAGCAAACATGTCCAGGTAAGCAGTCAGGAAGGGAAGACCCACAGGGAGGTGAAGCCATTGAAGACCCTGCCAGCTGTGTGGACCAGGAGAGACTTCCTGGGGAGTCAGGGTTAGAGCAGGGACTTCAGAGAAAGGTTCAGACAAACAGAGAGGATGGGGAGGGCATTTCAGGTGGAGGAAATAGCAAGGCAAAGGTGCTGAGGCGGTGGGCTCCTGGTATGTTCGAGGGGCGTACAGACTGTGGGAATGGGAAGGCACCAGACTTAATTCAACCCTGGGGGCTGCGTCTGGCTGATATCACACAGAGGCCGTGTGGTTTCCCTGAGCTTCAATTTCCTCCCTCGTGGACTGGATGTTATATATTATCTGCTTCATCTGCCTCTCAGGGAAGAAGATTTGGACCCAATTGAAGAAAGAACTTCCTAACAGGTGGGAATGGGTTTCTGAGTCCTTGCTATGGGCAGGCTTACTGGGAGGGTGACCTGTGAAGACCGCTCCCATGCCCACGATTTTGTGATCCCACGAGTCAGAGATGCAGGCCCTGCTTCTGACGTTGCCCCTCACACATCAGCCTCGTTCAAATATTCAGTCAACATTTGTCGCTGGCCTGCCCTGCACCAGGCACAGTCAGATCTGAGAGGCACTTAGATGAAATGACACCTGCATCACTTCAGTTTTAACACCCAATAAATCTCTTCCTAGGAATTGAGAAGGTGCCACCGACAGCCTTAAAATTACATCACAACAAAGACAGGACAGTTAAAACCATGTACGTCAACTTGTGGGGGGAATGCCAGATTTGTGGATCACGTGGCCTGGGGCAAAAGCTTCGACCTCACCCCTCGGGCAAACACAGTGGTGGCTACGTTGCACACGTCGGTCTGTAGTGAATCAAGACCTCGAAATTCTACATGAGGATAGCGAATCTCTTCAAATTGTAAAAATATTTTAGACACTCTTTCACCTCTTGAAACCCCTGCACCTATTATTGTATCCTCTTCCTGAAACCCTTACAGCCTGTTTCAGGTATATAATGCTGCATAACAAAGTGCCCCACACATAATGCTTTAAAACCACAAAAATCTTTATTTTGCCCCCGAATCTGCAATTGAGGCTGGCTGAGAGGAAACAGTTCACCTCTGCTTCACTCAGTGTCAGCTGGGTGCCATGAAGCCTGGGGGCTGGAATTAGCCAAAGGTGGGCTCCTGGGCATCTCCTTCTAATGTGTGTGGCTTTTCCACATGGTGTCTACAGCATGGCAGCTTCAGGGTAGCCAGACTTCTTACCAGTCAGCTCAGGGCTCCCGAGGCATGTATCCCAAGAGAGGAAGAACCAAGGAGAAGTCGTATTGCATTTGGGTGACCTGGCCTCAGAAGTCATACGCATTGCTTCTCTGCCCTCTCTGGGTGGAAGCAGTCACAGGCTGCCACCCAGATTCAAGAGCAGGGAACACAGAACCCCCTACTTCCCCATGTGAGGCATGCCAGTCCCATTGTGAGAGGAGCACGTGGGACGGGAGATATATCATGGTGAATATATCTCTGAAAAGTATAATCTGTATCCACTCTTTTTCTGTCTGAAAAACTCGTGCTTCAAGACCCAGCTCAAATATCACCTGCTTTATAGAGCTCCCCGCCCACCCCCCGCCATCTCCCCGAGGGCTAGTTACCTCCTCGATGGGGCCTAATTGCACCTGGTACATCTGCCTTCAGAGCACTTAGCACCCTGAAATGGTGCTGTCTGTCTCTTTCTGGAGACTGTGAACGGTGAGTTCTTCAAGGTCTGGAGCTGTAACATGTATTTCAATGCTCCTAGCTTTCGGTCCTGGGGAGGTGCTTAGGAAATAGACGTTGCTACAAGCTAGACGGGGGTTCTCATACCCTGGACTACCTGCAGCAGAATGCCTGAGTGCTTAATCAAAATGCAGACTCCCAGATCTGCATCAAACCTGCTGCACTGACTCTTGGGGGCGGGGCCATAGAAGCTACATTTATTCAACTCCTTGGATGACTCCAATGGGTATCAACCTTTGCAAGCTATTGTATCCCCAATGCCTAGTACCATGCCTGGCACGTGCTTGCCACTCAATAAATACCTGCTGAATGAATGAATGAATAAGTGAGTGAATGAATAAATATTTTTAGACTCGACTAGGTACACAAGAGTCAGTTTGCTCTTTTGGCTAACATGACATCCAGGTCTGCCTCCAGAGTCAGATAAGCAGACATCCCTCTAGGTTAGGCCCAGGGGACTCAATGCCCCCACTGCCCCTTAAATGGGCTGGCTTCCTGGAGGAGGTGGCTGAGCCAGTAGAAGGGGGAGACTCTTGGCAGGTGTAAAGCTGGTGCATTATCTCACCCTCTACCATTAGGCTCCTTTCCCATCCCCACCTCCTGCTCATCTCCCCACCCCCAAGCATCCTGTCACATCCCAGATCAGAACCATTCTGGAAGCAGTATTTGCTCGTTTGACATTTCAAAATAGCATCGAGGAGGCTAAAGATAGCTAGGTTACAAGGGAGGTTAAACAGCTTGCCAAACGACGCTGAGCAAATTCGGTCTTCTCTGCGTCGTCCAAAGAGTACTTTGATGTTTTCCCTGTTTGCGGGAGTAGAGTACTGGATGAAGGGGGAAGAGGATGTTGAGCCAGGAGCCGAATTCACAACCTCGGTGTGAATTCAGTGAATGGTAAAGGAGTGTGTATTTCAGAGGTCTGGTTAACAAACTCTGCTTTCTCTAGCTGTCTGGGACAAAAAGCCTGACATGGTAACACCCTGCTTGCTGGGCTGCCTGCATGGCCCCGGGTCTACCTATGCATCTGGTTTCCACTGGGACCAACACACCATGAGGAAACGATTTGTCCATTTGAGATAGTAAAATTTTTTAAATGTCACTAGCCTTTTACTTCCTTTTCATTTCTTCCTGGCTCGCTCCCATTTTAACTCAATTGCCCCAAGCCAGGACTACGTGACTGTGGATGTGGGAAGGTGGAGGCCAAGAGCGTGGTGACAGCGCGGAGATGCCGTGTTCTCCAGGAACCAAGTATCCATGGAGAGATCGGCGCGTCCAAATAATACTTACCATTTATGGACTGTTTACTGTTTGCCAAGTGCTCTTCTAAGTTTCTTACATCCTCTATTTCATTAATTCTCACAACAGCACTATGCCTTAGGTAATATTGTGGCCTCCCTATAAATGAAGATCTGCCAGTGCTGTAGAGATGGGATTCCAATCCAGGTGCGTCTGACTCCAAAGCCGGCTCTCCTCCCAACCATGTTACAGCATCTCCCTTTACAGAGACGGACAAGGTCCATCTTCCCCCAAAGGCCCTGCATTGAATCCATTCCAGAAATCACAGCAGCTTCAAAGAGCAGACGGGTGCCCCTTGCGATGGGCGGGCCACCATGGCAGAACGGTGGGGAGGGACACTCACACCCAGTGACTCAGCAGCCCAGCCCAGCCCACTCGTCTGACCTTCTCCCATGTCACAGATATCTAAGGAAAGGGTCAGCTCTGCTTGCGCCCTGCAGCCCCAGGGGCAAGTGGCAACCTGAGTCACAAGAGACGGACTGAATGTCAGAGTTGAAGTGAGTGTCTGCCTCACCCTCTCTAAATGTGACCGCAGCTGCCCATTCAGTGGTGGCAGTGGTGTCACAGAACATGTTGGCAGAGAGGCAGGCAGGGTGCCTGAGGGGGCAGGATGCTGGTCGTCTGGCTACAAAAGAGGGGGCCGGGGGGGAGGCGGCTCAATTATGCCTGGCTTTGGTTCCAAGCTCTATAATCGGATTCAGGTGCTTCCAAAAGCTCCTGCCTCTTCCGAGCAAATTCAGTGAAGGGCAGGGGGAGGGTGCGCTAATGGTTTCCACATTGGGGGCCCTCAGCAGCGAGGCCTCTCGAGCTCAGGGCCGAGGAACCTGACCTCGCCTCCAAGTAAAGCCCTGCTCTATGGATCGCAAACGTGTTCGTTAAGCACCTCTTAGGAGTGAGGGTCTTCGGCCTTGTGGGCTGGACTCTGGGAATATGGTAATACGCACACACAGATGCAGACGCAGCCCGCCCGGAGCTTACAGCTGGCGGGAGAGACAGAGAATGGACCAGAAAATTGCACTACAGAGTGAGGAAGCCTGCAGGCACTGTAGGAGCAAAGAGAAGGCCACCTACCCAGATTTAGGGGTTCAGGGGAAGGGTTGGTTCCCTGTGTGAGTGGCTGAGGCCGTGGACTGAAGAGGAGTGCATCACGGAATCTGGGGGTTCCAGGAGCAGGGAAAACAGCCCATGAGAAGAACATGAGGTAGGGGAGGTGTAGGGCAGGCCAGAGAGTAGGTGCAAAGGCCCAGAGTGTAAGGGGTTAAGTTAGGAATGCGGAGTGGTTGGTAAAAACTTTCAGCAAGGGGAACGACTGAAGAATTATAAGAAGGCCAGAGATATAAGGAGATCTGTTTAGAAAGGTCAGTCTGGCCAGGATGGGACAAGCTGCGTGCAGGGGGGCCAGTGAGGAAGCAGTGGGGGTGATTCAGGGCAATGCCAGTGATGTCCCAGACTCGGGCGGAGAGGAGGGGAAGGGTACATCTAGTTATGAGGCCAAATCAACAAATTATATGGTCCTTGCCTTCAAGGAGAAAACAGTTTTGGCTGAAAAAACATTTTCTCCCTTAATTCATCCCAGCCTTATGTGACCGGAAGGGAGCTTAGGGGTCACTGAGTTCAATCTCCTTTGGCAAGAAGTCCAGTGGTTTTCAATCTGGGTTTGAACTCCTTCAGTGCGGGGAGGGAATGGTGGAATATTGGGCAGCTTGGGAAGAGTCTGGGTGGGCAGCTGGCCTGGACACAAGCTTTCTTGAAGTTTCAGAAACCCTTGGACCTGAGAGACTGTATATCCTCCTGGCAAAGCCCCTGGTTCCAGGCAATGGGGCAGTTTTGAGGAGACATCTATTCTGTCAGCTGTGATGGCGCACGCTGCTGCCCTCCCCCAGAAGAGGGGGGCCACGGAGGTTGGTTGGGGGCTGAGGCCCCTTTTCTGCCAATAGACCCACCCACAAGCACTTGCTGAGTGACTGCCCCGTGCCCAGCCTTGTTCCTGGAAACTGCTGTGATAACACTCCTGGGTGAGAACCAACACTGGCTGACCTTTTACATGGGCAGGATCCGCAGGAAAAAGTTGTTGAAAATTTAATGACAGCAATTCCTGAGGCTCGTAAAACTCTTTTAACTTTCTCTAAGCACAGATAACAACATCTTCTCTTACCCTGAGTCAGGTTCTACGGCTCTAAAGCACTCAGTCACTCAGTGTCGTGCTTGATCCGCAGACAAGCCAGGCAGAGGCAGAGATCCTGGGCCCTAGAGCCCAGTGACCTGGACTCAAATCCTCACTCTCCCCCACATGACAGTGTGACTGTGGTCCTTGCCTTACCTCTCTGAGCTTCCTCTTCTGTAAAATAGGGATAACACACCTATTTTGAAAGGTTGCTGGAAGCATTAAATGAGAAGATACTGCCTAGCCCAGTGCTTGGGAAAGGCTCATTTCCTCTGCCTTATTTCTCTCCCATTCCTATATTCCAAACAAGGGCATATCCAAGGGTGCAAAACTAGAAGAAGTGGTGCCTGGCATACACTGTCTTAGTCAGCTCAGGCTACGATAATAAAATATCATAGACTGGATGGCTTAAATAACAGACATCTATTTCTCATGATTCTGGAGGCTTGGAAGTCTGGGTGCCTACATGGTCAGGTCTGGTGAGGACCCTCTTCCTTGCTTGAAAATGGCTGCCTTCTTGTTGTATCCTCACATGACATAGGGAGGAAGCTCTGATGTCTCCTCCTCTTCTTATAAGATCACTAATCCTATCACAAGGAGCTCCACCCTCCTGACTTCATCTATACCTAATTACTTCCCAAAGACCCTACTTCCTAATGCTATCACCTTGAGGGTTAGGGCTTCAACATATGAATGTAAGGGAACACACAATTCGTCCATAACACAGTGGGTCTGAAATAAACCTTAGTTTTCCTTTTCCTCCGCTTCAAGGCCCTGAACTAGGGCTATCTCTTCTCCAGCCTTCATTTTGTGCGTCCTCTTGTGCTTCCTGGCAACCCCCTGTGAGAAGGTAATGAGAGCCATGGAGCCTCTCTCCTGAAAATGCACATGTATATAAATAGGTACCATGCACACCTTCTTACCTACCCAATTTTGCTTACAATTTTGCAGAGGTCACAGATCCCTGAAGCTCATTCATGAACTCTAATTTAAAACCTGCCAGAGCGCCCACATGACACAAAGTACCTTTTGCCACAAACTGTGGTTCAGTTTTCTAATTTCCCCAGGTGGATTATAAACTACAAGAAATGGGGGACCAGCTATTCTTGTTCAAGTCTGTATGCCATATAATGACTACAGAGAGGTAGGTATATAGTGAATATTAATTGAATGCTTTGGTGGATAAATGGATGGATGGACGGATGGATGGATGGATGGAAAGAAAGATGGATAGATGGATGGAAAAGTGGTTGGTGGGCATGTGGGTGGGTGTGTAGACAGATAAGATGGATAGATAATAGATAAATGGGTAGATGGATGGCGGGTGGGTGGACAGATATGTGGGTGCTTTGGGTGGGTAGATAAGTAGAGGGATGGTTGGGTGGAATGATGGGTGGATGGATAAGATGATGAGCATGTTGTCATGCTCAGAGAAGGGCCCAACCAAGCTCTCCTTGAGAAGATAAATTCATGGTGGGGGGGACCTGAATACTGGAGGACACTGAAAGCCCTGGCTAAAGACCTCTGAATTAATTCAGTAGAGAATATAAATATAAATTCTAGAGGGATCAGAAGCAGAGGATGCATGGAGGGAACAACGTGATAGCAGGCTGGGTCTGAAGCAGGGCTTTGGGCTAGGGTGGGAGAAGAAGACCCTGAGTCAGAAAGCCAAGTAGGAAGATGGACAAGAGGTGGGGGAACCTCTGATGGAAGTACTGAATGGAAAGCAGAAGCTGCAAGACCCATTTCTAAGGCAAACTGGAGAGAAGGCAGGACCCAGTAGGGAAGGGAGAGGGCTGAATGGAGACACAAAAATTCATCGTCCGTCCGTGAAATTCTCTGAGCCATTCATTCAACGATCGTTTGTTGAGCCCCTCCTGTGTGCCAGGTTGTTGTAGGCACTGAGGAGAAGTCCCAGTCTTTGCCGTCAGATAAGAAAGACAGAAACACTAGTAAAAGTTAAAATTTACAGAGCACCTACTATGCACCAGCCACTATTCTGAATGTTTAAAGTGACTCTACTGAACAACAGCCGTACGAGGGAGGTATTACTATCATCCCTACTGAACAGGTAGGGAAACTGAGGCACAGAGAGGGTAAGTTACTCCCCAAAGTTAATACAATCAGTTAAAAGTGTGAAGGTCAGGATTGGAACCCAGGTTCCGGAGCCTATGTGCTTCATCACTGCGCTATATTGCTGCCTTAAATGAATGATGAAGCAATAGTCGTAATGCAAGGTGATGAAAGACATGTTGGCAGTCTGAACTGGTACAGTGGGTTATAGAAGGGGTGGGGGGTGGGGTGATTGACTCTGGTTGGGTGAGTCCAAGAGGATTTGAGAGAGGAGACCCTTTGGAGCTGGGCCTTGAAGAATGAGTAAGGTTTTTTAGGCATCCTGCGAGTAAGGGGTACAGGTGAAGAATGAGGGGAAGGGCATTCCAGGCAGAGAAATCAAGCTGTGCAAAGGTGAAAGACACTGAGGCATGAAACAGCAGAGACCTGTGCAGGTAATCGTAAGTAGTTGTATGGGACTGCTTTGCAGGACTGGGAGTTGGGAAAAGGGGAGACAAGCTGCATGTTGGAAATAATGCTTGGGGATGTTCCCTCATACTTGTGTGAAGATTTACCATGTTCAACACATTTTTCTGTCTCTTTTGATCACTCTGAACAACCCCAACGAGTAAGCAAGTCAAACAGTAAGTCTATCCCTGTTTTGGAGATAAGGAAACAGGTCAGAGAAATTACATGAGTGGTCTAAGGTTGTATCAGCATGTAACAGAGACCAAACTAGACCCTCTGACACCTAACTTGAATAATCTGGGCACTTCTGGCACACAAAGCATTTTGCTGAGCATTGGTAAAAAAGATGAATACGATTGAGTTCTCTTGTGTTTTCTGCTACAAAGGGAAAGATAAGGCAACTCAAATCACCAAAGGACTGGATATAAAGCCTTGAGAGAAAAATAACTACCAAGAATAACCAGCATGGGCACAGCGCTTCACAGTTGCAAAGCACATGAACAAACAGAACCTTACTTGTTATCTAGGAAGACAGTCTGTGGCAGATTGTACATATAATATTTTTGTTCCCATTTTTTAGTTGAGAAAACTAAGGTTCAGAGATAGTAATCGATTTGCCTAAGGTCACACAGCTTGTAGGTGATAAAGCTAAAGACTCAAACATAGTTCTTTCTAACACCAAAGTACAAAACCCATGAGATCTGTTAATATGATAATAGCCAGGACCCATCCTATGATTACTATGTGCTAGCCACTATGTTCAATGCTTGTCATTTCATTTCTGCAAACATACCATGAGATAGATGCAGCTGTTAAGCTCATTTTAAAATAAAGAAAATTGAAACTCAAAACAGCTAAGGTCCTCCCACCACTAGGATGATCAACCAACCACCACACAAAGCCCCTGCTCTTTGGCACCATGCAATACTGTCCTCACTGACTTTGGACTCTTGTCTAGCCCACCTGAACTAAGGAAGAAAATGCTTTGAGCTTTGCACAAAACCTCTGTGAAAGCAGGTACATTTGATGATGAAAAGTTTCTAACTATTCTATACAAAACTATCCCCTTTGTGGGTGAGCCAGTTAAAAGGGCTTTGACTGAAAATCCACTGGGTTCCAAGACTCCTGGGATATCCCGGGTTCCTTCACAATCAGGACTAGAGACCATGACTTTCATTGCTCTGGGAAAGAAAGGGCTTAGACTGGGCAGGAGCCAGGCACGAGATAGGCCTGAGCTGCAGGGCACTGTGTCCCTGGCCTGGGTGGAGAAGTTGGCAGGCTAGAGCTGGGATAACAGAAGAACCAGCTAACATTAACTGGGTGGTGACTTTGTGCTAGATACCCTTCCTAACCTTTAACAGAAATCATTCACCCTTTCATCTGCCCAGTGCAGTAACCATGACAGCAATCTTCCAGATGAGAAAATTGAGGCCCAGAGAGCTTAAGTGACTTGTCCAAGATCATACAGCAAATCAGTAGTGGAAGCAGATTTCCAGCCCAGCTCTTCTGGCCCCAGAGCCTATGTGCTAACCTACATGTTACACCTGGAGGAGGCTTTTGTAGCCAGCAAGCAGAGCTCTCCATTTAACCTTTAAGGAGGGCCCAGAGAGGTCATAAAACTTCATCAATAACACACAGCATCACCCAACTCTCAGTCCAGTACTCAAAAGTTTCCACTCCAGAGCCATTCCACTCCTCCTTCCTCACCTCCCTCTTCTTTGTGGTAGCCTTGCCTCCAAGCTGGCCTTGTAGGTTAATGGGAACCAGCTCAGGAGTCAGTCAAACTGGGGGTTAAATCTTGGTTGTATAACTTACCAGTTGTAGGTACTTGGACAAGCTGCATGGTCTCTGAGCCTCAGTCTTCATATCTATCAAATTGTTATATAGTCTTATTCACATAGAAGGGGGATTTAAAGGGTTAAATGAGGTACTGTTGGGTCCTTCTGCATCATTGCGAAGAACACCATCGATTGGACAGCGCTCATCCTGAACGACGTCCAGCACAGACTAGGTCCTCAATAAATCACTGAATGCATGCATACACGTTCTTGAATAAATGAGTGTCCAGCACAAAGGCCAACGTAAGTAAATAAACAGTTTCTCTAGGTGACCTCAGAGGATCCGGCTGTCTGCATTAGGCTAATAAACTAATTTCGGTTGAGGTGTCCATGGCTCCTAACAGTTGAAACTAGTGTCATTCTTCAAGATCAGATTGACATTTTAACTGCAACTTTCTAGTAGTCGGACAAAAGTAGCCTTTTTAGTCCTACCATGGGACCTTCCGGAAGAAAAATTCCTTGAGATACAACAAGGAAAGGTAGACGGAAGAACAGCAAATTCTGGGAGGGCAGGGGAGAGCTGGGGTGCAGAGGGAGCAGCAGAAGATGGGGAGAAACGGATTAAAGGCCCTGTAAGCCCCCTGCCCGCAGGTTCCCTTGTTTCCACCGCTCACTCCCCATAGCCTAGGACCATCCTGGGCACGTCGTGGGCGCCTCATCACTTTTTGTTTAAAAAAAAAAAAAGCGGGATGAGAATGAAAAAGGAAGAGTGGGGGCCTTCCCTGGTGGCGCAGTGGTTGAGAGTCCGCCTGCCGATGCAGGGGACACGGGCTCGTGCCCCGGTCCGGGAAGATCCCACATGCCGCGGGGCTGCTGGGCCCGTGAGCCATGGCCGCTGAGCCTGCGCGTCCGGAGCCTGTGCTCCGCAACGGGAGAGGCCACAACGGTGAGAGGCCCGCGTACCGCAAAAAACAAAAAAAGAAAGAAAAGGAAGAGGGGGCGGGGAGAACAAATCGGGCAGGGGGAGACAGAGATGGAGAGAGAAAAATCAGAGACGGAGCTCCAACAAAGACCCGGAGACTACAGCCAGAGGCAGAGAGAGGGTGACAGGCGGCGGGCGGGCAGGCGGAGGGCCGCCGCGAACCGGAGCCCAGCGCCGGAATCCCACCAGCTCGGCCGGACCGGGCGGCGGCGGCGGCGGCGGCGGCAATGCTCCCGAGCGCAGCACTTCCGGCCGCGGGCCCCCGGCAGGCTGCAGTGGGACATAGCCGGCGGAAGGTCATGGCTGGGCCGGGGCGCTTTCCTGGCGTGGGGGTGGAGGACCTGGGAGTGCTGACCTTTAACTTCCCAGGTCAGACCACCCCGCGCGGCCTCTGACGCAGGGAACCCACCCGGTGCTAGCCCGCGCTAGCCCGCCCGCGGGGACTTGTCCTCTGGCCTGACCTTTTAAGTCCCTCCCTGCCTTTAAGGTTCAAAGTCCCTCCTTTTCCCCAGCCCAGAGGTTCTCCAACTTGAGCGCATCGCAGTCACCGTGAGGCTTTGTTCATTAATTTAATCGAACGATTTAATTAAGTCCGTGGTTTAATTGTTGTTGAACCCATTGTTGCCCGCTCACGCCACCCTACTGTTTCTGATTCAGTGGGTTTCGGGTGGGGCCTAAGACTATGCATGTCTAGTAAGTTCCCCGGTGATGCTGAGGCCTCTGTTCCAAGGCTTGAGAACCACTGCCCTGTATGGGACAATTGTCTCCCTCATTTTTCTCCTTAGTCCACAGAGTACCTCGTTCAGCCTCCCACTGAGCCTGCAACCCTTGACAGCTAAAGAAACAGGCAGGGGAGAGGGGATCTGCATTTGGGCAAAGCCAGGAGGGAACCGGGGAATCCCAACTCCCAGCCCAATAGGCTGGCCCACAGCATCAGCTGCTTCTTCTAGTCTCTAGGGAGACATATGCGTGGGATCCAGAACAGGACAGAGCCCTGAGTAGTAAAAGCTGAGTGGAAAGCAAGGTTAATCAAATCCCGCCCCAGGAAAAGGAGAAAGAAAGTCCTTTTCTTCAGGAGAGGAGAGAGTGCATGGAGGATGCCTATCCATCAGCCAATCGTGCCCCAAGCAGTGCCACTGACACTCACTTATTCCAAAAAATGTTAGTTGAGCAGCTACTCTATGCCAGGCACTGTCTGGGTATTGGGGATAATGGAGGAAATAAAACTGAGGTCATTGTCTTTAGGGAGAATGCTTTCTGGTAGGGAGATTAACAATAAACATAGTAAAGAGTAAATTATTGAGTATGTTAGAAGGTAATAAATGTGATGAAAAAAAGAAAAACAAAACAAGAGTAAGGTAAGGGAGTGCCAGTGGGTGCAATTTTAAACAAGATGATCAAGGTAGGCCTTGTGGGGAAGGTGACAGTTGAACCAAGAGGTAAGGTAGTTAGCCATGTGATAGCTGAGAGGAGAACTTTTCGGTAAGGGGAACAGCCGGCGCAAAGGTCCTGAGGCAGGAGCATGCCTGTGTGTTTGAGGCCCCATGAAGAGGTCAGTGTAACTGGGGTGGAGGTGCGGTACAGGAAGAGCTGAGTTGGAGATGAGGGCAGAGAGGTAAGGGGCAGGCAGGAAGATATTATAGGGCTGGGTGGGCCATTCATAGGGGCTTGACTTTTACCCCAAGATGTTCCTCCATTTTTCTTTACTTTTTTGCCCTGACTGTTCTTGCCTCTTCCATCTACAATACCGGGTCTAAGAATAGTGTGAATCTGGCTCATAGCTGGAGCTGGTTCTGAGAAAGAGACAACTTTCAGTAAGTCAGTCAGCCCCACCTTCTCAGACTGGGGGCTTACAAAGTTTGTAGTAATAGAAAGTTAGAAAGAGTAATTAGATAGAAGGATAGAAGGTTAGCAGTTCACGTTTGCCTCAGCATCCTCAGCATTCTCTTCTCCCATCATTCTCCACGCCTCCTCCAGGTTCTAGTTTCCCTGATGCCCCTGCTCCCTGACTCTCCCCAGCCTTCTACATCAGCATCGTCCAAACAAAATATAACATGAGCTGCACATGTAATTTAAAATTTTCTAGTGCCCACATTAAAAAAACAAAAAGAAATAGACAAAATTAATTTTAATAATAGATTTGATTTAACCCAATATAACCAAAATAGCATCATGTCAACATGTAATCAGTACAAAAATTAATGAGATGTTTTACTTTATTTTTTCCTATGCTCAGTCTTTGAAATCCAGCATGTTTTTTATACTTATATCACAGCTCACTTCAGCCTAGCCTCATTTCAAGTAGTCTAAAGCTTCATGTGGCTAGTGGCTACTTGGACATCACCACCCAGACTACACTCCTGATCTTCCCTGGCCTTCCCCTTCTCAACATAACTCCTCCTGTTTCCAGAATAAGCTGACACTTCCTTCAGGAAGCCTTCATTGATTTCTTCACTTCCCTCATTGGTCTGTGAGAATTAAATGAGTTAAACTCTATGAATATAGAGTACTTAGAATAATTCCTGGCACAAAGTAAATTCAATTGAGCTTTTAGCTATCATTATTATACCACTTACTGCAACTGTAATACACTGATTGTTGTATAACTCTTATTTCCTGTTTTCCTCTCCCGGCTACACTGAAAGCTCCATGAGAAGAAAATGGCTGCCTTTTTCACTGCTCTACCCTCAGGACCTTTGTGTCTGGCACAAGTAGATGAACAGTCAATATAAATGTATTGAATGAATGAATAAATGAATAAGAAAATATGCTTGGAGTTATGATTTAATTCTAACATTACAGTAGATAATCATAATCCTGGACGACATGATATCAGGTTCCATTTTTACAGAAGTTCAGACAGTAGGTACTAAAGAGAAATGAAGTCTGGTTTCAAAAATGAAAAAAAAAAAAAAAAAGCAGGGTGGTGTGGTGAAAGGGTCCAGACTCTGAATTCAGACAGACCTGGGTCTGAAGTTCTGTTACCTCACTCACTACTTGTATGACTTTGGAGAGGTTAGTTAATTTCCCTGTGCCTCAGTTTCCCCATCTGTAAAATGGGGATGTGAGCACTTCTTTACATTATGTACCTACATGCATAGTTAGTTTGTAAGTGGCAAGAACACAGGTTCCAATCTCAGCCCAGCTACACTTTGGCATGTTATTTACCCCTCTGTGCAGCAATACCTGGGTGTGAGTGTTTGTGTGTGTATTGTTAGTATTTAATGAGATATGATACTATACATACAAAGGTTTGATACACATTAGATGCCCACATTAGGGTCTTTAGTTTTTCTTTCATTTCCCACCAGAGGCATGGGATCTTTCTATTCTCCTTCTCCTTTTCTTCATCAAAGGAGAAAAGGTCAAGCAGTTTATTTACTATTTTGGGGAAATTTCACCATCCTGCCTAGTAGGTAGTGTGAAACAGGTTCAAGTTAAGAAAAGGCCCTTTGTCAAAACTGTAAAACATGCCACTTTAGTCTCCCTGCCCTTTTGTCTCTTTCTTCAGCCTCCCTACTTCCAGAAAGTCCTTCTTTTGTACCATTTTGATTCCTGGCATTTTCTTCTCTCTCTGGCTCCCAGAGACAAAAGTAATTCCCACCCACAGTGAATTTTGCTGCGTGTTGAAGAGGAATTCCAGGCACCTAGAAATGGTTGCTACTCATTCCTCAGCATTCTCAAAGCTCTCTCTAGCTCTGCTACAGTGCTTTTTCCATTACTTCCTAATGTCTGTTGAATGCATTCTCCCCCACCAGACCCCTGAACGGTACGGGCAGATACAGCCACGTCTCTCAGGATCCCAGCCCTTAGCAATCAGCTAGACACATAGTAGGTGCTGGACGGACGTGTGCTAAACACATACGTGCACGCATGATGTCTGAGTGACTGTTTCTCATTACCTCCCCTCGGAAATGCCCAGAAGACTGATTGTTGTGTGCAGTGAGAGCTGTAACAGGAGGAGGTTGGCTGCTTGTTTAGAAATGAAATGGAACACGCCGCAAAGCTCAGCTCCACCGTCTGCTTTCCTTTGGTGTCCTCTGGGGACGAAGGGGAGGAGGGAGGGGGTGGGGAGCCCAGGAGGGCTGATAAGGTGCCCTCTTCAGCACTGAGTCAGCAACACCCAGCCCTGTGGACAGAGGAAGATCCCGCTTTCGGGGGCTGAGTCACATGAATAACTGGAATAGTTGTTGTTTGGATCATAATGAATTCCCAGAACCTTTCCCGGCCAACCAGCAGGCACTTGCTCTCTCCCTACCCTAAGAGCTTTTCAGCTTTGTGACTTAGCAGAAAGGAGCAACCAGGCCTGGGGTTCTGAAGGGGAAGGGCAGCAGGGGAGTGGGGTACAAGCATCCTTGCCATTCCCATCAGCCGGCACTGCAGGTTGTTTCTGGACCTTTTTGTGTTTCCAAGAAGGTGTAGAAGGAGGTTGGCATTGCGGGCACAAGTCCTGCACAGTCCACACAGCTGTCGTGTCAACTGGGTAAGGTGTGGACCAGAGGCCCTGGCACCTCTCAGTAAGCAGTTAGGGTGTCAGTGGATACTAAATGCCTCAGGAGCCCAGACAGGTTATCCTCTGCTGAAATGTCATTAGAGGTCTGTGTACCTTGGATGAAACAAGATATCTATCTGCAGCCCTAGAAGAAAGTGTATGGGGGAGGGGAGAGGTCGGCACCCCAGGCATTGTGGGATTGGTGCACAGGTCCACAGGGTGTATCTTCTCAGCTGCAAGTCCCGAGACCAGCAGCTCCCAGAAACGCCTGTTCTGAGTGTCACAAAAGCTCTCAGGGAATGCCTCATCCAAAATATTGGCCAAGTTCAAAGCTATGTCTCAGTGTTTCCTTCCTGAGAGCATCCAAAGAAGATCTCAGGCTTCCAAAATTTTTCTCTACCTTCTTTGATACCATAACTACTGTGAAAGTCCCACTTAGGCCAGCAAACTGCCCCTAATGCTGTACCACTCATGCTTATGCTTGTGCTAGGGCAGTGGTTCTCAGACTTGAGCATACATCAGAAGCCCTGGAAGACTCATTAACACAGAGTTCTGGACTCCACCCTCTGAGTTTCTGGTTCACTAGGTCTTGGGTGGGCCTGGGAAGAGGCCTTCCTAACAAGCTCCCCAGAAATGCTGAGGCTGCTGGTCCAGTATCACACTTTGAGAATCACTGCCCTAAGGCAGAGTTCTGAAATGTATTTTTAGGTCAAAAACCCATTTGAGAATCCTTGATAACCCATTTGATAAGCCTTGTCACCACTTCCCCGAAAAACAATACACAAATGCTGAAAAACTTTGATTACAACTTCAGCGTTCATTAGATTTGCAGAAACTCATCCATGAATGTCTAGGTTAAAAGAACTCCTGCTTCAGGGTCCAAACCAGAATTAACAAGTAAAATGCAGATTAATACAGTACAGGAAAGCAGCTTTCATGACTAAAAGCAGAGGCGTTTCTTAGCAAATTGGTTGAGTATTCGTTTTCTAAAACTAGACAACCTGGTTTCAAATCTGGCTCTGACATTTGCCGGCTGTACTTCAGTTTCCTCATCTGCAGATGTGGGTTGATAACTGAACCTATTTCACAGGGTTTTGTAGGGATTGAATGAGTTCATACATGCCAAATGGGTAGAATAGAGCCTGGCACATAGTATACATGCAGTAATTGTTCCCAATTATTTCAGCTCAGTTGAGTCCTACTGATTCCGTACTTCCTGACATATTCCAAGTTCCTCTTCCCCAGCCCAACATCCATTGTGACTATATAATATGCTTCCTCTAACACTTTAGTGCACATATACATTCACGAATCTGTGGAAGACACTGCTGGTTATTCTCCCAATATCAACTCTCATCTTCTATAGTACAAGTCCATTTTCCAGATTTCCCTGTAGATAGGGTACTGAATGAAAATTAAGTTCTACCAATAGACGCACTTGAATGAGATTTGAAAAGTAAAAATGAAACAAAGGAAATCCTGCTGTTTTAGATCTCTTCTGCTAGCAAGCCCAGTTGTGGAGACATGCAGTTTTTCTGCATTGTATTACAGTAACTCATCAACAGTTTTACAACTTTCAAGAGTCAGTTTCAACAGTATCAATAACAGCTTCCTGCAGCTGCCTTTCTGATTCCCTAGATAAAAATATGGGACTTGCTCTAGTTCTAGAAGCTGGAACTCATGATTCAATTTGGGTCATCCTGCTGTTCACCTTTCTGATGGGGCAGAGGTAGCAGGTCTGTCTGGAAATTATCCCGGAGCCTGCACTCCTCCAGCCCTTGCAATGATCCTATGAGCCTCTAATCCCCATGTTGAAAGCCTTTCTGCTCATAATACCGAGACTGGCTTCCATTTCTTGAATTGAACACTGAATAATAGAGTCTATTTCCCTGGCCCTGTTAAGAGCTATTAGGCTAAGATCATGTCTCATTCATCTTTGTATCCTTCATGTCCAAAATTGTCAAGAGAGGCTTCTGGAAAATGAACCCCTTAAAGAAGTGGGTGGAGCCACTAACCTAAGTTAAAAAGGGGCTTGACTGCCAGTGGACTGAGGCAGGTCATTTATTTGTATTCACCAAATGACCTTTGAGGGCAGAGCTGCTATCAGACCAACCAATGAACAACACACTACCATCACCAAAATAACAAAAGGCAGGGGTTGAATGAATAGCTGAAACAGCAGTGCCAGCTTTGAAACAGGAAGGTGCAGACCTTCCTTGCTCCTCACTGGGGGGCAGTTCTCTCCTCTGCAGATGCCCCCGGCCCCTCAGGAGCCCAGGGAGATGTCAGGAGATAATAAAGGGGAAGAGACTGTGGGTAGTTCCAACAGCCGGGCTTATGAATATGCACCAGGAAAACTGCAAAGAATCGAGAAAAGAATAAGTACTGCTGGGCACAACCCCAAGGTCTGAGGCCCAACATGGCTGGAGACCAGAGGAGTTGCCTGTGTGGGGTACAGGTGAGTGGTATGAGGGACATAGTGCAAAAACCTAAGACGCGTACAGTGACAAATCCACGCACTTTGGAAATCCGACTGACTCATGATCCAGTCCCAGGTCCGTTGCTAATCTCTGTGTGACCTGAGACAAATTCTTCCTGCTGCATGAGCTTCTGCCCCTCACTCCTAAACTGAAGATTATAATCCTTATCCCAGGGGATTAGCACCCCAGCAGAGGGAGCACCTGGCGCACAGCCCTCCCCAAGACCCTTCAGATCCTCAATCTCTGCACATCCCTCAAACCCAGTGTGGTATTCTTTCTAGTGTTAACACTTTGCCCTATAAAATAACTGATTTAGTGTTTTGTTTTCTAATGATGGTGCCTGAAGGTAAGTCACTGAGGTTTGTGTGAAGGGCAATTTCTCAATCCACTCATTTTGTCTGAAAATGCTTAAGGCAGGAAGTAAGATTCCCGGAAGTTTTTAAGTGCAGAAAGGATGGAAGGTAGGAGGGAGCTGTTCCAAGAAGATTGCTCCTGCCAGCTGGGGAGAGAGTGCAGGACTTGGCTTTGCTGTCCCTGTGTAATCATGTTGTCCACGCTCATCAGTGGGGCTATTAGCATTTGAGTGTAAGCCAGTCTTCCTGTGGCATCCCGGAGGATGGCTGCCTCCTTCCATGCACACTTTGTAATCTACTGCAGGTTTATTGTGATGAATTTCTCTGCCAGAAAGAACAGAATGTTTCCACTTAGTGAGAGAGATGGCTATCTCAGATATCTCACCCGTCTTTTCACCAAGATATGTCGTATTTCCTTCGGGTAGAGAATATCTCAAGTTCTTCAGGACAGGTCTAAGCCCTAAAACACTGGGAGGACTGTTTATCCTTGTAATGAGTCTGTGATGTTCCATGGGCTCCTTGGCATCTTCTATGAAGCCTGTTGTTGGGTTTGCGGACTAAGAAAAATGCACAACCTAAAAGTTGAGAATTATGTTTTATTTGGAGGGCTAAACTGAGGACTTAAGCCCAGGACACAGCTTCTAAGATAGCTCTGAGAAACTGCTCGGAAGAGGCAAGGGAGGAGCTGGGATATATAGGAGTTTTTGCAACAAAGACCAGGGAGTCGGAACATCAAAAGATTACTGTTAATTAAAGAAAGCCAGATATCTCAAGTTAAGGAATTCAGCGCTTTTCTATGTATGGGAAGATGCAAGAGTTTGGGCTCACTGAAATCGTTCCTTTGATGTGCACATCAGCTATGTGCAGCCAGTATCCTGTGTTTTCCCACCCTGAGTCTCCTCAGGGTGCATCATGGGGGTTGGCTGTAGTGACTGAGGACTTAGCAGTGGGCAGCCCATTTGTCTCCATCCTGAGTTCCCTCAGGGCTCACCATCCGGGTGGCTGTAGTGGCTTGATGGCTGCAACATCCTTTACTTGAAACGGCAGGCAACGTTTTTTATTGACAGCTTCATCCACGACAGGTAGGACTAAGGGAATTAGCCTCACAGAAATTGAAGTACCTCCTAGCAGTGAAGACACATATACAGAACCTCAGGAACATCAACCATAGGGGAACTTGGAGAGATGGCCCTGATACCTCTTTGGAAGTAGAAATCAGAATTAGGAAGAAAACTACCATTACTGGGCACCCATTATGTTCACAGCATTGTGGCAGGGGATTTTGTAGCTCTTGCAGACTGGGCATGAAACAGTTAAGCTGTCAAATTCTAAGCTTCAGCAGCCAGTGGGAATATTTGATGTTACTGCACAGGAAGCTTATCCTAGACTGAATAATTCCTCCACAGGAGGGGAGCCTTTTTGCAGGTTGAACCCTGTCTGGAAGGTGCTCTTTTCTTGTCAAAGAGCCAGGGGCAATAGCTATCATCCTGTTCTCCAGCTCCTGCCCCTCCCCAGCCAAGAAAGTGGTGCAGGCAACTCAGCGCCAACAGAGAAACACACAAAGCTCCAGGTAGAGATCCCCAGAGCTCCTACTGTACTCTGTGCACAATGGAAGAAAACAGACCTCCTTATCAGCTGTTGATGACCACCTGCATCTTTAAGTCCCTGCAGACCGAGAGACTGGGAATCCTCTACCATCGCTTTAAAAAATTACCAAGTGGAAGTGACCGTTGTTTTGTCTACCTGAGCAGGATATAGACAAGGAGGAACTCAGAAAGGGATGAGAACAATGTAAAAACAGGATGACTAAGAAGAGCCTCTAGATCAGAGGGCTCCCAGATCCCTGGTGAGAGACTAATACCATAGGATGTATTGGGGTGTGATAGTATTGGGGTGTGTTAGGTGTATGTGTATGAGAAAACTGTTTTGCAAAGTGTGTGTATTATACATACAGAAGGGAAGAAAAGATTAAATAATGAAATAACAAACAAGATGCCATTCCAGATATTATTCTATGTGAATATCTGGCATTGAGGGTATTCTAATAATTCTTACAATTAAAATTCTCATAAGAAGCTTTCTTTTCAGGACTTGACATTAACAAGGGTTATTCTCATTATTTCATGCCACTTGTTTAAAAAGAGTGCCTCAGTTATTCCTCATAGAAACACTGGGAAATAGTTCCCTATATCCATTTTATAGACAAATGAACTAAGGTGCAGGGGTGTTAACTGAGTTGCCAAAGCAACATAATTTATCAAGTAATAGAGCTAAAGTGCAAGTCCAAATATACCTGATTATTTACAAACCTGTGCCCTATTTACTAAACCATGCCCTCGTCACCCCCATCTGTGTTCTAATCTGTGGCATGTCCTCTTAGAGAAAAAGGAAGCCAACTCCAGGGGGAAGAACTAGGACAAATAATTTTTTTTAATTAAAGAATCCAATAAAAATAAAAGGAACAAAATATTTGTCAAAATAAGCCTTTTGACAAAGGAGTATACATGGCAAATAAGCACATGCTTAACATCATTAGTCATTAGGGACACACGAGTAAAACCCACAATAAAACACCTCTACTTGACAGCTAGAATGACTAAGATTAAAAAGAACGATCATATCAAGTGTTGGTGAGGATAAAGAGCAACTGGAACTCTCAAACATTGTCAGTGAGAATGTAAAATAGTACAACCACTTTGGAAAACTGTTAGATAGTGTCTTAAAAAGTTCAACGTACACCTCCCATACAACCCAGCCATTACACTCCTAGATATGTATTTACATAAAAGTGTATGTCCACACAAAGACCTGTACATGAATATTCAATGTAGTTATATTTGCACTGATGTGCACACTGTTATACATAGCAGCGTCCATACAAAGAACAAGGTATTGATATACTCTAAGTCACGGATCTCAAAATAATTATGCTGAGTGAACGAAGGAAGACAGAAAACGAATACATACTATATGATTCCAATTACAATTCTAGAAAATGCGAACTGATCTATAGTGACAGGAAGCAGATCAGTGGTTACCTAGGGATGGGGGGAGCAGGAGAAGGGATAGATTACAAAGAGACATGAGGAGAATTGGGGGAGGGAGTAATGGATATACTCCTTATTTGAATTGTAGTGATTTTTCATGGGTGTAAACATATATCAATGTTGTAGTGGTTGTTGTATGTCAATTGTAGTGGTTGTTGTATGTCACTTGTACCTGAAAAAAATCAGTAGAGATAGGCTGCCAAGAAGATAGAGCAGTAAGAAATAGGAGAAAATAAAAGCAAAATCAAGCCAGGGAAGTAACCTAAAAATAAGTGCAATGTAATAGTTAAGAACCCAAGCCATAGACTCAGCTCTCAGCAAGACACTTAACTACTTCTGTAAAATGCAGACAATAATAGTATGTACCTCACAGGGTGGTTGGGACAATGAAATGAGTCATACACATAAAGCCCTAGATCAGTGCCTGGCACTTAATAATGATTCAATAAGCACTAGTTATTATTATTGCAGAAATCATTGTTTTTCATCTAAAGTCAACCCTTTTCCATTGGAAAAATCTTAAAGTCCCATCCAGCTGATAAATCCAGAAATAAAACCAGGGGCCAGTGATTTCCAAACTCAAGTTTTCTGTTGAAGGTCGATTCCTCCTCTTGAACATGGCTCGCTGTGGCTCCTTGAGATTTTGCAAGTCAAGTGCTAAATAATGTATTTAACTGCCCAATACACTCATATCCAAGCATCAGGGAAATAAAGGATAACAAGACTCCCTTAGTGAGGGTGAGGGGAAGCAACAAGATACTGAGTCACTGGGGTAGAGCTTCACCTGGATTCTGTTGCACTCTCATGGATATATATTTGTTGTTGACCAATTATTCTAGCTGCCTTGGGTTCTACAACCAGAAGGACTTCCTTTGGCCAGTGTTAATCAGTACCAGAACTGAGAGGAGAATTGAGGAGCATTCCATCATAAGGCACTGTACCACCTTGGTAGTTCATTTCTGTTTGAGTCATGAATGTGGATCAAGGGTTGCTCTCAGGGTTGAACAAGCACAGGTCTCTGTTTCCTAGGCTCGAGTCTTTCCTACAGCACAACTCTTTTAAGTCCTTTCTTAGCCAAGTCTATTGATTGCATTGGGTTAGAGGAGGGAGGAGGCAAGGAAGACTCAGTTTGCCGGTACCACCCAATACCAGAAATCTTGCCCAAATTTTACTTTTGAATTTGGACCTCATATTTGTAGCATCGGTTTCTTAATATCAATCTTGGGGACTCTGCACATCTCCCTAAATCTTAGATTATTGGCTTCTGCCTCCAAGTTTGAAGAATAGGCTGGAGTAGTGAGGAAAGGCTCATTTTTTTCTGCCATGTAGCTCCTGTCTCAACTTCACTACCCATCCAAATGTGCATTTCCAACTTTCCCAGGCAGGAATGCACAGGAGAGCTGCTCAGAAGCAATCTGGGGTCATCAGGCTTCTCAGATTCTGCTGGATCCTCCCAGATATACAGTATCCTAATTGAGGCACCAACAATTAGCCCATATTCTTAAGGCACTTGTTTATCTGATTCAACAGATTCAAATTCCTAACTACAGGTAGAAAGAAATTAATGCTTTGAACAGGGCTGTAAATCCACCCAGCTATTCTCTGTCAGCTATCAGACGGGCCAAAATCAATAACTTACTTGAAGACGTAGCCAGAGGTGGCAGTATTTTGACATTTTTCTACCAGGTTCCTAAAGTTCCTATTTTATGGACAACACTCTGAGTTCTAGCAGAAAATTGATAATCTTTTAACCAACTGATTTTCTACCACCTAACAAGGATTGCTGGTATCTCAGCCCCGTATGGCAGAGTCCTCACAACTCCCTACTCTATCTTGACTCAGCCAGTTTTATATTAGGGGATCTGTCAGTGGCAACATTCCTGCATTAGTCAGGATTCTTTTGCTTAGAAGTGACAAAAACCCATCTCAAATGAGTTTGGGCAAAGGGATAACTTATTGGAAGGATGTGGGAGATCCCATACAATTGAAGGGGAAAAGGCTAAGACTTCTGAGGGTAGTGACTTAGGCAGCTTTTGTCACTGTTGTAGGCCCAATACCTGGAATAGAGTCTGTTGAAAGTTAAATGAATGAAAGACCAAACTACAGTAAGGGCAAGGTTACTACTTGGCCTTGGTAATAACTAAAACAGCACTTCATGCCCCAGGAAGAGAGAGGAGATGGGACTTTATAATAACCAGCTTTGGGTTGTCTCCCCAGTCCATCTATTGTCAGAACTTCCCTGCTTCCGTCATCTACATGGTGTCCAGGGATCATCTTCAGGAAGCCAAACTCATACTCTGTGATCCTTCCTCCTGGTCAGTGTTGAGTGTTGCAGCATTGGCCACAGGATTGGAGTGTGGCCAATCACATCTGCTCTGCAAAAAACTTTATTTGGGCCTGAGATTCAGTCTCTTTTTGGGTGGTTGAATTGGTTACATACAAATGTAGATACTGATGGAGGCTGTTATTCAAAGTGAGAGAGAGAAGGTTGAGGGAGAGAGGAAGAGAAGGAAGAAGAAGGAGAAGAAGAGGAGGAGGGGGAGGGGAGAAGAAAGGAAGAAGAAGAAGGAGAAGAGGAAAAAGAGGAAGAAGAGAAGAAGAAGGAGGGGGAGGGGAGGGAGAAGAAAAGAAGGAGAAGAGGAAGAAGAGGAAGAAGAAGAAGAGAAGGAGAAGAAGGAGGGGGGAGGGGAGGGCGAGGATAAGAGGGGAAGGGTAGGGAAGAACAAGAAAAGGAGGAAGAGAAGAGAAAAGAGAAGAGAGAAGAGCAGATAGCATTAGAGAGAAACAGAGTGCCAAATGCTTTTGAGGTCCTGGTCCAATTCCACTGCCAGGCTTGGCTGAATCCCTGTACTTGGGTTCTGCGAGATGTCTTTTATTCCTATAACAATTTCCCCTCATTCACAGAAGCTAGCTCAAGTTCTTTTCTGACACTTTCAACCAACAGATACCTCCCACCAATAAAAATATGGACACTGAGAATTCAGAAGGATACAGATTTGCCTGTTAGTGAGAGAACAGACAATGAGCGCCATGGCCTTTACTACTCCCTCACTCCTGAAAAGAAATTATCTTGGCTGCAGATAACAGAATACAACTAATAAAAGCTTAAGAAACAAAGGCATTTTGTTATTGAACTAAACTAGGAGAGGGGAGGCAGGCCACTGACAGGTGTTTTGCAAGCCCCAGTAGTGTCACCAAGCACCTAGCCATCCTCAGCTTACTGGTTTTCCACCTTTATGTTTTCGGTCATAAAAGGCTACCACATAGCTGGGCATCTTGAGCAAAATCCAGTGGCAAACCCAAAGGGACTATGCTTGCCCCATTGTGTGACAGGTCTGATATCATGTTCCTGGCCCACCATCAGCCTCCTTCAGGGCCCATCCTGTAAGCAGCTGTGATATTAAGAGAAGAGTCCATGATGGAGGTGAAAGTCTGGCACTGGAATCTAAGCCCTTGTTTTTTCTTCTCACTATTTTATGTTGGAAGAGTCACTGAAGCTTTCTGTCTCAATTTCCTCTTTTTTTTTTTTTTTTTTTTTTTGGCGGTACGCGGGCCTCTCACTGTTGTGGCCTCTCCCACCGCGGAGCACAGGCTCCGGATGCGCAGGCTCAGCGGCCATGGCTCACGGGCCCAGCCGCTCCGCGGCATGTGGGATCCTCCCGGACCGGGGCACGAACCCACGTCCCCTGAATCGGCAGGCAGACTCCCAACCACTGCGCCACCAGGGAAGCCCTCCTCATATGTTTTTTAAAAAAGGAAAATCGTTATCCTCGATGGTTGTGAGAAGTAAATGACATAATATATATAACTGTGCCTAGTTTAATGCCTTGGAATTGACACGTTTCTCAAAGAATGAGACTTTCCTTCCTTCTTCCTTCTAGCCTCCTAGGTCTCCTAGGGGAGAAAGTACAAGAGCCAGCTCAGAAAAAGCATGGGCTTTGGAGTCAGACAGATTTTATTTCAAATCCTGGCTCTGCCATTTATTAGCTATCTGGCTTTGATAAATTACTTCAGCTTGCTCACTGGCAAATATTTACTGAGCACCTACTATGTGCCAAGCGCTGTTCTGCCTGCTGAGGATACAGGAATGAATTAGAAAGACATACTCCCTGCTCTTTAAAGCTTATATTCTAGTTTGCTCATTTATTAAGACCAATAATACATTACATTCTATTATTGCCGTAAGGATTAAACAAAACAATTCATGCAGAATATGTGTGAATAGCAGATGCTCTCTAAAAGTGAATTCTCATCCCTCCTTCCCTTTCTTAGGCTCTATTGGATGCTGGAAAAAGTATTGGCTTGGCTGTTAGAATGCTGGCATTCTAATCCTAACCCTGCAGTTGACTAGTTAGTTGTGTGATCTTAGGCAAAGACTTTAACCTTTCTGGGTCTCAATTCCTCCTCTATAAAATAAGAGCGTTGTTTGAAATAATTTTTAAGACTCCTTTTGTTTGGTTGAGATTCTGTATTTCTCAAAAGCAATCATTCACCTTGATATATTGTGGCAGAATGGGTATATTAGACTATGTGATGATTTAAAGACAAATTTATAACTAACATTCATCAGGGACTCACTAGGTCCAAGCATTGTGCTGTATCCCTGTTTTCTGCTTTAATCCCATGACTACTGTATAAGGCAGGTATTACAATCTTCAGTTTATATGAGGAAATGGAGCCTCAGAGAAGTACATTTGGTCAAAGTCACTCAGCGAGTCAGAGGCAAAAGCGCCATTGATACCCACACCTGTCTGACTCTAAAAGCCATTAGCTTTGTCCTTTACTGCTACTGTGTGGCCACTGAGAACTTGTTATAAGACCAATTGAACAGAGTTAGTGACTCTATAAATGAATCAGGATATCATGTCGGGAACGAGTGCCTCCTGCACGGTTCATCCATGGGAAGACACAGATATAAGTCTGGGCCCCTTCTGCATCCCAGGTCCTATTCCTGGCTTCCCCTACAGCTGCCTCTCCCTGCCTCCATCTCTGCGGATGGGTCCATGTGATGGCTGGGAAACCAAACATTATTGCTCAGGAATGATGTTTTTCAAATTGGACATCTGCTGCTTATTTGGCTGGGAGTTTGGCAAGTGTTTCAGTTTGTTGTGGTGGTCAGACCTAGAGGAAATAATTAGGTAGTCATGGCAACCAGCATCCCAGGAACACCGCAGTGACGCCAAGGAGAGAGCACTGAATGGAGGGTCCAGATGTCCACTCTGCCATGAATGCTCTGGCCTCAGGTTCCTCAGCAGGGCGTCTGGAACTTCAGTTCTAAAAGTCTCTCAATAGGAGAATGAAATATTTAATTCCATTCGGAAAGAGATACGTCCTGAGATCCAAAGAGCACCTGGACAGGTGGTTCAAAATTCATACGAAGCTGAGAAAGACTAAGGAGGGGTGCAAAAATGCATCTGTGAAGCATCCACTATGTCCCAGGAACTGTGCTCTATGTGTTGTACCATCGCCTCAGTTCATCCTCATGATATCCTTTGGACAGAGGAAGAAACTGAGGCTTAGAGAGGTGACATGACTTGCCTAAGATCACACAGCTAGATAGTAAAGGAATCAGAATTTGAACCCTGGTCTAGCTGATCCTAAAGCTTTGCTACAACACCTATACTTATCAGTGATCAGAACCTTTCCTAAGATCGCTTCTGCCAAAAGTGGAACAGGGGGTGAGTAGAAGGTAAGATGGCATCAGTCCTGAAGGCCATGTCACTTGATATTCTCTCCCCTATGTTGCCCAACTTGGTGGGATTCTGCCCTCTGGCGTAGACCTAAACCATTTTAGCATAGGCTGAACATTTTCTCACCCCAATTATTTTAAATCCATGTTCTCTCTACAGTATTTCTGTTGTGCCCTAGGCAGTTTGCAGTTGAGTCTGAGCCCAACTCTCTCTCTTTCTTTGCCTTATAGAAAAAAAAAAAAAAAGACAGAATGTGCAAGATGCTCTCCAATTCCTGAATCATGGATCACCCCTCTGACTCAGAAGTTGGATTGCTTGTTACCTTATATACATCTTTGAAAATTCCTTGCCAGGTTCAGAAAAATCCCACTCTTCAGTGATTTTTCTTCCTTTTTTCAGCTTCCTCTAATTCTTTTAGAGTCTCATGATATTATTATATACCCTTTTCTTGGTGAGGGAAGGTTATTTGGCACTCATGCCTCCTAGGCTCGAGGAACAGATGAAAATTCTGATATTCCTGAAAAGTGGAATCAGAGGACCTGCCTTTGAGTCCCCTTTCTGCCACCAACTAGCCCGTAACTCTGAAGAAGTCAGTGGACACTTTTCCATGTGCCAAATGAGAAGTCAGACAAACTCCAACTGAAGGTATCTTTCAGTGCTAAGATGTGGTAATACAAGTCATCCTTCTAGTAAACAAAATTTCAATTCCCACTTGAAAGTTAAGATTGTTCAACCTGCTCCTCACTTCAGAATGGACAGGGTTACCTTTAAGATGGAGGAAAATTCAATCTCCTCACCTTGAGCTTTGGATTTTTCTACTTCACATTCTCTCTGAGTTCTGAGGAGGTAATCTATGAGTTTTTAAGAGAGCTGTCTTTCTCTCTTCTGATGGGTAGAACACTGAATGAAGGGCAAATAGAGATGGTGGTGGTGCCAGGGAAGAAAGTAAACAAGTTAAATGATACCTTCAAAGAATTGGAGGCAAGGGTTGCCTGGGTCAGGCTGTCCTCACTATTACCATATTTCACTGTGCTTTGGCCACAGTGGATGATGGTGTAATAGAAAGGGCATAGCCTGTGGATCTGGTTCTGTCACTCACACCATCTATAAAAATTAACTTGAAATGAATCAAACACTTAAATATAAGGGCTAAAATGATAAAACTCTTATACAAAAGCATAGGTGTAAATCTTTGTGATCTTGAATTAAGCAACTGTTTCTTAGATATGACACCAAAACTACAAGCAACAAAAGAAAAAAAATGGATAACTTGGACTTCATCAGAATCAAAATCTTTGGTGCTTCGAAGGACACCATCCGGAAAGGGAAAAGACAACCCACAGAATGGGAGAAAATATTTACAAATTATGTATCTGATAAGACACATACCTTGAAAATATAAAGAACTTTTACATCTCAATAAAAAAAGACAAACAACCCAAATAAAAATGGACAAATGATCTGAATACATATTTCTCTAAGTAGTCCCCCCTTATCCATTGGGAATAAGTTCCAAGACCCACAATGGATGCCTGAAATTGCAGATGGTACTGAACCCTATATATACTATGTTTTTTCCTACACATGTATAGCTATGATAAAGTTTAATTTATAAATTAGGCACAGTAAGAAATTAACAACATTAATTAATAATAAAATAGAACAATTATAAGAATACACTGTAATAAAATTTATGTGAATGTGGTCTCTCTCTCTCTGTCTCTCTGGCTCCCCCTCAAAATTATTATACTGTACTCACCCTTCTTCTTCTTGTGATGATGTGAGATGATAAAATGTCTACATGATGAGATGAAGTGAGGTAAATGATATAGGCATCCTGATGTAGTGTTAGGCCCCTGTTGACCTTCTGATGATATATCAGAAGGAGAATCATTGGCTTCAGGTGGTCCTTGATCTTTGATCCATGATGATGTTGATGCTTGGATGTCAGGAGCAGACGACATGGAAGCTTGCGGGGTCCTGGGTGAGACCGAATGGGACTGCAGGAGATTTCATCGTGTTACTCAGTACAATGCACAATTTAAAATTTATGAATTGTTTATTTCTGGAATTTTCCATTTAATACTTTCAGATCATGGTTGACTGTGGGTAATAGAAACCACAGAAAGTGAAAATGAGGATAAGAGGGGACTACCATACAAATGGCCAATGAGCACATGAAAAAATGCTCAACATCCTTGGCAATCAAGGAAATGCTAATAAAAACAACAAGGACAGAATTATTATTAGGGCAGTCAAAATACTCCGTATAATACTATAAGGATAGATATATATCATTACACATTTGTCTAAACTCATAGACTATACAACACCAAGAATGAATTGTAATGTAAACTGGACTTTGGGTGATTATTGTGTCAATATAGGTCCATCAGCTGTAACAAATGTACCATTCTGGTGGAGGAGGCTAATAATAGCAGATGTTATACATGCATGGGGGCAGGGATTACATGGGAAGTTATACGTTCCTCTCAATTTTGAGAACATAAAACTGCTCTAAAAATAAAGTTCTTAAAAAATTAAAATAAATAAATAAAAATAATAAAAAGTGTTGGGGAAGGTGTGGAGAAATTAGAATCCTTATACACTGCTGGTGGGAATGTAAAATGGTGCAGCCACTTTGGAAACCAGTCTGGCAGCTTCTTAAAAGGTTAAATGTAGAGTTACCATATGACCCAGAAATGCCTCTCCTAGCTATATACCCAAGAGAAATGAAACTATATGTCCACTTGTATATGAATGTTCTTGTACACAAATGTTCATAGTAGCAATTTTCATAATGGCCAAAAAGTGGAACTCAATGTCCATCAACGGCTGATGGGATATATAAAATGTAGTATGTCCATACAATGGGGTATTACCTGACAGTATAAAGAAATGAAGTGCTGATAGATTCTACAAGATGGCTGAACCTAGAAAACATGATGCTAAGTGAAAGAAACCAGTCACAAAAGACTACATATTGTATGATTCCATTTATATAAAATATCCATAATAGGAAAATCTATAGTGACAGAAAGTAGATTAGTGGTTGCTTAGGGCTGGGGGAAGAGAGATGCAGGAACAGGGGGTGATAGCTAAAGAGTATGGAATTTCTTTTTGGGGTGATGAAATGTTCTAAAATTGATTGTGGTGATGGTTGCACAACTCTATGAATGTACTACAAACTATTGCATTACACACTTTAAATACGTGAATTGTATGGCATGTTAATTATATCTCGGTAAAGTTGTTACTCAAAAAAGTAATAACCTAGGTTGGAGTTGTTGGTGGAGAGTAAGTGAGGGAATAGCGGAAACAAAGTTAATTGGCTAGGATTTGATCATGTTGAGGCTGGTTAGTAGGTACATGCAGGTTCATTATATTATTTTCCCTACTTTGCTATATGTATAAAATTTTCTATAACAAAAATAAATTTAAATAAGTAAATAAAACAGCAAGACATAATAGGCTGGCAATAAATGCAACTATTACTATTATTATTATATCCTAGAGCCAAGCACTGAATTTAAGAATTTAAGCATATACCCCTAAATAACCCATTATACCCCTCACAGCTTTCCTTTAACTTGCTTAAATTCCTTTAGCAGGAGTTAGCTCTTTTCACCATGGCCCCAGAGGAGCAGGAGAACAACTGGTCACAGACATGAAGACAGCATGTAACCCCTGATTTGCCCCCTTCTTTATCTCCCCATGGCTAATCAGTCACCCGCTCTTGCCAATTTTCCTTCCAAATGACTCTTATCTTCAGCCACTCTTGTTACCCATGCCACCTACCTAGACCAAGCCCTTGGCAAATTCTATCTAGGCTACAGCAACAACTCAGCTTCTCTCACAGACTTTCATCATTCCCTCTCCTGAGTCTAGTGCCCATCTCTCCTACACACCACCAGCAGACTCTTCCCATGAATGTCCTTTCCCCTGCTCAAAGACTAACAGGCTCTACATTGCTTATGGCATAAACTCTTAATTTTTCTATCTGGATTCCTAACATCTGATGCCATCCTGTGAATCCAAACTTATCTCTATTTCAAAATTTGTCCCTATTGCTTTGATTTAGCACTTCCATCCACTGTGTCCTTTCAGGCATCCATGTGCTTCAAGGGAGGTAAATCTGAAATAGTCTTATCCAATCACATTATTCAATTTTTCTTCCCAGTGACTGGTTTGGGAATGAGCATGTGATGAAATTCTGAGCAGTAATCCAGGAGAGGAGGTCTTTTGGGGAAAGTACATCTTGGGGGAAAAAAAGTATTACTCATAAAAAGACATGGAGGAAGAGACAGGCCCTTTCCATCTGCCTCCAGCCCTAGACATCTAGGCATTGAGGAACAAAATGTGATGCCTGGAATTGCTGCAGCCCTCTTGTGACCATGAAGAGAAGGCCAAGAGAACGAGAGATGCTGTTGAGCTGGAGACATAAACCCACTGAGCTGCTGAATTAAACCAAACCTGGAACTGAGCTACTTCTGCACATCTTATTACATGAAATAATAGATGTCCTTACAGTGCAACGCAGTTTTACTTCAAATCCTAAATCTTCTTGAACCATCTCAATATAGAGTCTCCCTGACTCTGACTTAGGAGACAGCAAGACTCTGATTTCTAAGCCTCTTCCTGTGACTTATTAGCTCCTTGAATTTGACAAGTTACTCACTTTTTCTAGTCCAGTGCTTCTCATATGTTAGCCTGCATCAGAATCACCAGGGGGGCCTGTTAAAACACAGATTCCTGAACACGACCCTCAGGGATTTATTTTCAGGAGGTTTGTGAAGGAGCTGGAGAATTTACATTTCTAACAAGTTCCCAGGTAATGCTGTGGCTCAGAGGACCACACTTTGAGTAACAGTGTCCTAGGCCTAAGTTTCTTTGTCCACAAAACAGACATGAGAGCATTCCCTAGTAGGTTTTATGAGGATTAAACACGATAATACAGATACAGTGCTTGGCCCAGTGTCTGGCACAGAAGTAGAGCTCAGAGATGATAGTTATTAATGTTAACTTGGGAAAATATTAATCCTGCAGCTGAGGGCTCAGTTTGTGCAAATTCCAGGCTCAGAATCATTTCTCTGGAGTTCTGGAGCTTTACATAGCAGGCTTTCCCAGACAAAAGAGCCAAAAGAAACCTGTTGACTGGGGATATTAACTAGGTGGCTGCGGGAGAATGACATGAGTGATTTGCTGGAATGATTAGAAATCATCCGAAGTATGGCTGGGTTGAGAAGGAGTGGGGAGGAAGAATGGCCTTCACTTATCAGACTCCCATTAAAATGGTTTGTAGTGTGTCCCAGCTTTATCCAAATGATTAAAGAGGTGAGACCTTGAAGAGGGGTGGGGGAGGGAACCAGACTGGTCTCTGGCTTTCAAAGAGAGAAGGCAATAAAAGATTAGTTATTAAATAAATGAAGTTCAGGAAATGATCCAATGTCTTGGGAGTGTTCAATCTCAGAAGACGAGAAGCTTCTAACCTTGTAGAGTCAAAGAAAATTCACAGAGACACACACTACCTCAGGCATGCCATTCTCCTGCAGTTTCCCAGGGTAAGGAAAAATTAAGAAGACTGAGACATTTGGATTAAAAAAATTTTTTCCATGAATTCTTTTCCTAAAATTTCCAATAGATCTTACTTTGTTTTACTTCCCAGCAGTAAAGAAAGGTTTCTATCGCTGTTGTTGCTGGTATGTGGCATAAACACAGCCACTTATTGAGTCCTTAATATGTGCCAACATGATGCTAACATTTACCTGCATTATTTCATTTAATGTCATTTAACTGTCATTTAAAGTCATCTTCTGACTTTGCTGTGAATTTTCATGTATGTATGAACCCTAGAGAGCCGGAATGACTATGTCAGAGATCTTTCTTCTTTTTTGTCCCTATCTCCTTTTAATGAGTCCTCACCACCTACAACTTGCAAAAGGTCAGACATTACTATCTCGATATTAGAGATGAGGAAATTGAGTCAACAGAAATGTTAAAAGCATTTTCTACCACACAACCACACGGCTTTAGTCAGTGTTCTTTCTGATTTTAAAGCCCGCACTCTTTATAAGTCTTTACCTTGAGTTGGCCTGAGATCTGACCTTGAGAAGAGTCAGAATCTGTCCACAATCAGCTTAAGATCAGACTGCTCTCAAGCAAATTGCTTATCTTCTCTGGTGTCTGTTTCCTCTTTTGTAAAATGGAATTTCTGTTAAGTTTGGAGGTAACATGTGTAAAGTGCTGGCTACTGTGCGTATAGCAAAAGACATCAATAAAAGCAGATTTTATATATATGTATATATACACATATATATGAATACATACATATACATACATATATACATAAACTTATAAAAGTGTTACAGTGTTAGCTCTTATGTTTAGATTTGATCCATTTGGGGTTAACTTTTTTTTTTTTGAGTTAATTTTTGTATATGGTTTAAGATAAGGATCCAACTTTTTTTTTTTTTCCCACATGAATATCCAGTTTTTTCAAATACCATTTTGTTGAAAAACTATCCTTTCCCCTATTGAATGGTTTGGCATGCTGGCTGAAAATCATTTTACTATATGTGTGAGGGTTTATTTCTGGGTTCTAATTTTGTTCCATTGGTCTATGTATCTATCTTTATGCCAATACCTCACTGTTTTGATTACCAAAGCTTTTCAATAAGTTTTGAAATGAGGAAGTGTGAAACCTCTAACTTTGTTCTTCTTTTTCAAGATTATTTTGGCTATTATGGGTCCCTGGAGGTTTCATATAAATTTTGGAATGTACTTTTCTATTTCTGAAAAAAAAATCATTGGGATTTTAACAGGAATTGCATTGAATCTATAGATAGCTTTGGGTCATATTAACATCTTAACAATATTAAGTCTTCTTGTCTGTGAACACAGGATGTCTTTACATTATTTGTGTCTTTAATTTCTTTCAGCAACATTTTGTAATTTTCAGTGTACAGGTCATTTTCTGCCTTGATTAAGTTTACTCCTAAGTATTTTATTCTTTTTGATGCTATTGTTTTCTTAATTTCCTTTTCAGATTGTTCATTGTTACTATATAGAAATGTAACTAATATTTTGTATGTTGATTTTTTTTAACGTTTTATTTTATATTGGAGTATAGCTGATTAACAATGTTGCGATAGTTTCAGGTGCACAGCAAAGTGACTCAGCCATACATATACATATATTCATTTTCCCCCAGTGCATGTTGATTTTGAATTTTTCAACTTTGCAAATTTATTTCCTAGTTCTAACAGTTTTTGTGGAATCTTTAGATTTTGTACATATAAGATCATGTCATCTTTGAACAGAGACAGTTTTACATTTTCCTTTCCAATCTGGTTGCCTTTTATTTCTTTTTCTTGCCTAATTACTCTGGCGAGGACCTCCACTATTATGTTGAATAAAAGCGGCAAAACCAGAGCCTGTCCTGCTCTTAGAGGAAAAGCATTTAGTCTTCCACCATTGAGTATGATGTTAACTATACATTTTTTCAGATATGGTCTTTATTATGTTAAGGTAGTTCCCTTCTATTCCTAGTTTTTTGAGTACAGATTTACATTTTTTAAAGACACTTTTGCTACTCAGTGGAGAATGGGCTGGTTGGGGATGAGCTGACAGCAAGGAGACCCTTTTGGAAGCTGTCATACTAGGGTTTTGTTTTGGTTTTGGCCACACTGCGTGGTTTGCGGGATCTTGGTTCCCAGACCAGGGAATGAACCCGGGCCGTGGCAGTGAAAGTGCCGAGGCCCAACCACTGGACCACTAGGGAATTTCCTGTTATACTAGTTTAAGTAATAGGTAATGTCATCCTGAATTCAGAAATTATCAGAAAGAATGAAGAGGAGAGAACGGTTATAAGAAACTTTTAGGAAATAATGTTAGTAGATCTTAGTGATTGATTTGATGTGCTAGAAAGGGAAGGGTCAAGGATGCTTTCCAGTTTTCTGACTTGGGAAACTGGATAAAGAAGAACCCTTTGAGGAATAATTTTGTGAGGAAAGATGATGAATTAGTTGAAGATGAGGCACTCAGGGACAAGAAGTTAGACGGAAGGGTCAGAAGCTTGACAAGAAAGGCACAAACTGGAGAAGTTTTGATGTATTTCCATCCAGGTGGTAATCAAAACCATGTGTATGGATGAGTTGAACAAGGTTTACACAAACAAATTCTTGGAGAGGCCAGGCAGGGAACAGCCATAGTGAATGGACCTGATGCTACACTCTAAGGGGCCACAGGGACTGGGGCAAATGACCATACATGTCCTGCCCAAAGACTTTCCAATGTAATCAGCCAAGCAGAGACTGCTGGCTTGCGTGCAGGTCTTCTTCCACCCCATTGTTCTCCCTCATAGACCTAACAGAATAGGTTCCATCATCTTAATGGAATTTCAGGGAGCGTGACCAACCAATGGGGAGGTAATTAGAGTCCAGAGACACCCCTCGCCTTCCCCCTTGACATCATTCTACAGAGGCAGATGTGGCTCCAGCTGCAATTGGCTCTGTTTTTAGCAGCATTACTCAGAGCAGTGGCTGCCGGGAGCTCAAATTTGAGTGCCTGGGGGTCTTTAATATGAGAAAGCCAAGAGATCTCAAGGCCGAGGCCAGCAGACCTGCCTCCTGTTTCAGGGTCTGGAAGCACAGTTCTTCAAAACATCAACGTATTAATGACCTGCTGAAGGCTTGGCTTCCGGTGCATGGGATATGTGGAAAGAAACGGTTATTTTTGTTGTTGTTTTTATACATAAACAACACAATCTGACTTTTCAACACTACAGATAGGTCTGGGCAGCCAGGATGGAAGACCCCCCACCGGGGTGACTTTCTGCAGCCAGTTCTTACATGAGCCTGAAGCTCCAAGGGGATTTGGGGCTGAGCAGACAGAGGTCAGCATCTCTGTTCCTGTTTTTCCTACGAATGGCAGGCCAACTAGGGCAGGAGATTGAGATAATTGGCCTACATTGTTGAGGCTGATTTTTGAAATGCTATATTGAACAAACTTAGCAAGTCTGTGATTTTTGCCTCTTTGATGGCTATGCGGACCAGGGAGGAGATTTTAGGAAGCTCTTTCCAGTGATAGAAATAATTAGCTCCATTAAGCAACTAGCAAGCAAATACACTCATCTTTAAAATCCTAGCTCAGATGTCACCTTCTGCATCCAAACCTTTGCCCCTATCATTCCTTTGGGGCCCCATAACATTTACTTCTGTTTTGAGCCTAACTAGACCATACTTTGGGCTTCTCAAAGGCAAAGAGAATCGTATTCTAATTCTTCATGTATCTGCTCCAGGGACAAATGAGAGGTGCCTCATACACATTGTGTTTGAATGAATTAATGTATGGCTTTACTGTTTCATTAAGGCATTGTTCCTTCCCTCACAGTGCCTACTTCCTGTGGCTCCCACATAACTTTTATTTCTTTTAGCGATTGTATTAGTTTCCTAGAGCTGCCATAACAAAGCACTACGAAGTGGGTGCCCTAAACAACAGAAATGTATTGTCTCACTGTTCTGGAGGCTAGAAGTCCAATATCAAGGTGTCACAGGATCAGTTCCTTCTGAGGGCTGTAAGGGAGATTCTGTTCCATGCTTCCCTCTTCGCTCCTAGTGGTTTGCTGGAAATTTGAGGTGTTCTTGCTTTGTAGATACATTGCCCCAATCTCTGTCGTCATGTTCACATAGCATTCTCCCTGTGTGCACATCTAAACTTCCCCTTTAATAAGGACCCCAGTCATATTGGATCCAGGGCCTACTCTACTCTAATATGAACCTCATCTTAATTAATTTCATCTACACTGACCCTGTTTCCAAGTAAGGCCATATTCTGAAGTTCTGGAGGTTAGAATTTCAAATTATGAATTTGAGGAAGACACAATTCAACTCCTAACATGTTTTAAACCTAGCAATTTTCACAGCACTCTCCACTCTCATAGCTTTTTCCAGGTCAGGGATTATGTCCTGTTCTTCTCGCAAGGCTGAGGTGTATTAGAAGGAGCTCTCTGTAGAACAAGTCACTCCTACTTCCTGGCCTTGGCTTCCTCATATGTAAACTGCAAAATTAGAATAAATAATCCTTCAGGTGACTCCCAGCTCTGAGATTCTTGGATTTCTCTGGTACTCACTAGCCTCAGGGCCTGCTGTCTTTTCTAGGCATTCTTCCCTCATCATTAACTAGCAGCAGACCTCACCATCCGTATGTGACTGTTACCGATCAATGGCATTTCTCATTTTTTTATTCAATAATTTCCATAATCTTCTATAGTTTGTTAATCTACATTTCTTGCTGGGTGTGAAGGTATATTCACAATGTAATTTTTAATAACCTTAAAGAAGATGTTATCCACACAGTCCGAAAGTAGTTCACACTCAGTTGTCCGAATGATGATCTAGCCTTCTCTGAATTCCTGTTGCATGAATGAATAACTAGGTCTGGTATCTGCCTGGTAACCTTGCAACCCAGACACCTATTGTTCACCTCTATCAGCCAGTTCTTTCCTTTATGCACATTTCTCTAGACACATTATGTGTGTATGTCTCTGTGCATCTCTGTATGTATCATCATTATCAATATCCATTCCTACCTTTATGCCTTTGTTTTAGACATTCTTTACTCCTCACATATGGCCTTTTCCCACCATCTCCTAATCATCAGTCAAGATCCTACTGAAATGCCACCTCTTCCATGAAGCCTTCTTTTACCTCCCTAGGCCAAAGAACTCGCTCCATTCTCTGAGCTGCCATTGTACTATATGTGTATTTTCTTTCACATTTAATCACTTTCTACTTTGTACCTGCAGAGGATTCAGCCTCACCACTTTTCAGCTCCAACTCTGAGTAAATCAATTGAACTTTCAAGTCTCGGTTTATCCATCTGCCAAGTGAGAACCATCATGCCCAACATTTAGAGTAGTTATAAGAATTATTTAATACAATAGATGCGAAAGTACTAGAACACAGTAGGTGCACAATAAATGTTAGTTCCCTCTTTGTCATCACCCGTGTCAGGTTGGTGCATTTGTTCATTTCTGTACCCCCCCATCACCTTCTAGAACAGAACCTGGTATTTGCTGGATGCTTAATAAAAGATGGATACATGGATTGATGGATGGATGGTAAATTGAAGAACCTGTGAGAAAAGTTGAGAATACTCAATTTGGGCTACTACTTTTATATCAGCAATGCTGGAGTTGAGTCTTCATGGTCCAAAACCAAGCAAAGAAAAATATTTCTGGTCCCCTACATACAGTCCCTCACCCCACGACCCAGCTCCAAACTCACACATTATTTATTTATTCACTCCTATTCAGACACTCAAAATGCTAAAGCTGCCTCTTGGCTGCTATATTCAAGCCTGCCTTTCTCTCTGGACTTGACTTGTTCTGTGTATTAGTTCTTCTTTCTCTCTATTTGTCCATCAAAGTTTACATGCTCCCTGTACTAATCACTTAGGATTCCAACTGTCACAAAAAAAAGTCTTTAATTAGTAGCAGGAAGGGCTTAATGGTATGGTAGCCATCCTCCAAAATGGCCCTGAATGAGCCTCACTTTATGATATCCATGCCCTAGTGTAGTACACTCTCATGTTGAATAAGGATGACTTGGGTGATCCTTAAAATATTGAGAAAGTGACTGTGTGTGATGTCCAAGGTGAGGTCATAAAACACATTGCTGCTTCTGCCTTGGGCTCTGGGATTGCTCACACTGGGGGAAGCCAGCCACTATGTTGTGAGGACACTCAAGCAGCCCTAAGAATAGACTCATGTGGAAAAAAACTGAGGCTTCCTGCTAACAGTCAGCACCAACTTCTCAGTTATATGAGAGACCCACCTTGAAAGTGGATCTCCCAGCCCCAGTCAACACTTCAGATGACTTTAGCCTAGACCAACATCTGATTCAATCTCATTACAGTCTTAACGTTTGAACCACCGGCCAAGTCACTCCCCAATTCCTGACCCACGAAAACCATGAGAGATAATAAATATGTATTTTTGATTTAGGCCACTATATTTGGAGGGGATTTTTTTGTGTAGCAATAGATAACTAAGACATTGGGTTACCCAAGAGCAATTGATTCCTTATACCCGAAGACTAAGAGTACAATTCCTGCATTCCACGAGGTACAAGTCCAGTGAGAGAGAAATTGGGAGCAGAGGGAACTATCTTGAGTTCCTACAAATTAAAAGCAGGCAATACTTCAGTTACTTTGTAAAACTTCATGAGAGTATCTACAAAAGGTGAATATGTACAAATCCTAACATTCAGAAATTCCATTCACAGATATGTACTCAACAGAAATGCATTCACTAAAGACACATGCAAGAATTTTTAAAGCAGCGTTATTGATGATAGCCCAAACTCAGGAACCACCCAGATGCCTGTCAACAGTAGAATGGATCAGTGAATTGTAGTATATTCACTGGAACACTGTGCAGTAACAAGAGTGATCAAGCAAGCCACAATTACACACAGTATGGATACATGTCTCAAACATTGTGTAGAGTAAAAAAAGCCAGACATAGTAACATCTATCTGTGATTCCATTTGTATAAAGTATAAAAAAGGCAAAATTAATCTGTAATGTAAGGTAGTAGTTACTTTCAGAGAGAGTAACAAGGGGGCTGCCAGGGTGCTCGTGATGTTCTGGTTCTTGACCTCAGTGCTAATAACATGGGGCAGATTCCCCATTTGGAAAAATCAGTGAGTTATGCACTTATGATTTATGCACTTTTCTGTATGTGTGTTTACTTCAATAAACAATGTACTTTTCAAAAAGGACTTAATTTTTAAAAACAAATAAGTGTATCTGAGAGCAGTACAAATTTAAAAAGATCTTGCTTTATATTAAGGAGGGAGAAGGGAAATTCCTGGTCTGCCATTAACTTGCACTGGGCCTCAGTTGCCTAACCATAATAAAATAACTATTAATACTCATTTTGTATCAACTATACCTAAAGTATTATATCAAAAAGCAAATAAGTATGACATTGTAATTAATTATAAAACAATATTTCAGGACAGATGATATTACACTCATTTTATAAATATGGAAACAGAAGTCAAGAGAAATTGAGAAACCTGCCCGGAATTACACTGTGTATCAATGACATGGGTTGCAGTTGAACCTAGATCTCTGGCTCCCGAGACTGCTTTTTTCACCAACGCCATGTGCCTACTGAAAAGACGGAAGTAACTAGGTGTGACTTCTCTTCCTCCAGTACAAGATTAGGATCTATGCAAGTGTAAATCTATATTGCATGTGTATGTAGGTTTGTACACACACACAAACACACCCCCCTATGTGTGGGGAGGTGTATGTGATTGTTCATGTACTGAGTTATGTGGCCAAGACTCTGTCTGCCCAGTGCCAAGATCTAGACAGAAATTGAAAAATGTGAAGATGCACAGGGATGATTCCAAACATTTGATTTTTAGCATTGAATAATTCAAGCAACTGACTAGACCCTCCCTCTGCTGTTCATCCAGATATTTACTCAGTACAGACACTGACTCAGGTTCAGTGACCTCATGGGTGAATTGATCTGTACAACCGTCCTTTGGTATCTGCAGGGGATTGGTTCCAGGACCGCCAACCCCAGCACTAAAACCCACGGACGCTCAAGTTCCTCATATACAATGGTATAGTATTTGCATATAACACATGCACATCCTCTTGAATACTTTAAATCATCTCTGGATTACCTATAATACCTAATAAAATACAAATGCTATGTGAGTAGTTGCCTGCACAGCAAATTTAAGTTTTGCTGTTTGGAGCTCCCTGGAATTTTTTCCAAATATTTTTCATCCTTGGTTGGTTGAATCCACAGATGTGGAACCTGCAGGTAATGAAGGCTGACTGTATTAATCTCCCTGATGTTTTTCTTGCTTCTGCTATTCCTGATCTTGAACTTAGAATAATAAAACTCCCAAATTGAAGCTGGGTACATGGTCACTAAACTAGAGACTACATTTGTCATCCTTCCTTGAAGTGGGACATGAATGAGGGTAAATGATGCATGGAACCTCCAGGTTACCTCCTTAAGGATAATGCCCTTTATGCAGGACTTGCTTTTTATCCTCCCTGCATGCTGGAAAGCGGACGAGACAGCAACCCAGCCTCAACCAGAGATAAGGATGACACTCTAAAGATGGTGCCGAAATCAGCTGGAAGAAACCTGTTCACATCAGCCCAATGTGAGGGCTCTGTTCAGCCTCCCTGACAAGTGTAGCTTTAGAGGAGGGTGTTAATGCACAGAGACACATGAACAAGCACCTTGGCCCATGGCCAATAGCTCAGCCCTCAGAGAGCAGACACTTGGGTCCCCAAGTTGGAGACCACTCTGTGGGAGGCAGCCTCAGAGGAATGGATAATGTCCTCTTTCCCCTGTGGCTGACAACACAGTCCCATCTGCACCTTTTTATTTGATCCGCACCACACACACTTTATTCCATTTTGTCGGAAAACTGGGTCTCAAATAAGTGTCTTGGTCACGTTAATAAGTGACATGGAGCCAAAAGCTTTTCATCATTCCTGGTCTCCCTCGAAAAGGAGCTACATGGAAACTTGAGGCCAAGGAAGGGGTTCCTGACAGATGGCTTTTCACCATTCCCACAGAGCCACACAATTCAGAGTGGCAGTCCAGGCCTCCTCTGCAAGAAGGTAAAAAAAATGCAGGAATTTCAGGAATCTGACTCTAAATCAGCCTCGCTCTCTGTCCTTTGCCAGCCTTGGGTATAAGCTGGAATAATTGGAAGCCTTATGATCATAACCTAGACTACGGCACACTCATTCTCACTGGAGCCTCACAACAAGCCTGTATTTTTAGTTTTCCCATTTTTTACAGATGGAAAACCTGAGGCTCAGAGAGCTTAAGCAACTTGCCCATGGCACCCCAGTGAATAAGTGAGATTCTTCACATCAGACTCTCAGCTCTGCCTGAGCTCTGGCTCAGTGTCTGGCTCTTTTGAAGTGTACAATAAAATGTGAGTTACTATTTGGAATGGCAGGTAGGGATTAAATTGAAGTCTCCTGGACCTAAATCCACTATTCCACTTGGCCTCTGTCCTGATGCTTTTTCCCTGTCCCTGAGGCTGCCTTGGTAACCTACCCCGTAATTATGATGGCATCACTGGCATGGTGTTTACTGTGTGCCAGGAACTGTTCTACATGCTTCATTTATTAACTGTGCCCATGCCCTCTAGACAAAGACCACGAGGAACAATCTGTGGTTGAACGTTGGGTTGATGGACTCATTGAAAGGAGGGAGATTTACATCACAGGGAACCATTGGGTGTTTCAGCAGAGGGTGACAGGAAGGACTTATAGGATGTGTACTTAAAGGAACTGAAGTCAGGTGATCTTGGAGAGAGTTCAAGGAGGTAGGGGTTTGCTCGGTATTGGGTGCTATCAAGAAGCAAGGATAAGGCAAAATATTATACATAGAATGGATAAACAACAAGGTCCTCCTGAATAGCATAGGAAACTATATTCAATATCCTGTGATAAACCATAATGGAAAAGAATATGTAAAAGAATGTGTATATATATGTGTATATATATATACACATATATGTATAACTCAGTCATTTTGTTGTACAGAAGAAATTAACACAATGTTGTAAATCAATTATACTTCAATAAAATTAAAAAAAGGGAAGAAGAGAAAGAGACTAAAGAAGTAATGAATAAAGAGGCAGCGGTCACTCACGCATATTAGCTGGGAAAGGCGGATGTCTGGTATTTTTGTGGTTTGCATGGTGACCCCGTTCCTGTAAATGTTTAGAAAATATATAAAGTAGCCCTTTTTTTGGTCTCATTTGTGAGATGATTTATGTTCAGCAAGAGAAGACTGCAGCCTGGCTGCAAGGGTGAGGCCAGCGCCTAACAACCTTGCTTTTAGTGCTGGGCCGGTTCACAGATGTCCAGCAGCTTCTTCTCATCTATTTCATCTTCACAAGAATTCTATTTATGACTTAGATCCTATTAGTATCCTAGATGCGGAACATGAGATACAAAGGATGTGAGTAACTTGCCAAGGTCCCACAGGTAACAAATGGAAACACTAGGGTGAGAACCCAGGCAGTGTGGCCTCAGAAATCTTCCCTCCTGACTGGTGGGTGTAATATTCCACCTCTCCAGTTATCTCCCCGGGGCCTAATTCTATCCGTAAACCCTCAGCGTTTGACCCTAATGGGACACTCCTGCTGACTCCTCGACCCTATGCTGTGGATTCCCTCCAATCCCATGGCTGGATTCCACAGATCCTCAGTGGCCCAGACTCACTCTCTGGAAAACAGCTGAAACTCCTGACCTGAGAGCCTGCCTGGACCTTTCGCTCATTCCCACCCCAAACTCTCTGGAAACCTGCTCCGCCTGCTTTGCTGGACAGCCCCCTCATCACCTCCCATGGCTCCCCGATGTCCTCCCCGCCCTGGCGAATGAGGCTTGTTTCTGGAGGGGCCAGACTTAGGGCCTGCCCAACCCCAAGTGCCTGTTGTGACATCCTGAAAGAATCTGATGAAGGCCCCCCTAGGGTGTTAGACGCTGCCTGCCAGCTTGGAGGTGGGGTTGTATAGGAAGCACTAGCTGAGCCCCTATTTAACAGATCTGTGTCCTCGGGGCAAGCTACTTCACCTCTCTGAGGTCCATCTGCTGTCAAACTAAGGGCATGAGGGGCACTAATGACCCCCTCCAAGTGCTGCTGGAGCATCAGATGAGATACAGTATTCTTCTCTTGGTGGAAACTGAGGAAGGGATTAAGTTTTCTTTCTGGGTTGATATGGAAGAGACTGGAGAGAGTGAGCAAGGCAGGGCGACACAAGCTAGAAACCATCCTGTGCAGGGGGAGCCTTCTAGAGCTATTCGTCTTCCCCTCCACTTAGGAGATAGAAGGAGCCCCAGGTTGGGGACTACACCCTAGAGGTTATGAGCACAGACACTGTCATTGGGCCTCACGGTTCAAATCCTTGTGCCATCAGTGCTAGTGTGTGGCCTCAGGCAAGTTGCTTAACCTCTCTGGGCTTTTCTCTCTTCACGTGTGAGACGGGAAATAACACCACTTGCACAATGGTTGTGAATGAGCAGTGGGTCAGCATCTGTGGAGTGACTGGACCGGGACAGGCTTTCGGCAGAGGGAGGTTCCCTCCATTCCCCCACCTTGCGAGGGTGTTTGTATTTGAAAAGAGGCTGAAGGGGAAAGGGCAGTGTCTAACTTCAAGGTCGGAAGGGCTGACACAGCCCTTTCAGGCTTTTGGGGTGGGGGGAAGGAGGGCATCCCAACCCCCATTCAGTGGGTGACCACCTATCGTGAACAGCTCAGTGCAGGGCCAGGCTGCCAAGGTGAGGGTCAGGGGCAGGTTTCAGTCTTTGGTGGGCTTGGGAATGCAAGATATTGAATATAGTGGGAAAGTATTGAATTTAGCCTCAGAAATACTGAGTTCTAGGTCTGGTGCCACCATGTTCTGGGCTTGGGAGAGTCACTTAACCTCCATCTTTTTCTCCTCTCCCTCCTCAAGAACTGAAGGGAAGTTCCTATAAACCCAAGGTTAAGTACTTGACTTCTACTTTTTAGTCTTCACCACAACGATCTCCAGTATGTAATATCGTTATGCCCATTTTACAGAAGAGGAAACTCAGTCTTAGAGCGGTCAAGGAGCCCACCTTAAAGATACACAGCCAATAGCGGCTGGGCTGTGACGGACCCAGGCGGCCAGACTCTAGAGCCTGTGCTCTCAACCTCTCCCACGAGCACAAAAAGCATCTCAAGTTTTCCTCTTTCTTATCTGAAACCCTGGAAGAAGAACTGCCCCCCGCTTTCTTCCAGGAAGCTCTGAGGATCAGACAGGCGGATGGATGTGACTGGGACGTGCCCTGCTGACTGCAGGATGCATGGCGGAGATTTGGGGGTGTCCTTGCTCACTGTGGCTTTGGAGGGCAGCGTCAGCCCAAAAGAAGTCCTCAGCATGGATGAGAAAAGCAGATTTTAGCTCCAGGTAAGGGGCAGTCTTTCTGAGGCAGGAGATAGATGGGCCCCAGGCTGAGCAGCTGGAGTTTGTCCCCTGTGGACAGGTACTTCAAGATGAAGACAATAGCAGGAGGGAGGAGAAACTGAGCCCTGCCCAGATAAGAGATAAAGAGACCACATATTCCTCATTCTCAAGGTCAAGGAGACCTTCCCAACTACACATGTGTAGAAAGGCTCCTCAGAGGTCAAAAGGGAGGGGGCACCAGCCCATAGTAGGTGATGTCAACCTACCCATAGCCCTCTTCGCTAGAATCCAACTTGGCTAAGAGATGTGTGCACGCACATGGTAGGACACTGAGATAAACCAAATATGGACTCAGAGCCAGGCAAAGCAAGACGATTAGCCAGAAGAAATGCCCCATATAAGTGATTCAAACTACCTCGAAGGCACAAATCTCTCTCTGAGTCCGCCCATGTGTGCCTATTCACATGTACTGTTTTTCCTCCTAATAGACACTTTGTTTCACTACTTTCCACCTCTTTGTGGAAATCCATTTCTACAAAGCTGACGGGCCAGGCGCCTTGTCACTGGCCACTGGTCCCCGGTGGTCACGTGGCTAGGATTCAGCGCTTTCACTGCCGCAGCCTGACTTCAATCTCTGGCCAGGGAACTGGAATCCTGCTTCAAGCCACTGCAGGCCGAGGCTACCCAAGATCATTTCCACAGTGCATGCTTCTGAGTGAGTTGGGCTGCCTCTGAGGCAGGAAGCCTTCCCAGCAAAAGAAGCACCCAATGAGAAAGCAAGGGGGTTCCTTAAACACCTAAGGTAGGTACTGGAAGCTTCTAGCACAGGGCTCTGCCCACGGGAGATGCACCATTCAGTGGAGTTTCCCTCCTCCTCCTCTCATCTCTTCCTATTAGATGTTCTCCAGCCACCATTTCTCCTCAGATTCTGTGAGTTCTCCTGTTTCCGTGAGGTTGCCTGAGCCCGACTAGATCTGAATGTCGTTTGCCAACTTCCTCACAGCCTCTGGGGCAGGGGTGGATCTGCGGGAAAACATTTTGCCTGAACTCTGGCTCGGACTCCTGCAACATCTGTGGAAAACAAGGGAGTTTACCACACAGCCCTCTCCCAATCACACACTCATTTCATGCTTAGCTCCCCAGAGCGACCTTTCTCAAGAAAAATACCATTTAAAACTTTTTCTCCACCTCTTTCCCTCTTTCTGAGAGGGGGAGTTCTGAGGCCAACGACGGAGAAAGAGTCTTTGGTTTCTCCCCTGTAAATTGTTGTTCTAATAGCCTGGGCCAAAGCAGGCAGAAGGGACCTCTGAGTGTACCATGGTGTGACCTCCACGAGGTCACAAGGTAGCAGTGGCTCCTTGACAGCTTTCCCTGTCACCAGAGGACAGGAGAGCCCCATTTTCTCAGGAACTCTGGGAGAGGAGGATGAAGATGATGATGATGATGATGTGCATGATGAAGAAGAAGAAGATGATGATAGGAGAGAGACAAAGACAAAGAGACAAAGAGAGACAGAAAGAAGGAGAGAGAGAGAGAGAAAGAGGCACTACAATGCCAAAAGGAATTTTCCATCCCTTTGAGATCCAAAGCCCTATGACTCAAGATGTGGTCCACAGACCAGCAGCATCACCATCACCCATGAGCTTGAGCTTGTCTGAAATGCAGAATCCCAGACCCCACTCCAGACTGACCAAATCAAAACCTACATTTCATCAAGACCCTCCGGTGGTTTGGAGACACATTAAAGTTTAAGAGGCACTGCCTGACATAAGATTGCCTCCAAGCTTCTAGCTATGTTCCATGGAAGTCCAAATACCTAGTGCACATTCTATGGAAGTCCAAATTCCTCCCCAAATTGTCTGTGAATTCCCAGGGAGCTCACTCTCTGAGAGTCACCTTTGGTAACTCTGGAATAATTGTTATTTCCTTGCATAAGACAGTTTATAGCTTCTTTTGCCCTCTGACATATATCAAACCAGATTGGAAACTGAGTCCCTTTCTCAGTTTCCACTAAAAAGCAACTCATACAGAGCATTTGTGTGAATGTGTAGGAGATTTTCCCCAAATGTGTTTAGTAGTGAGGATGGGGTGAAACAACAACTGTAACCACTTTATACTGAACGCTAGACATCTCTGATCTTTGACTACACAACACTGGGAATTCTTCACTGGCCCCTCACCCCAGGTGTTCCCTACTTCACCTCATCTCCCCAGATCATCTCTTCCTATCTCTCCTCCCTGGTCCCAATCTTCTCTTCTCTCCCCATCCCTTTCAGGAGCTAAGCTTCCCTCATTTTCTCATACGGAGCAATAATGACATCCCTTCTGTTGTCTTCATACTATGTTCCTAAGATTCCCCATCTCTCCTTCATGTCTCAAAACACCCATCTTTATAGCAGCACTATTCACAATGCCAAGAGGTGGAAGCGACCCAAGTGGCCATCGACAGATGAGTGGATAAACAACATCTGGTATATGCACACAATGCAATATTATTCAACCTTAAAAGGGAAGGCAATTCCAACACATGCTACAACAGGAACGAGACTTGGGAACATTATGGTAATAAAGTAAGCCAGTCACAAGAAGACAAATACTGTATGATTCCACTTACATGAAATATCTAGAGTAGTCAAATTCATAGAAACAGAAAGTAGAATGGTGGTTGCCAGAAGCCGGAGGGAAGGGGAAAATTGGGAGGAGTTGATTAATGAGTACCAAGTTTCAGTCTCACAAGATGAAAACCTTCTAGAGATGGGCTGCACAGCAACGTGAATATATTTAACATTACTGAACTGTATACTTAGAAATGGTTAAGATGGTAAATTTTGTCATTTTTTTCCACAATTAAAAATTAAAACAAACAAACAAACAACAAAACCTCTGGGCAAAGAATGTATCCTTCTGAATCTTAGTTTCCTCACTGGATATTGAGGATGAATATATGTGCTCTCCTCTAAATACACCTCACAGGACTTTTGAAGCTCATGTAAATTGATGACTTTGAAAGAAAAAAAAAAAAAAGACAATTCTTTTCCCAAGAGGAATTCTGGTGCCAGGGGTTTAGTTCACTTTCCTTTGTAGCCTGTATATCTCTCATTTCCCTCCCCTGTCCTTCTTAGGCTCCACCCCTCCCCTAACCCTGCTCCTCTTCCTCTACCACTTCCCTTCATGGTGTGCCTTAGCGTTCATTTCCTTCCTTCTCTTATGCTTCTGATGCCTCTGGGATTTCACTGACTTCCAAGGCTTCAAGTTGCTCCATGGGTAGATGAACACCAATCTATAACTCCTGTCCAGATCTCCTTCCTAACTCAAACTAGTTTATCCTATTGTCTACTGGACTTCTCCCTTACGCACCTCAACTTGGCATGTTCAAAGCCAAACAAGCCACCATTCCCCACCAACCATCTCCTCCAAGGTTCCTACTCTTATTGAAAGGTCTAAAAGCCATCTCCCTGGTTGCAAAAAAAAAAAAAAAAAATCTGGGAATCACCCAATGACTGCCCCCCTCTCCTTTCTACCCTCACTCCTTAAAGGCCTACTCAAGGGAGAGGGTCTCAGATGAATAATTTCTCAAAGGTTCATTTCTCTCTTAGGTTGCTGCCGGAGGACACTGCAGGGTGGCTGTGCTCTGATCTGCATGTCTTCCTCATTCTATGATCCAAGCTGAAGAGACATGCCATTCTTATGGCAGAGGGGAAAAAAGACATGGCTGAAATTTGCAATGGCTCTTAATATCTCTGCTTGGTCTTGGCCTAAATCACTTCCACTTTTGTTCCATCAGCTAAATCAAGTCATATGCCCACATCTGATGTTAGTAATCTATTTCCTTATTGCACTGAAAACAAAGAAAATAAGACATGCAATGATGAGGAGGTAAATTTCAAATAAACAAAAGGCAATTCTGTTACCATGGCAGGAGACAGACTCATTAAACTCATTGACCCAACTGGGGAATAGGCTTGAAAATCTGTAGTGCTTTAATGAAACCTGGTCTAAGGCAACTTCAGACAATTCTCAAGCCCTCTCATTCCAGGGGAATCATGATAACCCACACTCTTCAGTGCCTATTGACAATACAATCTTTTGTTTTTAATCTTAGCTTTGAGCGTGGCATGACTCAATCAGATATGAAATGGGAGAGGGCAAGGAAACTGAGAATGACTGTATGGTCCTGTATCATGGGACCTCATGTCATGTTACAGATAGAACATGGGAGCTCCAGGAGATAATGTAACATGCCTTCACTCCAACAACCTGGAAGTCGGAGAGTTAGAGAGTTGGACTTCAAATACAAGTCTCTCTAACCCCAAAGTCCCTGCTTTTCTCCCCATACCTTGAGATGCCTTACAGAATTAGATAGCTATTACTGCTTAACAAATGACCCAAAGTCGATAATTTGAAACTTATTATCTCACAGTTTCTGCAGGCCAGGAATTAAGGACCAGCTCATCTGGGTGGTTCGGGCTCTGTCATGAGGTAACAGTCAAGATGTCAGCTGGGGCTACAGCTATCTACAGGTTTGACTGGGGCTGGAGGATATGTTTCCAATTGGCATGGCTGGCAATTTGGTGCTGCTTGTAGATCTTCTCCATGTAGACCTCTCCATAGGTTGCTTAAGTGTCCTTACAGCACGGTGACTGACTTCCCCCAGAGCAAGCAATGTGAGAGACAGAGCATGACACGGAAGCTATCCTAGCCTCAGAAGTCACATAAAATCACTTCCGCTACATTTCATTAATTAGAATAAGACTGCCCTACATTCAAGGGAGGGAAATTAGGCTTCACCTTTTGAAGAGATGAGAATGATGGACATATTTTAGACCACTACACTTAGCAAATGAGAAAGAATTTGCAGCTCTGGTGTGAGTTGCCTAGGCTTTGTTTAAAATGAATTAGAGGCTTCCAACTTCTCTCAGGTTAAAGATAAAAATCCTCAACAAGACAGCAAGACCGTACATGCCCTACACACTGCATGCCCCCAGCCTCAAACCAGGTCTTTCCCCTTTATGTTACACACCTGGAGTGCTTTCATTTCTTCTTAAATACTGCACTCCCACCTGCCTGAAAGCCTCTCAGAGATGTTCCCTCAGTCCTCTGTGCCCTCCCCCAACCTCCTCTTGCCTTGCTAACATTCACTCATCCTTCAGCTCCTGGTTCAAAGGTCGCTTCTTCATCAAATTTCCCTGATCCCTCAGACCACATCAGGTCTGGTCAGAAGCTTTTATGAATCCTTGAGTTTTTTTTTTTAATGATACTTTTTATTTGCAGTTATGTATGGATGCGATCATTTGATCCACATCTCTCTTTTCCACTAATGTTCAGTTTGTATTGAGATTAATTTTTTATTCACTGTTGCATCCCCAGCACTTTTCACAGTGTCAGGAACGTAAGGTGTACTCAATTACAAATGTGTTGAATAATAAGTGCCCAGACAATGATCTTCTCGTAGCAGAAGGTGTGCAAACAGAGGTGGAACCACCTTGTTATACGTGTGTTTGAGGGGAGGTTCAAGCGTCAGATCAGAGCTGACTGGATGACTTTCAAGGTTCTTTTCCTTCAGGGGAGTCTTTGAGATTCTGTGAGTCTGTGATTCTAGGGTTTCCACTCACTGGGAGACAACTCTGCCTCCCTGGATGACTCACCTATGGCCCAGGTCTCAGGTCTCCTGGCTCCTAAGACACACCCTGTCAAGGGGCAGCTAACTCCAGGCTCATGTGGCAGCCTGGTACTCACATCAATCACAAGGAGAGGTTATGCTGGAAACCTTGGGAGCAGCTGCCTGTGGGCTCTAGCAATTGGACCCTCCGTGGTTCCTTTAAGAAGCTTTACAAGGTTAAGGTTTGCTCTAAAAATAAGCCCACAAGGCTTTTTAAAAAGCTTCTAAAACCATAGGTCCACAACAGCCATTTCTGAAGGGCCAGTGAGCCTTTAGTAGCTTCCAAAGCCACTGCTTGGCCTGCCTGCCACAGCGGGGAAAGTTCAATACGCAGTGAGTTTAAAACAGGCCTGCTTTTAAGTCTTCTGGAATCTGCACCTGAAACATTCTGCTCCTATCAAAGGGGTTCAAGAGGGAGATCAGTATGTGTGAGGCTTGTTTCCCCAGAGGCCAGCTTCTTTGCACAGTAATCAAGTGCCCCAAATAACCACAAAACTGCAGTTAGGTGCCTATAGAGAGATTAGTTCAGGTTTTTCTTTCCTGTTCCCTCTCTCCTCCTATCGGTCTCTTCATATTATGGGGTACTGTGGATTATTCTGTTAAGTGCATACAAACACACACACACACACACACACACACACACACACAGGCTCCATGGTGTGTCAAAAAGAATGTGCACCCAGATGGAGTGCCTATCAGATGATCGGCAGCAAATGAGGAAGGGCACTTACTTGTTAAATTGTTCTTAAATGCAATGTGTGGCACATAAAAGGTAGGCAGTTATATTTATAGGTATTGAATACCTATATTCAGGTGGGAAGGCAGAGGTTAGAGATGAGTGGAGAGCAGTAGAAAGAATATCTCAATGAATCAGAAATATGTTCTCCCCCAGTATGGAGATTCCTCAGAAAACTAAAAATAGAGTTGCCATGTGATCCAGCAATCCCACTCCTGGGCATGTATCCGGACAAAACTCTAGCAGCACTATTCACAGTAGCCAAGACGTGGAAACAACCTAAATGTCCATCGACAGATGAATGGATAAAGAAGATGTGGTGTGTGTGTGTGTGTGTGTGTGTGTGTGTGTGTGTGTGTGTACACACACACATACACAACGGCATACTACTTGGCCATAAAAAAGAATGAAAAAATGCCATCTGCAGCTACATGGATGGACCTAGAGATTATCATACTAAGCGAAGTAAGTCAGAAAGAGAAAGACAAATACCATATGATATCACTTATATGTGGAATCTAAGATATGACACAAATGAACCTATTTATGAAAGAGTAACAGACTCACAGACAAAGAGAACAGGCTTCTGGTTGCCAAAGGGGAGGGAGACCTGGGAGGGTTGGACTGGGAGTTTGGGACTAGCAGATGCACACTATTATATATAGAATGGATAAACAACAAGGTCCTACTGTATAGCACAGGGGACTATATTCAATATCCTGTATTAAACCATAATGGAAAAGAATACAAAAAGGAATTTATATATATATATATATATATATATATATATATATATATATCACTTTGCTGTACACCAGAAACTAATGCAACATTGCAAATCAATTATACTTCAATAAAAAAAAGAAAAAGAAAAAAATGTTCTCCCCAAAGACAATTTGCAGGGAGATTGGAGAGGGGTACGGGGTACAATGAACCATATTTAAGCTCTTTGAATCCTTCAAGCCTCAGTAAGGAATTCCCTACTGACCCCTCTACATAATGAGGAACCTGAGAAGTTAAGATGATTGCTCATGATCCCACAGGTCTATCAGCCTCTGTGCACAAATGTTCTTCATTCTGGTATAAAGGGATAGTATGACTGCTCTAGACATAGACTACTGAGGTTTGAATCCTGGCCTCACCACTCACCAATTGTAAATCTTTGGGCAGTTTTCTTCACCTCACAGACCTTCAGTTCCTTTATCTGCAAAACAAAGATAATATCTAACATAGAGGGTGATTAAAGAGATAAATTGCAATAATCTGTGTGAAACTTATCAGCACACCTGGAATATAGTAAGCATGTAAAATACGTTACCTCATATGAGAGGATAATTACTTTATCCTGAGTAATAAAGCATTTCTTCCCTGTTTGGGGGGGCAGAAAGGAAGGAGCAGAGAGCTCATTTGGAAGGATTACAGCATTTAGGAGTCAGAGATGGCTACAGAACTGAAATGTCTCAGGTGCGTTCTGGATTACCACGGAGAGCAGAGATTCTTGGACGTGAGCATGCACCAGAATCTTCTTGAAGACTTGATAAAACACAGCAGGCTGGGCTCACCCCCAAAGTTTCTGATTCAGTGGGTCTGGGGTAGGACCTCAGAATCTGCATTTCTAACAAGTCCCCAGGTGAGACTAATGCTGCTGGTCCAGGGACCACTCTTTGAGAGCCACTGTCCTAGAGCTTAACGAGTGGTAAGTAGTGATTTAACAACGATCCTCCCCAGCACTGAGCACATTCATTTTATGTCTTGTCTCAAGCAATCCTCCCAACAGAACTCCAAAGTAACTACTTACTCACTTCCTTTTCAGAAATAAAGAAACTAACATGGGAGTTTGGATAACATGGGAGTTTGGTCCTTTATGACACAGTCCAGTGGCAGAGCTGGATTGGAAATCCAAGTCTGATTGCTCCAAAGTCTGTGCTCTTAATCCCCATTTAGCAAGTGAGTAAACTGAGTCATGGAGCAGTTAAATCTTGCCTACATCCCCCATATAGAAGGTAGCTGAATTCACTTTCATATATAGATCTGTCTGACCCCAAAGTCCAAGGCCTTAACTCAAGCTTCTGTGTGAAGCAGGGTAAGTTTAAGGCTGTATCCATTCCAGCATGGAGCCCAGGACCTCTTCCCTGGTGCACGATTTTCCTTTGTCCTTTCCTTTTTGCTTGACTTCTCTGGGTAATTGCCTCCTTCCTCCAGGCCCTTGACTGGGTAGGCCGTCTTCGTGGGGATCGAATGACCACAGAAGGAAAATAACTTAGAACAGGCGATTCTTCATTCTTCCTCAGCTGGTGTTTTCCCGTCAGAGCCTGGAAAGAAATGTGGCCTCTGCACACTTTAAATTGGACCATCAATTATTTGTGTCCTGAATATGTAGAGCTCATTAGGGCTGCGTTGGCCACAGTAGAGCACCTGGGCTGAGAAAAGTAAATTTTCCTCAGCTATTTCATTCCATGCTGCCCCTCCAGAGTGGAGCCTGGCCTGGGACTGCCAGTCACTAATGTGACCAATTATTTCTGTCCTCAGTTACTAGGTCATAAATCCTGCCCTGGCACCAAGTCCCTGGTTTCTGGTGGAAGAACGTTGGGTTTTAGGAACGACTCTACCTTTTGGCTGCGGAGTGGTGTGATACTGTGGTTAGGACTCTTGGACTTGAAGCCAGAGTGTTGCTGGGACCTCATTATGGCCTGTCAATAACCAGCTGTCACATTCCTGCTCTACTTGTCAGCTATCAAATGGGTCCAGTGCCTCCCAAGTTTGCTCGTGACACTGTGTTTGAGAAAAGAGGCCGGGCATCTATAAGGGACCACTGGGAATATCTAGGTCTATCTGAAATCTCTGATGTGGTTTCCTAAAAGGAAGGTGCAGAGTCAATCCCAGGCTTCTTCCCGTTCTAGGGCCTTTGCACTTACTCTTACCTGCCCAGAATGTTCTTCCTTCTGCTGTTTGCGTACCTGAATTGTTCTCACTCTTCAGTTATCTCCTCAAACTTCCCCTCTTCAAAGAGGCTTTCCCCAGCTCCTACTTAAAGTCCCCTTTCCTTTCTGTGCTCCAGTTACTCTCTGAAACATTACCCTCTTTTCAACCTCTTCGGCATGGAACACAATCTATACTTACCTTGTTTATTTCTTTGATTGCATGTTTGTTACCCAATGATGTCACATGCTGCCAGGTTAAGCTGTCTTCGTGCAACATTCTGAATGAGAATTTGCTGTCCCCTCTGTGAACTCCACTACCCCGAGATTAGGAAGCGTGCTCTTTAAAAACTCTGACAATTGCTCATCAGGGCAATTTGGGTTTTTCAAACCAAGCAACCAAAACAAAGTGCAGAAGTAAATGGAGTGCTGAGGGTGACATCTGATTGAAAAATATTTGTATTCATTAACTTAGTTTTATTGTTTTTATTGATGGTCATTAGATGTTATAAATTTGATCTGTTTTTAAAAAGGCAGGGAAAACAAACTGGAAAAAGACAAAAGACAATCCCTGCTTTGAAGGAATTCAGTTAAACGGAGAGATACACAGAGTAGCAGACCACTGCACAGCCATTTGCTAAGTTTGCCAATCGAGGTAATAAAACCGCATGGAGGCTTGTGAGGTGAAGAAGGGCAGAAAAAAACCAGCATGAGTAAAGAGGGCTAAGAAACAGGACAGCATGTTCAGGGACTTAAAAGTAGCTCAGTGAAGGCTGAATGTGAGCAGAGGGGAGTGAAGGACTCATAAATACCTCTAGTGCTGCCCCACCCCGTCCTGACTCTGGGTTATGGCTGTGTGATTATTTGTCTGTCTGTGTATCTGTCTGTAATCTGAATCCCAGATTCCAAGCACGGTGGTACTTGGTGGTCCCTAGTACCAAGCACAGTGCCTTCCCAAAATCAATACTCACTTATCATTTTCTGAACGAGCTTTGAATAAATGGCCAGGTTTCCAGGGCAGTAGAGGTGGCAGGTGGCAGACATATTTGCAAAGTTGCAGACAGGGCTGAGCAAACTGGGGAGAGACAAAGGGAGCCTGGACTTTGGTTGATGTGTAGGTATTTCACAAAGGTTTTGGCCAGCAATTTGGCCAAACTAGAATTGAAACATGGGAAGAATAATTCTAGTTTTATAAGCCATAACCAAATGTCATTAAAATATGGTAGATAATTAATACCCAATAAAGGAAAATTAGAGTTATTAGTTTATAATTTCCCCCAAATCTTATTATATATAAGCAGTATCTAGGTTCAGTTGTCTACTTCAACTTAATGGTTTTGCTAATAAATGACTAAAGGAAAAAAAGATCCTTTGGTAATGAAGTTTAAAATGCAGGATTTGAAATCAAATGGATTTCCTTTCTGACCAAAGCTTTGCCACATTCCACATGACCTTAGACAATTAACTTAATGTCTCTGAACTTCAGATGTCCTTCCCATAAAACAGGGCTAAAATTGCAAGTCTTATTGTGGCAATTAAATAATGTGTTTCAATTATCTACTGCTGCCTATCAAACCATCCCAAATTTAATAGCTTAAAAAAAAACTTGTGATGATACCTTATAGTTCTCTGAGTTGCCTGAGCTTGGCCAGGTAGTTTTTGCTTAGAGCCCCTCATGAGTTTTAGTCAGATGTTGGCTGGGGCTAGAGTCATCTGAAGGCTCAACTGGACTGGATGTCCAAGATTGCGCACTCATAAGGCTGGCAGTTGCTGTCACCTGGGAGCTCAGCTAAGGCCTGCTGATTAAAACACCTAAACATGTGCTTTCCATGTGACATGGAACAGGAACACAAACAACAGCACAGCAACAGGGCTGGGTTCCAAGAGGGAGCATCCCTAGAACCAGCACTACCAAAGCATCTTGTGACCTTTTCCTGGCAGTCCCAGATCATCATTTCTGCTGTTCTCTGTTGGCCAAGTAAGTCACTGAAGCCAGACTAGATTCAAGGAGAAGATAGAAGTGGACTTCACCTCTTGATGTGAGGAGCAGCATGCATGTACAGAGAGGGAAGGAACTGGGGGCAGCCACCTTTGGAGACTATCAGGCACACGGTACATGGCGTAGCTTAGTCATGGATGAACATCTATTCTCTCCTCCCCATCTTCAATTTAACTCATTACTTTTTCAAAATCCTTTTGATATATACTTTTAGAAAGTCAGAGCTAGGCAAAATAGCACTTTAAAGATGATCTAGGGCTTCCCTGGTGGCGCAGTGGTTGAGAGTCCGCCTGCTGATGCAGGGGACACGGGTTCGTGCCCCGGTCCGGGAAGATCCCACATGCCGCGGAGCGGCTAGGCCCGTGAGCCATGGCTGCTGAGCCTGCACGTCCGGAGCCTGTGCTCCGCAACGGGAGAGGCCACAACAGTGAGAGGCCCGCGTACCGCAAAAAAAAAAAAAAAAAAAAGATGATCTAAGAGATTCTTCTCTTATTCTACAGACAGGAAAACTGAAGCCCAAAGAAAGGTAATACTCAATCCATGGCCTCTGTCCTTAGGCTGTGTCCCAGGTTCTCAACAAAATAGATCCTTAGTAAGTGTTTACTCATGAAGCAAGTGGCTCTCCACACCATATTACTGTTTATAAAGTATTTCCACATAGACCCTCAAAGGCAAAGTGAGGTAGTGAGACATTACCAGATTTTGGAATAAACAGATCTGTGTTAGAATTCTAGCTCTTCTACTCCCTTTATGATTCTCAGTGAATTGCTGAACATCTCTGAGCTTCAGATCCCCTTAATCTAGAGAGAGTCTAATGAAGCATGGGTTTCTAAGACACTGTGAGTGCTGAGGTCATTAATTCAAGTAGCTGATACAAACCAAGTGCTCAGTATTTGGCAGCCATGTTTGTTTCTCATTAAGTTGCACAAAAACCCTGTGAGGTAGGCATTGTAGTCCCACTTTACAGATTGGGAAACTGGACCTTGAAAACAGTAAGTGCTTTGCTTAGCACAAACAGCTAGCAAATGGCAGCTCTGGGACCCGAAAATCAGGTCAACCTCGGAAGCACCTTCCTACCCATTACCCCCACCCTCACTGCCCACACATCTATCCTTTGTAGTCTACTCGAAGAAGCAGAGGGGAGATCCTGGGTACCAACAATTTACAAAATTAATGACTACTTAGGACTTTTTTCCATTAGGGGAGGGAAATCTGCAGATCATAGTCTGCTCATATTTTAGCACTTTTTCTAGCACTTTAGAGAGTTTATTTTATTTTATTTTTTTAATTAATTTATTTATTTATTTTTGGTTGCGTTGGGTCTTCGTTGCCGTGCGTGGGCTTTCTCTAGTTGCAGCGAGCGGGGGCTACTCTTCGTTGCAGTGCGCGGGCTTTTCATTGCGGTGGCTTCTCTTGTTGTGGAGCAGGGCTCTAGGTGCACGGGCTTCAGTAATTGTGGCATGCGGGTTCAGTAGCGTGGCTCGTGGGCTCTAGAGCGCAGGCTCAGTAGTTGTGGCACGTGGGCTTAGCTGCTCTGCGGCATGTGAGATCTTTCCGGACCAGGGCTCGAACCCATGACCCCTGCATTGGCAGGCATATTCTTAACCACTGCATCACCAGGGAAGTCCTAGAGTTTTTAAACTTTCCATATTTCTTTGATCTTCAATAGCACATGAGATAGGAAAGGCCAAGATTATCATGTCTATTACACAGATGATAAAATCAAAGCTTACTTTCAGCAAAATGCCCATGGCTTCCCTTCATACTCTAGCGAGAGGAGGCTGATCACACTGTTTGCCACAAGGCAGATAAATTAGAGGGAATAAAGAAGATAAAAAGAAAACTTGGAATCAGAAGATTATGAATATAGCTTTTTGATCCTCATTCAACTGGTGTCATATCGCCATTTGAAAGGCCAAAGGTAAACCTTGTCAAAAACTGTGACATTCCTGGAAGGGCATCATAAGCAGAAGAAAATTAGAACAAGAGTAAGACAGAAACTATGGGGGAAGGGAAAGGGAACCAGATACCCAATGGACAGACTCGGGCTGTCCCCTAAAGAAATCTTCACTTCCTGATCCACTGGACAGGGAAGGATTATAGCCCTGTCCAGCTCCTCCCCACCCACCCCCATCCACTCACCCACCCGGTTTAATTGTTGACTCCACTCTCCATGCAGATATTGACATTTGTGTCAGCTCAACACAGGGCCAGTCCCCGGGATGAAGGCTACACCCCTCTGTGCATGGCACACGTTTTAAAAAGGTTATTTGAAAATATGTGTTCTAGATCCCATGAGAGAGTGACTTGAGAGGAGAAGAATTATTTTATTGTTTTCTGGGTTGCTTTCCTCCCCAACTATCACCCTTTCCCCTACTATGAAGAAAACTCGCTTGAGAATCTTCCCTCTCGCCTCTCCTTCCCTCTCCAGAGCAAGATCAGAATTGGCAACATACTCTCATTTCCAAATGATAACAAAGTGGAATGATGGCTGGGGAGGGGGCTCTCTGGCCTGGCAGAAACCCAGCTTGTGTACAGTGTTTCTGTTCCCTGTCACCAGGCAGTCAGAAGACTCAGGTTGGAGGACCAGCTCTACCCCTTTACCAGCTGTTGGCTGGGGACAAATGACATACTGCCTCTGAACTTCACTTTACTCAACTGTAAAATGGGGATACTCCCCAGAAGAGTGAGGAGACTATTCTGTAAGATGACTCCAGGAAACATGTTTCATAAAATGTTCTCCATGTAAAGCTGTTACAGTGAACTTGGCAGGTCCCCTCTCCTTCAACTCCAGAGCTTTCCTTCTCCTCTCACTGCCAACTTATACCCAGATATACCCATGGAAGAAAGGTACTGTCCCAAAGACAATAACATCTTGAAAATGGGATTAGAAGGGATAAGGGGAGGGGAGAACAAGCCTTTCAAATGACAGCAAGTGGGAAGTCTTGAACTGCTTTTTCTTCTTTTTAAAATTACAGTTTACATAAGGGTAAACCTGTTGAAAAGAACATTGTTCTGGAATCCTGGAAAATGAGCTCTGCTGGAATTTACCACATGACCTTGGGCAAGTCACTCTGCTCTGTGAGCCTCACTCTTCTACAAAGGGGGTCCCTAAAGAGGAGTGTTGCATAAAATACACTCTAGACACAGACAGCCCTGGCTTCAAATCTCAGTTCCTGTGGTTTACCAGCCATATGACCTTGACCTCTCTAAGTCTCAGCTTCCTTGTCTCCTAAGCAAGGTTATTAAAAGTACCTATCTAATATGGTTATCCTGAGGATTAAACAAAGTAAACTACATAAGAGATTTAGTAGCTTGCTTGGTTGATAGTAAGTATTGAAGAAAAGGAAGTTATTATATTATTAGAACTATCATTATTATTATTAGTGTTATTGTTACTGTAAAACTCTTTGGATTTCAAGTAAGTAAAGCTCTATCCCTAAGTTCTCTGCACTCTCTAAGTTGAGGTCAGTCTCAGCAGGGGTATATTTTGAATGGCCCATTCTCTCCAGGGCTCACAGCAATACCCCAAGGAGACGGTGTCCATCCTGTCTGGCACACAACTTGGGAAGGGAAATTAGGCCCTCCTGTGCCCTCTCTCTGGAGTCTTATATTTTCTTTCTGGCCCTGCCCTGCCTGGCCCAGGTCTGATAGCTGGAGTTGCTGTGCTCTGGGCTCCCGCTAGTCAAGCAGCCAGTGGGGAGAGGAAACCAGAATAAACATGTTTTGCAAGAGCACAGTCACTTTAAGTGAAAGCAATTTTAAGTAAGGACAATACAGAGCCTTGGCCTCCTGTTGGCAGCTTCCTCCACAGAGGGGTTTGCCGTGAAAAACCAAAGGTTAGACTGATAAGCTGGGGGTGCCTGCAACCTGGCTTGCAGGAAACTCATGACAGGACCTCCTCATTCATCATCTGAACCCATCACAGGCCAGAGGGTGTGGGACCAGGGGTGGGGAATCCAGAGACCCAACTGGAATCCAGTCTCAGCTCCTCTATTGTGACTTATGGCCTGTCCTTTCACCTTGCTGAATCTCAGCTGCCCTGCCTATATATATTTTTAAAAAGGAATAAAATCTGCTCTGGGCTCCCATGAAAACTTTAAAAATGTAGTTATAAACTTTAAAGTGATTTGCAAAACTCCGAAGTTTATCAGAAGTAGGTTTTAATCTCAGCTCCATTGTCTGCTAGCCATGTGACCCTGGGCAAGTTAATTTGTTTGTTTGAAACTCAATTTTCTACTTTGTGTGTTTCATACTTGTCCTGGTCTAGTGATCCCAAAGGTCATCAAAGCAGCAAAGTATGTTAAGTTGGTGTAGTTTCTTGTTGCTTAAAAGGTCCAGAGATCTGAAATCCAAAATTAGGGTGTCTCTCTAGAAGTTCCAGGGGAAAATCTATTCCTTGCCTCTTCCAGCTTCTGATGGCTGCCACAATTCCTTGGCCCATGGCTGCATCACCTCAGTCTCTAGCCCTGTGATCATATTGCCTTCCCCTCTTCTGTGTGTAGTCAAATCCTCCTCTCTATTCCTCTTATAAGAACACTTGTGATTGCATTTAGGGCCCCACTGGATAATCCAAAATAATCTCCTCATCTCAAAAATTTTAATTTAATCACATCTATAATGTCTTTGCTACATGAAGTAACATTTACAGATACTAGGGATTAGGGCCTGATACCTTTGAGTTCTATTATTCAGCTACACGTAGGGATATTTAAGTAGTAGTATTCCTACTACGCTTACTAACTTCATTACTAAAGAGATGGAGGGTGTCAAAAGGATTTCACCATTAAAAAATATCTTGTGATTGAAGCTGAGGATTAGGGAGTCTTGAGGTGTACCAGAAATAATGTTGAAATTCTTCATATTTCTATGCTCTGCATAGAAGCCCATCTTAGTTATCTCTTTATCCCAAGCAAGTGACTGAGCAGAGACACTCAGTACAAACTTGATGAATGGATGAATGAATGCATGGAAATACTTGCATAAATTCAAATTTCATTTGAGTGTAGAAGAGTATTTGTGTGTGTAGACTAAAATCAGATGACCTGAATGAAACCATGGCCTCCTCACTTATTAGCCATGAGATTTTGGGCAAGTTACCTAGCCTGTCTAAGAAGTTTCAGTGTTCTCAGATATAAAATAAACATAATTAAAGTATCTACCACATAGGGTTTTGCAAGGAATAAATGAGATCCATATAAAGGAATTTTCATCGTGCCTGGCATGTGATAAGAAATTGTATAATATACACATTAGCTATTACTAACTTTTTAAAAACATCTTTATTGGAGTATAATTGCTTTACAATGTTGTGTTGCTTTCTGCTGTATAACAAAGTGAATCAGTTATACACATACATATAACCCCATATCCCCTCCCTCTTGCGTCTCCCTCCCACCCTCCCTATCTCACCCCTCTAGGTGGTCACAGAGCACCTAGCTGATCTCCCTGTGCTATGTGGCTGCTTCCCACTAGCTATCTATTTTACATTTGGTAGTGTATATATGTCCATGCCACCCTCTCACTTCATCCCAGTTTACCATTCCCCCTCCCCGGGTCCTCAAATCCATTCTCTACGTCTGTGTCTTTATTCATGTCCTGCCCATGGGTTCATCAGAAACATTTTTTTTAGATTCCATATAAGGTATCACCTCACACTGGTCAGAATGGCCATCATCAAAAACCTACAAATAATATATGCTGGAGAGGGTGTGGAGAAAAGGGAACTATCTTGCACTGTTGGCGGGAATGTAAATTGATACAGCCACTATGGAGAACAGTATGGAGGTTCCTGAAAAAACTAAAAATAGATCTACCATACGACCCAGCGATCCCACTACTTTGCATATACCCTATTACTAACTTTTAAAAGTTTCCAAGTTTAATTCATTCAATATATCCTTTGTATATGCCAAGAATTGACTAGTTTCGGGGGAAGGGAGAGATGGTTAGTTTAGAGAGAAATAGAGGAACTAGAAATACATCTTCAGACTTACACTAAAGAATTCTAATTGTTTTACTCATCTTCAACCCAGATTACCACAAGGACCAGGATTGGGCTTTGCCTCTAGGTTTTATTCCTTGGTAAAACAAAACAAAACAAAACTTAGATCAACTGAGGTCTTTCTTTCTTTTAAAAATTCCTTCAACAAGTATTTTCTGAGCACCTATGACTTAGAACCTTCCTGAACTCCTTTCCACTGGGGGCAGGGACTGAACCAGCAGTCGAGAGTTTCATGGTCCAAGGCAACAGCCTAGAGTATGGCATGGCTCTAAGCCATAGCTGTGGCTCAAATGATCGGATGGAATTGGGTAGGGACAAGACTGGCGACTGAAAGAATAATATCTTCATCAGGGAGAACTGGAAGAGATGCCAAAACATAGATACCAAGGCCCAAGAGATCAGAAGGCCTGGGGACTGATAAGGAGTTGGGTGAGAAGAAACGCCCAGAATATATGTTGTTGCTGTGCTTGGCTTTTATGTGTTGCTTTGTTTGGAAGAGCAGACTGCATTTAAAGGACTTATTTTCAAAGACTGTAGGCTCTACCAAGAAAACAGATATGTATACAACAAATTTAAGATGGACTGTGAAAAATGCAGCTTTAGAAGTGTGACAGGGCAGGGAGATGAAAGCAAAAAATCCAGCTCAAGGACAATGGAAGGGGATGAAACTGGGAAAGTGTTCCAAAGAAAGTGACATGACATTTCAATGGGTTTCATGCTGTTTCCTGTAACCCCTAGCCTTTCAAAACATACTTTGAAGAATCAAACACAAGAGACCAGTAGAGATTATCTGGTTTAGACCTCTGCTTTCAAGGGCCTGTTTATCCCTATTTTATAGATAAAGGTGCTGAGGCCCAAAGAAACACAGGAAATGTTGGCGGAGAGAAAATGATAACATAGATCTTTCTGCTTCTTAATATTCTCTGCTTCTAGACAGGTTAGATAAGGAGGAAATACAATTTTTTTAAATTGTAATTGCTAGATCCCTTGTATCAGCTAAAAGTATGAACAGTTGAGAATGACAAAACTCCAAACAACAATGGGTTAAATAGACAGAAACATACTCCTGTCTTGTGTCAAAGAAATCTAGAGATACTTGTACACAAACGTCTATAGCAACACTATTCACAGTAGTCAAAAAGTGGAAACAACCCAAATGTCCATGAACAGATGAACAGATAAACAAATGTGGTATATACATATAAGGAACTATTATTCATCCATTAAAAGGAACAGAATACTGATATATAATCCATCCGATGTGCATGAATCTCAAAAACATTACACTAAATGAAAGAAACCAGACACAAATGGTCACATATACTACGATTCTATGTATATGGAATGTCTGTAATAGGCAAATCCATAGAGACTGAAAGCAGACTCATGGTTTCCAGTGACTGAGGGGAGGAGGGAAGGGAGAGTGACTGCTTAACGGGTACGGTGCTTCCTTTCGGGGTGATTAATATATCTTGGAACTAGATAGATGTGATCATTTCATAACCTAGTGAATATACTAAGTGCCAGTGAATTGTACACTTTAAAATGGTTAATGGCCAATTTTATGTTACATAAATTTCACCTCAATTAAAAAAAAAAGAAATCCAGAGTTGGGAAATTCAGAAATGGTAGGCAACTTTGTGACAACTTCAGGGAGCTACACTCTTTCTATCTTACAGTTCTGCCACCTACAGCTTTAACTTTTACCTCATGGTCCAAAATGGCTGCTCAAACTCCAGTAATCACAACTGCATTTCAGCTATCAGGAAGGAGAAAAGAAAAAAGAAGTGAAATAGGGAAGGACCCTGAAGAATGACATATACATTGAGATTTGAAGAATGTACAGGAATCAGCCAGAGGAAGAGTGATGAGGAAGAGCTTTCCAGAAGAAGGACTCAGAGGGTACAAGTCTCGGGAAAGTTTGGTGGAGAAGTCCAGCACAGCTGGCACATGGGGAGTGAGGAGGAGAATCCTGGAGCAGGGACTGGATTTCCTGGCCCACCATAGGCCGTCTGGCTCTGAAAATCTGCTATCTTTCCTCTTGCCACCACAGTTCTCGTTCATTTTACCATACCATACTCCTGAGCCTTAAGGAAATTGATTCCATAAAAATAAATGAGAGAAGAGTCTAGAGATGGCCTTTGGTATGCATAAAAGCACACATTTTATCTTCCAGTCAAGGACTTTTTGAAGTTATTTACCTCTCAAAGACAGCCGCCAAGGACCCCATGACTCAAGGGTTCTCTCCCGCCTCCTGAAGGCATGTTTTACTGCTGTCCTTCTAGAGGTCTTCTCCACTGTCTCTCTCCTTCTATGACCTCATTCTCAGTGCCAGTGAGAGCCAAGGTAAATTGTGCGGACTTACAGCCAGGGCCAGCTGCTGAGATGTGATCTGGTTATTTGTCTCTGCAGGTCCCAGGGGAGAGGCCTTTGGTAGAACGAAGAGGAGGAAGCCCTTGCCTTAGGTCACCAGTGTCCACGTCTCTCTGTCTTGGCTTTGAATGCAGCTGGGATTGTATGTGCCAAGGGGCACAGCTGGGGCCAACCTGCCCTGGATGAACCTCTCACACCTAAAGAGAGAAAACAGGAAACTGCTGTGCTCAGCTAGGGCTCCAGGACACTTTGGTGTGCCCTAAAATACCACGGTTTGTTGTGATGACAAGAATGGCAGAGCTGGAGGACCTGAGTCCTGGATGGGTGACAGGATGTTCCCAAGGCAGAATTTGAAGAGTTAACCTGGTCAGCTCAAGGGTTACAGGTTATCTCATTAAATATCTTTTGGTGTTAACCCAAGAAAACTCCCTCCAAATTGCTAGATTTTTGACCAGGAAAATTGGGGACAGAGAGGAGACAAGAATGCAAAGATTAATAGGGAATGAGAACTTGAATACTGCTGCGTATATGAATGAACTCTTAGCCGGGAATAACTGCTGCCTATTGATTCCTAACCACGTGCTTCACTCTAAGTGCATCCATCACACGTTTAAATTCATTTTATCATTGCTCCAATGCTGTAAGGTGATATGATTATCTCCATTTCACAGGTGAGAAGCTGAGGCTCTAAGAAGTGACATCACTTGCCCAAAGTCACCCAGCTATTAAGAAATAGTGTATGATCTCAAGGTCCAGGATCTTAGATATCCTTCACTGTTTCTCTTTAAACTCTACTAACCAGCATTTCCCTATTCAGGCAGATATGGTGTTTCGCAACACAAGAAAAGATGTGAAGAAATCGCCAAGCTCCTCTTGGATTAAAAGCAGAAACAAGGTAGCTGAAGATGTGAGATGCCTGGCTGAAGGCTGGCGATGGACAAAGGGTGGAGGAGAAGTAGGGCCCTCTACTTCCTGCCATCTTGCACTAATCTGCAAAACTCCTGATATAAACTGGGTAGTTTCCATTCACCCTTGCAAATCCCCTTTCCACCTCAGTTTCTCTGGGCCCCAGAAGCCTGGCCTCCACAGTCCCCATCAACCCTCTGGCTTCCACTTGGGTTTGGCCAATGGTAGGCAACCTCAAGAGATTTGAGAGCAAGTGAGAAAGGTCAGAGTATTTATTCCCTGCTCCCTCCTGCGAGGCCACAGGTTGGCAGTGGTTATGCTCCTCTACCAAAGGCCTCAATTCCCATCAGGTAGCTCACTGCTGAAGCTACCGCACAGCTCCTACTATCTCTAAGGGCCCCGTTACCCTTGTTTGTTTCCTTTAATTTCATTCATACCTTTGTTAATAGTTCCTTTGTTAAACTGTCCTCAATAACCCCATTCCAATGAGTCATCTGTTTCCCATTAGGACCCAGGGTAATTCAGTATGAGAGTTTTAGGTCTGGAAGGCATGTCAAGTGTCTACTACTAACCTGCTGTATAAAAAAATAAAATAAAATTCAAAAAATAAAATAAAACCAAAAAAAATAAAAAAACAGCCTACTACTCCAGTGGTTTTCAATTTTTCTATTGTTACCTGCAGAGATCTAGTCAGAACCATAATTATAAAACTGATGAAGTTCTGGAAGGTCACGGAACCCTGCTGGCTCCGCAACCCACCCACTCCTCTTCTCTGCCTGCCTCCAACCGCTCCTTGAAATGTTAGGGCTGTAGGGAGCCCATGTCGGAACCAGCTGACCTAATCCAAACCCCTCACTCACACCAGGAGAGAGGCAGTTGGCAAAGTTTCCAAAGTGTCCTTTGTTGGCCTGAGTGGGTCTGATTTATGCCCTGGGCCTTCATCAACAGTTTGCCTCTATATCTTCCAAAGTGTAAAGTCCCGTAAATCTTCCCGGGGAGTGACAACTCCACCGCCGGCCCCTGTTATACAAATACACAGAAATGTCATTAAGGCAACCAAGAGCCCCACTGGCTTTGGCAGAGGTCTTTTCTGCCAGGCTCAAGTTACCTAAAATCAATATTTGAACAAGGACAAAACCACATGTTTTCAAAACGAAATTAAAGGGGTCTAATACCAGGCCTGGAGATGTGGTTACATCACGCATGCTCCAGCAGGCCCTCTGGGGGCTCTGCCATTGGGCTTGACCCAGCTGCGCAGGCTCCCACCCCTCTGCAGTCACCGGACTTACCTGTCCTGAGTGTGTGACTTCACCAGACAGGTGACACCGAGGGACAGACTGAGCAAGAAATAGGAACTTAGGAGGAGAGGGGGAAGATGGTGGAAGAGTAAGACGCGGAGATCACCCTCCTCCCCACAGATACACCAGAAATACATCTACAAGTGGAACAACTCCTACAGAACACCTACTGAACGCTGACAGAAGACCTCAGACTTCCCAAAAGGCAAGAAACTCTCCACGTACCTGGGTAGGGTAAAAGAAAAAAGAATAAACAGAGACCAAAGAATAGGGATGGAACCTGCACCAGTGGGAGGGAACTGTGAAGGAGGAAAAGTTCCCACACGCTAGAAGCCCCGTCACGGGTGGAGACTGCGGGGGGCGGAGAGGGGAAGCTTCGGAGCCGCGGAGGAGAGCACGGCAACAGGGGTGCGGAGGGCAAAGTGGAGAGATTCCCGCACAGAGGATCGGTGCCGACCAGCACTCACCAGCCCAAAAGGCTTGTCTGCTCACCCGCTGGGGTGGGCGGGGCTGGGAGCTGAGGCTCGGGCTTCGGTAGGAGCGCAGCGAGAGGACTGGTGGCGTGAACACAGCCTGAAGGGGTTAGTGCACCACGGCTAGCCGGGAGGGAGTCGGGGGGAAAAGTCTGGAGCTGCAGAATAGGCAAGAGACTTTTTCTTCCCTCTTTGTTTCCTGGTGCGCGAGGAGAGGGGATTAAGAGCACTGCTTAAAGGAGCTCCAGAGACGGGCGCAAGCCGTGACTAAAAGCGCAGACCCCATAGACGGGCATGAGACGCTAAGGCTGCTGTTGCCGCCACCAAGAAGCCTGTGTGCGAGCACAGGTCACACTATCCACACCTCCCCTCCCGGGAGCCTGTGCAGCCCGCCACTGTCAGGGTTCCGGGATCCAGGGACAACGTCCCCGGGAGAACGCACGGCGCGCCTCAGGCTGGTGCAACGTCAGGCAGGCCTATGCCACCGCAGGCTCGCCCCACACTCCATGCCCCTCCCTCCCCCACCGCCTGAGTGAGCCGGAGTCCCCGAATCAGTGCCTCCTTTAACCCCGTCCTGTCTGCGCAAAGAACAGACGCCCTCTGGCGACCTACATGCAGAGGCGGGGCCAAATCCAAAGCTGAACCCCGGGAGCTATGCGAACAAAGAAGAGAAAGGGAAATCTCTCCCAGCAGCCTCAGGAGCAGCGGATTAAATCTCCACAATCAACTTGATGTACCCTGCATCTGTGGAATACCTGAATAGACAACGAATCATCCCAAATTGAGGAGGTGGACTTTGAGAGCAAGATTTATTATTTTTTCCCCCTTTTCCTCTTTTTGTGAGTGTGTATGTGTATGCTTCTGTGTGAGATTTTGTCTGTATAGCTTTGCTTTCACCATTTGTCCTAGGGCTCTATCCATCCGTCTTTTTTTGTTTGTTTTTACTTTTTATTTTAATAACTTTATTTCATGTTACCTTACTTTACTTTATTTTCTTTTATTTCCTTCCTTCCTTCCTTCCTTCCTTCCTTCCTTCTTCTTTCTTTCTTTCTCTCTCCCTTTCTTTCTTTCTTTCTTTCTTTCTTTCTTTCTTTCTTTCTTTCTTTCTTTCTTTCTTTCTTTCTTTCTTTCTTTCTTTCTTTCTTTCTTTCTTTCTTTCTTTCTTTCTTTCTTTCTACTTTTTCTCCCTTTTATTCTGAGCCGTGAGGATGAAAGGCTCTTGGTACTGCAGCCAGGAGTCAGTGTTGTGCCTCTGACGTGGGAGAGCCAACTTCAGGACACTGGCCCACAAAAGACGTCCCAGCTCCACGTTAATATCAAACGGCGAAAATCTCCCAGAGATGTCCATCTCAACACCAACACCCAGCTTCACTCAATGACCAACAAGCTACAGTGCTGGACACGCTATGCCAAACAACTAGCAAGACAGGAACACAACCCCACCGATTAGCAGAGAGGCTGCATAAAATCATAATAAGGCCACAGATACCCCAAAACACACCACCAGACATGGACCTGCCCACCAGAAAGACAAGATCCAGCCTCATCCACCAGAACACAGGCACTAGTCCCCTCCACCAGGAAGCCTACACAACCCGCTGAACAAACTTTAGCCACTGGGGACGGACACCACAAACAACGGGAACTACGAACCTGCAGCCTGCAAAAAGGAGACCCCAAACACAGTAAGATAAGCAAAATGAGAAGACAGAAAAACACACAGCAGATGAAGGAGCAAGACAAAAACCCACTAGACCTAACAAATGAAGAAGAAATAGGCAGTCTATCTGAAAAAGTATTCAGAATAATGATAGTAAAGATGATCCAAAATCTTGGAAATAGAATAGAGAAAATGCAAGAAACATTTAACAAGGACCTAGAAGAACTAAAGATGAAACAAGCAATGATGAACAACACAATAAATGAAATTAAAAATACTCCAGAAGGGATCAATAGCAGAATAACTGAGTCAGAAGAACGGATAAGTGACCTGGAAGATAAAATAGTGGAAATAGCTACTGCAGAGCAGAATAAAGAAAAAAGAATGAAAAGAACTGAGGACAGCCTCAGAGACCTCTGGGACAACATTAAACGCACCAACATTCAAATTATAGGAGTTCCAGAAGAAGAAGAGAAAAAGAAAGTGACTGAGAAAATATTTGAAGAGATTATAGTTGAAAACTTCCCTAATATGGGAAAGGAAATAGTTAATCAAGTCCAAGAAGCACAGAGAGTCCCATACAGGATAAATCCAAGGAGAAATACGCCAAGACACACATTAATCAAACTGTCAAAAATTAAATACAAAGAAAACATATTAAAAGCAGCAAGGGAAAAACAACAAATAACACACAAGGGAATCCCCATAATGTTAACAGCTGATCTTTCAGCAGAAACTCTGCAAGCCAGAAGTTCTAAGAGGGAAGTTTATAGCAATACAATCCTACCTTAAGAAACAGGAAACATCTCGAATAAACAACCTAACCTTGCACCTAAAGCAATTAGAGAAAGAAGAACAAAAAAAACCCAAAGTTAGCAGAAGGAAAGAAATCATAAAGATCAGATTAGAAAAAAATGAAAAAGAAATGAAGGAAATGATAGCAAAGATCAATAAAACTAAAGCTGGTTCCTTGAGAAGATAAACAAAATTGATAAACCATTAGCCAGACTCATCAAGAAAAAAAGGGAGAAGACTCAAATCAATAGATTAGAAATGAAAAAGGAGAAGTAACAACTGACACTGCAGAAATACAAAAGATCATGAGAGATTACTACAAGCAACTCTATGCCAATAAAATGGACAACCTGGAAAAAATGGACAAATTCTTAGAAATGCACAACCTGCCAAGACTGAATCAGGAAGAAATAGAAAATATGAACAGACCAATCACAAGCACTGAAATTGAAACTGTGATTAAAAATCTTCCAACAAACAAAAGCCCAGGACCAGATGGCATCACAGGCAAATTCTATCAAACATTTAGAGAAGAGCTAACACATATCCTTCTCGAACTCTTCCAAAATATAGCAGAGGGAGGAACACTCCCAAACTCATTCTACGAGGCCACCATCACCCTCATACCAAAACCAGACAAGGATGTCACAAAGAAAGAAAACTACAGGCCAATATCACTGATGAACATAGATGCAAAAATCCTCAACAAAATACTAGCAAACAGAATCCAACAGCACATTAAAAGGATCATACACCATGATCAAGTGGGGTTTATTCCAGGAATGCAAGGATTCTTCAATATACGCAAATCTATCAACGTGATACACCATATTAACAAATTGAAGGAGAAAACCCATATGATCATCTCAATAGATGCAGAGAAAGCTTTTGACAAAATTCAACACCCATTTATGATAAAAACCCTGCAGAAAGTAGGCATAGAGGGAACTTTCCTCAACATAATAAAGGCCATATATGACAAGCCCACAGCCAACATCATCCTCAATGGTGAAAAACTGAAAGCATTTCCACTAAGATCAGGAACAAGACAAGCTTGCCCACTCTCACCACTGCTATTCAACATAGTTTTGGAAGTTTTAGCCACAGCAATCAGAGAAGAAAAGGAAATAAAAGGAATCCAAATCAGAAAAGAAGAAGTAAAGCTGTCACTGTTTGCAGATGACATGATACTATACATAGAAAATCCTCAAGATGCTACCAGAAAACTACTAGAGCTAATCCATGAATTTGGTAAAGTTGCAGGATACAAAATTAATGCACAGAAATCTCTGGCATTCCTATACACTAATGATGAAAAATCTGAAAGTGAAATCAAAAAACACTCCCATTTACCATTGCAAAAAAAATAATAAAATATCTAGGAATAAACCTACCTAAGGAGACAAAAGACCTGTATGCAGAAAATTATAAGACACTGATGAAAGAAATTAAAGATGATACAAAGAGATGGAGAGATATACCATGTTCTAGGATTGGAAGAATCAACATTGTGAAAATGACTCTACTACCCAAAGCAATCTACAGAATCAATGCAATCCCTATCAAACTACCACTGGCATTTTTCACAGAACTAGAACAAAAAATTTTGCAATTTGTATGGAAACACAAAAGACCCCGAATAGCCAAAGCAATCTTGAGAATGAAAAACGGAGCTGGAGGAATCAGGCTCCCTGACTTCAGACTATACTACAAAGCTACGGTAATCAAGACAGTATGGTATTGGCACAAAAACAGCAATATAGATCAATGGAACAGGATAGAAAGCCCAGAGATAAACCCACGCACATATGGTCACCTTATCTTTGATAAAGGAGGTAGGAATGTACAGTGGAGAAAGAACAGCCTCTTCAATAAGTGGTGCTAGGAAAACTGGACATGTAAAAGTATGAGATTAGATCACTCCCTAACACCATACACAAAAATAAACTTAAAATGGATTGAAGACCTAAATGTAAGACCAGAAACTATCAAATTCTTAGAGGAAAACATAGGCAGAACACTCTATGACATAAATCACAGCAAGATCCTTTTTGACCCACCTCCTAGTGAAATAGAAGTATAAACAAAAATAAACAAATGGGACCTAATGAAACTTCAAAGCTTTTGCACAGCAAAGGAAACCATAAACAAGATGAAAAGACAACCCTCAGAATGGGAGAAAATATTTGCAAATGAAGCAACTGACAAAGGATTAATCTCCAATATTTACAAGCAGCTCATGCAGCTCAATATCCAAAAAACAAACAACCCAATCCAAAAATGGTCAGAAGACCTAAATAGACATTTCTCCAAAGAAGATATACAGACTGCCAACAAACACATGAAAGAATGCTCAACATCATTAATCATTAGAGAAATGCAAATCAAAACTACAATGAGATATCATCTCACACCAGTCAGAATGGCCATCATCAAAAAATCTAGAAACAGTAAATGCTGGAGAGGGTGTGGAGAAAAGGGAACACTCTTGCACTGCTGGTGGGAATGTGAATTGGTTCAGCCACTATGGAGAACAGTATGGAGGTTCCTTAAAAAGCTACAAATAGAACTACCATATGACCCAGCAATGCCACTACTGGGCATATACCCTGAGAAAACCAAAATTCAAAAAGAGTCATGTACCAAAATGTTCATTGCAGCTCTATTTACAATAGCCCGGAGATGGAAACAACCTAAGTGCCCATCATCGGATGAATGGATAAAGAAGATGTGGCACATATATACAATGGAATATTACTCAGCCATAAAAAGAAACGAAATTGAGCTATTTGTAATGAGGTGGATAGACCTAGAGTCTGTCATACAGAGTGAAGTAAGTCAGAAAGAAAAAGACAAATACCGTATGCTAACACATATATATGGAATTTAAGAAAAAAAAAATGTCATGAAGAACCTAGGAGTAAGGCAGGAATAAAGATGCAGACCTCCTAGAGAACGGACTTGAGGTTATGGGGAGGGGGAAGGGTGAGCTGTGACAGGGCGAGAGAGAGTCATGGACATATACACACTAAGAAACATAGTAAGGTAGATAGCTAGTTGGAAGCAGCCGCATGGCACAGGGATATTGGCTTTGTGCTTTGTGACAGCCTGCAGGGGTGGGATAGGGAGGGTGGGAGGGAGGGAGACACAAGAGGGAAGAGATATGGGAACATATGTATATGTATAACTGATTCACTTTGTTATAAAGCAGAAACTAACACACCATTGTAAAGCAATTATACCCCAATAAAGATGTTAAAAAAAAAAAAAAAGAGTCATGTACCAAAATGTTCATTGCAACTCTATTTACAATAGCCCGGAGATGGAAACAACCTAAGTGTTCATCATCGGATGAATGGATAAAGAAGATGTGGCACATATATACAATGGAATATTACTCAGCCATAAAAAGAAACGAAATTGAGCTATTTGTAATGAAGTGGATGGACGTAGAGTCTGTCATACAGAGTGAAGTAAGTCAGAAAGAGAAAGACAAATACCATATGCTAACACATATATATGGAATTTAAGAAAAAAAATGTCATGAAGAACCTAGAGGTAAGACAGGAATAAAGACACAGACCTACTAGAGAGTGGACTTGAGGATATGGGGAGGGGGAAGGGTAAGCTGTGACAAAGTGAGAGAGTGGCATGGATATATATACATTACCAAACGTAAAATAGATAGCTAGTGGGAAGCAGCCGCATAGCACAGGAAGATCAGCTCGGTGCTTTGTGACCACCTAGAAGGGTGGGATAGGGAGGTTGGGAGGGAGGGAGAGCAAGAGGGAAGAGATATGGGAACATATGTATGTATATATATAACTGATTCACTTTGTTATAAAGCAGAAACTAACACACCATTGTAAAGCAATTATACTCCAATAAAGGTGTAAAAAAAAGAAAACAAAAGAAATAGGAACTTAGAGGAAGTTAGGTGTGTTCCTTTGTGCATGCCTCAAGCAGTGATTCCGGATCTGTAACAGGCTCTCCACAAAGGTCTGGGAGCCCAAGAGTGAACAAAGTCATGAGTCTCTGCTCCCAGGGAACTCACACTACAGCGTGGGAGGAACAGGAGACGATGGGTAAGTTGTTTTTTAATTGAGGTACAGTTGATTTACAACGTTGTGTTAATTTCTGCTGTACAGCAAAGAGACTTAGCTATACCTATATATACATTCTTTTTTATTTTCTTTTCCATTATGTTTTATTACAGGATAGATAAACCGAAGTCATTTCAATACCGAAGGACGAGTACCAGGGATGCAGGAAAGTTCAGGATGCCTTTGGAGGCAAACGGCAGGGACAGGTAACCCAGGGGCTGATTAGGGGGCCTGTCAGAGAAGCTTTCCAACAGCAGATATGCTAAAAGGTGCTCTATCTAACCTATTATTCTGGCTTTGTATGTGTGAGGCCCAGGAAAGAAAGGCTGTCAAGGAGAGGAGAGAAAACCCTGCTTTCTCCCAGGAGGGGCAAGTGTGAGAGGAAGAATTTGAGCTTTTCTCCCTGTTGGCAAGCTGGGGACAGAAATGGAGCACGCCCAGCTCAGCCTTTCTGGGCCCTCTCTATTTTAGAAACAGTCTGCCACAGACATCCCTCACCATCCTTTCCCCAGATTCTCTGCAGGAGTGTATGGTAAGGATGGGCAGGGTTTTTGCAGCTGGGCCAGCCCACTGGTACCTGTTGCTGTGTGGGTATATCTTACTCAGAGGGCAGCAACAAGGCCTCTGGCTGCACAGCTGAAGCCACATTCTCTGGGTAATAAAGCTTTCAGTAACTTTGCTCTCCATCTGCCTCTTGCGTCCTGAGTCTCTCTTAAAAGGGAAGTGTTCACAACAGTTTCCTTCCAAAACAAATAACATGCAAATTGGTTCAGGGTATATTATTAGACACAACTATGGGACACAAAATTTTTTTTTCGTATTGTACTTAGAAAAATAAGATAAAATACGGCAGTATATGAAGCATGGTTATATTTATGGGTAGTGATACAAGGTTTTCTTATTTTTTTAAGGTAGTTTCTTTTTAAAAAATCAGTATGTGCTATTTTTCATCTTAAGGGGGGAAATAGGTAAGTAATAGGTAAGTAACGAAATGGCCTTTCAAATTTGATAAAAATATAAGAGGAACTTGTAAATCCTGAAAAAGATATTGAGGATCCTGGATGGAGCAGTCCCAAGTGGCTGTCAGAGCAGGCCCGGCCTGTGCTCACTCTCTTTTAACTTCTTAAGGAACTTTGTGTTCAGTGTGCAGGGCTGGAGTCCCTCTCCTCCTGAGGGTAGTATTCCAGGCAGGAGCCTGTGACCTGTCTGTGCTCATCACCTGCCAGGACCCACATGCTGTATGACACGTCTGTCCCTGCGGAGTGAGCTCTGTCACGTCTCCGTGCAGGTGTGCACACCCCATACCTTCGGCTGGAAATACCTTTCCCCCAAGGCACATGATGAAGACACGATCTTCAGTGTCCCCTTCCCCAGGACATCTTCCCTGTTTTGTCTCTATTTTCCCTAGGCAAACTGGACGTGTTCTACTCTCTACGTGTGTTTAGAATTTAGCTGTGAAAGTACCTGGCGCTTTGCATTGGAACTGCCTGTTTACTTACTGTCTCTCAGCGTCAGATCTGCATTCTGTTCACTCCCTGGCTTCTTTAACTATTCATTTCCTTCAACCAGAACACTGATTATGCTCTACAACAGGCCAAGTACTGGGCACTGGGGGTACAAAAAGGAAAAGACAAAGATTCTGGCTTCAAATGGCTTATTGTCTAATAGAAAAGAATTAATATTTCTCTTCCACAGAGTAAAGCAGAGCTTGGTGGTGAAGGGAAGGTAGAATTTAGCCAAGCAGATGGCAACAATTTTTAAAAGAAAGAAAGATCAACGGAGAGTAAATAGCAGACAAGACCCAGAAGCCTGAAATGGTCCATTTTATGTGGGAACTTATAGGTAATTCAGTATGGTTGGGACAGTAAGTGCAGCGAGGATGGGACAGAGGGGGCCGGGTGAGGTGGGAAGAGAGTACAGAGAGGCCATAAAGTGAGGGGTAGGCCTGAGCCAGGATGTCGAGAGCTGTGTGTGCCATGTTAGGGAGCCTGTACTTTATTCATTAAGGGATCGAGTGCTGTCGGAGGCTTGGCGGGTCCTAGTCAGATTAGCGAGTCAGGAACATTGTTCACCACTGTTTTTCCAGTGCCATGAAGAATAGAATCTTAAGAAACATTTGATGCTGAATCAGAACATCCTCGCCTGTCCTCAGACACTCCAGGATCTGAAAGGCCAGGCCATTCTGCCATGGGGAGGAGCAGCCACCTTCTCCTGGTGGGATCAGAACTACAACAGTCCTGGCTTTAACAACTTGAACTCCATTCACGATGGTGCTTAATTCACACCCACCCCCAGGTCTCTCTACTATTAGCTACACTGTGTACACGTCAGGGTGGGCACAGCAGACACCCTTTCTCTCCCTCCCCCACTTGGTCCATCAACCACCAAGACCTGTGATTTCCATCTCACTTTATCTCCCAGATCAGCCCTTTCCTCAGCATCAGGCTAAACCTGGCAGACTTTAGGCCTCTGTGATAGGCAGCTTCTGAAGTGGGTCCCAGTGCTCCCCTGTATTAGTTGGTAGTGCTGACCTAACAAAGTAACACACAAATGGGGAATTTATTGTCTCACAGTTCTGTAGGCTAGAAGTCTGAGATCAAGGTGTTGGCAGGGTTGGTTCCTTCTGAGTCCTGTGAGGAGAGTCTGTTCCAGGCTGTTCCCCTTGTAGATAGCTGTCCTAAAGTTCACATGGTGGTCTCCCTGTAAGCATCTCTGTCTCCAAATTTCCCCTTTTTATGAGGACACCAGTCATATTGGATTAGGGCCCACCCTAGTAGTTTCATTTTAACTTGATTACCTTTGTAAAGACTCTCTCCAAATAAGGTCACACTCTGATGTACTAAGGGTTAGGACTTCAACACATAAATTTTGGGGTGGGAGTGACACAATTCAACCCACAGCCTCCCCCAGTAGTTAGGTCCTCATGTAATCCCCTCCCCTTGAGTGTGGGCCTTTATGCCCCTGCCGTGCTTACTACCAGTGACTGCAGGTGTGTGATTCCAGGTGAAGCATTTTTCTGCAGCTCAGGCTGACCCTGGGGGATCTGACCACACTCCTGACAGCTGGGAGGCATGTCTCTGTGTCTGTCACAATGAGTGGGCACATCACTCAGGTAGGAGTGGCATAGGGAAGACTTCTAGGGGGAGGTGACACTGAATTCTGAAGGATTTTGCCTAAAGGGAGAGCAAAGGGCATTCGAAGTTGAGAGCTAAAATCAGGAGAGACAGGAAAGGAGTAGGAAGGAAAAAAGACAAGAAGTATATGAGAGGAATGGCTACACAAGCACTTCTCCATCTTCATGGACCTTCTCTTGTTGTCATGATCCTGGTAGGATAAAAGGCTCACCTTTCACATCACACCCCCTCCTCATTAAACTCACAACCATCAGGGCCTCCTAAGTGCTTCCTCAGGGATTTTTGTCCATACAACTCAGGCTTCATGGGTGTTGTGTCTTGAACAATGCAGCAAGTTGGGCAGGCAGGGAGGAGGCTGGTTTTAGGGTAGACCTTTTATGGGTACACAGGTGCACCTACAAATTCTAGGGGGATGTTAATCTGGTGAGTGGAACAATTAGACCATGAGAGACTGTGGTGACAGCAGCAGGTTATAGTCTAGAAAAGCAAATAACAGGGCCTGGCATTTAGTAGATTCTCCATAAATACCTGTTGATGAGTTGTTCTGCTCTGTGACTTCCTTGTCAAGAAGAGGGGTACACTGACAAGTGCATGAGTCTAGGGATATGGAACCCTGAGTTAGGAGATACTAGGAAGTCTGGAACAGTGACCAGCATCAGGTAGGATTCTGCAAATAACTGAATCCCAATCACTATTTCAGCTCAGGGCCCTGGGATTCAAGACAGTGACCATGCAGGGGAGCAAGCAGAAATATGGTCAGCACTGCAGTACCAGGGACCATGGCCAAACCAGGGCATTTCACTTTTTTATTCATCAACACATCCTGTCCTTCATTTGTTCATTCATCCAACTATCCATCCATTCTTTTCTACATGAAATCTTTCCATAAAAGTTAGCATTTGACTTCCCTCTCACTTCCTTCTTTTCATGCCATAAATCCTTTGCAGAGAAGTGATTGTTAGTAAGACAGAATAAAGACAGAAAGGTGTGTCAGCACAAAAATACATCGAAGATTTCCTAAGAAATTTGGTCAATATTAGGAATCAAAATGCTGATTTGGCTTTGAATGTTGATGTTCCACTCTGAAGAATTGGAAGACCCTCAAGCTTTATAGATTTACTGCTGCCCCTTCGGGTTGAAGCTGAGATTCTGAGCAGAGGAGGAGGATGTATAGGCAGGAAGTGGGTGTAAGAAAAGAAGATAGACAAGGAAGGAAGAAAGGCCCTAGATCTCAAATATCTGTATCCGGTGGACTCTGGCATGGGGGATGGCAACATGAGAAAATAAACGTTTCAGATCATCTTTATGTGTGCTCAGAAATAAAAAGGATTTTCATTTTGATGATAAGAAATACTACAAGTTATCCTGGTATTTTGTTCAAACTAGGACCAACCTTTCCTAGGCCCTGGGGACACCAACATTTATTAAGATACAGTCCCTGCTCTGGGAGTTCCTCACATTCTAAGGGAGATGGCAGACAAGCAGACAGAGCAACGTGACGGAGGATAGTTCTGTTGATAAGATGGGCATTGCATCCAGATTTGGACTTTCAAGAAGACTTCCCACAGCATGTGTGGTGGCTGAGAGGCTGAATTTTGAAAGAAAGGCTGGAGTTATTCAGACAAAGAAGTAACAAGAGTTGTAGGCAGTAGGAAAAGAGCCAGGGCATGAAATGCTGGTGGTGGTGGTTAGAGAAGAGGTATGAGCAGGAGGGAGCAAGGTGGTAGGGCAAGAACTAGGTCAGGAAGGATCTTGTATGCCAGGATAAGAGTTTAAACTTTATTCTGACTGCTGCTGAGAGCCATTTGAGGAATATTCCGCAGAACTGTGATATTAAGTCACTGAGATGGAACTACTGGAATTTCTTGGATGCCTCCAACTGTTTACCTCTGGGTCCTAGGCTCTCATGTCTGGCCTGAAACTCATGCAGCCTTTGGCTTCATCCTGTGCCTTGGGAGCAAGGACTGACACCCCTGGCCCAGAGGATGGGCTCATTTCCATGACGTTGGGCCACTGGGTGGAGCCTCACTAGGTGGGGCCTTCCAGAAATGAGCTGTACACCCATGATGTCAGAGGGGTGGCACATGGGGAATGGAGTGGGGTGTAACCGCTGCTATCACTGTCCTCCCTCTTTCCTCCTGAGAAATTACAAATCCCTCCCCAGGATGCTGATCAAAAAGTCCTTGCACTTCTGGACAAATTCAACCTTTTGTAAAATCCAAATTACTTCTGGAAACTGTAGGATTGTGAAAAGACCTCAAGCTTTGTAGTGAAGTCCATCTAGATTTGGATCCTGGCTCTGTTACAAGCTGTGAGACCTTAAGCAAATTAATTACTTTCTCTGAGTCTTAGTTCTTTATCTATGAGGTGGAGATAACAATGCCTCTCTCACAGGGTTATTAGGAGCATCACAGAAGAAAATATTTGTAATTCTCTTTGGCAGCATTATATTAGCTCTGCCTCCAGAGAACTTTCTTCTTGTGGAGTTTTGCTCTTTTATTGGTCATCCAGGGCTCACTCAGTTCAGCTGTTCTGCCCTAGTAAAAGAATTAGGGAAGTATTATTTGAAAACACGGATGCCATTGGCCAAACTGAAATATTTGGCTCATCTTGAATTCGTTAGTAAATTACACTAAGTCAGGCACCACGAATTTATGAAGTGGGAGTGCAAAGAGCTTCAGAATCAAGGTACAAGTCCTGAGCTCCTTTTTCTGTCTATGCCCTTGGCCAAGTCCCCCCTGTGGAAAATGAGGTCCTTTCCGGTCCCTTCCAGTCTTGATGGTCTCCAGAACAAGCTAATAAATGATGAGACTCCAATGAGTCATGCTTATGGGGGAAACAGGAGATGTAGCACCAAGAGTGTCCCTCTTTCTTTGTTTATGTAAGTTCTGTGCATTTCCATGCAGGCCTGCAGCTAAGAGGAAATTCTTCCATGGGAAAAGAGTTAAGAAGTTCATGCTCCAAGGATGAATCATTAAATATTCCAAGAATGTCAGAGAGAAATAATGACCTACCCCAGGGGACCCCCAGGGGGAGTGAGAGAGGTGAGTAACTGAAGTTGCCACACTCTGAGCCTGGTGCTTTCTCCAGTCTGATTTTAAAGAGATTAACATGATGCAATGCCAGGATGGGACTTCTCTCCTCCTGTCTCTATCCCTGTCCTCTGGATACAGAAGTCCTTTCCAGGGCAAACCCATTGACGCTATCTTTGGAATCAGACATCTGGATTCAAAACCTGTGTGATTTTGGCCAAGTGAATTCATCTCTGAGCTTCAATTCTTTACCTGTCAAAAGAAATACACATATCTATGCCCCAAGATTTTTTAAAGGACTGAATGAAATAACATAATAAAGCCTTTAGCCTAGTATCCTAGGAGAGACTCCATCAATGGCAGTTAATATCCTAAGAAAAGGCAGCTGGGTGGAGTGGCCACATGCTGCGTGCATGGCTCAGGCCCTCTCTGAATCACCCTGGGTCTCAATGGATGAATACAAATTATGAGGTTGGTTTGGTTTCCAAGCATAGATCTAGAGGTCTCTAAAGTATGGGGAGGGGAAGCAGAGACTTCTTCCAGCAACATAAAGGAAGAAAGAGAGCTTCCAAGAAGCCGAGTGGCCAGAGGAGCAGGCCTGGCTATCTGCCTGAACGTGGACCTGCAGCTGGGCCGATCCTGGGAGGGTGGGGCTCTGAGGGGTGTGGTAAGCCCGATGGGATTCATCTAGTAATCGTTCAACAGTTCTCTGCTGGGCACCTACTATGTGTTAGCCCCTGGTTCTGGAAACTAGAGACACAGAAGAGAACAAGTCATTGCCTCTGCCTTCTTAAAGCTGACATGTTAATGGAGGAACAGAAGTTAAACAAAAATAATTAACTGATATCTTTCAGGTAGTATGTATTTCCCTGATTCAGACAAATTAATCTCAGGTTTCTGAAGGGAGGCAGAAGGGCTGGCAGGGGCCCACAGGTTGGCAGCAGCCTCTGTCCCCAGGTGGGCAGTGTCCCCAGATGGCAGCAGGAGCGATTCACCGTTACTGGGGTTGAAAGCACAGGTTCGGAAGTCAGACAGACAAGGATGACACCTCACTCCACCAATTTCAAACTCTGGGTCTTGGGTGCACTACTTAACCTCTGGGAGCTTTAGTCTCCTGCTCTATAAAAGAGGTGAAAACACAATTACCTTTGGGGTTGCTATGAGTTTTAAATGAGATGATAGATACAAGGGCTTAGCAAGCACCCAGCTCAGAGTAAATGCTCAATAAAGATGAACCATTAATTAGACTGTTATTATCCTATTAATTAGCATGACCAGAATGTATGGGTTCATCTGAAATGGATTCCTACAAAAAACAGCAATGGGGTGCATGTGCAAGGAACCCCATGATTTAGGGCAGGAGCTCTGTCCTAGATCCAGCAATGAGTGGGAGAAAGCAGAGGGCACTTGGGGTGAACATGAAGGGGGAAAGAAAGTAGGACTCCAGTGGTCAATGTCAAGTATGGAACCTAGGCACATTTGGCAGCAGAGCAAAAATAAAGAAGAATTTGCAGACAACCTGAGGTACAAAGAGAAAGTCGAGATTCAAGCCAAGGAGTAGCTAGTAATATCTCATTTTGACTGAATGAACACTTCCATGTGCCAAGCCCTGTGTGTTTGCTATACCGTTTAATCATTCAGCAGTTCTCTGTGGTAGGTATTATTATCCTTTATTTTACAGATGAGGAAACTAAGACTCGAAGAGATTGTAACTTACCGAAAGTCAACCAGCCAGCAAATGTTCTTAAACCTGGATTTGAATCCAGAGGTATCTAATGCCAAGCCCATGTTCTCAGACATAAGGCCATTCTGTTTTTCCCAAACCCACTTGGCCTGCTTTAATCAGGATGGTTACCTTCATTCAACTGACAAACATTTATTAAGCGTCCACATTGTGCTAGCCATATGCCATGGACTGACCTGAGCTAAAGTCCTCAATAACTCTTAATAGTATGCAAAGAAGGATGTGCAATTGAAGGAGCCCTGCTTGGAAAATGGACAGATCTTTGTGACTAGTAAAGGAACAGTTTCTGACAGCTCGATTCCTCAAAAGGTACCTCAAAGATCACCTAGCTCATGTTCTGGCATGTTGTATTGCACTGAAAATAGTGTTGCAGAATGAATCTGGGTCTCTGAGTCAGAAGACCTGTTGCAGGTCTTGGACATGTCATTTAGCCTACCAGAGCCTCAGTGTCCTCCATTGCAAAACCAGAATTTAAGACTAGAAGCCTAAACAAACTCTGGGATGACAGAAGGACTTTTGGCCTTGAATTAAAATCTTTGAGCTTCAAGGGAGAGCATCCAAATGGTGGAATAGAATGATGCTGAGCTTACCTCTTCTCATGAACACACCAAAATCACAACTATTTGCAGAGCAACCATTGATGAAAAAGACTGGAACCTACTAGAAAAGATCTTCTACAGCTAAAAACATAAAGAAGGAACCACAACAAGTTGGGTAGGAGGGGCAGACTCATGATACAGTCAAGTCCCATACTCCCAGGTGAGTGACCCACAAACTGGAGAATAATTACATCACAGACGTTCTCCCAGAGGAGTGAGTTCTGAGCCCCATGCCAGGCTCCCCAGCCCAGGACTCCTGTACTGGGAAGATGAGTCTCCAGGGCATTTGGCTTTGAACTCTAGTGGGCCTTAGTTTCAGGAGTCCCACAGGACTGGGGGAAATAGAGAATTCACTCTTAAGGGCAAATACAAAATCTCACACACTCTGGGACCCAGGGCGAAAGCAGTAATTTGATAGGAGCCTGGGCCAGACCTACCTGCTGGTCTCGGACAGTTTCTTGGAGAGGTGGGGGTCAGCTATGGCTCACCCTCGGGACATAGACACTGGTGGCAGCCATTCCTGGGAGCTCATTCTATCATGTGGATGATGGTGCTGGTGGGCACCGTTGTGGAATCCTCCCTTAGATCATTCATGCCAAGACCTAGCTCCAACCCAACAGCCTGTAAGTGCCAGTGCTGGGACTCCTCAGGCTAAGCAACTAACTGGGCAGGGACACAGCCTCACCCATCAGCAGACAGGATGCCTAAAGATCTTCTGAGCCCACACCTGCCTCTGGACATGGCCCTACCCACCAGAGGTCCCAGGACCCAGCTCCACCCACCACTGGGCAGCCACCGGCTCCAGAATCTCCTGAGCCCTGGCTCTGTCCTCCAGGAAGCCTGCTCCAGCCTCTGGACCAGCCTCACTCACCAGAGGGCAGACACCAAATGCAAGGAAACCACAATCTGGCAGCCTGCGGACCCAGCCTGCTGACAGCAGAGCAGACCCTGCCCTGGAACCAGCTGGGCCACGACCCTGCCCACTAGCAGGCCAGCACAAGCTTTGAGACACCCCAAACCCCATATCCAACTGGGTCAAGATCCAGCCCCACACCCCCACCAGATCTGACACCAGGGATTCCTGGGCCCTGCAACCAGACTCATAGACCTGGCTCTGCCTGACAGCAGATCTGTCTGGCATTAACCCTAGGACCTCGTTTCACCCACTAGTGGGTGGGCAACAGCTGCAGAGTCTTCTGAACCCTGACTCCACCCACCAGTGAGCCAGCACTAGCCCTGGGGCCTCCTGGGGTTCTGCAGTCAGCCACCTTGCGACCTGGCCCTGCCAACAAGCAGCTGGCAGCCTCTGCGTAAAGCAAGGCCTGGCAACCAACCAGACTGAAGGCCAGCCAAGCCTACCAGACTGTTTACATAGTGAGCCCAACACAACAGAAGGACCCATGAAGCCCTCATGGGGGAACCCCTGGAACACATAGCCTGGGTAACAAGAGGGAAGTGCACTGCTGGGACGCATAGGATATCTCCTACGGAAGACCACCTCTCCAAACCTGGGAAATGTAATTAACCTACCAAATACCTAAAAATACAAACAGCAACTTAGGCAAAATGAGGTGACAGAGTAACATGTTCCAGATGAAGGAAAAAGACAAAATGTCAGAAGAAGAAGTACGTGAAGTGGAGACAGACAATCTACCCAAGAAAGAGTTCAGGGTAGTAATCATAAAGATGATCAAAGAACTCAGGAGAAGAACAGATGCACAGAATGAGAATTTAGAATTTTTTAGCAAAGAGTTAGAAAAGATAAAGAACAACCAAACAGAGATGAAGAATAAAATAACTGAAAGGAAAAATACACTAGAAGGAATCAACAGTATACTAAATGATACAGAGGAATGGATCAGGGAGCTGGAAGGCAGAGTAGTGGAAATCACTGTTGCTCTACAGAAGAAAAGAAAAAAGAATGAAAAGAAATGAGGACAGCTTAAGTGACCTCTGGGACAACATTAAGCAGACTAATATTCGTATTGTATGGGGTTGCAGAAGGAGAAGAGAGAGAAATAGGCTGAGAACATATTTTAATAGATAATAACTAAAAACTTCCTGGGAATTCCCTGGCAGTCCTGTGGTTAGGACTCAACACTCTCACTGCCAGGGGCTTGGGTTCAATCTCTGGTTGGGGAACTAAGATCTCGCAAGCTGTGTGACAGGGCAAAACAAAAAACAACAAAACAAAACAAATAGCTGAAAACTTCCCTAACCTGGGGAAGGAAACAGTCATCCAAGTCTAGGAAGTGCAGAGAGTCCCCTACAGGATTAACCCAAAGAGGAACACACAAAGACATAATGTAATCAAAATGTCAAAACTTAAAGGTAAAAAGAGAATCTTAAAAGCAGCAAGGGAAAAGCAACAAATAACATACAAGGGAACTCCCAGAAGACAATCAGCTGACTTTTCAGCAGAAACTGTGCAGGCCAGAAGGGAGTGGCATGATATATTCAAAGTGATGGAAGGGGAAAACCTACAATCTAGAATACTCTACCCAGCAAGGCTCTCATTCAGATTTGATAGAGAGATCAAAAGCTTCACAGACAAGCAAAAGCTAAAAGAGTTCAGCACCACCAAAGCAGCTCTACAAGAAATATTAAAGGAACTTCTCTAAGTGAAAAAGAAAAGGCCACAACTAGAAACATGAAAATTACAAAATGAAAAAGCTCATCAGTAAAGGCAAACATACAGTAAAGATATCAAATTGTTTACATACAAAGCTAATAGGAAGGTTAAAAAACAAAAGTAGAAAAATAATCTATATCCACAATAATCAGTTAAGGGATACACAAGTTACATGTAAAATATGATATCAAAAGAAGTAATCATGAGGGGAGGAGAGTACAAATGCAGGGTTTTTAAAATACATTTGAAATTAAGAGATCAGCAACTTAAAACAATCATGTATCTATATAGATGGCTATAGAAAAACCTCATGCTAACCACAAACAAGAAACCTATGATAGACATACGCACAAAAAAGAAAAAGGAATCTAGATATAACACTAAAGATAGTCATCAAATCACGAGAGAAGAGAACAAAATAAGAAGGGAAAAAAGTTCTACAAAAACAACCTCAAAACAATTAACAAAATGGTGATAAAAACATACATATCAATAATTACGTCAAATGTAAATGGACTAAATGCTCTAATCAAAAGACATAGAGTTGCTGAATGGATACAAAAATAAGACATGTGTATATGCTGCCTACAGGAGAGTCACTTCAGATCTACAGACATACACAGACTGAAAGTGAGGAGATGGAAAAAGGTATTCCATGCAAATAGAAGTCAAAAGAAAGCCTGAGTTGTGATACTTATATCAGACAAAATAGACTTTAAAATAGAGACTGCTACAAGAGATGAAGAAGGACACTACATAATGATCAAGGGATCAATCCAGGAAGAAGATATGTAATTGTAAATATATTAGCACCCAACACAGGAGCACCTCAATATATAAGGCAAATATTAGCAGACATAAAGGGAGACATCAACAGTAACACAATAACAGTAGGAGACTTTTAACACTTCACTTACATCAATGGACAGATCATACGGAGAGAAAGTTAATAGGGAAACACTGACCTTAAATGACACATTAGATCAGACTGAGATTGACTTAATTAATATATATAGATATACACACACAAAAAAGAAAAAGGAATCCAGATATTCCATCTGAAAGCAGCAGAATACACATTCTTTTCAAGTGCACAGGGAACATTCTCCAGAATAGATCACACGCTAAGCCGCAAAACAAGCCTTGGTAAATTTTAAAAAATTGAAATAAAATCAAACATCTTTTCTGACCACAATGCTATGAGACTAGAAATCAACTACAAGAAAAAAAATGCAACAAACACAAACATGTGGAGGCTAAACAGTATGCTACTAAATAATCAATGGATCAATGAAGAAACTAAAGAGGAAATCATAAAACACTTGGAGACAAAGGAAAACGAAAACACAATAATCCAAAATCCATGGGATGCATCAAAAGCAGTTCTAAGAGGGAAGTTTATAGAGATACAAGCTTACCTCAGAAAACAAAAGTCTCAAATAACAACCTAACCTTACACCTAAAGAACTAGAGAAACTCAAAGTTAGTAAGAGAAAAGAAATCATAAAGATCAGAGCAGAAATAAGTGAAATAGAGAATAAAAAAAAAAAAAAGAAAATATCAATGAAACTAAAAGCTAGTTCCTTGAAGAGATAAACAAAAGTGATAAGCCTTTAGCCAGACTCAAGAATGAAAGGGAGAGGGCACAAATCAATAAAATCAGAAATGTAAAAGGAAAAGTTACAACCCACACTACAGAAATACAAAAGACCATGAGACTACTATGAACAACTATATGCCGATAAAATGAACAGCCTAGACGACATGGACAAATTCTTAGAAATGTACAATCTAAAATATGAACATACCAATTATCAGTAATGAAATTGAATCAGTAATAAAAAAGACTCACAACACAAAGGTCCAGAACCAGATGGCTTCACAGATGAATTCTACCAAACATTTAGAGAAGTGTTAACACCCATCCTTCTCAAACTCTTCCAAAAAATTGCAGAGGAAGGAACACTCCCAAACTCATTCTACAAGGCCACAAACACCCTGATACCAAAACCAGACAGAGATACTACAAAAAAAGAAAAGTACAGACCAATATCACTGATCAACATAGATGCAAAACTCCTCAACAAAATACCAGCAAACAGAATCCAACAACACATTAAAAGGATCATACACCATGATCAAGTGGGATTTATCCCAGGGATACAGGATTTTTCAATATCCACAAATCATTCAGTGTGAAGCACCACATTAACAAATTGAAAAATAAAAACCATATGATCATCTCAACAAATACAGAAAAAGCTTTTGACAAAATTCAACATCCATTTATGATAAAACTCTCCAGAAATCAGGTATAGAGGGAACATACCTCAACACAATAAAGGCCATATATGACAAACCCATCAGACTCAATGATGAAACGCTGAAAGCACTTCCTCTAAGATCAGGCACAAGACAAGGATGCCCACTCTCACCACTTTTATTCAACGTATTATTGGAAGTTCTAGCCACAACAATCAGACAAGAAAAAGAAATAAAAAGGAATCCAAATTGGAAAGGAAAAAGTAAAACTGTCACTGTTTGCAGATGACATGATACTATACATAGAAAATTCTAAATACACTACCAGAAAACTAGTAGAGGTCATTAATGAATTATGTAAAATTGTTGGATACAAAATTAATATACAGAAATCTGTTGCATTGCTATACACTAACAACAAATTATTGAAAAGAGAAATTAAGGAAACAATCCCATTTACAATCACACCAAAAAGAATAAAATACCTATGAATAAACCTACCTAAGGAGGTAAACGACCTACAGTACAAACAGATGGAAAGATGTACCATTTTCTTGGATTGGAAGAATTGCTATTGTTAAAATGACCATACTACAGATTCAATGCAATCTACAGATTCAAGGCAATCTACAGATTCAATGCAATACCTATCAAAACACCAAGGGTATTTTTAACAGAACTAGAACAAATAATTTTAAAATTTGAATGGAAACAAAAGACCCTGAATAGCCAAAACAACCTTGAGAAATAAGAACAGAGCTGGAGGAATCATGCTTCTGGACTTCAGACTATACTACAAAGCTACAGTAATCAAAACAGTATGATATTGGCACAAGAACAGATACATAGATCAATAGAACAGAATAGAAAGCCCAGAAATAAACCCACACACTTATGGTCAATTAATCTATGACAAAGGAGGCAAGAATATACAACGGAGAAAAGATAGTCTTTTCAAGTGGTGTTGGGAAAACTGGACAGCTACATGTAAAGGAATGAAATTAGAACATTCTCTAACACCATATACAAAAATAAACTCAAAATGGATTAAAGACCTAACTGTAAGACTGGAAATCATACAATTCCTAGAGGGAAACATAGGCAGAACACTGACAGAAACCATAGCAAATTTTTTTTGGATCTGTCCTTTAAAGCAAAGGAAATAAAAGCAAAAATAAACAAATGGGACCTAATGAAGCTTAAACTTTGCAGAGCAAAGAAAAACATAGACAAAATGAAAAGACAATCTACTGAGTGGCAGAAAATATTTGCAAATGATATGACCAATAAGGGGTTAATATCCAAAATATATAAACAGCTAATACAACTCAACATCAAAAAAACAAACAACCTGATTAAAAAATGGGCAGAAGACCTGAAAAGACTTTTTTTCCAAAGAGGACATGTAGATGGCCAATGGGCACATGAAAAAGATGGCCAACATCACTAATCATCAGGGAAATGCAAATCAAAACCACAATGAGATATCACCTCACATCTGTCAGAATGGCTATCATCAAAAAACCCACAAATAACAAATGTTTTGAAGAAAAGGGAATCCCAAACACTGTTGATGGGAATGTAAATTGGTCCAGCCACTATGGAAAACAGTATGAAGGTTTCTCAAAAAACTAAAAATAGAACTACCATATGACCCAGCAATTCCACTCCTGGGTATATATCTGAAAAAAACAAAAACACTAATTCAAAAAAATACATGAACCCCAATGTTCATAGCAGCATTATTTACAATTGCCAAGATATGGAAGCAACCTAAGTGTCCATCAGCAGATGAATGGATAAAGAAGCTGTATATACAATGGATATATATATACAACAGAATACTACTCAGCCATAAAAAAGAATGAAATTTGCAACAACATGGATGGACTTGGAGAGTATTAGGCTAAGTATAAGTCAGACAGAGAAAGATAAATTCTACATGATATCACTTATATGTGGAATCTAAAACATACAACAAACTAGTGAATATAACAAAAAAGAAACAGACCCACAGATATAGAGAACAAACTAGCAGCTACTAGTAGGGTGAGGGAAAGGGGGAGGGGCTATACAGGTATAGGGGATTAAGAGGTACAAATTATTATGTATAAAATAAGTTACAAGGATATATTGTACAACACAGGGAATACAGTCAATATTTTATAAAAACTATAAATGAAGTATAACCTTTAAAAATTGTGAATCACTATATTGTATACCTGTAATATATATAATATTGTACAGCAACCACACTTCAATAAAAAAATAAATAAAATAAAATAAAATCATTGAGCTCAAATCCCACCTCTACTGCAAGTCTACTCTGTGAATTTTGGTATACCCACACCATCCCACATCCTGGGTTTCTCTGTTAAACAGAGGTAATTGATTAATCCACATTCAGTGGATCTTTCAAGTGGTGGCTGTTTCCTCCCCCACATTCTTGCATCATGGGGACGAGACTGGAGATTGATTAGATGTCTTCCTTCTTACACCCAGCCCATTGTCCCACACCCCTCCAAAAATTTACCAGCTTAGGAGCTCATCAGACACCTGACAGCTGGGAGAATGAGTGCCTGATCTGGGGGTACAGCACGACAGTTGTACCACTCAGCTCTACTTGCTTTGAATAATAAGTTCAACTTAACGGAATAGCTCCTCTAGGAGCCTGTTTTCTTTTCCCAGTGAAACTTATGAGAGGAAAATTAGTGGGATGAACTAGTCCCTGCCACTGCAGTTGGTCTCCTGGGGGCAACAGATTTGCCCTGGTCATCATGTCCTTCCTGTCCATTTACTATTAAAATTGGTCACTGGAGTACCAGAAAATGCCCCCGTGATCCCCCTGGGTGTCAAACCAATCCCTCCATGCCCCCATTGTAAAATGGCAGCCCCACCTCCTGCTGGATCATCATCCTGCCGATGATCAGAATCAATGAACTCTAAGTGGTGATTCCTTTCCTCGCCTGCTGGTCATTTGACATAAAAAGCCCAAGATGACCAGGAGGTAGAGATAGCTTAAAGTTTATTGGGATTCTTAGAGTGCATCCTGGTGGAAGTATTCTTCTTTTGGGAGCCAGTGCCTCTAAATCCACAAAGTCCAGGGCTGTGGGGATTAAAACACAGATTCTCCAAGTGGATCGCTAGGAGCCATGGTAGACAAGACACTCTTGCTTCTACTCCTTTGTTCCTGGACCCCTGAATTCTACCTACTGGGGACACAGCACCATATAGTGGTCATTGATTTAACATGTTTACTGCATCCTGGAAGATAGTGCCCATCTCTGCAAGGTGCCATTTCAAGCCTGGTACTTTAGATGCTTCTTCAAAAGGCCATTCCATCACTCTATCAGGGGGCAGCTTGTGGATTATACAATATATGATAGGACCAATGGACCTTGTCATATGTCACGCCTTATGTCCTTTGCTGTAAAGTGGATTCCCTGGTGTAATGTGATATTAAGCACAGTAGACTCTCTTATTAATGGATTGAACACTCTGTAATCTTTGGATGGTGGTCCTGGCCAAAGACTTGCAAGTAGAAAAGGCAAACCTATACCCAGAATATGTGCCACCAGTGGCCCCTACTATTTGAGGAATCTGTCATCCCCACTGCTATCAGGCAGCCTAGTTCTGTGATACTATCTTCTACCATTAGCTCAGACCCCAGTAGGACAGGCAACTAAGCTTCTCAATAATGATTGTTCTCCTTTGTCCAAATAGTTCCCTTTTGTGTTGGTAAACTGAGTGTCCTCCCACAAAACATGATTAATTGGTGAGCTTTCTAGCCTTTTCTAGCCTTGGTACCCACTACCAAGAAGAGGATCTGGCACAAGACAGACCCCCAACAAATAGAAATGAAACACCAAATATTTATATAAACCTACTCTGTGCATCTCACTGGAACTGATGTGAGCACTAAAATCTCTAATGTGTAGGAATCTAGCTCACAGTATACACTTAATACAAATAAATAATACAAAAAAATATAAATGTAAGTAAAGAAACATTTGTGAATATATGCCTTTATATATGGCCTTGGGATAAGGAAAGGACCTTTCTTCTTTGAGGAAAGATGCTGCAATTTGAGCAATTCAGCAGCATGGAACAGAGACTGAACTCCTTCTCCAGAGCTTAAGGGCAGGACTTTGACTCTCTGTAAGGTAGGGAGATTTAAGGCTAGCTTTTATTTCTTCCAGCACCAGCATTTAATTGCAGACTTAACAGGGGCTGAGGTCTATGAAAGATTCGCCTTGTTTCTCTGAATGTGTACATTATTTACCATAGAGTCTATAAAATATTTACCTTTTTCTCAGCCGACTGCACCCTGCTCAGCCTTAACTACCTCACTGCTGCTCAAAGCTGATCAAATAGGTGGCTGGCATCTCTCCAGAAATGGATGGAGTGAGCAGCTGGAAAGGAACCATATTTGATGCATTTGTCAGAGCACATAGAAGTCAAGGGTGTTGAAAGCCTTTCTGACGGTACTAGGGAGAGGTGTGGGCCTTTTATTCCTTCCCACTTCTAACTACCTACCTACATCTATTCAGGGTGCACTTATAGAACAGCTACTTTCAGCTAGAGGTCTTGAGAAGATGGATGGGAGGAACACACATTCCTATGTCCTTGTCGGAGAAGACAAGCCCGATGATAAAGAATCATGGCAAGAAGAACACCCAGATATTGGGCTAACTCTCCATATGACCAGTGTGCAAAGCACATGGCCTTATGAACCAGATTTCTAGGTTGAAATCCCACCTTACTCCCTCCCTTATGAGCGTGTAGCCCTGGACAAATTGCCTAACTTCTGGTTGCCTCAGTTTCCTCAGGACATTAATAGTCCCAATTTCATGGGGTTACTAAGCATACCGTACCCGACACATAGAAAGCACTCAATAAAGGTTAGAGATGAGGAGAAAGGGGAGGACAATCACAGGACAGCTCTACGTGGTAAATATGTTACGACCCCCACTTTATAGATGAGGAACTGAGATTTAGAAAATTTAGTACTTTGCCAAAATGTACTTATACGTGGAAGAGCCAGGATTCAAGTTCATGTCTGCCTAATTCCAAAGACTCTACTTATAATCACTGCTTACACAAACACACACACACACACACGTACACATTCATACATAGGAAAACATGGCATAATCATCATGTGTACCACGGTTTCGGTGATACTACCAACCAACCTTCAATGAGATAAGATTTTCTTGCTATTTGCCCTTATTTGCCCTCCTTCACTACAGTCATCATGATTGTAATAATTTATCAATTTGATCATTATTTGCTACAGTCTGGGTCCTTCCCTAAACTGTATGCAGACAGGTGCTTGTATTTATCATGTATTCCCAGTACCTTGATGAATATTTCATACACACTGTCATTTAATTTCCACAATAATGTAAGCAATATTTTTCTCCCATTTTATTGCTAATGAAACTGAGGCTCAAAGAAACCAAATAACTCATAGAAGAGCCCACAGCTAAAAACAGGTGAAACCAGCTCAATCTATTCCAAAGCCCATGCCCCTCTATTGGGCCATACTCTCCCCCAGAGGAAGGAAGAAGCCAGTGTTCAAGGGTAGAGGAACAAATTTCTACGTATTAAGTGCCACCATGGCAGGCATCATACTGAAATTCATTATCGACGCTATCTCTTTTACTCCTCAAGACAAGTTATTGTTCAAAACAAGATTTTTTTCTAAGACAAGTTTTTTTGCAGACCCAGGTGCAATCCCTGCTGGGCTGAGCTGGTGTGGGGGAAAGAGGAGGCTAGCACTGAGCATGAAGTGACTGGGGAAAACTAACAAGGCTACAAAGCCCTTCAGTGTAGCTTTGCTCCAATACTTCACGTTCAAAGAATAAGGCCAGCTCAGTTGGGGCTCAGGCAAAGGCCAAGTTCAGGAGCTCAGTCCTGACAAGGTTGGGTGAGGGAGGGATCAGGAGAGAAGTCAGATGCTTTGACCCCATCATTATGACTCTGACTCATACAGCACTACCTGTTTGCTATACTAATGCTCTTTCTCCTATGATTTTAAGAAAGAAAATGCAGGTACCATTGATCTTCTCCATCTTTTATGTTCAATTGCTGGTTGATTCTTAACACTACTGGTAGAAGTACTTGGCACAAAACAAAGTTGATAATGATAAAACCACACATAGTATAATGTGTTATTGACTACCAGTTAACAGAAATATCAACTCTTCTTAAATAAGAATAGATTTTCAAACTGAATTTTATAGAATTAATGTTCACAAAAGTAAATTGGCAGTGGCAGAAGCTATAATCAGTTCAACTGAACATGGAAAAAATGATTGATTAATATAATATTCATTTTACAATTCGCAAAGAAATATTAGATTCTAATAAAATTTCAGTGGGGGCTTCCCTGGTGACACAGTGGTTAAGAATCCGCCTGCCAATGCAGGGGACACGGGTTCAAGCCCTGGTCCGGGAAGATCCCACATGCTGTGGAGCAACTAAGCCCACAACTACTGAGCTTGTGCTCTAGAGCCCACGAGCCACAACTACTGAGCCCACATGCCACAACTACTGAGGCCCACGCGCCTAGAGCCTGTGCTCCACAACAAGAGAAGCCACCGCAATGGGAAGCCCGTGCACCATAACAAAGAGTAGCCCCCGCTCACCACAACTAGAGAAAGCCTGCGTGCAGCAACGAAGACCCAATGCAGCCAAAAATAAATAAATAAATAAAATAAAAAAATTTCAGTGGGACAGTCAGAAATAGTGAATTGTGCTGTACAGAAATTCAATCAAAATTATAAACTGGCTCAATAGAATTTGCTCCAGAAAACAAATTTTTGGATCAACATGAGTACAATTTTGATGAAAATAGTTGTTTCATATAGTAACAGCTTAAACAACTTTTGGGTAAAATGCAAGGTCTCTGAATATCTTATTCATCTTACCCAGGGTCTGGTGCTGCACTGGGGGCCTTATTTAATGTTATCTGTAATCCTTAAGACAACCCTTTGTTATAGGACAGCAATCCCCCGGTTTTCAGATAAGGAAACAAACCAGAAAAGGTAAGCAATTTGCCCAGGGTAACCCATGATTTCGTACCAGGGCCAGGATTATTTGTTGATTAAAACAGAATAGTCTCATGGAATAATGGTCACCTGGACCTCCCTTCCTAGATTTCAGGACACTTTGCAAGGGGAGGAGGTAACTGTTTATTTCTTGGCCTCTCCAGAAAGGCAGGTGTGGCTGTGCCACTTTTCAGGTGGAAATGTTGAGACCTCAGGAGAGAAATGCACTAGCCTAAAGCTTCACGTTGTATGAAGGGTTTGAGCTTTCCCTGATCCCCAATCCACCATTCTCTTTACTGGATGAAATGACCTGCATTATAATGCTATCTCTAGAGGGGTGGGATAGGGAGGGTGGGAGGGAGGGAGACGCAAGAGGGAGGAGACACGGGGATATATGTATACGTATAGCTGATTCACTGTTATACAGCAGAAACTCACACACCATTGTAAAGCAATTATACTCCAATAAAGATGTTAAAAAATAATAATAAAATAAAATAGATAACTAGTAAGAAAAACAAAAAAAGTAACTAGAAGCAGGGAGCTCTCTACTCCAAGAAGGGTAGAGTTGTATGGAATGTAAAGTGATTCATTCAGGGCTGACAGCATTCAGGGAATTTTGTCTCCCCACCAACCCCCATCCCCCAAAGTAAAACTATCCATTAAAGATACCCAAATTAATACATCTTTCAAAGAACAGCCCATGGTCCCTGTGCTCGTTATTCAACACTCAGGCAGTGAAGGGAAGGAGCCTAAGCTGGTCACTTGCAACATAATAATATCAATGTCTTCTCTTATCACTGGTTTCTCCACGAAGCAGATTTCTCCTATCTGTTCAACAGCTATCTAAATTGGGGTTTCATGAGGAAAAGAACTAAACACATTTCAGGTCTCTGGGGAAAGAAATTAAATGTTTCTATTATGATTTCCATTTTTTTAATCCAAATCAATAAAATCATACTGAACTTTATTTCACATTCCTGGCGTGACACCTTAGTGTCCTGTGATGAAGAAGCAATTTTATAGGACAACTTAGGGGATCACCTGCCCTGGTTCAGGGGATCACCAGACCTTTCAGTTTTAAAACTGAACACAGTGTCAGGCAAATCTGGATGGTTGACCACTTTACTTGTTCACTACTGTATTATCAATACTAGCAACCACGCTACTTCCTGGTGTGTAATGACCCTCTGCTACTCCCACTAGAGTTCTCAGCGTCTTGATTTCTTTCCCTGTAGAATGGGAACAAAGGGGGGTAATACTTGTCCTGTCTCATTCACAGTGTTATTGTTCTATATAGTAACGTTGAGGAAGGATTGTTACTGTTATTTTTTAAACTTATTATATCTAGTAAAGTAAAAGAGAATTTAAATAATCTCTGAAAAATGCTATCCAGAGTGTCAGCTTTTTGAGACTGGAACAATGTTTTACTGTATTATGGCGTGCAGCACAGTGCCTAGCAGAAAAGATGCTCAAAAACCTAGTCGGATGAATAAAAGAATGAATAAGTGGATAGTCAGATGAATGACCACATGAATGAACATAAAGGGATTAAATTAACTCATTTCATAGGATTATTTTCAGAGACAGAAGTTTAATCCAACCCCTGCATTTTTCAGAGCCAACATACAAACAACAAATTCTTGATAGGGTTAAGATTAAAACTGGGTCATTTTAATATACTAAAATACGGTAAAAAAAAAAATCTCAATTAACTGTACTCATTTTCCTCAGTGATATTTTTTTCCCCCAGCAGCAGAAACTTTAATTCAACCTGTAGTTTACAGCTCTTCTTTCAACAGAAGCCTGAGGGCTTGTCTAACAGCAGAGCACTTGGGTTTGAATCCCACCTCACATCTACTCTCTGCTCTTATACCCAGATATTGATAAGCTTCAGAGATGGCTTCAGAGAAAGACCTGAGAAGCTGGAGGGGGTTATCCAGGAGCCCAGGTCATCGAAAGACATTAGCATCAGCATCAAAAAATTGCAAGTTGTACCAGAAGCCTGACCAAAGCAAGCTAGCAATCTCAACCTTCCTTTCTTCTACGTTGCCTTTCCAAATCCAATCTCCTTCTAGGCCCCCATCAAATTTCTCCTCTTGTCTCTTTGGCTGTCATAGTTAAGACTCCATTAGACTCTGAGTAACTTGAGGACAAGGACCTACTTTATTCATCTCTAGATTCCAGAACTTAGCAAAGTGCCTTGTAGCATAGGAGCTCAAGAGATGTAAGAATGAATAAATGAATTTAATGACTAAAAGTTCCAGTAGTACCCCAAATTACAACACTTGTGCCTAGCTTGAAGTGTGGTTTCAAGAAGTGTTAAATAAATGTGTGAAATAATGGATAAATGATTGATATGAATGACTACTATTAATGGACTATTGATTATGTGCCAGGCACTGGCTAGGAACATTTTGTATGCTATCTTATTTAATCCTTTCAATCATTTTCTCTGTAGTGCTTAGCACTATCTAACATACCATATATTTTAACTTATTTACCTTGTCTACTATCAGTCTCCTCCACAAGAATTTAACCTCCACAAGGCCCTAAATCTTTGTCTATTTTGTTCACTGCTGCTTCCCCTGCTTAGAAGAGTGCTGGTACCAAATTTATATTCAGTAAATATTCATGGTATGAATATTGAATAAATATTACCATCCTTACCTTGCATAGAAAAAGCTAAATTTAGTGGTGCTAAGAAAAAAATCCCCGATCTTGTGTCAGACATTCCAAGTCTTGCACGCTTTCACTGAAAACTGGTCACATATTGTGATGTAGGTAATATCATTATTCTAGCAGGGTGGACACTGAGACTCAGGAAGATAGGATCCCCGGCTCGAATCAGAGAACAGTTCACCTAATAAAGGGCTGGGTCACAATTCAAACCCTAGTTCGTGTGGCCTCAAAACTCTTGCTCTTGCCATGATCTCAATCCACCTTGCACTGAGAAGACAACCCATCCCTGAATTAGAATATTCACGGGAAGGTGTTGCAAACCTAGAAAAATTCGAGAGACCCCATTACAACCCAAGTCAATTTAGAAAGACCCCATTGAACAAAGAGCACCCTTTTAACATTAACGATGCAATAAATGCTGAATGCAGGAGATTAGAAAGAAGTTATTAGGAGGAGAAAGACATGCCAATAACTTGAGCTCTTAATGAGATGCCCACCGCATCTAGGACGAAGCAGTTTCCCAGAGGATTATTTGATGTGGAAGGAATAGTAAGCAGCTCTTTAGTGGCACCCAGACACATCCTCTCACATACACACCTGCTCAGGGCTCAGTGAAGACAGTGCGTAAATGTCTGGAATATTACATAAAAGCTGTCTGCCCAACCAGTCAAAGCTATTAAAATCCATCTTGCTGAAACGAACCCTGAGAGCAGGTCAAACAAATCTAATTTTTATTGTTCCTTAAGGAGATGACTGTGTCAGAGACAAAGGAGAGAGGCAGGAGGCCAGTTAGAAAGAAAAAAAAAAAACCCTAAGAGGCCTTAAAAAATTAAATGTTCAAAAGAACCATGGCAGGCAAGATAAATGATATATTACAGTGCTGGTTTAAACCTAATTGATGACTAATGTTGTAATGCATCTGAACCTACACTGATCTATTATCCGTCTGGTTCAGGATGAAGGGACACTGGGAGGAGAAAAATTGCTAACTGTTTTAACCTGATGGAACTTTAAAAAAATAACCAGCCCAGTTACTTTAAAAGATAAATGGCTCGGTGGTGACCTCCTAATGTATATCAGGGTCTTGCAATGCAAAATCAAATGTTAATTAAATAGAATCCAGTGCAGGAATGATGCAGAAAGAGCGTGGTTTAGAGCCCAAGAGGCCATAGGGAATTGTGTTGTCGGGTTTCAAAGAAACTACCAGTGGAGAGGCAGTAATGGCAGATCACACAGGAGTAACTGAAAAAAATCAGATGTACACACAAACACCATCTAGATAACACCTACATAAAAGTTATACAGAGTAGCCTGTGGGCACAGCTAAATCACAGTCATTGGAAGGGCAGGGTTACCAACAGAATTGCTTAAATTCACTGAGGTGGATCAGAGAGGCTTTATTTTCTTGATCTGTTACAGCACAACCTCAACATAACCCTCAGAAAACAAAACAATGCAAGATGTAAGAATACGTCAAAAGGATTCAAGAGACAACTTGAAATGGCTCCAGATGGCCAAGTCTAGGATGATGTTAGCCACAAAAGAGTGAATGTAATAAATTGTAACAAAAGACTAAAATAAGAGTCAAAGAGCTCATACTGATATTAATAAATGAATATATGAATGAATGGATGAATGAATGAATGAAGAGAAGGGAAAGCTTGTTAGAGTAGATTCAACTAGTAAGTGTGTAAGATATGAGGGAAATAGAAAAGCATCATTTCACAGTCAGCAAGATAATAACTGTTTCAGGCAAAAACCGCAATAGACTCTAAAATTAGTGAGCAAAAAAATGTGAGAAACAGAATATTTATATGTTTCCACTGTATCTCCACTTTGAAGACAGCTGGACCAAGGGACCACAGTTATCACCAGTAACGGTGAAGATGGACATCATGTGCCTCCTGTTAAAATGCACTGAGAATACCACAGTGGTATTCTTGATAGAAATGCATAACCAGAACTTAATCATGAGGAAATATCAGAAAAACTGAAGAATATTCTGACCAGAAATTGACTAGTCAGTTCTCCTCAAAGGTATCAAGGTTGTATATCTAGTATCAAGTCAAAGAATGACTCAGGAAGTGTTCCATATTAAAGGAGATCAAGGAGATATGGCAATGAAACACAACCTGTGAGGCTGGGTTGGACGCCGGACCAGAAAAACAGACATCTGTGGGACAACTGGAGACGTCTGCATTAAGTCTGTGGATTAGATACCAACATTGTATCAATGTTCCTCTCATAAATTTGATAGTTATACAATGGTTATTTGGAAAAAAAAGTTAACATTTGGGGAATTAGAGTAAAATACAGACTTTCTTTGTTCTAATTTTGAAACTCTTTTGTAAGTCTGAAATTATTTCAAAATGAAAAGTTAAAAAAATTAATACATAGAAGGCCATCATTGCACTTTCTCTGAGGAACTATACCTAGAACAAGCTGTTCTCCTCAGAGGTGGGGAGAGCTACCACAAAAGCCTGTATGTCCTTGCTCAATTGGGAAAGGAAAGAACCAAGAGCAGAAAGAGGTGATCACTTTGATCAAGTTCATCAGAAAGGGTTAGGTACCTACAAGGCATGACCAACCACAGAACAGTTTTGCCTGGCTTGCTCATGCCCAGGATGGTATCTGACCCTTTAGGTGCAGGGGTTGCAAACGGGTACACTGAGAACAGCTCTCTACTGACTGTGGCTCAGGAGAGAGAAGAGAGGGAATCATTGTTAACAACTGTAATAATAATTACACCATTTAATTTGCACTTACTGAGTTAGTCTCTGTGCTAATGTCCTTAATATATTATCTAATCTAAGATGTATAAAAGCCCATGAGAGAGGTACTGTCCACATTTTAAGAAATGGGAGAAGACATATTTGTTTTGTAAAACAGACTTGTTTCACTAAAAGAGAGATTTAGCAGTATTGTTAAAATGACCATACTACCCAAGGCAATCCATAGATTCAATGTAATCCCTATCAAATTACCAATGACATTTTTCACAGAACTAGAAAAAATAATTTTTAAATTTGTATGGAAACACAAAAGAGCCCAAATAGCCAAAGCAACCCTGAGAAAGAAGAATGGAGCTGGAGGAATCAGGCTCCCTGACTTCAGACTATACTACAAAGCTACAGTCATCAAAATAGTATGGTACTGGGACAAAAACAGAAACATAGATCAATGGAATAGGGTAGAAAGCCCAGAAATAAACCCACACACTTATGGTCAATTAAACTATGACAAAGGAGGCAAGAATACACAATGGAGAAAAGAGAGTCTCTTCAACAAGTGTTGTTGGGAAAACTGGATAGCTACATGTAAAAGAAATGAAATCAGAACATTCTCTAACACCATACACAAAAATAAACTCAAAATGGATTAAAGACCTAACTATAAGACCAGATACTATAAAACTCATAGAGGAAAACATAGGCAGAACACTCTTTGACATAAATTGCAGCAATATGTTTTTGGATCCGTCTCCTAGGGTAATGGAAATAAAAGCAAAAATAAACAAATGGGACCTAGTTAAACTTAAAAGCTTTTGCACAGCAAAGGAACCATAAAGAAAACAAAAAGATAACCTATGGAATGGGAGAAAATATTTACAAATGATGCAACTGACAAGGGATTAACTTCCAAAATATACAAACAGCTCATACAGCTCAATATCAAAAAAACAAACAACCCAATTTTAAAAATGGGCAGAAGTTCTAAATAGACATTTCTCCAAAGAAGACATACAGATGGCCAATAGGCACATGAAAATGTGCTCAACATAGCTAATTATTAAAGAAATGCATATCAAAACTACAATGAGGTATCACCTCACACCAGTCAGAATGGCTATCATCAAAAATTCTACAAATAGGTTCAGGGAACTCTACTCAGTGTTCTGTGGTGACCTAAGTGGGAAGGAAATCCAAAAAAGAGGGGATATATGTATACATATAGCTGACTCACTTTGCTGTACAGTAGAAACTAACACAACATTGTAAAGCAACTATACTCCAGTGTAAAATAATTTTAAAAAAACGTTTAAGAGAGAAGAAAAAGTCTACAAATAATAAGTGCTGGAGAGAGTGTTGAAAAAAGGTGTACTCCTACACTGCTGTTGGGAATGTAAATTGGTGCAGCCACTGTGGAGAACAGTATGGAGGTTCCTTAAAAACTAAAAATAGAGTTACCATATGATCCAGCAATCCCATTCCTGGGCATATATCCAGAGAAAACTATAATTTGAAAAGATACATGCTTATTGAGGTGAGATTGAATTGCTATAAACTTCCCTCTTAGAACTGCTTTTGCTGTGTCCCATAGGTTTTGGGACATCGTGTTTTTGTTGTCATTTGTTTCTATGTAGTTTTTTATTTCTTCTTTCATTTCTTCAGTGATCTCTTGGTTATTTAGTAGTGCACTGTAGCCTCCCTGTATTTGTGTTTTTTACAGTTTTTTTTCCCTGTAATTGATTTCCAATCTCATAGCATTGTGGTCAGAAAAGATGCTTGATATGCTTTCAATTTTCTTAAATTTTCCAAGGCTTGATTTGTGACCCAAGATGTGATCTATCCTGGAGAATGTTCCACGTGCACTTGAGAAGAAAGTGTATTCTGCCACTTTCAGGTGGAATGTTCTATAAATATCAATTAAATCTATCTGGTCTATTGTGTCACCCAAAGCTTGTGTTTCCTTATTTACTTTCTGTTTGGATGATCTGTCCATTGGTATAAATGAGGTGTTAAAGTCCCCTACTATTATATACAATGGAATATTACTCAGCCATAAAAAGAAACGAAATTGAGTATTTGTAGTGAGGTGGACCTAGAGTCTGTCATACAGAGTGAAGTAAGTCAGAAAGAGAAAAACAAATACTGTATGCTAATATATATATATGGAATCTAAAAAAAAAAATGGTACTGATGAACCTAGTGGCAGGGCAGGACTAAAGACATAGAGAAGGCACTTGAGGACATGGGTGGGAGGGGGAAGCTAGGGCAAAGTGAGAGTAGCATCGACATATATACACTACCAAATGTAAAATAGTTAGCTAGTGGGAAGCAGCAGCATAGCACAGGGAGATCAGCTCGGTGCTTTGCAATGACCTAGAGGGGTGGGATAGGGAGGGTGGGAGGGAGGCTCAAGGGGGAGGGTATATGGGGATGTATGTGTGCATGTGGCTGATTCACTTTGTTGTGTGACAGAGGCTAGTGCACTATTGTGGAGCAGATATACTCCAATAAAGATCTATTTAAAAAACAAAAAAACCCAAAAAAACAAAAGAAAACAAAAAAGATACATGCACCCCAATGTACATAGCAGCACTATTTACAATTGCCAAGACATGGAAGCAACCTAAGTGTCCATCAAAAGATGAATGGATAAAGATGTGGTATATACGATTCAAAAATGATACAAATGAACTTATTTACAAAACAGAAATAGGTTCACAGACATAGAAAACAAACTTATGGTTACCAAAGGGAAAAGGGGGGAAGGGATAAATTAGGAGTTTGGGATTAAAATATACACAATATGATATATAAAATAGATAACCAGCAAGGACCTGCTGTATAGCATAGGGAACTATACTCACTATCTTGTAATAACTGATAATGGAAAAGAATCTAAAAAATAATATATATATATATATATATATATATATATATCTGAATCACTTTGCTGCACATCTGAAACTAACACTACGTTAGAAATCAACTATATTTCAATAAAAATTTTAAAAAAATAAAAGAGAGATTTATCAATTTGGCAATGGATGGAAGTGATAACTCCATAGTCTATACTTATTATTCTTAACCCTGGTATACTCCACAGCCTCAGCAAGAGTGCAGAGCCCACTTACCAATGACTTTTAAAAAATTTAACTAGATTTGATCCATAGTTTAGGGTGAAAGTTAAAATGTGAAAAGAAAAAAAAAATACCCAAACCAAGGAATTTCTTAGCCAAGTATACAAATATATAGGCAAGGGTGTTGCAGGGTCATTTAATCTACTTATGACACCTATGATATCCAGCACTTAGGTAGAACTTCACTTGTTTCACAGTAATCATTAATGTGCTAATTGCTAATTATCTTCATCTGTTCTTTTGAGTCAATAAGAATTTAGTGAACATCTTCTTGTGCAAAATATAGTGCTGGGCCTCGAAGGGATAGAAAAATAAAAGTTACCTATTTGGACCTACTGAGGGCAAGCCATGTTAAGATCCATCATAGCAATATTCCTTCCTCTTCTTCTCCCCGCCCCCCGCCATCCCCCTCCCACCCTTCTTCTCCTTCTTCCTTCTTCTTCTCCTTTTCCTCCTCTTCCTTCTTTTTCCTCTTCTCCTCCCCTCTTCCCCCTTGTCTTTCTCCTCCTCTCCCTTTCCCTCTCCTCCTTTTTCTTTCAAACTATAGAAGCACAGAAAAGGGAGGAATTCCTAAACTGGAAGATTTAGGAAGACTTATGGAGTGTAGAGCCCTGAGCAGGGTCTTGAACAGAAGGCTTTAATATGCAGGGATGAGAGAAAAACCTTTTCAGGCAAGGGGCTCATTGGAGCAAAACAATATTGGTGGGGGAAGTTCAAGGAAAGAAGAACTAGCGTGAGTGGTCAGAGCATGTGTACATGAGATGGTAGGTGTACAGAGGAAAGAGCAAGGGGTGGGAGTGGTGGGACTGCCGAGGGAGGATGTGGCTGATCCTGAAGAAGCCATTAGATCCCTCAGGAGGGCTCTGCATCTAGCCTTCTGGACCAATGAATGGTTACTTGTAGGAGGGGGTAAGTGATGAATAAGCAGATTCCTTGTCATCATCCAAGACCTGAATCTAATTCATGAAGGTTAGGCTCAGGAATCTGCATTTACACTCTTGAGAGAGTCTCACAGACACTAAAATGACTATGAGACCTCCACCTGGGCACAGGTTGTTATTATTACATTCTTTTTAAAGAAATGATTATATGTGCTGTTGTCCTTCAAGGTTCTCTGTAATCCAAACTTTTATAATATAAACTGGCTGTCTCTCTGCTTTATAAGAACCAGTAGAGTTTACTCATAAGGGCTCACTTTCCATGATATATCTTGATGGTAGTGGATGATATGAGTGTCCAAAGTTAGGAAAATAAGAAAAAACACTCTTGGGAAGAATTACTAGCTTCCCTGTTAGTGCAGGAGCTGACAAACAAGCTCCCCTATACAGAGGCACTGGCTACTTTCCAGGCTGGCCATGACCACTCAAGCTCCCAGACCACTGGCTAGAAAGGTCAAAGTCGTATTTTAGGAAGCTCAGCTACTTCAATGACACATAGTGTTGAAAAACCTCAAGTACTCTGTAAATAGATTTCTAGGTTTTCTTGAAAGGTTTACGAGAACACCATGGCTTAGCACAAAGTTATGTGAGTGAAAGGACCGGAATGCACCTTTGAAGGGATGCATGTCACTTTGTAAATCTGTGCCTAGCCACCCAGATAAGAACACAAGTTTTGGGGTCAGGAAGACCTGGGTCCAAATCACAGGTCTTTCATTTACTCACTGTGTGCGGAGGCAAGTTACTTAATTCCTCTGAACCTCGGTTTTCTTGGGGCTATAATGCCTAGTTCTCAAGGTTATTTTGAGGGCTGTTCTCTTCCCCCAGATATCTATATGACTCAACAACATCTCTTTGGGTCTTCACTAAATTGTCCTTCTCAGTGGAGATTTCCCCAAGCTCTATATTTTATGCTGAAAGCACCTCCCTACCTGACCCCAACACTTCTTATCCTCTTCCCATGCTTTAATTTTCTCCTCAGTACTTAATATAATACACTATATATTTTACTATTTTTATCTTCTTTATTTTCTATCTCCAACAGTAACATTTTAACAACAGAAGAGTGGAGATTTTTGCCTGTTGTGATCACTGCTATAACCTCTATGCCTAGAATAGTATTTGAAACAAAATAAGTGCTTAATAAATACTTACTGAATGGATGATTAAATGGTTAGTCAATGGGAAGATTCCAGGGCCAGAACTTTTGGTCAGTATGGCTTGATAAGTTCATGCTTCCACTGTCCTTGAGTGCCAAATATCCAGAAATAAGAGATCAACTACAGAAAGAAAAGAAAAACATTAAAAACCTAACTGTGTTATACGAGAGGTTAAAATTAGGAGAAGAAGCTGGTGGAAGGTATTTGGGAACTTTCTGTACTATCTCTGAAACTCTTCTGAGAGTCCAAAAATTATTTAAAAGTTAAAAAAAAACAACTGTGGTTAAAAAAAGAGAAAGATTAGCATCTCTGTGGCCTAGAAATAGAACCAAAACACAGCAATAATCAGGGGCTAAAGGTGTGGCCCACTAGGCTCTTCACCTAGCCCGCCAATACTGTGGGTAGTTGAATTTCTGCGGCAAGGAGAATCACATGTGGCAGGGACCCAGAGTGAATCTCAAAAGCTAAAATTGAGAATCTGGGCAGGACTCTCCAATCCACAAAGGGAGGCTTAAAGTCATACTACCTGTTGTCCAGGTCTATGGCTTGTGTAATGCTATGGGAAGGAGACAAACAGCTGTTCAACTAGGACTTGGGCCAAGCTATTTGTTATTGGCCCACTTCTAGACAAGGGTGGAAAAGCAGTATTTGAAAAGATAGTGGATGAGAGTTTTTCAGCATGAAACATAGATCATTGGACTCAGACTGAAACACAAGGAAGGCTAAAGATAAATAAAAATTGAATTGTACTTACATAAAAAGGGCAGAACATCATAGATACCAAGAAAATCTCCAAAGCTACTAGAGAAAGAGGACAGATTGTCTACCACAGAATAACAGTGAGGTGGATGGCAGGTAGCCCATCAGCAGCAATCTCTGCCAGAACTCAATAGATACCTACAAAGTGCTGATGGGGAAAAGGACCTCCCCTAGACTTCTATATTCTGTCTTACTGTCAATCAAAAGTATTAATATATTAGTTTGCTAGGGTTGCCATAACAAAATACCACATGCTGTGTGATTTAAACAACAGAAATTTATTTTTTCACAGTTCTGGAGGTTGGAATTCCAAGATCCGGGTATTGGCAGGTTTGATCTCTCCTGAGGCCTCTCATTGGCTTGCCTTCATGCTGTGTCCTCACATGGTCTTTCCTCTGTGTATGTAAATTCCTGGTGTCTCTTTTGTGTGTCCAAATTTCCTCCTCATATAAGGACACCAGTCAGATTGGATAAGAGCTCACACTAATGGCCTCATTTTAACTTAATCACCGTTTAAAGGCCCTATTGCCAAATACTGTCACATTCTGACGTAGCGGGGGTTAGAGCTTTATCATATGAATGGGGGGGGCACAATTCAATCCATAGCAGAGTAAGAGAAATAAAGACATATTCAGATCCACAAAAAATTAGAGCATTTATTACCTATAGACACTTGCTTCAAGAACCATTAAATGCTGTTTATCACTAAGGAGAGAAGAAAATACAAACAATACTAGAAATACATCCAAAAAATGGTAATTAAGTTGATTATAAATGAATTAAATTCATCTGTTGAAAGCTAGAGATTATCACATGGGTTTTTTAAGACATCCTGTTACATGAGTCATAAAAGAGACATATCCAAAACACAACGACCCAAAGATTGAAACTAAGTGGATGAAACAAGATATAACAGCCACATATGAATCAAATAAAGCTGGTACAGCAATATTAGAATTAAGCCAAAACAACTTAAGGAAAAAAAAAAACATTAGTGAAATAAAGAATACTAGATAATAATGAAAAGAAATTCTGCCAAGAAGATGTAAAAACCGTAACTTGTATTTATCTAAAACCTAATAAAAATATATAGAACAAACACTGACATAGCAGATGTGTAATCATGACTGGAAATTTCAGATCATCTCTCTCAGAGATGATTTAAAAATCTTGAGTATATATACATTTATTCTCACACACACACAGATACATGTAAGTTTCTAACATAGAGAATATATATGTTCCCCTTGAAAGTTCTCTCTGCCTTGTTAATCTGGCATAAACTTTTCAAACTTCAAGACTGAATCTTACTTGGGTCTCTTGGGAAGAATTAGTCATTACAACTCTGGGTTCCCTTAATATCATCCACATATCTTCTATAGCACTTATCTTAGTATTTGTAGAAAGGTACCTATTTGTTTCCACTAGACTCTGAGTCCCTTGTTGGCACTGGCGTGTTGTCCATCTCTGCAACTCCAATTTCTGGCACATAATACATGGTTGGCAATTGCTTGTTGAATGAATGAATCCATAGTTTCTGCCCTTGAGAGCTCACAAGGTAGAATAATAAGCAGCTGACATGCATTGGGAAAGTCTAGGTGCTGAGCACTCTTCTAAGTGCCTTACAGGTAGTATCCCATTAGGCATCACAGCATCCCTACAAGGTTAAGTGTTCAGATTATCTCCCTTTACAGATGAGAAAATTGAGACTAGTGAGCTTTTGTGTTGATAACTTGTCCAAAGTCACACAGCTAATAAATAGCAGAACCAGAATTTGGTTCCAAATTCTCTGATTTTGGGGTCTGAGCCCTTCACCATCATATTATGCTACTCATATTTTATATATGAAAACACAATCACTAATAGAAATGGGTACTGGCCAAGCAACCATTGAACTAAATAGTCCATAAATTCAATGCTATTTTGCTGAAAAGATTAGTTGCACAGATTCATATCTTGACAAACTGTAAAGTGATTCCCACATCTTTCCGTTTCCCTCTTCTCTGGAAAGCACTCCTCTCTCCCACTTCTCTGGAAGGATGTCTTGTGTGAGAGATAAGGGAAGAAGTCATGTGGTCACTTTCCTTGGACTCCAGCTCCTCTCTGAGGTCATTCCAGAACCCTCCTGGCTACCCTACAATTCTACAGTCTTGGCAGGAATTGCAGAGTGGTGCCCTGTGACTCTCAAATCCATCTGGCTTGATGTTTCTCCGTGTCCTTAATAGGGACAGGAGAGACGAGTGGTACTAAGGGCCCATGTAGACAACTGGACAGCTGCTTTTTTCTCTATAATATCGAGAAAGTTCAGCTATAGGTCACTCAATATAGGCCACCCTGGGGTGGAGGGGAACAAGACAACCATTTGCTTCTTAATCCTCATTATCATGAAAACATTATGAACTATTTTATATTTTTGGTGCCTGGATCATACGGGTCATGAACTAACATATATACACATAGACATATACAGATATACACCATCGACAGCTTTATTCTCACCGAAGTAACAGTCAAGAAGAAAATACTGCTTTATTTGAGGAGATACGTATCAACTTCTCTTGAGTTCTGGGAGCCGTCATGCTCCATCCAGTGTCACTGAGAAATTATTATACAGCTTACGTTGCCCATTGTGTCTGTTATACGGTACATTTGACCACAGTTTATGAGACAATTTACCACCGAATAATTTCCCGCCAAATGTGGAAGCTAGAGACAGTTTAATTCATGTCTAACTTCAAAGCTGAAGCAATTGAGGGCTGCAGCTGAGCAGTGAAACAGTTGGCAGGGTGAACATTGTAAAGGCTTTGTCTACAAGATTTAGAGTGCAAATTTCTGGCCAGTAATTCAACATCAATGATCCCTTTTAAGAAATCATCTTGAAAAGCTCCTCTGGTTTTCAAGGTAGACCTCTTAAAGCCCCAGATTGGTGAGAGAGATAATAATCAAAATAACAATACTCTGTTTTTTGGTAGAGAGGGTTTGAGTTTTAAAATGTATTAACAATTTAGTCCTAATACGGATTTTGCTAAGGCTTTATTCTCCCCCCAAATTAAAAATGAGAAAACTAAAGTTCCCAGAAAAGAAATGACTTATCTGTGCAAAATCACACAGTTGTTAGGAAGTATTATAGATAAGACTTAAACCTAGATTTTCTTGTCTAATACAACACCCTTCCCCCTATACCAAAGTTTGTCGGTTGTACTTTACTTTGTGGTTATTTTTAACTGCCTTCAGATGTGGGTCCCTTAGCCACAGAGCTAGAATCTCTGCTGTGTTGCACAAGGGAAGGACAGTCAGAAGATAGCTGAGCTGAGAGGGACCTTAGAGACCATCTAGTTCCATATTTTTGCTTTAAGATGAGAAAAGCAAGACCCAAAGAGATGGGGTTACTTATTGAGACGAGACCAGGGTCAGAATCCATCTTTCCTCATCTTCAGCCTTCCTGCTACTCCCTGACACTTCGTCAGAAATGTATCACCTCCAAACTCTTGAAATTGTATTTATTTATTCAATCTACATTTACTCATCACTTGCTATGGGACAATTAAAATGGTTTAGTTACTGAGAACACAAAGATTTATACTACAGAAACTCTTAGTCCTTTAGGGAAGATAGATACATAAACAGTTATAGTTACTATTGGAGGTTTACACAGATGAAATGGATTAGCAAAGAAGGTGTAATTAATTAGGCCTATGCAACAGGGGAAGACTTAACCAAGAAGTAACAGTTGAGTTTTCAAGTAAGAGGAGAAGTTTACTATCCAGATCATGGAGAAAGGGTTTTGCGTGAAGAGAGAATTATTTGTGTAAAGGAATTAAGGCTGTGAGAAATCACTGAGAAAAACATGCCAGTCCTTAGGTATGGGTAAGTCACAGGAGACTGAGAGTGACAGGAAAGGAGTGGAAAGAACAGAGTCAGATGAAGGCTTCATATGTCATAGCAAGGAATGAGGACTCTCTCCACAAGGAGATGAGGAACTTTAAAGCATGGAAGGCAGCAGATCTGATTCACAGACTGACTTTGTTAGGTGAGTATTATTATTCCCAATTTTAGAGATGCAGAAACAATTGGGTTCACAGAATAAATAACACGCTCTCATCATCCAGTGTGTGTGTGTGTGTGTGTGTGTGTGTGTGTTAAAGAGCCTCAATCAAGACTCGGGTACTCTGAATCCAAATCCCAAGTTCTTTAGACATCGCCATGCTGCCTCTGAGAGTAAGTGCTTTTTAAAGGGAGAGACTGAGTCCTGAGGTCCTTCCAAAGATGTGCAGCATGGAGAGTACAGAGGCCCCATATGACTCCTTCCCTGATGAAACACCCACCTGACCACTGCTTACTTCCCAGAGCCTGCTTTACTATTGGTCTGTAGAGCTTAGTTTATCTTTCCCCAGCTTCTGAAAAACAAGTGAATGAAACAACTATAGTTTTCGCTGCCTAAGACCCTTAAGGGTTTATGTTGACAGGCCAGGCAGTAAGATGTTAAGAGGAAGAAGGCACTGCTCTCTCCAGCTCGGCCCTCAAAAGAAGAGCTCAGCCAATGCACAAAATCACTCCACGTTCATATTCTGCCTCTCCCTCCCTCCCCGTCTCTCTTTGTCTCTCAGATTATTTTGTCTCCAGACTCCTTCCCAGGAATCAGCGTCAAGCCTGCGCTTTCTACATGATTCTAGGATCCAAACAAATTTATTTATCCTTTCTGCTAAAAAAATGCATTGATTCTATGTTTCATTTCCTCCGTGATATACTTTCTGCTCTTTGTGGTTATAGAAATGAGAAACAAAGAATCCCAGATCAGAAGAGTTTTAGTAGCAACTCGGTCCAGCTGAAGCATCTTTTGTAGCTTCTGTATCTAAAGCATCTAGCACAATCATTTGTGGCCAATGCATTGAGAGTTTGTACCTGGCCTACAGCAGACCCTCAGTAATTTTTAGTTAAGTTGCCCAAATGCTTGATTTCCTCTCTAGCATCTTGGGTAAAAACTGGAAGAAAAAAAATCATAACAGCCATCTATGTACAGCTGAGCAAATTTCTAAAAATGTAAAAGAATACAATCAAGAAAATTATAATTACCAGGCCAGTCAAGGTCCAGTTAGAAAACCAGAAGCTAGACCCAGTAATTCAATAGAGGGAATTTAATAGGAGAAACTCATTTCATGTGTCTTGGGAGAACTAAAGGTGCAAATGGGATAGAGGAGTAACCCAGCAATTAGCAGGAACCCACTGTCACCCTTAAGGATGGCAGGACAAAGAAAAGAAGTGGTATCAGAACTGAGAAGCAAAGCCAGATAGAGGGAGGGGTTGCCAGGGGGAGAAGAAACCATTGCAGAATCACAGCCACCCTGGAAATGCTGCCTGAGAGAGCAGAGTACTACACTAAGGCAGCTATTCAAATAGCCAGGCACATGAAAAACTATTGGATTTCATTAGTCATAAGGGAAATTCAAGATAAAACCACAATGAGATGCCACCATAAAACCCATCAGAATGGCTAAAATTAATGACTAGCTATATCAAGTGTTATCAAAGAAGTGGAGCAACTGGAACTCTCATACATTAATGGTACCATTGTAAACTACTTCAAGCACTTTGGAAAACTGTTTTTCAGTATCAATTAAAACCAAGATGCAGAAATTCCAATACTGGTATTTACTTAAGAGAAATGAAAATACATATCCACTAAAGACATGTACAAAAAAAATTTATAGAAACTTTATTCATAATAGACCCAAACTGGAAACAGCACAATTGTTCATCAGCAGGAGGAATAGATTAGCAAATTGTGAAAAATGTGTACAATGGAATAGGACACAGTGATAAGAAAGAGCAAAGTATTTATATTCACAAAAATGGATGAATGTTATAACCATGAAGCATGATGAAAGGATCAGTCACAAAAGACACTATATGGCTCTAGCTACATGGAGTTCTTGAACAGACAAAATTAATCTATGTACATGGAAGCTGGATAGGGATTACTTCTGGGTATGGGTTATTGACAAGGAAGAGGAAAGCAGGAGACCACTGAGATAAAGGAAATGTTCTATAGCTTGATCTGAGTGGCAGTTACATGGGTCTATACATATATGAAAAAATTCATTGAACTAAACACTTAAGATTTGTGCACATTACTGTAAGTAAATTACACATTTTAAAAGTACCAAAATATTGCCTAGGATAAATAATATGGTAATGTATATCTTTGTGTATAGATCATAACCCTCATATCTGTCTACATAAATAGAAGAGGCCACGAAATATAGTGTTAAGCATGCCAACTCTGAAGTCAGACTGCCTCGGTCTATGTTCTAGCTCTGCAAACTACCACATGTGCAAGTGTGGGTGTGGCATGTCAACTCTACTTTTCTTACTTTTTCCCTCATCAGTAAAATGGCAATAATAATAGTACCCACCTCACAGGGTTTAATGAGATTTAGTTGTCCTAATACACATAACTCACTTAAAATATTGCCGGTACATACTAAGTATTTGGCTCTTGTATTCAAATTCTCCAGAGAAACAGAACGAACAGAAGATTGATTGATTGATTGACTTTTAAATTTTTTCTTTTCTTTTCTTTTTCTTTTTTTTAAGGAATTGGCTCATGCAGTATGGTAGCTGCCAAGTCCAAGATCTGCAGTCAGAAAGCTGAAGCCCTAGGAGAGCCAGTGGTGTAGTTCCAGCCTGAACAACAGTAGGCTTGAGACCCAGGAAGAGCAGATGTTTTAGTCTGAGTCCAAAGCCAGGAGAAAAACAATGCCCCAGCTCAACAGTAGTCAGGCAGGAGGAGCTCCCTGTTATTCAGGGGAGGGTCAGCCTTTTTTTTCTATTCAGGCCTTCAACTGTTTGAACGAGGCCCACCACACTAGCAAGGGAAATCTGCTTTACTCAGTCTGTCAACTTAAATGTTAATCTCCCCAAAACACCCTCACTGAAACAGCCAGAATAATGTTTGTCCAAATATCTGGGCACCCTGTGGCCCAGTCAAGTTGACACATAAAATTAACTACTAATAATTAGCTACTATTATTAGTGAAATTCCTGGATTAAGGAATATTGACATATTAAAGGTTCTCCATACACATGTCACACAATATCTTTGAAATGGTTTGTACCAGTTTACATTTCAATCACCAGACTACAAGAGGGCCTGGCACACCATTTAATGAACAAAACTATGTACAGATGTTACAGAATAGTAAAAGGAAAGAACAAAGCACTCTGGTTAGGCAGTAAGCACTGAGACTTGCAGCTTTAAGGGGAGCGCAAAACCCTGAAGAAGGCTGGATACGGTGATTTAAAACTAACTTGCTCTTAAAAGCTCCTTGTTTCACAGATTCCATCTTGAAATTACTGTCACTACTTTTGGTACTTGTTCTGCATTTTGAGCCCCACTCCTGTTGACTTGCCTCCCCAATCCCTCTCCAACTTGGCTACTGCCTACTTGCCATCCTCTTGTCTTGCCCTGGCACTCTTAATACACAGTTTCAGCAACTGCTATCAAGCAGCTTTCTTAAACAGATGGTGGAAAAGGGGATTCTAGATAAAGGAATTAGCACAAGCAAAGACGGAGAGGAGAACTTTTATTAAAGGTGAAACATGTCTACCCCTGGGCTCAGCAATTTCAGTACTAGGTATTTACCATATAAGAAATGAAAGCATATGCTCTAGTGGTGGTAAGAGAGTTTATGGCCTTGAAACTCACGGTGCATGGGAGGAAGGGTGTCATAACTCAGAGTCATCTCTCACCTGTCCCACCACTTCATCACCTTCTCCCCTCGCTCTCCAGTCCCATTCAGTAACAATTTCTTAATGTTCCTGAATCCTGCTCTGCTTTCTTTTGTCTCTGAACCTTTGCATATGCTCTTCCCTCAGCTTGGAACACCATTCTTTTTTTTGGCCATGTGGCATAGCATGCGGGATCTTAGTTCCCCAGCCAGGGATCGAACCTGCGCCCCCTGCATTGCAAGCACAGAGTCTTAACCACTGGACCTGCCAGGGAAGTCCCTGGAACACTATTCTTTTTTTTTTTTTAATACATTTATTTATTTTTGGCTGCATTGGGTCTTTGTTGCTGCGCACGGGCTTTCTCTAGTTGTGGCGAGTGGAGCCTACTCTTCGTTGCAGTGTACAGGCTTCTCATTGGAATGGCTTCTCTTGTTGCGGAGCACGGGCTCTAGGTGCATGGGCATCAGTAGTTGTGGCACGTAGGCTCAGTAGTCGTGGCTCATGGGCTCTACAGTGCAGGCTCAGTAGTTGTGGCGCACGGGCTTAGTTGCTCCGCTGCATGTGGGATCTTCCCGGACCAGGGCTTGAACCCGTGTCCCCGGCATTGGCAGGCAGATTCTTAACCACTGAGCCACCAGGGAAACCCCGGAACACCATTCTTAATTGTTATCTGTTGACTGGCTCCTACTGTCCTTAGGGCTCATCTCTTGAGCATAACCATGCCTATATACCTGTAAGTCAGGATGGCTGAGAGAAATGTACATCCCGAGTAACCCTTCAAACTTGGGAAAAACCTAATTAAAGCTTTCAGATGATTCCTCTTTGCCATTAGGATCAAAATCTGGAAGCATGTGGCCCAAAACAATCTGGTTCTGATTGCCACTTCAGTTTCATCTCTCAGCACTTCCCCTTCATGCTCCAAGGCAGAAGTATACTGGAAGTCTTTCAGACCCTTGAACTTGACACCTACTGTTGCCTCTGGGCCTTTGCATGTGTGCTCTCCCCACCAGGAACAGTCCTCTCTGCCACTCGCTCCTCTAGGTGGCTGGCTTCTATTCACCCCCAAGTCTCAACTTAACGGTCACTTTCTCAGGGGAATATTCTGTGGGCCCTAGATTTGATTAGCTACTTCCCCACCCAATCCAAAGCTTCCTCTCTCCTTAAGATAATACTCATTATGCTTTATGGATTATTTACTTTGTCTTTTTCTCACTAGACTAGAAAGCCCATATGGTGAAAACGGTATTTATTTATTTTACCCTTTCACCTCCAAAGCCAAGAACACTGTCTCCAGCAACTTTTATCTCTATTATTTACATAGTAGGTGCTTCAGTTTATTGGCTAAATAAATGAATGGTGTGGAGGTGTGTGCATGTGTATGCACGTGTACACACACACATAAGAAACTCTGAACAGTTATAAATGCCAGAGGTGTTGCTTAATCTCCATTTACCCTCTCTCCAGATCCATTTGCTGCCCTACTTTGCCCTGCTCTATGCTCTGGGAGGCTGACTCTGTTAAGTTATATCACATTTGCAACCTGGCTTCCAGCTGGATTCAGTCAATGGGAAGCACCAATGGAAAATTAGGAAGCTGAGCAAAGAGAGGCTGGGACATTTCTTCTTCTTCTTGCTTTGGTGCCTTTCCTCTGGCAGCAGCTGTGACCCTCTATGGCTGTAGCCCCTGCTGAGAGGCTGCTCTCCAAGGCTGCAGCTCTTACCAGACTCTAATACACTATTTCTTCCTCTTGCACCTTTGGGTCTAGAAGAGATACTGGCTTCTCACTGTTAGTATTCTCAAGGTGCTCCCAAATCCCTTGTTTGCTCCCATCACTCTCTAAGTAGTCCCTTCATTACATTCTCTTCACTTAAACTATCTGAATGAATCCTGGTTCCTTATTTTCCTCTCCTCTCCCAACTGCCAGCCCTCATTTGCAGGACTCGCTCAGTTGCCCAGCACTCACTATGCTACTTACTGATCTCTTGTCTCCATTGGATGATGAGTGCCTTGAGGGCAGAGAAAACATCTTATTTATCTCTGCATCCCCAGGGTTTAACACAGCACCTGGCCTATACTAAATACTTAATAATAATTGATTGTTGGTCCCCATCTCATCTGTAAAATTGGACTGAACTATGTCTAAAACCATTTTTAAGTCTTCCCAAGGAAAAGAGGCAAAGAAAAAGTTCTTTTTAGATCTCCCCTCCTGGAAGAGCTGCCCAGGAAGATGCAAACACATTTGCCTTTTTTGGGATGATGTTGAAGCTGTCTCCAGTGGGGTAGATGCCTAAAGAAGCCCATCTTAAGCAATTTATGTTGGAGAAAAGATTTACCACAAAATATCACAGTTCAGATCAGATTTAATAGACCAATAAATGGCTGCTTAACAAGGACATTTGGTTACTGTTACATTAAGTTTCCTAAGGGACTTTGTTCTGTTCTACTAAAAGGCTGCAAAGGGCTATAAAAGTACAGGCCTTCCAAATTTAATTTTTTTAAAAAATTCAGTCCTTTTTGGAAATTGTTTTTCTTAAGTGACAGTATGAAAACAAGCCTCAAACGTTTTCTTTTCTAGGCACTTCCTTCATGTATTTTGGAGAAAGTTTGGCCTGACTTACAAGGAAACCCCTTAATTGTCCCTTAAAAGTAGAATTGCGTCATTGTGGATAAGATATGGTGTCCAAATAGCTCCCTGGGGGCTGGACGCTTGGAAACTCAGCATGATTTTAATTGTAAGCAGACAATTTGTTTTGGATTGTATGCAGAGCATGAAAATATAACTGCTATAGGATCTAACAACATATAAGAGGATTAAAGTCTAGTATTTCTCCACTGCTTTACTTCTTGGTCCTAGGCATTTTTGCAAGCCAGGAATTCACCGTCTAAAGTTATTCTGTGTCCTTTTGAAAATCTGAAATGTATTAATTATTAGATCCTATCTCCTTGAGGGGCAATGCCAGTCTTGTTCACTCCCATGTCACTGGTGCCTAACGTTATTGCCTATGTCATCTGTGCCCAATAAATATACTGCATTTCATCGATTCTAAGACATACTTCTTTTCATAGCTTAACAGCTTTGAAATCAGAATGCCTTATATCATCAATGGCATGTCACAGATTAATTGGCTTTTCCTTTTTCAGTGATACCTAAAATCATGATACCTGTTACAACTGATGGTATCTTAGACTCAGTGAAATGTGGAATGCCGAGTGCCTATGCTGAGCCAGATTCTATGTCAAGTCCTTTAATGCATTTTTCATTATACCTTGTGATAATAACTCTTTAATGTAGGTACTAATATCTCCATTTAACAGACAAGGCTCAGAGTAGTGCAGTCAATTGTCTAGAGTCACAATTTCTGATAGAGTTGGCCTCAAACCCGAGCCTGATTTCCAAAGCCCATAATCTTCCCATTATATTGTGCTGTCTCCCAGTGGAGACTTCAGATAAATGTATTTTAGAAACTATATATGTTAAAATCTGGGATGCTTCATTGTAGATTTAACTTTCTCTACCCTGGTTATCCTTAATTCAAGCAATGATGCCATCTCAAAGAGCTCTCAAAAGAGATCAAGATGTATTAATTAGTTTGTATTCTTGGTGACAGAGTGAAAGAAATATTGGAAGTATCCATGGATATCTCATAGCTCCAAGGCTAGGTGAAGGTTGGATATAGTTGGGACTCAGAAACTACTGGAACCAGAGACTCCAGGGCTGACAGGACAGTATCTTGTCTCTGCTTCTCTCTGTGTACAGCTTCATTCTTCTCTTTTACTGGAAGTCCATGATTTACACAAAGCAAAACAACGGCCCTTGACAGCTCCAGAGTCATACATCTTAGAGCTTCAGCTAATGAGACAGGTTGAAAGAACTCGTTCTAACCCAAACCTAAAAATCACAGAGCATGGGCTCATTGTCCCAGAGTTCAAGTATCTGCCCCACTCACCCCTGGAGCTGGAGTCTTGGGTGTTGTCAACCTGGACTCATGTGGCAGGTCCCACGGCAACTATGTGGCTGAAGTTGGAGGACAAGCAGGGCAAGTCCCAGAAAACAACAGTGGTAGGCAAGAAAATCCTCTGATATCTGTTCTACAAAGCCACCAGAGATGTCCGGAAACCATATCTGCAGATGATCAGAGAAGAAGGGCAAAAATATTTCCAGTCAAGGAGATTGGTGGGAAATAGAACTCCAGATGGATCTGGAAGGATGGCTATGATTTGAGTGTGTGGAGATGTGAGGGGAGGGCTTTTCAGGTAGGGAAGCAACGTGACAAATGCGTAGTCTAGTTAGGAGCAGGTCATATAGTAACACAAAGACATAGCTGTAAATTAAATTTAGTGGCATTGAGGAAAATATATAAGAAGATGTGATAAAAGAGACCTGACTCTGTTTGAGGAATGAGAGACAGCTTCCTTGGAAAAGTGATATGTGAGCTGTGATCAGAAGGATGAGCAGACGAAAACAAAGTGAAGACCAGGGATGCTGGAGGGAACACCTCTAGGCAGAAGGAAACATATGTAAAAGATCCTGTGGTGGGGAAACCAAGGCAAGTTTGTGGAACTAGAAGGACCAGCTGCTTCAGATCTCTTTCTGGGTCTCCGTTAAAGCCCACTGAGGGGGCTTCCCTGGTGGCGCAGTGGTTGAGAGTCCGCCTGCCGATGCAGGGGACGTGGGTTCGTGCCCCAGTCGGGAAGATCCCACATGCCGTGGAGCGGCTGGGCCCGTGAGCCATGGCCGCTGAGCCTGCGCGTCCGGAGCCTGTGTTCCGCAACGGGAGAGGCCACAACAGTGAGACGCCCGCGTACCGCAAAAAAAAAAAAGCCCACTGAGGGATTCCCTTATGCAAACCTAACCAGGTCATTTACCTGCCTAGAGCTCTTCTACTACTTTCCATTACTTTCCAAATGGCTTACAGTGTACTTGAGATACTGACCCCTCCATCCCTGGGCCAAGCGTTCTCCTCCATTTACTCCACTGTGCCGCAGGGAATAAAATATACTCTAATTTTCTATGTACCATGATGAGACAAAAGCTGAAAAGCACCAAAGAGAATAAAGTTCAAATATCTAGCTTACAACTTAGTTCTCCTCTCTAATTTCACTGCCAGGCACATCCCTCACAATCTTCCAATTTTCACCTCTAAGATATAAGAGACACATATGAGGCTTAAGGGGGAACTGGGACAATGTAATTTCCTTCCACTTTCCCTCCCTACTTGCTTTCAGAGTAGCATTTATAGGCGCCCTCATGAAACTGATTCCTGAGGATTAGGCCTTTCTCTGCACTCTCCCCTTTTCTATGCATATGAGGCATACAAAATTTCTTTAATATTTTCCCCCAGCCCTCCTCCTACCACAGCCCCGTCAAACAAAATTGTTTCACACCTCTGTGCCTTTGCACTTCTTTGGTCTTCCTGGAATGCCTTGATCCAAATCCTTTGGAGCCCTAGTGCTGAGGGATATTAATAAGTATTGCAAAAAAAAAAACATGATTGCATTTGGGAGCAAAGAAGATGAGGAAACCCTGGCTGACCAGAGTTAAAGGGTGACTTCACCACAGGATTGCTCAGAGCTCTCCGCATGGCGAGTTGCACTGTGAATTTCTAGGAAGGGTAGTTATTTGGGATCCTGGGTTTCCCTATACTCCTTAACCAAACAGCCATTGTAGGTGGGACATCTGTGGGATGAGGAAATGTTCCCAAGGTCACAGAGATGGGAATATGAAGAAATATGGGGTTTGGGTTTAGGATGGAGAGAAGTAAGGGAGGAAGAAGAGGGTGAGACAGAGAAGGCAGAGGAGAAAAAGGAGGAAGGGGAGGCGACATCTCTACCACAATGAAGGCTCCCCTTCAAACCCTGGAGATGTGCCAGATCGTCCCTTCCTACAAGTGATTATTTCCCCCTTGGCTGAATCCTCCAGCGTTGGGCTGTGTGGGGCATAAAAAAATAAGCAAGCAAAGCCACCTCCTGCTGCTACTCAGGGACCTGGTAAATAACCATCCTAGACGGAGAGGAGTGTGCCTCTCCTTTTTTTGTCAAGGTCCCAGCTGCAAGAAGGATGGTCATTGCTTGCTGTTGGGCTGTGACGATGCCTTCTGCTGCAGCCTTTCCTTCCGTATCTCTAACAATAGCTCTTCATGCTCTGGTCAGAGTTCACTTAAGGAATGAGAGTCAAAAGACAGATGATGTGGCATCACTACTTAATTATTCTACCAGGACTGTACTTTAACCACTTGAACTAACAATATACTAATATTAATAATAATGTTATTGATCAGAGTTACCATACACTCAGCATCTTTTATGTATCAGGAACAGTACAAAACGATGTGCATAATGAGTGTTCAAAGAATGGTAGCAGGATTATTATAAATATGTCTTTTTTTGTCCTTGTAACTGCATGAGCTGCTTCACCAACTTGGGTTGCAATTAAGGTCACATTTCATGATTAAAAATTAAGATGAGCATGGCTCTGGCTCCCCTCTATTTGCTTCCTCTCCTTGAATTGCTTTCCTCATCCAAAAACTCAGTGCTATTTCTAATAACTCTCAAAGGGAGAAAAGGAGGCTCTGGTCCGTGTATGAGTGGCTCTACTCAGCTTCTGACACTACTGCATGGGGTCATCACCACAGCCTGGTCCCGCCTAGTTACCTTCATGCTCACCTCCTGCCTTAGTGCCATTCTTACTATTTTAGACCCTTTCAAAGCTGCAGAGTTTTTTTTTAAGGAAGGACAATACTATCTTCCCAGGGTTATTCTTGGCCAATGTTGCTCCACATATGTGGTTCCAGCTATCCTCGAAGCATTCCCACCAGCAGAATCACAGGCCATACACTTGACTGAAGTGACCCTTCCTTTGTACCTTCTGAGGGCTAATACTGAACCTGGATAATCAGTTCAAAGATTTTTTCATGGGGTGTATTTTTTTAAGCATCCCTCAGTGTCCTTTTTGCCAGTAGAGTTTAGTTGGGCCATCTCTAGTCATTGGAAAGAGCATAACGCAGTTGAATATCCAAAGGAGAGTTCAGATCTCAATGTCTTGAGTCTCTATGCAAATATTCCTACATCCACCCAAGAGATCCACTTCAAATATGAAGGGAGGGAAGCCTCCCAAAGCCACAAATAAAAGGCTTTGTTACAGAATTCCCTCTGGCACTGTGTGCCCACTTGCCTTATGTTTGTGCGACTAAAAAGGGCCACCCACCGTGTGAGAGACTCCTTTCAGATCAAAGAAAGATGACTCCACTGGTGCCCAGGCTTTCTCCTAGACGGAGAGGCAATTTCTAAATGGTGGCTTACTTTAAAAAAAATGTTTTGGACCCCACTCAGGTACGCCACTACATTTAGGCCACTGTCCTTTCTCTGTCTGCTTTGCTGGCTCTTTCTGTTCCTCCTATGCTCTAAATGTGAGTTCATAACCCTCTGCTTTTCTCTTTCTCTTGACATCTAAGTTCCAGCTTCAGCATCCACCATGTTGGTGACTCTAAGATTCTCATTTCCTTACCAGAGCTCTGTTGGGTACCTACCTAGAGTCTGGCACTTACATGGTGCCCAATAAATTCCTTATCTCTAAATGCCAAAGGACATCTTCATTTATATAGCCCCTTTCATCAGAAACTAAACCTGTCTACAATTGAGTTTTTCTTCCCATAGAAATTGACGTTCTCCAAGTCCCCTTCTCTTAGTGATGCCACCGGCTTGTCAACCAAATTTCAAGTCGGTGGGATTATCTTGGTCAATTTCTCCCCTCCACTTGCTGCTCTATTTTGGCCCATTTCCACACTTGTAAAATGGGCTAATAATAGTGCCTCCCTCATAGCACCCAGCATAAGGAGGCAATAAATGCTAGCCATTATTATTGTTTATATTCAGGAACCAGAATTACTATATTTGGCGTGACCAGGAATTTGTCATGATCCTCTGAGGATGGATCCCCACTTAAACTGTGGTTCTTAGTGTGATGACACTGTACACACACTAAGAGGGTTATTATAAAAGGTGTATTACTCACATAATGAGGCTTTCGGGGAAGATCAGAGTGGCTGGCAAGTACACCCAAAAATGGCTTGACAGAGGGCAGGGGCAGGAAACTTGGTTGGGTTTTTATGGTGGTTGGGGTGGTGAGGGTTCCCATGCATGATTTAAACTTCCCACTGGTGCCAAAGGAGGGAGTACTGGGCTTTCTTACCAGCTTGGCCAGATGTGGGGAAGAAGACGAAGGAGAGGGAGGATGAGGCTTAAAAGCATCCAAAAAGTGGAGTCAGACTTTATTATAAAGCTGGGGGCTTCCCTGGTGGCGCAGTGGTTGAGAATCCACCTGCTGGTGCAGGGGACACATGTTCGATCCCTAGTCCGGGAAGATCCCACATGCCATGGAGCACAACTAAGCCCGTGCACCACAACTACTGAGCCTGGGTTCTGGAGCCCACGAGCCACAACTACTGAAGCCCGTGCACCTAGAGCCCGTGCTCTGCAACAAGAGAAGCCACCGCAACGAGAAGCCCATGCACCGCAACGAAGAGTAGCCCCCACTCGCTGCAACTAGAGAAAGCCCACGCTCAGCAATGAAGACCCAATGCAGCCAAAAATAAATGAATTAATTAATTAAAAAAAATAAAGCTAAGAGGGCAGACCTCAGCCAGTCAGCTACCAAATCTTCTCAACTTTTAGTTTGAATTCTCTCTAATATGCGCCTCTTCTCTTGCCTCTTATGAACCTGAATGAATGAAGGCTCCAATAACTTTTTCAATTCAAGTTGCACAAAACCTCCTTTCTGGCTTCCCTACCTCTGTTTCTTTGACCTCCTCTTGCCATCTTTGTCCCAGCCACCATTTTGCTAGTGTAATATCTCAAATGTGAGTTTCCTTAAGTGGTTCCCCATGTAACTTTTTAAGACATAGTCAGAAAATTCCTTGACACTTTGCCTAAAAAGAGGTGGGGTCTATGTCCCCTTCCCTTGACTAATGAGGTACAGCAGAAGTGATGCTATCAACTTCCAAGACTAGGTCAGTAAAGGCCATGCAGCTCTACCTGGTTTTCTTGGAATGCTTGCCCTGAGAAAGCCAGCCTCCATCTATGAAGTCTGGCTCCCTGAGACCACCATGCTATAGAGGCTAAATACAGGGGCTTTGAGGTATTTGTTTGGGAGGCTATATACAGGGGCTACTGTTGATAGCTCCAGCTGAGCTCCCAGCCAGCACCCAGCTCAACTGCAGCCTGAGAATGAGCCACCTTGGACACCCAAACCAATCAAGACTATCGCCTACAGCCTCAGAAGACATCCGACTCAAATGGTATGACAGACCCCAAACAAAAACTTCTCAGTAAGCCCTTCCCAAAGTTCCGACCCACGACATTGTGAGTAAATTAAATGGCTGCCGCTTTATGTCACTAACTTTAGGGTAGTTTGCTATGCGGTAATAATGGCTAGAAAACTCTCATTTTTGGCATTAAAAATTTGGACTGTCAAAGTATATTTTTTTAAGAATATCAACAATTATATATGTGTAACCTAAAAAAAGGGTACAAATGAACTTATCCACAAAACAGAAATAGAGTTCCAGATGTAGAAAACAAACTTATGGTTACCAGCGGGTAAGGGGGAGGAGGGATAAACGGGGAGATTGGGATTTATATAACACACTACTGTATATAAAATAGATAACCAATAAGGACCTACTGTATAGCACAAGAAACTACTCAATACTCTGTAATGAGCTGTAATGGGAAAAGAATCTAAAAAAGAGTGGATATATGTATGTGTATAATTGATTCACTTTGCTGTACACCTGAAACTAACACAACATTGTAAATCAACTATATTCCAATAAAATTTTTTTTAAAAAGAGTATCAACAATTATAGAGTGAGCACAAGAGTAATCTAAGTCATTAATGAGGGAACCAGCAGATTACTAAAAATCATTCACATGTGAGACATGTTTTATGTGCTGAAGAAAGTACGTTGGAATAAGACTGCTTGGTTAAACACAAAACTGGTTAATGTTCTACAAGGCAATAAAACCATAATCTTTGGGGTTATTTTTCTTCCAAACAAAAATCATTTACATCTGTACTGGAAAACAAATCTATAAGTTATTATCTTTCTTCACAGACTCTGGGCCTTAAACAATAGTAAATCATGTGCCAAACATTAGAAAATTAATAATCCTACAGTAGACCTATTAGATAGTGCTCCAACATGATACTGAAAGAACACGCAGCTAAAGTTTTGTCTATGTTTTCAGTAATTTTTCTTACTAGGACCTACACTAGATCTCACCTTTTCCTAAAAGCTTTTTGAAGGTTGAAAACAACCAAGGCACAAATGGAGGAGTAGTGGAGCTTCCGTCTCTGTGGCAGAGAGTGGGAAAGAGACATTAATGGGTGATGATGTTCTAGCACCTTCAAACCACATCATAAAATCACCTGCCTCTTTCTTGTATTGCAGCTGTTATATAGTTAAATCTGTGGTTTGCAGATATTATATGGGTTAAAAAGCTGACTATTTTTTTTTTTTTTTTTTTTTTTGTGGTACGTGGGCCTCTCACTGTTGTGGCCTCTCCTGTTGCGGAGCACAGGCTCCGGACGCACAGGCCCAGCGGCCATGGCTCATGGGCCCAGCCGCTCCGCGGCACGTGGGATCCTCCCGGACCGGGGCACGAACCTGTGTCCCCTGCATCGGCAGGCAGACTCTCAACCACTGCGCCACCAGGGAAGCCCTGACTGAGTATTTTTACTTTGGAAATAATGGAACTCTTAGTAGTGAGGATGATGTTGGGGGAATGGCCTGAATATCAGGTTTTCAGACTCTAATCCTAAAGTCTTTAGCATAGTGTGATATATTTAATCAAAGTAGGAGATATTTGTACAGAAAAACAGAACAGGCCCTGGACTAGGAGTCCTTCTTACAAGCCACCATTTACTAGCTGAATCACAAAACCTGGTTTCCTGGTCTGCAAAACTGGGCTAACAGTACTTATTTTCCTAACTCAGAGAGAGTTTTGGAAATGGTACAGCTCTTTTTACAAGAAAAGGATTATTATTATTATTACTACGACTACTATTATTGTTATTACCCAGTTGAGGATACAAATGGGGGAAAGGAGGAAATCCATTCTAGTAGGTTGCTGGGCCTGTCCAAGTAGCTGGCAGAAGTTCTTAGTGCAGCTGACTACTACCCATGGAATTGTCTGAGTGAACAGGATGTTCTGACATATATTGACAGGGGCAGCTCAGGAAATCCCCTCTTCACCCCAGCAGTGACTCACGGGGACTCAGAAAAACCAAAAGTGAGCTGGGGGAGTCTCCTGAGCCTTTAACACACTGGATCGAGAGAAGAACTGGTCCTCCAAGGAAGGGAGGAAGTACTGCTGCAGGCTTTTGATTCACAGAGAATTGGATTAAACCCTGGCTCTGCCACTGTGTGGCCACGTGACAGCAGGAAAGTTTCTTTTCCTCTTTGAGTTTTAGTGTCCTCACCCATAAAGGGAAGATAATAATACCCAGCTCAAAGGGTTGGTGGGAAATTTGAAATTGGAGAGAGAAAAAAAAATCAGAGAGTTCTTCATAGAGTAGGTAATCAAAGAAAACCCCCAATCCCCACTGACAGCAGAAAGGCTAAATACATGGTGATCTAGCTACACAATAGAAGATACTCAGCAGTAAAAGGAATAAACTACAGCCATATGCACCAGCGGGGGTGAATCTCTGTAATATAATAAATGCAAATGTGTGTATGTATATGTGTGTGTGCATACTGTATATTAAAAGTAGGGAATAAACATTGCAAGAGTCAAGAGCGTTTGGAAAGTTGTTAATTTGGCTGGGGGTAGAGGGAGAAGGAAAGAAGAGGAACACGTGGGTAAACACCAACGTTCCAGTTCTAATGTTTGGCGGCAGGTTCAATAATATTTTAATTTACTATTAACAATGATGATGGGAGTTTACTCACTGCTAACATGATAAGAGCATATCATGAACTAAGGATTACAATTAATTCAGTTTTTTCAACAACACAGAACAGGCACTCAATACATACACCTTCCTGTCTCCTGGTCTCCTTCCTAATCTCCTCCTTATTGAAATTTTTATTTTAAGAGCAAAGCATTTTCTTTGTTGTATTTGTTTGCTTCACACTGCATACAGAGTCCTTTGTCCCACACATCTTTAATTAAAGCTAGAAATTATTGGTATAGCTATGCTTAATTGCTTCCATCTTTGGTAACTGTTTTAATTATACAGTTGTCTGCTTCTCTTCTCTATAATGCCTTTTCTAACTTCTATTTCTCACTCATGTTTGTAATATAATAAGGGGGACATGCAATAAGATATTCAACTAATTTAAAAGAAAATGCTATAGTGCAGACAAGCTAAAGCCAAGACCTCAGAGCCAACACGTAAGGCCTTTCACAGTCTTGCACCAAACTCAAGACTTAACCCTCAATACACATCCCTTCCAGTCAAACCGAAAGACTGTTGTTCCCCAACACATTGTGACTGTTTACACCTCTATGCTGTACCCTTCTCGAATGCCTTTAGCACCATTTTTTTTTTTCCCCTTGGAAAATTCCTGCTCTTCTTTCACAACCACACTTAAATATCACCTTCCCCATGAAGGCTTCCTGAGCACTCCCAGGGAAGTTGTTTCTATCTCTTCTACGCTGCTACATTACTTGAAAAATACCACTACATTAGCCCTTAACACAGTGATTGTAATTATTTTTTCACACGTAGTTCCCCTACCACTCTAGAGGAGGGACTATACCTCGTTCACCTCAGACGTGTCTGCGCATTACAGACAAGAAAAGAAAAATGTGTAGGAGTGAGTGAGAGATTGTTATATCAAATATTTCATACCTCCTTTGCTCTCAGGCAATTCTTCAACTGACTTGGGGGTGCTAAATAGATCAAATGTCCATCCAGGGAGGCTTCTTGGAGAAGGGATTTATCTGGAGCCTTGAAGGATCAGGAAGGATCAGAAATATGGAAAAGGGGGTATCTTCTCTGAGGACTCCATCAGTCCCGAGTTGCTGTCTTTCTCAGTCTGCACCTGGAAGACCCATCCCCTTCCTGGTAACAGAGTGCCCGTGAGCCCCAATAAGGGAGATTACTCTCTTGTGAGACAGTTTCACAGGAAGCACACAAACACTTGTGGATACAACTTTGGGTGGCCTGGAAACAATTTCCAGAGGGGGAAAGTTGTAAGATATTTTTGCATTACTCCTATTTGGTGAAATATGTTCCATCTTCTGAAAGTGTCCATCAGGAAGGGAAGTTGGTGTAACCGAGCTCAGACTACAAAGGAGGTCAGTCAGACAGTGAACACTACAGCAGTCCCTGGTAAGTGATATGTGCGCACATCAGCAAGAACTACAGCCTACCAAGAAAAAATAGTATGGTGTAGTGACTAAAGAAGAGGATTTGGAACTAGAATTGGGCTCAAGTTCAAGTTTCATCTACCCAGTCAAATATCCTTGGACAAGATACTCAACTTTTTTGATCATTTAATTTGTCACTGATGACACAGTAAGAAAATAACATTTACCTCACAAGATTGTTGTAAGATCAAATGAGTGTAGAAACAAGGAGCATATCAGAAGTGTTCAATAAATGGTAGCAATTACTATTATTTAAACTCTCTGAGTCTGTTTGCTTCGAGAAAGAAAAAAGGTGAGGGGCGGGCAATGTTACCTACCTCCCAAGAGGTAGGTAAATGACGAAGCATTCAGTACAAATATTTAGAATAGTGTTTAGCACATGGCCCAGCATTCAGTGAATACCTGAATCAAGAAGAGAAGAAAGCTTAAAATGAGGAAGTTGATCTAAGATTTTTTAGTATTTTTTTCCAGAGGTGTAATCAGAGACCCTCTTTAACAATCTTAAATAGCTATGAGCCATTTCACCAGGAAAAAAAAAAATCTAATGTATGTATATACTTTAAAATTCTAATAAAATTGTAGTGACCCTCTGAATCCTACTTAAAAAATAGAGTGCTTGGATCCCCAGGTTTAAAATCCCTGGTCTAAATAAAGTTATAAAATATAGGCCAGAGGAAATGGGAACTACACTGTAGATTTTCTTTTCCTTGGTTTTAAATGAGTGGGTCTATTATTCATTTTAAAAACTCTTGTTAACTGAGGCGGGCAGACTGTTAGGTATAAATTAATAAACTCTCCTGGTGAAAGAAAGAGGAACCAGTGGCAAATATTTAATCTTTTCTCTTCGAAGTTGGAGTGGTTTAATCTCTGCCCTTTTTGAGCATGCTATAGATTTTAATCCCCTTTTGGCCTCTTCTTTTGATTAGAGCTAATGGAATTGTTCCCACCTTATGTCCTCATTTTCCATTCCTCAACCTGTCTGGACTTTTGCCTCCTAAGGTTAACATCACTATGAAGTAATGTAATCCATCTTTACTAGTTAGACAGATTTATTCAGAGCTCTTTCCCCACAGCTGTCTGTAAGCATGGTGACTCCGACATCCAGGATCACCCACTGGGGTTGGATATTATATTTATAGTATCTAAGCCCAAAGCTAAGAAGCAAAGAACACTCAAAATGCCCACAACTTTAGTGAACTTAGTTTCAATTAATTTGCCTCACTTCAGAGCACTGGAGTTAGCCTTACCAACATTTCTGGGTTGGAGAAAATGTGCAGATTCATAGATTCACAAACATTAAAGTTTAGAAGGCTGTCTAAGGGACAGCACCATTTCTTATGGAGCTTCCCCGTGAAAAGCTTCTCAACAGAGGCCTGGGTAGCTACTATCAATTAGTTGGAAATACCTTAGGACCAGAGACCTCTTTGCCATTTCTGGTATTCTAGGGAATGCCTTTGGGGAATATCCTTGTCATCACCTCCACACTTGAGTCCCTCTTTGGAAGGGGATCTCCTAATAGCCTTTTCCATGGTGGGGCCATAGAACTTTCTTATACCCAAGAGTCAAAACCGGTCTACCCCGTTGGAACTGACTTCCTTCTTGAGGAAAAAAAAAACCACATCTAATCCCTCTTCCACTTGACAAACGTTCAATGAACTGTTTAATTGATTGCTTCACTTACTATTTGTTGAGCAGTAACTATATCCTAGGCACTGTGCCAGACACTTGGGGTACTGTGGTGAGCAGGATAGACCCCGGCTCTTATAGAGCTTATATCTCAGCAGGAAAGAGACTTGATGACAACTGTGATTCTTCTGATCTTCAGGCTAAACACTCATAATTTCATAAACACTTGTATGCAGTTCCTTCACCATCCTGCTCAGCCTCCTCTAAATTTGGTCAAATTGGTCTAGGACCCTCTCGAAGGTGGGACTAAACAGAACACCAGGAGGAAGGCAGGGGAGAGCTTGGCCTATCATGACTATCCTGGATTAATTGCTTTTCCCTATGAGTCTCTGAAGTTCAAATGATTATCAACCTTACGTCTGAGTCCCCCCAGCTGCCCTACGGGCTAGGGGATGAGGGCAGTGCCTAGACAATCTGAATGACCTGGAATAGCTGTCAGTTTCATTCTGATCTTGGGGCACTCCCACTGTAGGGGTTACTTTGCATTGAGACCATGGACTTCTGGATCAAAGAGATCTCGGTGTTAAGTCTCAACTCTGTCACTTACTAACTTAAGCAAGCTGGGCCAACTTTATGGGCATGTGACCCATGCAGTCATGAGGGTAAGGGAAGTGGGGAACCATGCTCATAAGGAGTCTGAACTTGGTTTAGTGCTCTGCTGTCACCATCTTGAAATTCTTAATAATTTCTCAACATGGGGCCCTGCATTTTTACTTTGCACGAGGTCCCACTAATTATGTAGCTGTAAGCAAGTTATTTAACCTCTCTGAGCTTTCACGTCCTCGACTAAGACACGGAAGATGATGATATCTACTCCACAGGTATCTGCGATCTTTACATGAGACAGTGTGTGTACCATGCATATTCCATAGTAAGGGCTACCCCCAACCAGTGTAAGTTAATGGCATTGTTATTTAGAATATCTCTTCTGAATTTATTATCTATGCTGCTAAAGTGAGCACTTCTAACTTCTATGTGCCCTTAATTATCCTATTTGTACTGCTTCTATTCTTTTAACTTAATAATACCTGCTTGGGAAAGGGGAGTTAATGTGGTTTTCTTGTTTGTTTGTTTCTTTACTGGGCATCTGATTTTTTGGTTTGCAAATACCACGTCTGCGTAGCTTATGCAAAAGGGAATTTTTGGAAAGATAACATGATCTCAAAACAAACAAAAATGATAGTAAGACTGGAGAATCAGGCTTGGAAATGAGTAGGAACTAAGGCAGCTTCACTCCCAGGCAGAACAGTTCTGAAAAGGGTGGAATGCATGAGCTCCTACCATTTTCAGTCTGTGTCACTCTGCTGAAGTTTCAAATTCCAGAGAGAGCATGGCCATGACCTACCTTGGTTCACACGCTCACCCCCAGGCCAGGGAATGGCAGGGCATCTGATTACAGTATGTATCATAGATTGGAGGTGGAGGGGACTCTGCAAATTAAAAATGAGGTGCTAGTAGAAGGGGGACATTGGTTTGGAAAAATAAAAACAACAACAAAATTTCCCCAGAGTGTCTGCTATGTACCCGTCACACTGCTAGGGTCTTTTGCATAGTATTCATTTGACATTACATTTACTAGCATGAGGTAGGCACTCTGTAGATATTTGTTGAGTAAGTGAATAATTAAGTGAACTTATTTACCTCTCATACAACTCTTGGAGGTAGGTAACAATAGTTCCATTTTACAGAAGAAGAAACTGAGGCTCTGAGAACAGTTTGCTCAAAATCACACAATCTACAAGTGGCAGAGTTGAGATTAAAACCTGATTCTGTTTGATTCCAAAGCTTATTTTTGTGCCACTGCATGCTGCCTGCCTTCCTTGGGGTATATGTGAGCGACCGTTCTAAACCTCAGGACCTCCTGCAGTGCTGCCCCAAAACACAGGAGCTTGATGAATTATCGTCATTGATGGGTTCTAAAAGGTTTATCTGGGCTGGGAAAAGTTCATTTTGTGATTCTCCACTAATTACAGAAAGGAAGTGGCGCTAACTCTTTAACCTGGGGCAGGATCTTTCAGTCTCTTCAACATTAAAAGGGTATGATAATGGTGTCTCCTACAAGGTTATTGTGTGATAACTGAGAGGATGTTTGTAAAGCCTTTAGCACAGTTCCTATAACAGAAAGCCCTCAGAAATGACACCTTATCTATAGGCTCCAAAAAGTATAGAGAAACAGGAAGAAAGTGCTGGGGAAGGCATGAGGTTTCAGTATCATATTTCATCAGTTAAGTCTTAATTTACATATCTCTTAGAAAGAAAAAGCATTGCCAATTAAGTTGTGACATGCCTTCTTATGATTTCAAGTTTTTTAAACTTTTATTAATACTGAGAAAATCTCTTGTAGACACAATTAAACATGATTTAGATAATTTTTAATGAAAATCTCTTTTAGACTTCTTTGACATATTTTTAATCACATATTGCACTTTTTAAAAAATTTATTGAAGTATAGTTGATTTACAATGTTGTGTTAATTTCTGCTGTACAGCATAGTGATTCAGTTATACATACATATATACATACACACACACACACACACACACACACATACATATATATATATATATATATACATTCTTTTTCATATTCTTTTCCATTATGGTTTATCACAGGATATTGAAGATAGTTCCCTGTGCTATACAGTTGAATCTTGCTGCTTATCCATTCTGTATATAAAAGTTTGCATCTGCTAACCCCAAACTCCCAATCCATCCCTCCTCCACTCCCCCTCAGCAACCACAAGTCTGTTCTCTAGGTCTGTGAGTCTGTTACTGTTTTGTAGATAAGTTCACTTGTGTCATGCTTTAGATTCCACTTATAATTGATATCATATGATATTTGTCTTTCTATTTCTGACTTACTCCACTTAGATAATCTCTAGGTCCTTCCATGTTGCTGTAAATGGCATTATGTCATTCGTTTTTATGGCTAAGTAGTATTCCATTGTATATATATATACCGCATCTTCTTTATCTCCTCATCTGTTGATGGACATTTAGGCTGCTTCAATGTCAATCACATATTGCTCTTGTGTACATGTAAAAAGGAAAATTTAAGAAAATACAATGGTTAAGGTATTCGTGAGACTTCACATTCAGAATGGTTCGTCTCTTCTGAAGCACTTTCCTCTCAGCTGTTGATATGTTTTTCCACATATGTTTTCCACATTGTCAACCAAGCCACCAAGAGAGTTCGGGAATGCAGCATTTCTTAAAAGAGAGCTACTCTGCTGTCTTGGAAGTTTCTGTCAAGCCACCAGTACCAATTTGCCAATTTTGATGCTGGTGCTATTTTCTTATTCTACTAGAAGGTACAAATAGAAGGTTTCCAGACAACAAATGGAATTCATATTTGATCCTCCAAAGGACCGCAGGTGGTTTGTTGATTAAAACGTCAATGACTGTGGTTGTCCAGTCATTTTGTCCAGGAATAATAACCAAGTACTTCCAGGCAGGCAATGCAACTATGCATTGCCGGAGCCTAGTTATCTGACATCATCGATTGTAAGGCGTGCCCTGATTTCTGTGATGTTAAATGTTAAATAAGAATGTGCATCTTAGAATACATGAAATAGAGCATTAAGAAAGTTCTGGGAATGAGATGTCTTCAGACCTTTGTTTTATTCCTTGATTTGTCACAACTAGCTTGTGACTTCACAACTAGCTTGTGAAGCACAGTTGTGCTTCACAGCTGTGAAGCATTTGAAGAGAACTTAGGTATAATTTTGTTGAATCCTCTCACTTCACAGGTAAGAAAACTGAAGTGCAGAGAAGGGTTGTGACTTAGATCATCCAAGGACACTCTGAGTGGGAAATCCTAACTTCGGTTCCTCTGCCCTGAGCACTCCACTCTGCTGACTCCTATGAGAAAAGGGTTATTTCAGAAGAGTACATATCATTGGTGATCCAATGTTGTTCTGTCACTAGAAGTGCCACAAGGTTCTCTAATGGGCATCTATTCTGGGCATTTCCAACTGCTTTAGTCTTCTTGGCCTTTAAGTCCCAAATCAAATGTTCTCTCTTCTGCAACGTCTTTTCCAAGAGTCACTCTCAGCCCCCTGTCCCTACCTCCAACTCCCTAGGCAGGTAATTGCTCCAGGTTTTCTGGTTTTACAACACTTACTTCCTGTTCCTCTCATAGAAGTCATCATATTGTTAGATATGAATTTATTTGATTAAAAAATTTTTTTCACATGGAATATTACAAACATACACAAAGTAAACAGAATAGTTTAATGAACCTCGATGTACGCATCATCCGGCTTCCACAATTATCAACATCCTGTCATTCCTGATTTTTCTACACCTCCCTAGCACTCTCTACACTCTAAAAATTTTTTCATTTGATGTAAAATTCACATGTAATGAAATGCACAATTACAAATAGAGATGCTCATGTAACCCACACCCCTAGCAAGGTTTTGAGCATTTCCATCACCCCAGAGAGTTTTCTCATATCTTTTCACAGCTAGGCTTCCTCCTAACCTTCAACTTTCCACCCATCAGGCAAATGCAGGTAAGTTTATTTTCCATAATAAATTATGATGAATTTCACATAAATGCAGTCATACAGTGTATGTTCTTGTATGTCTAGCTTCTTTCTCTCAACATAATTTCTATGAGATCCATTCATGTCATTGTATGAATCAGTACTTGATTCTCTTTTATGACTAGTATTCCATTGTACGGATATATGACTGTTTATCCATTCTTATGTTAATGGACATTTGGGTTGTTTCCGGTTTGGGGAATTAATAATAAAGCTTCTGTGAACATTCGTGTACAAATCTTTTTTATAAATATGTATTTCTATTTCTCTTGGGTTAATACCTAGGAATGAATTGCTGGGTCACAGTGTAGATACATGCTTTTGGAAAATGGTTCTACCATTTTACATTCCCACCAGGAAAACAGGGGAGGTCCTGGTGCTCCACATTACCGCCAGTATTCATGTCAGTCTCTTTTTAATTCCAGCCATTCTAGACGTTATCAAGTGCTATCTCATTGCAGTTTGAATTTGCATTTCCCTGATAGCTAAAGATGTTGAGCATCTTTTCATGGGTTTATTAGCCATTCATGTGTCTTCCCTTATGAAATGTCTGTTTAAGCTTTATGCTCATTTTAAAATTTGGGATTTTTAAAAATTATTGCATTGTAGTCATTCTTTATATAATCTTGATTAAAATCATTTCTCAGATATGTGTATTTCTTCCCACTCTATGGCTTGCCTATTGATTGTCTTGTGTCTTTTGATGAAGTTTTATTTTATCACACTTTTTTATTTTGTGGTTATTGTTTTCTGTGTCCTGTACTATTGGCTTACATGCCACCTCCATCACTAGGCTGTGGGTTCCTAGAGGGAAAGAGTATAAATATTTTTATCTTGTGCCCCAGTCTCTAGCACAGAGCCTGACCCATGAGTACTGCACTAAGGCTTCTGGAGGTAGGGAGGAAGACATACGTATTCTCCTTCCTGTCTGATATCTCTTTGGGGAATAATTCCCGACTCTCACTATTCAGTCCTGCTGGTACAGGTTCAGAAGCTCAGCTTTTCTGAATCCATCCCTAGAAATGCGCACTTGACTAAAAATGGGCCAATCAAACTTTGCTCAGCATTCTTGCAAGAAATAGGAGCATGGAGATACCCTCACCCTCATCTTCCAAGATTTAGGAGAACATTGTAAGGCTAAAGCAATTGCTAGCCATCTTTGCTACCACCTGCACTGCTCTTAACTTGAATATGAAGTAAACATGGGAATTAAGAAATGAAAAATGGAGAACAAAAGACCCTTAAAGACATATTTGAATCCCTGGACCCAGGTTTTCCTAAAGTTCATCTCCCTTCTGAACTGCCCAAGTACATGAGACAATAAATTGCCTTTTGGTTTATTTGTTGTTTATTTAATCAAGCTTGATTTGTATTTTTATTTCTTACAACCAAAAGTCCTGTTTAGCATACTCCTTAACGTTACACCCTTGCCTTCAAGTTCCCGTCTCATTTCCATAGCTCCAGAGGTCCTTTGGGAGGTGAAGGAGATGGAGTGGAGGCTGATATTTTTAAGTATCTGAAAGTGTATAAACAATAAAACAGGAGTTCTGGATCTATATATTATGTAGCAGTGTTGAAAGTCACAAATTTTTCATTATGATAAAAGCAAAATGAATTACAAGACGTATCATGGAAAGACCTGCCACTAATATGTCTGAGTGTACCCCACTTCCTACTATCATTTTATTTCAACATATTGTCATCAAACATTTGATCAATAAATGAATTTTAAAAAGTCCTCAAAAAGAACAAATTCTTTTAGTAGTGAAATGTTTGTCACATAAAAATTTTGAAAATAGAATTTATCATGTAAAATTGATAAAGTAGAGTTGTTCTGGTTAAAGATGTATGTATGTGTGCATATCTGTGTATGTGTATGTATATCTGTGTGGTTTATGTGCCTGTGTGTTGTGTTTATGCATCTATGTATGGATGTGTTTGTTTATGTGTGTGCAGTGTATAAGTGGCTACGAGACTGTGTGTGTATGTATGTGTCTTTGTGTGGCTTGTGTATCCATATCTGTTTGACTCTGTGTCTGTATATTCGTGTCTATATTTCTGTGCATTATATTGTGGTCTAATTTGCATTTGTGTGTGTCTACTGTATGATATATTCATGTGTCTATGTATATGTCTGTGTGCTCTTTGTATAATGTATATATGTCTGCATGTGTGTTTGTATAAATATGTATACATGCTTATGTGTAAGTCTGTGGGAATGTCTGTGTGGCTATATGGGTGTATGTGTGTGCATGTGTGTGGTTGGGGGCAGCAAGAGGGCAAAGTTACCACTATCCTATTCTGTACTTTGTGCAAATTAGGAAAATTTGCCCTCTCTGCTGGGGCAGAGCAGCCTCGCAGGTCCAGAGTTCAGCTGGCAGAGTGGGGACGGGGTTTCAGCCCCCACCAGCCCCCTCATCTGGTGTCTTGGAGAAGAGAACAACCTGGCAGGGGAGGGGGCATTGCGGAAAGCCTGGGAGCCCATTCAGCCTCTTCTTTGCTGTGCAGGCACCTTCCGATAGGATTCATTCTGAAAACTACCCAAACCAATGTTCTTTAATGGTTTCCAAATGCCATGATTCTCGAGAAGTGAATGGCAGTGGATACTGCACAGGCTCCAGGGGCCTCCTTTGATTCAGCCCCTGAGGCCTGGAGCATGTATGTCCTAACAGGCCGACTCCCACCCCTCCTTTGGCCTTGTCATCATCTCATGGCCCTGGACTCTCTTCTTCCACCTGTTCCCTCGTTGTAGAAAAACACTCATTGGAGTTTAGGGTTGCACATTGTTGTCATGGCTCATCACATAGTTTGCACTTTTGTTGAAATGGCTCATGGCCAAGAGGCTGTGGGTTTGAAACTAGGCAGCGTTAGGGGAGAAGGATGTACGTGGTGTGGAACTGGTTAGGATGGTGAGGTTTGGGAACTGGGGAGTGGGTGAGCAGCTCCCATATGGAAGACAAAGTTGGTGTTGCAGGGTGAAACCAGTGAGATTATTAGAACTTGCATTCATCCGAAGCCTTATATCCAACATGAGCATCTCTGCCCACTTTAGCTTCTCAGCAGAAGCTACCTCTTCATTTTGGCCTGTGGCGTCTTTCGGTAGATGACTTCCGGCAAGTTGCTCTGCCTTTCTGAGCCTTCATTCCTGCAGCAGGAATCCCTACTCCCTCAGGTGCATGGCTGGGAGGAATCACTGTGACACTGCATGTGGAAGTGCAGAGCCAGTGCCCAGTAAATGTTAGCACAGTCTTTCCTTTCTCTTTGTACCCAATACCCCCTCTTCTTCTCACCATGGGTTGCCCCTAGCTCTTTCTCTGTGCTTTTAGTATAGCAGCCAGCTCTGGCCCAGCACTTAGCAAGTACTCAGTACATGTTTGTTAACTGAAGAGATGAAGGAAGGCAGGCAGGCAGGCAGACAGAGGGCAAGTAATAAAGTAAGATGGAACATTCCCCCATCTTTGGAAATGAGCTACTGGCATCCTTTAGAGAAGAGAGTTGAATAAACTAATGATTTTGCATACAAAATATGGCTCTAGGTGGTGGCCAGGATGGGGAGTTTGGCAGCCTTTCTGGTCAGTGGTTTCCCCTTACGGACCATCTGTTGGGTCTCCAGTGAACTATTTCAGTTATTTTCCTCCTGAGAAGACAGTGTGGATTTGGAAGAGAGAGTGTATGCAGTGGCACCTGTTTCTGACAGAGGATCAAGTTTAAGGGAGGCTTAAAGGAGTCTAAGTTGAGAAAGAAAGAAAGGAAGAAAGACAAGAGAAAACAAGTTGGATTAGGAGCAAGGGACCCAGGATGCAGGTAAAGGCTGTCACCGCCATAATTATGTGCCAATGATATACCCACTATTACAGAGCACTGTGCTAGTTGCCGAGATTATAAAGTAGAAGGCATGGTTCTTACCCTCCAGAGGCTTTCTGATCTAGAGAATGGAATTGGGTAGAAGACTAAGAAGTGTGGAACACTTACTATCTGTTCAGCCCTGAGACACATGTTTTAAGATCTATCTCAAGAAATAATATTACTTTTCTCCAAGGAAACTACAGAGAGGTTAAGCAACGTTCTCCAGATCACTCAGCAAACAAGTAGGAACTAGGAGAAGAACCCAGGTCTGTCTGCTCTCATGACTTCGTGCTGCCCACAGGACTGGGAGCAAGGCCACCAGTGCAGGCATGTAAAGAGGAAAATGAACTTTACAAGGTGTCCCGGGGCCGGTGCCGCATGAGTAATACATGATGATCGTTGCAGAAGCTTAGAATACGAGATGTGCTGAGGCCTCAGATAGAAGAGGGAACTTTGCCGAGAAAGTAGGCCCTCAACTAGACGCTGAAGGCAGACTATGAATCCAACAAGGGAAGGAAGGCGGGGGAGGCTTTCTAGGTGGAAGGAGGCATAGCGTGTGCAAAGGTGGGAGCTGGGAAAATTCGCACCCTCTGGGTTTGTGTTGGGCATTGTGGAGCACGGGAAAGAGCCCAGCCTGCTCCAAACTTACTAACAGTGCAGCCTTAGGCCAGTCACCTAATCTTCCTAAGCCTCAGTTTCCCTATCTGTACAATGGTTGTGATAGTAGTCACTTTACAAGGTTACTGAAGACCCTTAGGTCTTCAATGCATGTAACGCACCTGGTTCCTCAGAATCACCCATCTCAGTTAGACCTCAGTCTAAATCACGTCCCCTCTCTCATAAGATCCTATGTCTCTTCCTACTTGCAACTGAATCCATATATAGATACAGATAGATATATTGATATATGCTTAACCTCTCTGTACTTTATACACACACACACACATATACACACACACACATATACACTTGCATGCTTATTTACTGAATGTCAGTTTCGTGACTGTCAGTTCCACGATGACACGGACAATATCTGTTTTTCTCAACACCATCTCTTTATAGAACAGTAGGCACTCAATATATCTTTGTTAAGTGAGTGAATACATAAATGTCTGAATGAATAAATGAATTCATGAGTAAATGAATAACCACACCTATTTCTGTGCCATGACTCTAAGAGTCTCGGGGAAAATAAGTCTTTTCTCTGGTGAGGGGCAAGTTGTTAATGTAGGAAAAGCATTCAGAGAATGCAGTCAGAGTAGCAGAAGGCCTCCACAGGTCCCCAGGGAGAAGGCCAGGACTCCTGTCTGCCTCCTGGTGTTTCATGAAACAGTCTGTGAGCAGGAAGGTAGTGGCACAACGTCCAGTTCAGCTGGTTCCAGGCTTTCACAACCTAGCTCTTTCTGCCTCGTTTAAGCCTGATGTGCTGCTTCATGGGTGTGACTTGTGACCTGTCTACTGGACAATGACCGCATGACACCCACGCTGCCCGGCAGCGACCTTGAGTGGGCATCTAGACTTTCCAATAATTCAGTCTTTTAATCCAATGCAACACAATAACCCTTTATATCAAGTTAAGGACGAGGAGTGGGGATAAACGGATTCACTAATAACTACTAGGCATTTGATACATTCTAGGAGTTCCATGATAGAGGTAAGGACAGGGGGCTGAAGGATACAGAGGAGGCTATATGGCCCTGCTAAGGTGAAGCAGTGAACACACAGTTGAATAACATTTATAGCTTTCAAAATATGGTCTGTATATCATGTCATCTCAGTCTCCCTGTAGCCATGGAAACTATGGAAAGTAGGGATGATATTTGCATTATTTACTCCTAACATATAGGGAACTGAGGCACCTGGGGTTGGTTCAGGATATAGATCCTGTTTCAGGGCAGATATGAACTGAGTGCTCAGATCTCATGATTATCAGTTTAGGGATCTTTCTTTCTACTGGACCTCACCGTCACACACTGGACTTTATATTGGTCAACTGTGTGAGGGTGCCTGCAAAGTCACAATCCCCCTACCCTCTGTAATGTATTTCCAATGCACTTTTGTGATGGGACATCAGAATCTAATAAATCAGAGGTTGGCAAGCTAAGGCCCACTGGGGCACACTGGCCATTGTATGCTTTTGTAAGGTTGTATCCAAACACAGTCATAGCCTCTTGTTTACTTTTATCTATGATTGCTTTGCCCTACAAAGGCAGAGTTGAGTAGTTGCAACAGAAACTGTATGACTCACAAAGTCTAAAATATTTACTGTTTGGTCCTTTATAGAAAAAGTTTATCACCTCCTAGAATAAATGAATAGAATGGAAGTAAATGGAAAAAAAATAGATTCATTCATTCACAACAGGCATTTTCTTTCCATTTAAAAGAAAATGAGAATGGGCCACAAAATTACGCCTCTGTCACTTGGCTGGATGACACCGAAAAAATCATTTATACTCTCTGGGTCTGTTTCTGCACCTATCACCTTATAGAGTTGCTGTAGGATTTCCGTGAGGTAAGGTATATGTATCAGTTATGATTAGGTTTGGCCCCATGGACAGAAAACACAAAATTAAAGTGTCTTGCACAAGAGAGCAGCTTCTTTCTTACAAGTAGAAGTGGGCAGTGGGTGTTCGTCTGGTGCTGCATGGTGTCAGAAACTTAAGCCCTTGCACCCTGGGGCTTTGCTGTATGTAGCTTTCATTCCTGAAATCCTCTCATGGTCCAAGATGGCTGCTGGTGCTCCAGCCACTGTGCTGTTGCTGCTATTACCACTAATGATAGCATGATGATAAGAAGAAACAAACCTCAGATCAAATACAAAATGCCTAGTAACAGAGATATCTATAAAGACCAGGAACCAAATCCATATTAATTCAAGTTTAGCCAAGATGAGACCTCCTGCCATAGTTCCTAAGGCAACCAGTATATTTCATTTATTCTATTCCTGAGGTACAATGAGGAGGGTCTGGAAGCTGTCTTACACGTAGCCAGCATCTAACACTTTACAAAGTATTTCCATATTTGTTACCTCATTTACTCATCACAATACTCTGGAAAGGTAAGATGAATAGGTCTTAATATTATCATTCCTGTTGTACATGATGATTCACACAGGTGCCAAGTAACCAGATCCTAGTACCTCCTACATTCCCGAAGAGTCCATGGTTAGATCTCCGGATATTTGTTGGAAATGAAGGTGAACAGTCATGGTGTGGAAGAAAGAAAATGACCCTGTACGGGAGCAAAACTTGCCACCCCAAAATGTCTCTTTGGCACGTGAATTATTTACAGCTGAAAACAATCAAGGCCCAAAAAGACTCAGGAAGAAACTCGAATGTCCTCCTTAGCTGCCTAAAGAATGTAGACAGAGGACCTCTTCCAGGAAGACAGCTATCATTGTACTATAGTATGAACTAGATATGGTAGACCGAGAGGAATCTAGGAAGGTTTTTTTGTTTGTTTTTTTAAAATTCCTGTGTCCCACTGTCTTAGCACACCCAGCAAACGTTTACCAAACATTTGCTTTTCCATCTTCATGTAAACTGCCTTCCTCCCTTTTGAAGACATAAACCATTACCCCCTACATCCTTTTTTTGTCTTTAGTGGAAGATGTCTTTACAGAGTTACTCAGTTTTGCTGGGTCTCTCCCATGTACACGTGATTAAACTTTCATCTGATTTTCTCCCGTTCATAATGTCAATTTAATTCTTAGACCAGCAGAAGAACCTAGAAGGATAGAGGAAAATTTCTTCCTCAGGCATCCCCAAACCAGGGCCCCTAGCAGATGCAGCTAATCACGTGGCCTCAGCCCCACTGAGCTACTATCCCCGCCTGTAAGACCAAGATGAGAGCATGTATTTGGGGTTGTTATGAGGATAGCAGTGTGACTATCATGCACATGGCCCATACTCCAGTTCTGTGAAATCAGTTATTACCGAGGCTTACCTCTCATGACCAGTGTGTCCTTCGAAAATCACTTCCTTTTACTGCACCTCAGTCTCCTTTTCTAGGAAAATAAAGAGTTTAGACTTCATAAACTGTCTTCCAAATCTCAGTCCCATCAGCTTGGGAGCCTGCCTTTTTAATAGACATGGCTTATGTTTGAGCTCAGGTTGGAATCTTCCCTCCTGTTACTTATTGTGAGTCTCAAAACAAGCTAAAAAACGTTTCCTACTCTTTGCATCTGTAAACTATGGACAAATAGTACCTAGCTACCTGGAAAGGTAAGGATCATGAAGATTAAATGACATAGGTGTGTCCAGGACCCACCAGACTGTAACTTCCTTAGAGGCTGAGGTTCATTTGTTTTGTACATTTACAAACTGACACCTTTTCAGAAGGTTGTTCACAAAATTGGTTGAGAACATTTTCGTAAAGTATCTCGGGAACAAGACCTCACGCAAAGTAAGCATTCAATAAATATTATTATTATTAATTTCTTTATTTTAACACCTGTCTGCAAGAGTCTTGCTGTTCAGTGCATGGTTGAGAAGCGAAGTTACAGGATACACGTCGGACACGTACCCAACAGCGGCTGAGGGGAGTCTGCGTGGGTGAGTTCTGCGAGAAGAGCCCCCAGACTAGGAAACTCTCGGCCTGAGAGGACAGAGCCCACTTCAGGCCTTTAAAAGCTCGGGGGAGGCCTTCCCTGGTGGCGCAGTGGTTAAGAGTCCGCCTGCCGATGCAAGGTAAACGGGTTCGTGCCCCGGTCCGGGAAGATCCCACATGCCGCGGAGCGGCTAGGCCTGTGAGCCATGGCCGCTGAGCCTGTGCGTCTGGAGCCTGTGCTCCGCAACGGGAGAGGCCAGAACAGTGAGAGGCCCGAGTACCAAAAAAAAAAAAAACCAAAAAACCTCGGGGAGGCGGGAAGAAACCGGAAGAGGATGCAGTCCACTCCAACCGACAGGCGACAGCCGCAGGAGGCCACGGCAGGGCGCAGGCGCGGGCCAATCCCGGGTCCCGTTCAAAGGGCCAATCGGGGCGAGTTTTACAGGGGCCGTGGCCGGCGGGGGCGGGGGCGGGGGCGGGGCCGCGCAGAGGGCGGGTCGGACCGCCCAACCTCGGTTGGGCTTGGTGCGGCTCCGCGCGGTTATCGGCCGGGCCGCGCTAGCTAAAATGTAATTTCAGATTGGACAAGTAAGTGACCCTCCGCCCAGTCCCACGTGTGTATCAGGGGCTTTAGCAAAAGCGCAGGCTCGCAGCGCGCACGTTCTCCGGCTCGAGAGCGCACCCGGGCCCAAGCCTCCCTCCCCTTACCCGCAGTCGCTGCCTCCTCTTCCTCCTCTGGCCGCCTGAGTCTTAACGCCAACGCCAGGGGTGCGTTGGCCCCCGAGACCTTGTTGAGTCCACTGTGTCCGCTCCTGGGTGAGGCGTACGGCCACTCAAGAGAAGGGTGGGCCTTTACTGCATCCCCAACGCTGCCTAGGAGATGTCTGGAACCCGGGGTCCCCTGTCATCACTATCCAGTTAACTATGTTAATTTTCTCTCTCCCCCCTTCCCACCGTATTTTAGGACATTTCCCCAGGCATTTTTGAACCTTTTAATTCCAGTCTGGCTACCTAAGGCATTTTAAGGCCAGTGCTGCTTGTAGCTTTCAGCAGCTTATGGTAATGTTTGAGGTGCAATTTAGTTTAGATGGTATAATGCTCTTTGGCTACAGTTATCCTGGGTAGGAAAGGCCTAGGAGTGTGTTTCTATTTTTATTAAAGTCCTTTCTTTTTAAGATGAACAAGATGCAAAATGGTGAATTCCCCTAATCATTGGCTATTTTCCACTAAAGCACTTCTCATGTCTTAACTAATTTCGTCTCTAAATTAAAAAGTCAAGTCATTTACAAGATAGGGAAGAGCAGCCATTATTAGGTTACTTTTTAAAATAGGATATCAGGAGGGAGAGCGTGGTTATGCTTTTGAACCACAAGTCAGTAAGAAAGAAGGCAAGCCTTCTCTTAGTTCGTAACTGGTATATAGATGGTAGAATTCTGCTTTGTTTTGTTTTGCTTGCTTTTCCCCTCTTTCCTATGATCCACCGACTGCATATCATGAAATTGTACTTTTTAACTTGCCAGCTGGGTCTTCCAGCCTTTTGACTGCCTCCTGGTCTTCTGGGAATCTCCTGTTAATGAGGTCCTGTGGTTGGCTTTTGACTTGGTGGCCACTGGCCTGGCTCTTGGAGAGAGCCAGCTGAGGAGGGCGTCCTGGTGGGAGGCTCCAAGAACTCTTATTAAGGATGATTGAGGGAACAGAGAGGGTGAGAAGGGCCTGGAGATTGATTTTGAGGGGGAGGGAGGTTGGCAGCCTCCCTGCTGGATTTGGAAGTCAAAACATGTGTATTGGGAGAAAGGAGTAACCCAGAGGGTGGAGATCTGTGTCTTTCTGGATGAAATTAAGAAGTTTACTGGGAGGAGACTGAGCCTTCTTCCAGGCTGTGTTAATTTTTACTGTGGGCCTTGTCTTTTCCTGGAATCTGGTTCTCTTTCCCTAACCTTTCACTTGGTTCAAATCACAGTCAATTACCAGCTGGTTCTGAAAACAGTTTGAGGTAGTGAATCTTACCCTTAAGCTCACAGCCAGAGTGGGACCCCCCCCCCCACGCAAAGTATTTGAAATAATTATTTTACCAGAATGTACTACAGAGATTATTCAACCTCTTACCTGTGCATATTTTTATAAGGTGGAATTTAGAGTCAACCCAGCTGATGTAAGAGGCGGTCATCCAAACCAGCTCTTGTGTTCATTTGTTTGTTCACTAATTTGGGAATGTGTTCTTGGCCTGGCATTGTGGTAGGCTCTGGGAAAGCAAGGATGAACAAGACTTGGTCTTTGCTTTCAAGCTTTCATCCAGTCTGCTTCTGTCTAGTCTGGCAAGGGAGATTATATGATAGTGAGCTTAGTGCTGTAGCAAGGTAGAAGAAGATTCTTCTCTCTAATGGGCTGTATGGGAAAAGAATCTAAAAAAAGAGTGGATAGATGTATATGTAGAACTGATTCACTTTGCTGTACACTTGAAACTAACATAACGTTGTAAATCAAGTATACTCCAATAAAAATAAAAAAAAAAAAAAGATTCTCAGCAGTTGAGAGAAGTCCAAATGGCCCAATATAGGCTTTTATTGAAAACTTCTCAGAGGAGATAATACCCAAGTTGAGTTGCAAAGCATCGGTGTGATTGGGTTGGAGAAAGACAGAGGAAAGGGGATTATCTGACTTGGAACAGTATGGGCAAAGCTATGCAAGTCTGGTGCATTGTTGATTAGTATGGGCAGACTGGAAAGGGTAAGGGGAAATCACCAGAAAGGAGGTTCGGGAGAGTGAAAAGCCCAGATCAGGGAAGGTCAGGTGAATCAGGTTAAGGGAGTTTGAAATGCATCTCCAGAGCAAGCAGCAGCTATTGAAGTGACACTGTCAGATTTGTGTTTTAGAAAGTTAATTCTGGCTGCAGGGTGGAGAATGAATTGGAGTGGTGAAGATTGGAGAGAGGCTATTATAATGCAGGTGAGAGATGGGTTAGTGTAGTAGCTATGTGACTAGAGGAGAGAGATTAGAATAGAATGGTTAGGAATTAATTACTGATTGAATGTAGGGGATGAAGAAAGGATGTAGCAGTCAAGGTACCACAGGAAAGAAAAGGCATTCCCCACTAGGATATTTTTCAACAGCTTTATTGAGGTATACGTGACATACAGTAAACTGTACATATATAAAGTGTCTAATTTGAGAAGTTTCAACGTATGTATTTATCCATGAAACCATCATTACAATCAAGATAAAGAACATTTCTAATACCCCCAAAGATTGCTCATGCCCCTTTCTAATCCCTCCAAGAACCAGTGAGTTGTTTCTGTCACTATTTAAACTCTTTTAGGATTTTGTCTGTGGGGTCATACAATATGTGTCTTTTGTGTGCGGTGGCTTTTCCTTAGCATAATCCTCTTGAGTTTATCCAGGTTATGTGTGCATGCATAGTGTTTTTTTTTTTTTTTTCCTGAGTACAACTATACCATATTTAGTTTATCCACTAACCCATTGATGGACATTTGGATTATTTGCTGCTTTTTGGCTACTACAAATAAAGCCGGTATCCATATTTGTATAAATGTCTTTGTACAGCCTTCATTTCTATTAGTTAAATACTTAAAAGTGGAACAGCTAGTTCACATGGTAGGTGTATATTTAACTTAAGAAACAGCCAAACCGTATTTCAAAGTGATTCCAGTTGCTCCAACTGGTGTGATCAGTCTTTTAAATTTTAGCTATTCTAATAATGTGGAATCCTCTCATGGGGTTCTATCATGCACTTCCTTAATGACTAATAATTTCAAACTTCTTATCATGTTGCTTATTTCCCTGTGTATATTTCATATATCTTCTTGGTTGAAGTGTTTATGTCTTTTGTCCACTTTTTAAAAATGGGCTGTTTGTTTCCTTATTGACTTTCAAGAGGTTTATTTTGTTGTTGTTTTTTGCGGTATGCGGGCCTTTCACTGTTGTGGCCTCGCCCGTTGCGGAGCACAGGCTCCGGACGTGCAGGCTCCGCGGCCATGGCTCACGGGCCTAGCCGCTCCGCGGCATGTGGGATCTTCCCGCACCGGGACACGAACCCGTGTCCCCTGCATCGGCAGGCGGACTCTCAACCACTGCGCCACCAGGGAAGCCCAAGAGGTTTTTATATATATTCTCATTAATAAGTTCTTTATCACAGCTGTGATCTGCAAATATTTTATCCCATTTCGTGGCTTATATTTTCATTTTCTTAGCAGTGTCTTTTGAAAAGCAGAGTTCTTAATTTTGCTGAAGTCTAATTTATCAATTTGTAATTTTGATAATGTAAATTTTATCAATTTATTCCTTTATGGGCCATGGTTTTGGTATCTTAGAAATCATGCCTAGCCTGAGATCTCAAATATTTTCTCCCATTTTTCTTTTAAGAAGCTTTATTGTTTTTTATTTTACATTAAATCCAGGATCCATTTCATGTTAACCTGTAGGACCAGATGTGGACAAAGTTTATTTTTTTCATATGGTATCAGTTGTTCCAGCACCATTTGCTAAAATATCCTTTCTCCATTGAATTGTCTTTGTACCTTTGATCAGAATCAATTTACCATGTGTATATGTGGGCCCATTTTTGGATGTTTTATTTTGTTCCATTGATTTCTTTGTCTGTTTTAATGCTAGTACCACTTAGTTTTGATGACTGTAGTTTTGTAATAAGTATTAAAATCAGGTAGTATAAGTCCTTCAACTTTGTTCTTTTTAAAAGTTATATTGGTTATTCTGCATCTGTTACATTTCCATTTTACAGTCATTTTGTCAGATTCAAAATAAAGGCCTGTTGAGATTTGAATTGGAACTTCATTTAATTTATACATTAGTTTGGGGAGAGAATTGACTTCTTAAATATTGAGTTTTCTGACCCATGGACACAGTATATCTGTTCATTTATTTAGGTCTTCCTTAATTTCTCTCAGCAGTGTCTTTTAGCTTTCAGTAGATGGGTCTTTGTCAGGTTATCTGTAGGTATTTCACATTTTTTGACGCTATTGTAAACAGTATTGTCTTCTTGGATTTCAACTTTCAATTGTTTGTTACTACTTATATATTGATCATATATCCTGCCATCTTGCTAACTGACTTATTAGCTCTAATAGCTTTTTTGTGGGTACCATCAGATTCTTTATGTGATCATGTTATCTGTGAATAAAGACAGTTTTACTTCTTCCTTTCAATGAGGATGTCTTTTATTTTTCTTGCTATAGTGCGCTGGCTAGAATCTCCACGCAGTGTTGTGTAGAAGTGATGAGAGCAAATGTCTTGCCTTGTTCCTGAGCTTAGGGAAAAGCATTCATATCTTCAGCATTATGATTTATGATGTTAGTTGTATATTTTTTGTAGAAGCTCTTTATCAGGTTTAGGAAATTCCATTCTATTCCATCTTTGCTAAAAGGGTTTTAGGAAGTTCCATTCTATTCCATCTTTGCTGAAACATTTTTTTCTTTGTTTTTTTTTTTTTTAACATCTTTATTGGAGTATAATTGCTTTACAATGATATGTTAGTTTCAGCTTCACAACAAAATGAATCAGTTATATATATACATATATTCCCATATCTCTTCCCGCTTGCGTCTCCCTCCCTCCCACCCTCCCTATCCCACCCCTCCAGGCGGTCACAAAGCACCGAGCTGATCTCCCTGTGCTATGCGGCTGCTTCCCACTAGCTATCTACCTTACGTTTGGTAGTGTATATATGTCCATGCCTCTTTATCGCTTTGTCACCGTTTACCCTTCCCCCTCCCCATAGCCTCAAGTCCATTCTCTAGTAAGTCTGTGTCTTTATTCCTGTTTCACCCCTAGGATTTTCATAACATTTTTTTTTTAAATTCCATATATATGTGTTAGCATACGGTATTTGTCTCTCTCTTTCTGACTTACTTCACTCTGTATGACAGACTCTAGGTCTATCCACCTCATTACAAATAGCTCAATTTCGTCTCTTTTTATGGCTGAGTAATATTCCATTGTATATATGTGCCACATCTTCTTTATCCATTCATCCGATGATGGACACTTAGGTTGTTTCCATCTCTGGGCTATTGTAAATAGAGCTGCAATGAACATTTTGGTACATGACTCTTTTTGAATTATGGTTTTCTCAGGGTATATGCCCAGTAGTGGGATTGCTGGGTTATATGGTAGTTCTATTTGTAGCTTTTTAAGGAACCTCCATACTGTTCTCCACAGTGGCTGTATCAATTTACATTCCCACCAACAGTGCAAGAGTGTTCCCTTTTCTCCACACCCTCTCCAGCATTTATTGTTTCTAGATTTTTTGATGATGGCCATTCTGACTGGTGTGAGATGATATCTCATTGTAGTTTTGATTTGCATTTCTCTCATGATTAGTGATGTTGAGCATTCTTTCATGTGTTTGTTGTCACTCTGTATATCTTCTTTGGAGAAATGTCTATTTAGGTCTTCTGCCCATTTTTGGATTGGGTTGTTTGTTTTTTCGTTATTAAGCTGCATGAGCTGCTTATAAATTTTGGAGATCAATCCTTTGTCAGTTGCTTCATTTGCAAATATTTTCTCCCATTCTGAGGGTTGTCTTTTGGTCTTCTTTATGGTTTCCTTTGCTGCGCAAAAGCTTTTAAGTTTCATTAGGTCCCATTTGTTTACTCTTGTTTTTATTTCCATTTCTCTAGGAGGTGGGTCAAAAAGGACCTTGCTGTGATTTATGTCATAGAGTGTTCTGCCTATGTTTTCCTCTAAGAGTTTGATAGTTTCTGGCCTTACATTTAGGTCTTTAATCCATTTTGAGCTTATTTTTGTGTATGGTGTTAGGGAGTGATCTAATTTCATACTTTTACATGTAGCTGTCCAGTTTTCCCAGCACCACTTATTGAATAGGCTGTCCTTTCTCCACTGTACATTTCTGCCTCCTTTGTCAAAGATAAGGTGACCGTATGTGCGTGGGTTTATCTCTGGGCTTTCTATCCTGTTCCATTGATCTATCTTTCTGTTTTTGTGCCAGTACCATACCGTCTTGATAACTGTAGCTTTGTAGTATAGTCTGAAGTCTGGGAGCCTGATTCCTCCAGTTCCTTCTTTCGTTCTCAAGATTGCTTTGGCTATTCGGGGTCTTTTGTGTTTCCATACAAATTGCAAAATTTTTTGTTCTAGTTCTGTGAAAAATGCCAGTGGTAGTTTGATAGGGATTGTATTGAATCTATAGATTGCTTTCGGTAGTAGAGTCATTTTCACAATGTTGATTCTTCCAATCCAATAACATGGTATATCTCTCCATCTATTTGTATCATCTTTAATTTCTTTCATCAGTGTCTTATAATTTTCTGCATACAGATCTTTTGTCTCCTTAGGTAGGTTTATTCCTAGATATTTTATTCTTTTTGTTGCAATGGTAAATGGGAGTGTTTTCTTGATTTCACTTTCAGATTTTTCATCATTAGTATATAGGAATGCCAGAGATTTCTGTGCATTAATTTTGTATCCTGCCACTTTACCAAATTCATTGATTAGCTCTAGTAGTTTTCTGGTAGCATCTTTAGGGTTCTCTATGTATAGTATCATGTCATCTGCAAACAGTGACAGCTTTACTTCTTCTTTTCCGATTTGGATTCCTTTTATTTCCTTTTCTTCTCTGATTGCTGTGGCTAAAACTTCCAAAACTATGTTGAATAGCAGTGGTGAGAGTGGGCAACCTTGTCTTGTTCCTGATCTTAGTGGAAATGCTTTCAGTTTTTCACCATTGAGGATGATGTTGGCTGTGGGCTTGTCATATATGGCCTTTATTATGTTGAGGAAAGTTCCCTCTATGCCTACTTTCTGCAGGGTTTTTATCATAAATGGGTGTTGAATTTTGTCAAAAGCTTTCTCTGCATCTATTGAGATGATCATATGGTTTTTCTCCTTCAGTTTGTTAATATGGTTTATCACATTGATAGATTTGCGTATATTGAAGAATCCTTGCATTCCTGGAATAAACCCCACTTGATCATGGTGTATGATCCTTTTAATGTGCTGTTGGATTCTGTTTGCTAGTATTTTGTTGAGGATTTTTGCATCTATGTTCATCAGTGATATTGGCCTGTAGTTTTCTTTCTTTGTGACGTCTTTGTCCGGTTTTGGTATCAGGGTGATGCTGGCCTCGTAGAAGGAGTTTGGGAGTGTTCCTCCCTCTGCTATATTTTGGAAGAGTTTGAGAAGGATAGGTGTTAGCTCTTCTCTAAATGTTTGATAGAATTCGCCTGTGAAGCCATCTGGTGCTGGGCTTTTGTTTGTTGGAAGATTTTTAATCACAGTTTCAATTTCAGTGCTTGTGATTGGTCTGTTCATATTTTCTATTTCTTCCTGATTCAGTCTTGGCAGGTTGTGCATTTCTAAGAATTTGTCCATTTCTTCCAGATTGTCCATTTTATTGGCATAGAGCTGCTTGTAGTAATCTCTCATGATCTCTTTTATTTCTGCAGTGTCAGTTGTTACCTCTCCTTTTTCATTTCTAATTCTATTGATTTGAGTCTTCTCCCTTTTTTTCTTGATGAGTCTGGCTAGTGGTTTATCTATTTTGTTTATCTTCTCAAAGAACCAGCTTTTAGTTTTATTGATCTTTGCTATTGTTTCCTTCATTTCTTTTTCATTTATTTCTGATCTGATTTTTATGATTTCTTTCCTTCTGCTAGCTTTGGGGTTTTTTTGTTCTTCTTTCTCTAATTGCTTGAGGTGCAAGGTTAGGTTGTTTATTCGAGATGTTTCCTGCTTCTTAAGGTGGGCTTGTATTGCTATAAACTTCCCCCTTAGAACTGCTTTTGCTGCATCCCACAGGTTTTGGGTCGTTGTGTCTCCATTGTCATTTGTTTCTAGGTATTTTTTGATTTCCTCTTTGATTTCTTCAGTGATCACTTCGTTATTAAGTAGTGTATTGTTTAGCCTCCATGTGTTTGTATTTTTTACAGATCTTTTCCTGTAATTGATATGTAGTCTCATGGCGTTGTGGTCAGAAAAGATACTTGATACAATTTCAATTTTCTTAAATTTACCAAGGCTTGATTTGTGACCCAAGATATGATCTATTCTGGAGAATGTTCCATGAGCACTTGAGAAAAATGTGTATTCTGTTGTTTTTGGATGGAATGTCCTATAAATATCAATTAACTGCATCTCGTTTAATGTATCATTTAAAGCTTGTGTTTCCTTATTTATTTTCATTTTGGATGATCTGTCCATTGGTGAAAGTGGGGTGTTAAAGTCCCCTACTATGAATGTGTTACTGTCGATTTCCCCTTTTATGGTTGTCAGTATTTGCCTTATGTATTGAGGTGCACCTATGTTGGGTGCATAAATATTTACAATTGTTATATTTTCCTCTTGGATTGATCCCTTGATCATTATGTAGTGTCCTTCTCTGTCTCTTCTAATAGTCTTTGTTTTAAAGTCTATTTTGTCTGATATGAGAATTGCTACTCCAGCTTTCTTTTGATTTCCATTTGCATGAAATACCTTTTTCCATCCCCTTACTTTCAGTCTGTATGTGTCTCTAGGTCTGAAGTGGGTCTCTTGTAGACAGCAAATATATGGGTCTTGTTTTTGTATCCATTCAGCCAATCTGTGTCTTTTGGTGGGAGCATTTAGTCCATTTACATTTAAGGTAATTATCGATATGTGTGTTCCTATTCCCATTTTCTTAATTGTTTTGGGTTCGTTATTGCAGGTCCTTTCCTTCTTTTGTGTTTCTTGCCTAGAGAAGTTCCTTTAGCAGTTGTTGTAGAGCTGGTTTGGTGGTGCTGAACTCTCTCACTTTTGCTTGTCTGTAAAGGTTTTAATTTCTCCATCAAATCTGAATGAGATCCTTGCTGGGTAGAGTAATCTTGGTTGCAGGTTTTTCTCCTTCAATACTTTCAATATGTCCTGCCACTCCCTTCTGGCTTGCAGAGTTTCTGCTGAAAGATCAGCTGTTATCCTTATGGGGATTCCCTTGTGTGTTATTTGTTGTTTTTCCCTTGCTGCTTTTAATATGTTTTCTTTGTATTTAATTTTTGACAGTTTGATTAATATGTGTCTTGGCGTATTTCTCCTTGGATTTATCCTGTATGGGACTCTATGTGCTTCCTGGACTTGATTAACTATTTCCTTTCCCATATTAGGGAAGTTTTCAACTATAATCTCTTCAAATATTTTCTCAGTCCCTTTCTTTTTCTCTTCTTCTTCTGGAACCCCTATAATTCGAATGTTGGTGCGTTTAATGTTGTCCCAGAGGTCTCTGAGACTGTCCTCAGTTCTTTTCATTCTTTTTTCTTTATTCTGCTCTGCAGTAGTTATTTCCACTATTTTATCTTCCAGGTCACTTATCCGTTCTTCTGCCTCAGTTATTCTGCTATTGATCCCATCTAGAGTACTTTTAATTTCATTTATTGTGTTGTTCATCGTTGCTTGTTTCATCTTTAGTTCTTCTAGGTCCTTGTTAACTGATTCTTGCAATTTGTCCATTCTATTGTCCATTCTATCTCCAAGATTTCGGATCAACCTTACTATCATTATTCTGAATTCTTTTTCAGGTAGACTGCCTATTTCCTCTTCATTTGTTAGGTCTGGTGGGTTTTTATCTTGCTCCTTCATCTGCTGTGTGTTTTTCTGTCTTTTCATTTTGCTTATCTTACTGTGTTTGGGGTCTCCTTTTTTTTTTTTGCAGGCTGAAGGTTCGTAGTTCCTGTTGTTTTTTGTGTCTGTCCCCAGTGGCTAAGGTAGGTTCAGTGGGTTGTGTAGGCTTCCTGGTGGAGGGTACTAGTGCCTGTGTTCTGGTGTATGAGGCTGGATCTTGTCTTTCTGGTGGGCAGGTCCACGTCTGGTGGTGTGTTTTGGGGTGTCTGTAGACTTATTATGATTTTGGGCAGCCTCTCTGCTAATGGGTGGGGTTGTGTTCCTGTCTTGCTAGTTGTTTGGCATAGGATGTCCAGCACTGTAGCTTGCTGGTCGTTGAGTGAAGCTGGGTGCTGGCGTTGAGATGGAGATCTCTCGGAGATTTTTGCTGTTTGATATTATGTGCAGCTGGGAGGCCTCTTGTGGACCAGTGTCCTGAAGTTGGCTCTCCCACCTCAGAGGCACAGCACTGAGTCCTGGCAGCAGCACCAAGAGCCTTTCATCCACAGGGCTCCTTAATTTGGGATGATTCGTTGTCTATTCAGGTATTCCACAGATGCAGGATATATCAAGTTGATTGTGGAGCTTTAATCCGCTGCTTCTGAGGCTGCTGGGAGAGATTTCCCTTTCTCTTCTTTGTTCTCACAGTTCCCAGGGGCTCAGCTTTGGATTTGGCCCCGCCTGGCGTGTAGGTCGCCGGAGGGCGTCTGTTCTTTGCTCAGACAGGACGGGGTTAAAGGAGCCGCTGATTCGGAGGCTCTGGCTCACCCAGGCCGGGGGGTAGGGAGGGTCACAGAGTGCAGGGCGGGCCTGCAGCGGCAGAGGCCGGCGTGACGCTGCAGCCTGAGGCGTGCCGTGCGCTGTCCCGGGGGAGCCGTCCGCGGATCCCGGGACCCCGGCAGCGGCGGGCTGCACAGGCTCCCCGGAAGGGCGTGTGGCTAGTGACCTGCGCTCGCACACAGGCCTCCCAGCGGCGGCAGCAGCGGCCTTAGCGTCCCATGTCCGTCTCTGGGCTCCGCACTCTTAGCCGCGGCTCGCGCCCGTCCCCGGAGCTCTCCCAAGCAGCGTTCCCAATCCCCCCTCCTCGTGCACCAGGAAACAAAGAGGGACGTAAAAGTCTCTTGCCTCTTCGGCAGGTCCAGACCCCTCCCCGGACTCTCTCCCGGCCAGCCGCGGCGCACCAACGCCCTGCAGGCTGTGTTCACGCCGCCAACCTCAGTCCTCTCCCGGCGCTCCGACAAAAGCCGGAGCCTCAGCTCCCAGTCCCGCCCGCCCCGGCGGGCGAGCAGACAAGCCTCTCGGCTGGTGAGTGCCGGTCGGCCCGATCCTCTGCGTTGGAATCTGTCCGCTTTGCCCTCCGCACCCCTGTTGCTGTGCTCTCCTCCGCGGCTCCCAAGCTCCCCCACTCCGCCTCCCGAAGTCTCCACCCGCGAAGGGGCTTCCTAGTGTGTGGACACTTTTCCTCCTTCACAGCTCTCTCCCGCTGGTACAGGACCCGTCCCTATCCTTTTGTCTCTGTTTAGTTTTTTCTTTTGCCCTAACCAGGTACGTGGGGGGTTCCTTGCCTTTTGGGAGGTCTGAGGTCTTCTGCCAGCGTTCAGTAGGTGCTCCGTAGGAGTTGTTCCACGCGTAGATGTATCTCTTTGTTTTTTTTAAATGAAGAATGGGTATTGTATTTTGTCAGTTGCTTTTTTCTGTAACTATTGAGATCATCATTTTTCAGACTCTTAATATGATTAATTACATTCATATTTTGGGGGGGGAATGTTAAATTAACTTTGTATTCCTGAGATAAATCCCAGGACCTATATTATCCTTTTTATATTTTGTTGGATTCTGTTCTATTTGCTAAAATTTTAAGAATATTTGCATCTGTGTTAATGATGGGTATTGATATAGTTTCTTTCCTTGTATCTTAGGTTTTGTTATCAAGATAATTCTGGCCTCATAGAATGAACAGGCAAGTATTTCCTTCTTTTCAGTTTTCTGTAAGAATTTGTGTAGAATTGCCATTATTTCTTTTCTTAAATATCTAGTAGAGTTCATCAGTTGAAGCCATTGGGCTTGGAGTTTTTTTATGGGGGAGACGGAGAAGTCAACTGATTTAATAATATAGGACTATTCAGATTATCTGTTTCTCCTTGAATGAGGTTTGATAGTTTGTGTATTTCAAGGAATTTGTACATATCATCTAAGTTGCTCATAATATCCCCTTATTATCATTTTAATATTTATAGAATCTGTTGTAATTTCATCTCCTCATTCCTAAGACTGGTTATTTGTCTCTTTTCTTTTTATTTTCTTGATCACTCTGGCCAGAAATTTATTAATATTATTGATCATTTCAAAGAACCAGCTTTTGGTTTCATTTATTTTCTTTATTGTTTTCCTTTTCTTTTTTAACTTACTGATTTCTGCTCTAAAATTTATTATTTCCTTTCTTCTGTTAACTTTGGGCTCCTCTTACTCATTTCTTTCTAATTTATTAAGGTAGAAATTAAGATCATTTACTTGAGACTTTCCTAAGATAGGCATTTGATGCTGTAAATTTCTAAGTATTGCTTCAACTGCATCCCACAACTTTTGCTGTTTTTATTTTCATTCAGTGAATATACTTTCTAGTTGTTTTTAATGTCTTTTTGACCTATGGTTATATAGAAGTATGTTATTCAGTTTCCAAATATTTGAGGGTGTTCCACATATCTAACTATTATTGACTTTTAATTCTGCTGTAGTCACAGAGAGTACTTTGTATGACTTGAATCCTTTTAACTTTTTGAGACTTGTTTCATGGCTCAGAATGTGGTCTGTCTTGGTAAATGTTCCACGTACACTTGAAAAGAATGTGTAGTCTGCTCTTGTTGGGTAGAGTGCTTTTTACATGTCAGTTAGGCAGCTTCATTGACTACTCTTAATGTTTTATATACTTGCTGATTTTCTATCTGTTCTACCAATTATTGAGTGACATATTTAATTCTCCCATGATAATTGTAGACATATGCATTTCTCCTTGCAGTTCTATCAGATTTTGCTTTATGTATTCTGATGCTCTGTTATTATGTGCATTAATATTTAGGATTTTTAGGTCATCTTGGTGAATCATCCCCTTTATTATTTCATAATTTCTGATGATATGTTTTGCTCTGATAGCTACTTAATCATTATTCCTGATAATATTTTTACTTTAAAATCTACTTAATGTTATGTTAATACAGCAAACTTCAGCTTTCTTTTGATTGCTCTTTTATGGTATATCTTTCCTTCCTTCTGCTTGTTAACCTATTTGTCTCCTTATATTTAAAGTGGGCTTCTTTTAGGCAGCATATAGTTAGACTGGGTAACAAAGCAAGGCCTAACAATCTCTGCTTTTTAATTAGGGTGTTTAGACTATATATAATGCAATTCATGTGGTTTGTTTTAAACATATCATCTTGCTTTTTTTTTTCTATTTGTTCCATCTGTTTCTTGGTCTCTTTTCTCTCTTTTTTTGTCTTCTTTTAAATTAATTTTTTTAAATTCCATTTTCCCCCTTTATTGGCTAATTAGGCATATCCTTTTTTCACATATTATTTTAGTGGTTGCTTTAAGGTTTATAGTGTACATCTTTAATTTATCAGAGTCAACTTTCAAGTGGTATTATACCACTTCATATGTAATATAAAACCATATAATGATGTATTTCTAATTCTTGTCTCATAGCCTTTGTGCTACTGCTATTTCATGTTGTATATTTTACTTCCATATATGTTTTAAACCCCACAATACATGGTTATTATTTTAGTTTTAAGCAACTCTCTTTTTAAGACATTCAAAAAATATTTAGAAGTCTTTATATGTACCACATAGTTACCTTTATGCTCTTCCTTGCATTTTATGGATCCAGATTTCCATGTGATATTATTTTTCCCCACTTCTTGTGGTGCAGTTCTGCTGGTGGTGAATTTTGGTATGTCATTTTTGGTATGTCTGATAAAATCTTTATTTCAGCTTTAGTTCTGAAAGATTTTTTCACAGCATAAAGAATTCTAGATATAAAGTTTTTTTCTTTTAGTCCTTCAAAGATCGTGCTCTACTGTCTCATAGCTTGCATTATTTCTGATAAGAAATCCATTGTCATTCTCATGGGTTATTTTTCTTTTTTGCGTAATCTGCCACCCCCACCCTGACTGCTTTTAAGTTTTTCTCTTTATCATTGGTTTTGAACAATTTAATTATGATGTTTCTTGGTTTAGCTTTCTTTATATTTCTTGTGCTTGGGGTTCATTGATATTCTTGATTATATGGGTTTATAGTTTTCATCAGATTTGGAAAATTTGTATCCATTATGTCTCATATATTTCTCCTGGTCCCTTCTTTGTTCTCTCTTTCAGGTATTCCCATTTCACATATATTAGGCCACTTGACATTTTTCCACAGCTCACTGATGCTCTGTTTATTTTTTCAAAATCTTTTTTTCTCTTTGATATATTTTAGATAGCTTCTATTACTGTGTCTTGAAGGTTACTAATCTTCTGTGTTATCTAATCTCATATAGTTAACTTTTCATCTCAAACATTTTAGTTTTCATTTCTAGAATCTCAACTTGAGTCTTTTTTGAAATCTTGCATGTGTGAACTTTTAAGTTCACTCTTTCCTTTAGCTTTTTGAACATATGAAATTAAGGTATGATAGCTGTTTTAATGTGTGTCTACTAGTTCCATCAAATGTGTCAATTCTAGGTCAGTGTCCACTGATGTTTCTCATTTTAGTAGTATTTTCCTGCTTCTCTGCATGCCTGGTAATTTTTGGTTGAATATCAGACATTATGTATTTTACCCTTTTCAGTGCTAGATATTTTTTGTATTTCTATAAATACACTTGAGCTTTGTTTTGGGGCATGAGTAAGTTATTTGGAAACAGTTCTATCCTTTTGAGTCTTGCTTTAAGCTTTGTTGAGTAGGGCTAATTCTTCTTCACTGCTGAGGTAAAACCCTTCTGTGTACTCTACCCCATGCCCTGTTAATTATGAGGTTTTCCACACTGGCTGGTCTGAATAGGCACTATTCATGGCCCTGTGTGAAATCCACTGATTGTTCTCTGTGATCCTTTTGAGTGCTTCTGGCTCAGATAGTTTCCTCACATACATACAGTGATTGGTACTCTCCTGAATACTTCAGGAGCACACCCTCCTGTGCATCTCTCTCCTGTCTTGTACTTTGCCCCAAGAATTCTAGCCTCCTTGTTCTACTTAGACCTCTAGCTCTGGCTCCTCAATTCGGGAAACTGCAGGGCTTGGTATGGATTTCCTCTTCTGTGTCCTCTGTCCCAGGCATTAAGCTTGAGCAGTTTTAGGATACCTCATTTTTTCCCCATCTCTTTGAGATTATTGTAGTTTTTTGCCTGATGTCCAGTGTCCCGAGAACCTTTGTTTCCTGTATTCATTATTTTAGTTGTTTTAGGTGGGAAGGTAAATATGGTGCCTGTTACTCCATCTTGGCTAGAAGTGGAGGTCCTCAACTGGAATTTTTGAAGAAAATTTTAAAAGGGACTATTTGAGGTTATGAGGAAGGGATTTATATAGGACCCTGGAGGTCCTATAACCCCTTCATCAACAAATTATTTAGAAAGTTCTTAACAACATGGATGACAAAATGAAGCAGAGTTCATACAGCAGGTACATATGCAGTGCTGTGTGTGTGGGCTGGGTTTAGGCAGAGTGGAAAAATAAAGTAGAAATCATTCAGTCTAAATGTCTGTGTTGCCAGTCCCTTGGGCAATCTGGATTTTGGGCTGAGTTACACTGAAATCTGTTGCAGACCAGGCTGAGAGCTGAGTATCTTGAATTCTGCTACACTGGCCATGGGATGAAGAGATTAAGAAAGGACTCAGTTACTGATCGGCTATGGGGGATGAAAGCTGAGAAGGCAAATTATAAAATCAAGCATGATTTATATACACCAAACTCAATGTAGTTTACCAAATTCTGGGATTGTAGAATTATGTGGCCAACTTTGACATTAGAGTGTGGCTATTGGTCGGCTGTTTTAAATCATCATGTGACATAGTGGACAGAGCATGGGGTTGAAGACCCTCTCTATTTTTTACCGACTCTGTGACATTGGGCAAGTGACCTAAATGCACAGAACCTTAGTTACCCCATCTCTGGGTTGTGGACCCTCCAAAGTTGTTGGGAGGATCAGCAAAGCTGTCTACTAAGTCACTAGTACCAGTCCTGGAAGAGAGAAAATGCTCACGCAAAATCTGTTGATCCAAGACGAGGGTTGGCACAAAATATGAGTTTGAGAAACATTGCGATTCATGTGAAGATACATATTGACAGGACATATTAATAGATAATGCTGATTTCTAGGGACCTATTAAAGGAAGAGTAGGGTATTTGAAGAGGGCTCCCTCAAAGCCCACCTTCAAAGGCACTTTGTGAAGACACCCCAGGTCCCCTTCCCTTTTCTCCTGAACAAGTTGTTCTGATGTTAGTGTCCGAGATTGGGTATTGGGCTGGATGGGCTACTGACTTGTCCCAACATGTGTTGCATCTAGGGGGCCTCCAGGAAGGTAGAGAACACCTGCTGTGTGCTCACGGTGGGCTACTAGCCCAGCTTCCCTCATCTCCACACAGCATCATGTGGGAACGTGGGTATCTGAAGATCATTCTTGTTAAATGTACCAAGTGCCCCGTATCCCTTCTTCCTCCCTCTTTATTTTAGGAAAAGCCACGGCATGGAGGGGTTATAGGAGCTAAAAGTATATAGCAAAGAGGAAAGAAAACTCAGGAGGTCGTGAGAGTCATCTTAAAACGTTTGAAGGGATAGCTCACCCAAAGGAGGTTAGGTGGCTGATCCCGTGGGATAAAAATGAGGACTAGAGGGTGGAAGCCATATAAAGTAGAATTCAACTCAGTACGAGGATCCTTCTTCTTATTACAGTACTAGCTGCGTATTGTGAAAATTCAAACAGCACAGAGAGGGGAAGTTAAAAATTGCCCTTCAAGCTTCCACCGCATTTCTTTTCCCTAGATGTCACTGCAGTAAGCAGCCTTTTGCATATTCTTCCTGAAGTTTTGTATGTTAGGTCCTTATACAATACAGTGGTTCTCAAACTTTAGCATCTGTCAGGGTAGCCTGGCAGATGTGAGCCGCACTCCCCAGAGTTTCTGAATCAGTAGATCTGGGCTGGAGCCTGAGAATTTGCATTTCTAACATGTTCCCTGGCGATGCTGTTGCTGCTCCTCTGGAGATCACAGTTTGAGAACCACTGTTGCTTTTCCTCTTTACAGAGTTAATACAAATGCGTTCATACTATGGTGTCTAAGAACTTGCATTTTTACTTAATAACATATAATTAGCAATTTTCTTTAGCTTTTCATTGTTTTTAACAGCTGCTTCTGTATCAGTTTTAGCAATTCCCCTATAAATAAACATTGAATTTGTTTCCAGGGTTTTTGTGAGTGTGCCCTTGCCTTTAAAAAAAAGGAAGTTGAAATGGACATTTTTGTATACATCTTTTAGATGAGCCAATCTTAAATGCTTAGAAGTTCAACTCTTGGGTAAAAGGGTAGATTTTGAAAACAGAAAGGAGGTTGAACCAATTATTCTCCCACTAAAAGTGTCTGAAACTGCCTTTTTCCCCAAACTCTTGGCCAAAGACGGGTACTAGCATTTTCATTTTCTTCCCATTTTTTAAGGTGTACGATTATATCTCAGTATTCTTTTGATTTGCATTTCCCTCCATTATTTGTGAGGCTGAAGGTTGACATGTATGCATTGTATGTCTTTTTCTGTGAACTGCAAGTTTTTATTTCCTCCATCACAAGGAGGAGAGAACAGTATGAACAGAGGCACCAAACCTTCATTTGAGGGACTGCTAGTAGCTTTGTAGAGTTGGAGCCTCAGGGGTTGCAGTCAGGGAGGAGGCAGGGAGGTAAGGTGAGAGGCACAGGCAGAGCCGTAGCTTTGAGGGCCTTGTGGGCCGAAGAAAGAACTTGGGCCTTACTTTGGGCAGAGGCAGTACTGATGGTGTTTAAGCTTACGGTGTAGCTCTTGGCAATTTTAACAGGGCGTGTTTCTGGAGGGGCAAGCTGTCCAATAATCTTCCACTAACTCATTCTTTAGGCCTTTCACCCTGGGCCTTGAAGCCACCTGGCCATTCTTGATAAACAGGTAAACACAAGACTAGACCAGAGGCCTCAGCCAGCCTCAGGCTGGGCGCTGTCTTCAAGGGAGGAATTTTGCAAGATGGTGCAGGGACTGGATTTTGTTGCTCTACCTAATACTGTACTGCCCTGAGCCCTTCCTGAATTTACTGACGTCTGACAGCAGTCATCAAGGTTGGTGGGTTCTTCTCTTGTTTTTATTTGAGTGACTTTCTGAGAAAAGCTGTGGATTTGGGCCAATATGCTAATGATAATGATATTGCTTTGAAGGTCTGACTAGTTCTGTAGAATATTATTTTATAGTTAATTATGTCAACAAATCAACAGCAGCCTCTTGGAGAAGAAAGTGAAAGAGGGAGATAAACTACATATATATTTAACAAATTGTTCAGAACTCCAAGAGAGGTAGGAATTCATGTATTACAAAGAAGAGTCCACTTAACAATAAAAAATCACTAAGTTTGCCTGTAATTTTCCCTGTTATGTGCATAGCTTTGTAATTGACTTATGGGGTTAAACTATAATAACTTTGTATTTAGCATCAGGACACCAGCCCTGGCTCTCTGTGTGTCTGTTCTGCCACTTTTCTGCTTCCAGGGTCCTGGCATGACAGTAAGAGGCCGTCAGATTCAGGCTTTGGCTTTTAGTGAACTCAGGCTGTGAATTGGGTTTGTGAAAGATAGACCCCATCTTTCTTCTCCCCTCCGTGCATGTGTCTGTGGGAATGGGGCTCTGAGTCAAGGAGGATGATTGACCTGGGAAGGGGTGCAGTGCTTTACACACAAGAGAGGCTTGCTGATGGTGCTTCTAGAACTCTCCAGGGACAGAGAGTTTTTAGAGGCTTTTTATTTCAAAAGGTATTTGACTATTTTATACATTAATAATTTCTCCCTCCCTCACAGCCCAGGAATTCCCCTATTACTGCATGACACACGCTGTGCTTGTCTCCAGGTAGAAGGAAGTAGGGGGCCAGAACATTCTCAGTTAATATCTAATGTTTCTCACAGTAGCATTTATAGTGACATAGGTGGTGGTTATTAATCAGAGCATGGAGGGGGCGTTTCTGATGGTTGAGTGTCTGAGAAGTTTTCACAGGATGAACAGACTTGTAATTGTGTTCTGAGTGTGTCCAGGATGAAAGCAGCTTGGTTAGGGAAGGAAAGCCAAGTCATTTCAGGGATGGATAAGAGTCCTGCTCTGGCTTAGGCAAACCTGAATTTAAGTACAGGCTTCTTCCTCTCCAGGCGTCGTGACCATCCGCTGGGTATCACTCTTCTCAGGATTTGAGTGTCCTCCCCTGTAAATGAAGGAAGGGTGGGTGTCATAAATGTGGGCCCCCCTCTCCCTTTCTCTGCAAAGATAATAGCTTGGTAGGGCTATTAAAGGGCTTGGAAGGCATTTTAACAAGTCAGGAGCTGCTTTATTGGCTCACAAGTATTGAAGAGAAGAGAGCGTAAGCAAGGTTTTATGGAAGGGGACATGGGAGACTCAAAGTTTAATTTGCTTTGAGGTGATGTTTGTTTTTGGAGTTTGGGGATGTCCTTTGATGCGTCAGATTTTCCATCTGTGATTTCGTTAGGGCCTATACTGTGCATTTGGCCTCAACATGGTTGGGGTTTGTGTTTTCTTTGCGTCAGCTGTTGTGCTGTTGCCTGTGTGGCTCTTGGAGGGTGGTGGGTTTTGGCCACCATCCAGGGCTGCCTCAGAGTTGATCCCTGTGGCTGCCACATTGTGAGGCAGGCATGAGGATTTGGGGAGTTTTGCCTTTTCTGCCTGTTGGAATCCATCTTTGAATTTAAAAGGACAGCCAGCCGTTCTTCTGTTTGATTTAATAACACATCCCTCCCCCAGTCACCGCGTATTTGTCTTTAAAAATGGGCTCAGTCCAAAGCATGAAGATCCTCAACATCCTGAAAAATACTGGGTTTCTGATCCAATGATTGGAACAGTGATGAAAACAATAAACTGGTGCTTCTTTTACCAGCTAACGTCTCTGTATTCTGCAGAGAAAGGTGGAGTTGGAATAAGATGCTTGGCTTCAAGAGTATAGCTAAGATTCTGGTGGCAATCTGGAGCCACCTTACTGCCATGTGTAATATTACCAGGTGCGTTAGGTTGAGCTTGAAGTACATCAACAAGGCATAACTTGAGGCATCACCATTTGACTTTCAAAAACCAGCTTCTTACATTAAATTGTCAGCTCTTTAAAATCAGAAATGATATATTTTTCAGCTTCCTATTCCTAGTGTCCTGGCACAGAAAAAGCACTTAACATTTGTTTACTGGAATTTGAGCTGTTAGACATGGTGAGAATACCTAGGTATAGATCATGCATATTAAGTAATTGCAGATGTCCAGAGGTGATTTGATGGTGAAAAGGGAAGGTTGGCACATGTTAATAGTCCTAATAGTTGCTGCTGTTTACTGAGCATGTACCATATATCAGGCACTGTGCTGGGCACTTCGGTTATACAATCCTAGTTCATTGTTCAAAGAATACAATGAGATTGGAGCTGCAGGAGACAGCCTTTTACTTTCAGAGAAGTACCTGTCAAGAAGCTGTACATTTTCTCCCATGAGTATTTTTGGTAAAGCCAGTGGAGAACCAGATATTATTGCCAAATTAGCGCTTTCCTTCTCATCCCGAACTTTCTCTCCATCTTAGAGCATGTGCGCATTGTTTAAAGTGGTATTTAGTTCCTTCTGTCAAGGAGACTAAAGTTGACCAGTGTACTCATTGCTTACCTTTTTCTTCCCAAACCTCCCAACCCCCTGATTGCAATATAACTAAATAAAAAAAAAAAAAAATTGTGTGGGTCTCGTGTACTTGAGCTCCCAGCCAAGACCAAAGATCAAAGTCAAGAGAGGATATTGAGCTCCCTCCCAGGTCCCTGGGACGCTGTATGTGCAGACACTGTTTCCAAGTCAGTCCTGGAGGAGTGGCCCTTTGAGAAATAGGACTGCAGGTAAGCTCATCCACTTTGGAGCCTTGTAGTCTTAGGAAACATTGTTACCGGTCTTTGGTCACTTAGGGGAAGAGAAGGAGGAAAATACAAGAGAACAATCCCTGAAGGTTGGTTTTCAGCACTGGTATTTGAGCATGACCCCTTAGAATCTCTGGGATAGTTGTGCAGAGAACAGCCTCCCGTGTCTGTGACCCTCTTTCCTTTTCTCACGTTGCCTTTGAGCAGCTTGCATGTTTGTTAAAGAATCAGCCATGAAGCCTGTGGTTTTCTGTGGCACATTTCTAATAATATCTGTAAAGGCTATTATTTAATGAACCGCATACATATTTACCATAAGAGCAGTCTTTTGATGGTGAACAGGGGCTAAAAGCCAGTCCAGTCTGCGCTGGGGACTTGGCTGGGAGACTGTTTCTGCCCTTCAGAGCCTCCTGTAGACTGAAAAGTTAGGTAAGGCTCGGGACGTGTGTGCAGCCAGCTTGAAATTCTCCCTGTAGCTTTTCTTTGCCTTGGCCTTCACGATCTATGTCCTTATTTCTCCGTCTGACCAGCTTCCCTATATTCCCTATTAGTTGTTTTTGTTTTTAAAGAATTTATCTTTGACTGAAATGAATGAATTGGAACTAATGTTCTGACTCTCAGCATTCATCCATTGGGCTCTGGAGCCATACCGTCCTGGCCTGGAGTCCCAGCTCCTCTGGTTTTGTGCTCTATGACGTTAAATAGCTTTATTGCTGAGAACCTCAATCTCCTAAACTGGAAAATGGGCTCATAGTGCCAACCACATGGGATTGTTACAAAGGTGAAGTGAAATCACAAGATCAGGTGGGCGGTTTGCAGAGCAGAGCTTAATAAATGCTAGTTGTTGCTGCCTTTGTTGTTGATATTGATATTGAAGAAGTTTTTGAAGGATTTGTTTTTCACTTTTAGGTTGGTGTGTAGAAAGAGCCCTAAACCTGCCTTAAGAGGCCAGGGTTCAAATGCAGGTGCTGCTGTTGTTTGCTGTTTGTGGTACTAAGGGCAAATTTCCCCATCCCACCAATGTATAAAATGGTGATAGGGTTACCAGCTTGACTGGGTTTCAGTCAGAAGATATGAACAAATGTATAAAAGTGCCAGGCATGCGGGAGGATCCTAATCCTTTTTAAAAAATACCAATTGGAAAAGGGAATAATGTTTTCCACTTTGCAGTTACTTTATTTCTTGAGGCCAAGAGGGACTGGAATACAGCTTGGAGTCTAGGACACAGCCCAGAATACATATGACCCAGGAACAAAGGGCAGAGAAAGGGGAGACAAGGAATCTGAGTTGCAGAAACTCCTCTGGCAGAGTTTTTATAACTCACAGGGTTGAGTTTCAGGGAAGCTGCCTAAGGGCTTGAACTTCTTTGTTTCCCTTCTTTCAGGGTCCAGGTGTGGAAACAATCATAAAGAGATCACTTAAAACTATAGTAATGGGAAACATGGTGAACTTGAAATATTTAATTAGGATCTATTTCTTACAAAAACATGAACTGGGAGGTCTGTGCGAACAGTGCAGGGAGGGTAAGATGCCCTCGTTCCCGTGGGTTTGACTCTCTTCCCAACTGATGTCTCAGTTAAATGGTCTAGAAATGGGTAGTTTGCCAGAGAGAGGCCACCTGGTGTTGAGGAAGGGTCAGTCTCTGAAGGTGGTCAGCCTGAGTTCTGAGTTAGCCGGTTGTAGACAGAGTAGGCAGGAATACCTAGCAGAGTCCTTGGCAAATGGACATTTACTAAATGGAGGGTATCAGGCAGTATATCATCCTGAGAATGGTTAGGGATTTGGGAGGCAGAGGGAATGAGATTGCTCTCAACTCCATCACTTGCGAGTTATATGACATACTGGAGCAGGTTATTAACTAGTCTAGGACTCGTTTTCCTCATCAGTAAAATGGGGATGATAACAGTAATTATCCTTAGGGTCGATGTCAGGATACAAAGTGGATTAAGAATGTAAGCAAGCTGCTTAGCAAAGCATCGGATACACAGTACATTTGTACCTTTTATTATTTCCCTAAAGATAGGTTTTAAAGGTGTCCACTGAGTCTCAGAGACTTGGTGAGTTCGTGCTATGTGCCAGGCACTGGGCTAACACTGGGGATACAGCTGTGGTCCAGGCAGCACTGGAGTTAATGTCTAATGGCAAAGCTCCACTGTCCATACGAGTGTGTGTGTGTGGGCGGGGGGTGGGGTGGTGGTGGTTCTCCCAAAGGATGGGCTCTTTCCTGTTTAGCCAAGAGATGGGTCCAAAACCCAGAGCTGGGGGAAGCCCTGAGTCAGCTGCAGAGTGGAAATCTGCCTCTTTGGATTTTATTGGAGGTAAATCAGGATGTCTGGGTAGTGGGTGGTAAGATGAGGAATTCCTTGTAGAGGAAGACAGTCAAAAGTGAGGGAGCCAGGCCTGAGGAGCTGGGCCAGCCCCCTGGGGGACTCTTTTGTCACTGGTGCTGGCAGGAGTACAGAGAAGCCTGGATGATGGCTGGCCAGGTCTGTGTAATCCAGAATGTTTGTATAGATTCTTCATTTCCTGTGTCTTTCCCCTTGTTTCTCCCTCCAGTGTTTAGAATAATCTTGGACAGTTCTAGCCAAGGACAGAGAGTTGCTGGCTTGTCAGGATCAGTGTTGGGGAGCAGCATCCCTGGGCCCTTCCAAGTGGTGACAGGGGAAAGCTAAGAGAAGGAACCCCGAGTACAGCAAGAGGATGTGTATGTGGTCAGTTCGGGGAGGTGGAACAGCGAGCCCGGTCAGGCTTCCTCCTCTTTGCAGATAAAGAGACCGAGGAAGATCTGAGCCATGGCACTGTCCTGTTTTGTCCTTCACTGTATCCTCAGCTCTTAGCAGGGTGCCTGGCACAATCCGCATTTCTTTGAATGTCAGTCATTGATTGCAAGGTGCATCATTATTTCATGTACCACTAAGAAGGAAAGAACATGCTACTGATCAGTCGTAAGATGCCATTGGTTGCCCAGTCACTAATTTTGAAGAAGCTAAATGTGAATAAAATGAGTGTCTCCGAATTAATAAAATGTAGTTGTAAGCATCCAATAAATATTTGTTAATTGGATGGATGAAGCATACAGAGATTAGAATCAAGGAAAAACACTAGTGCAGATAAGTACAAACCTAGGAATCCAACTATTAAAGCATTAACGCCCGAACCTGTTCATCCTTGTTTTCTGTGGATTCACTGATCTAGGTGTTCATTCCGTAAACGTTTATTGAAAACCAGTTATGTACCAGACACTGTACTGGTTTGGGGATATAGAAACTGTAGGAGCTGGGGATCCAGAAATCAATCAGTTCCTTTCTTCAGGTTCAGGCCAGTAAGGGAGACGGACACAGAAACAAAAAATTCACAGTCAGAGTGGTCTTCAAAAAGTTGGCAAAGAAAGTAGGGGCACAGTACTCTCGTGGCAGCAGGGCATGGAGAGAGGCAAGGCAGTCTTTCCTGAAGAGGTGGTGGTTTAGCTTGATCTTGAAATGTAAGTCAGCAGGCACACAAGAGAGGAGGGAGGTAGCAGGGGAAGAGAAGCACGAGGGGAGACAGTCCTGTAGCAGTGCGGTACACCTGCGCTCCTGCGAGGGGTTCAGGATGTCTGGAGCTTGGTGTGAGAATGGGCAGGACGGAGGTGGATGTGGCTGGACAGCAGGCAGAGGGCAGCTCCTGGAGGGCCTGGGATGCCGTGCAGAGGGCCTCAGCCAGTGGTTTTCAGCCATCCTGAGTCCTGAGGAAGGACCCAGCAGAGCGATTGCTGGGGGGAGGCTAGAGGGCCAGGCAAGGGTGATCTGTGCTTCAAACAGAGCAGCTCTGCTTTGATCTGTTTTATTTCAATTTTTCCGCGTAATGGCTTGAAGGAAAGAGATCCCTTTTGGATGCTTGAAGGAATGCATGGTTTGAAAACTGGTGCCACTGGTCATACGGGCGAGGAGATGAGAGGGCACTTAGGCTGGAGCCTGAGAGTTGTTCTCTGAAGCTCAGACGGAGGTAGCACATGTTCTTAACTACAGATTCCCCATTGGCCTCTACACCTGCCTGTGAACACAGGGGGCCACACACCTCTGGGAAATCTTCGTGATCAAGTCAGAAGCTATCACTTGTAATGAAACTGTTTTTGACTGGGATAAATAGCCAGGAAGCTGTAATGGAACATCTGCTGGCTGACTTCATTTTAGAATTCCCAGGTGTGACCTTGCCAAGGAAACATTACCTTTTTGAAGTGGAAGGGTGCAGAGCGCTGCTGCGGTTGAAATGAGACTCTGGGCGCTGAGGCCGCCCCGAGCTCACCTGGGGAGTTGTAGCATGTTCACCAGCATGGGTATCTTGGGGGCTTGTTCTTATTCTTTAAAAGGCCAATCTGGAAAATGAAAGCCTCTGTGAGATGTCTGTGTCATGGGGGCTAATCTGACCAGAGGGACTCAGAGCCGCAGTGCAGGCCAAGGAATTCCTGAGTGTTCTCTGGTCAGATTTCCTTGTAACTCGCAAGGGGTCTGTAAAGAAAACAGATTGTTTAACAAGTTCCTGATCCTGTCTCCCTCGAGGCTCCTTCCCAATTCCCAGTCACTTCCTGACACTGCTGCAGTATATTTGCCTCTTCTCCAAACCTGTATCGCAAGCTGCTAAGAAGGAAAGGAAGGGACATGAGACAGATGTGGGACCTCGGGTCCAGGCTGCTGTTGAGTGGTGCTGGCTAAATCTTTTAACTTCTCAGAGACCTATTTGCCCATCAGTATAAAACGCATCAATGTGCATTTACTGTTCTTAAGTGTGTGGACCTAGCATTAAGAGAAAAGTTACATATCTCTTGGCGTCTCATCTTAGTCACCTGTAAAATAGATTTTTAACTATACTCACCTTCGGGGGAGAGGGGAATTGGATGAAGGCAGTCAAAAGGTACAAACTTCTGGTTATAAGATAACTAAATGCTAGGAATATAATGTGCAACGTGATACATAGAATGAACGCTGCTGTATTTATATATGAAAGTTAAGAGAGTAAATCCTAAGATACCTCATCACACAAATTTGTTTTTCTGTTTCTTTACTTTTAAATCTCTATGAGATGATAGATATTCACTAAGCTTATTGTGATAATCACTTCTTAATGTATGAAAGCCAAATCATTATGCTGTACACCTTAAACTTATACAGTGCTCTATGTCAATTATATCTCAATAAAACTGGAAGAAAAAAAATAGTCTCACCTTGTAGAGTCGTAGTGAGTAGAGGGGCTGTACGTACTTTTTACAGTGCTTGTTGGCACATAATAGGTGCTCAGTAGATAGTTTTTTGAATGAATGGCCGCCTGGGCAGATGAGGTTCCTTTTCAGCGCCATGGGCATTGTCCTTGTTTCGATTCAAATTCACCGAGAAGAAAATGCATATCTATTGCCTCCAGATTCTCAGCTCTATAACCCTTTATTTATCCTCATAGCACTTTTCACCCAGTGTCAGGACTTTGCTTGAATAGTTAATGCAGTTCGTAAATCCTCACCATCTGACTCCCTTCCAAGAACAGAAACTCCATATCTGAGGCCATGCCTGTCTGTTCACCCACTACCTAGCTCAGTGCCTGTTAGCACACTGGCAACAATGAATGTTTTGTTGGATGAATAAATAATCAATGGCTACCAGTTCATCAGCTGCATCCCTTCATTTCCACTTTCAAGTTGTCCCATGCTTGGCTTTGCAGACCCACTTGGTCTTCACGTGGTTTTGCCCTTGATCCCCGCAGGTGGAGGGACGGCAATGCTCGGCGGAGATCAGGAACTCGGGAGCTACTACGTGGGTGTGGACGTGGGGACAGGCAGTGTCCGTGCAGCTCTGGTGGACCAGAGGGGTATCCTCTTGGCTTTCGCAGACCAGCCAATCAACCAGTGGGAGCCTCAGTTCAACCACCACGAGCAGTCCTCCGAGGACATCTGGGTTGCGTGCTGCATCGTCACAAAGGTATGGCCTCAACTCTCGCATTCTCACATGTGTTCCCCTGCTCCCACCTGCTGAGTGTGTATAGTGTGTCCATCTGGTGCCCGGGACAACGTCGGGGTAACTTTAGACACAGGCTTTGCCTTTAGGGAGCTCATGGTCTATGGCAGAGACCAACAGACAGCTGGGATGTAACATGATATGTGCTGGGAGCAAAGTGACTGTGGCTAGAGCTGAGGAAGGGGCCAACACTGAGGGGCTCCAGGTAGACAGGATGGAGGATGCAGAACATGTAGACAGAGGATTCAGTCAGATGTGACCGAATGTGAAGACGTCACTGATAACCATAGATGACCTCTACTGCGCCCTCAGGTGTGCCCAGTGCTGTGTAAAACATGTTAACATGCATTATGCAGTCGAATCCTCACAACGACCCTATAAAGTTACCCTCATTTTATTGAGGAGGAAACAAAGGCATAGAAAGATAAGGTAACTTACTCAAGTTCATGCAGTTAGTAAGTAGGAAAGGCAGTCTGACTCCAGTGCTGCACCCTTAGTCACTGGACTCTCCTGCCTTCCAAGTGGACAAATGAGGGTAACCTCATTTTGTTCAGAGGGAACTGCATGTGCAAAGGCGCAGTGGCCTGAGAACACGGTGGGTTCTGAGAAAGGAAGGAAGTCAGGCAAGACTAGTGCATCTCTGAGTTGTGCCAGGTAAACATTTATCTTGAGTGGCCTTGGTTTGCGGTCAGCTTGCTGGCTTGGGAAAAGGAGTGATGCTGGTTGAGAATTGTTCCCTTTTAGTTTCACTTGACTGGTTTTACATCCTGATGATCAGGAACGACAGAGATGCTTTTGTAGTATTTTCCAGAGGAAAAAATAAAGTCCTGGGTTCTCTCTTCTCCCTGTTCCTAGTTTAGTTCCTTAAATATTCATGAAGGGCTTGGTAATTTGCAGATGGACAATTCACCATTCTGTCCGTATTGATCAGTCTGTTTAAACTTTAATGAGCTCTGGGCTGATGTTAGTGCCCCTGGAGAAGAAGGCAGGGAGAGAAGGTGGGGGTGGGAGGCACTGGAGCATTATTATATAGGAATAAAAGGGGGGCACATCTTCTCTTCTGCCTGTTTAATTTTCCTCCTCCCTCCCCCGCCCCGTCCCAGCCCCACCTTGGTGAGAATCTTCTACTCTTTGCCCTTGGGTCTCCTTTGTTCTTCCAACATATAGCATTTCTTGCCATTAAGGAAATTGTCAAGAAAAAATTTTATCCCCTGATGAAAAGCTACTTTAAAAACAGGTCTGCTCTAAGTACAGCTTGGTTTAATGTTGGATTTTTTAATCATCTCCCGGTGGCAGCCACCTCATCATCTGCTTGCACCCCATTAGCCACGTGAGTGCTCTGGGTATTTGTCCTTAGCGAGGATGTCTCTCTGTAGCAAACCTGGATAAAGCTATTGGGTCTTAGGCTGTTCCCCTCGCATGGGGTATGGCCATGTGGCTGCATGTCAGAAGCCATATAAACATGACACACCTACTCACAGCTATATTGCTATGTGAGGTTGAAGGAGGGGAGCATGTTTATATTAGAGAGGTAACACACCAGAGAGCACAGATTCTGGAGCCAGACTGCCTGGATTGACATCCCAGTTTCAATATTTATTAGCTTGTCATCTTGGACAAGTTACTTACGGTGTCTTGCTTGAGTTTCATCATCTGTAAAATGGAATGATGACTGTACCTATCTGCATTGGGTCCCTGTGAGGATTAAATGAGTTAATACATATAAAATGTCATAACAGTGCCTGGAAATGAGTAAGCACTATGATTCCTATGACGATGATGATGACAATAACAGAAATGAGTAGATTATGGAGGAGAGTGAATTTCTAAGATGAAATACTGAAAAGTCAATGTCAGTAAGGGAGGCACCTCCTTTTGTTGTTAGGGTTCTTTCCATGTAATTTTGAGAAGCAATGGTCTGGGGCAAGGGGTGACATAAAATACATCCCGACCTGTCTTGTCTTTCTCAAGGACTTAAGGAAGTCAAGAGTTTGAGAGCAGTTGTACTTACTGCTTCCTTTTCCCTAAGTTGCTCACATTGCCTCAGACGCTTTCCCCTTAGTCAAGTTAATAAAAACAATAAGAACAACAGTAACAATATGATGATGATGGCCGCTAACATTTCTTGGGCACTGATTATGTTCCAGGTACCATGCTGAACACTTTATACCAATCACTTCATTTTATCCACACAACAGCCTCTTTTTAAAAAAAAAAACTGAAATATAGTTGATTTACAATGTTGTGTTATTTTCAGGTGTACTATTTTTTTCGGATTCTTTTGTCTTATTGGTTATTAAAAAATATTGAGTAGAGTTCCCTGTGCTATACAGTAGGTCCTTGTTGGTTATCTGTTTTATATATAGTAGTGTGTATATGTTAATCCCAAACTCCTAATTTATTCCCCTACCCTTTTCCTTTTGGTATCCATAAGTTTGTTTTCTGTGTTTGTAGGTCTAGTTCTATTTTGTATCTAAGTTCATTTGTATCTTTTTTTTTAGTTTCCACATACAAGCAATATTATATGATACTTGTCCTCTGTCTGGCTTAGTTCACTTAGTATGATAATCTCCATGTTGCTGCAAATGGCATTATTTCATTCTCTTTTATGGCTGAGTAATGTTCCATTGTACATATGTACCACATCTTCGTTATCCATTCCTCTGTTGATGGTCATGTAGGTTGCTTCCATGTCTTGGCTATTGTAAATAATGCTGCAGCGAACATTGGGGTGCATGTATCCTTTCGAACCATGTTTTTCTCTGATATATGCCCAAGAGTGGGATTGCTGGATCATATGGTAGTTAAGAACCTCCATACTGTTCTCCATAGTGGCTTCACCAATTTATTATGAACTCTGTTTTAGAGCTGGAAGAAATGAGCTGTTAAGAGGTGAAGAAACCACCCAAAGTCAGGGGTTGGGCTGCTGCTGTCTCCCTCTTGCTCTGTTTTTGTCCCTCTCTTCAGCCTCATCTTATTCCACATGCCCACATCTTGGAAATCGTATTAAGCTACCTGAATTTTTTTTCTAAATTAGCACTGAATGGAGAACTTTGAACTTATCCTGATTGTTATATTAAGCATTCTGAATTACAAGTGCTTTTACCCAGCTGTCTGCTTATGTGGAAAATGTGTGCCCCCCCGAGCAGGGGTCATATCTTGTTTACCTGTATTTCCTTAGAGTTCCTCACTTGTAATGTGCCCCATTCATGTCTGTTGAGTACGTGAATGAGTGAAATATCTGTTGTTTTCATTATCTGGCATGCTCTTCTCTCATCTTTTTTTTAACCTGCCCAGTTCCTGGGTACCTTTTAAAGTAAGATTAAGCATTACTTCCCCCTGGGAGCCTTCCTCTGGATGACCTCTGACAGTCCCTGCCTGCCCTTGACAGCCTCAGAAGAAAGAGGGTGAGAAGTCCCTCTCTGCTGCCCCAGAGCCCACGTATTCACCTGTATCAGTATCTGGTCCTTACCAGATTGTGTTTTAATTGGTGACTTGTTTTAACTATGAGCTGAACTCTTGGAGAGTGTCATCTCTGTGTCCACAGCACCTAACACATTGCTTGGCACAAATTTGATGCTCAGTAAATGGTTGCTGAATAAATGTTACTTAGAGCTAAAAACGAGCAAACAGAAAACATTCTGACATCCCTTATCTTGTTCAAATGTTGCAATAACTCTATGACGTAGTTTTCCATACTTCCTATTTGACACGTGAGGATATTAAGGCTCTGAAACTAATGAGTATTAGAGACAGACGTAGACCTCTACTGAGATGGCTCCAAATCCTCTTCTCTGTTCTACTCACCACTGCCCCTGAAACTGTCAAGTCTTCATTGGGTTGATACCCACACATCTAAAAATCTCTATGGAAACGCACAAGTCCTAGAGCTTATGTCGTCCTTGATTTTAAGAGTTTATATCCCTTTTTGGAGCCGCAAATCTTAATCACCTCAACAAGGCAAGAACATTGCAAGGTAGTGTCTAGTAACAGCTTCCATTAGGAAGAAGATAAGCTGGAGGTACCATTCAGCCAGCAGGTATTTGTCAAGTGTCATTAGTCTGCGAATATTTATTGAGCACCTACTATGTGCTGTGCTCTTTGCTAAGCGCTAGATTATATATGGGAGTGAGGGCTACAACAGGTTCTCTGCCCCTAAGGATGAAATAGTTCAGTTGCATGGAAAAAAATAATACCCATGAAGCCAACGAAATACCATTTTGTTCTAAATTGTACCAGCTATGTGAGTAATGGTTGGAGAGAGAAGGAGCGGAAGAGGGAGTCACCCGTGTGGGATTGAGCAATCATGTCAACCTCCTATATTTATAGAACTTTTATGGTTTACAAAGTACATTCCTATCCATTTGATTGTCATACAAGGTAGGTAGGGGAGGGGTTGTTACTCCCATGTTAAATTGAAAAGAAATACTGAAATCCAGAGAGTTAAGTGACTTTCCCTAAGTCACCCAGGAAGTGGGTGATAAGCCTGAACTCAGGCCAGATCTCTGCATTCCCTCCATCTCCAACACCACATACCTGCATCTTTTGTCTGGATTAGCCTTGGAATGTAACTGACCTCATCTATGTCTGTGCACTTCCCCTCTCCAATTGTGCTCCTTCTTGAGCTGGAATGATAGATATCTGTTAATGCTAACTTGATCAGGTCACTCTTTTGCTTACAGCTCTTCTGTAGCCCCATACTACTGCTTGGATAGAACTCAGAATCCTTAACATGGCCTGTAGGCGCTGTGTGGTTTGGTTTCAGCCTGCTCTCCTGGCTCATCTCATGATGCTTCTCTCAGCTCTGCCTTCCACCCATATTCTCCTTCTGTCATAATCCCACACATGCACTGCTCCCCTTGTCCTCTGGCTGGGCTTTTGCACACATTCCTTCTTCTTCCTGCACACTCTTCCTGCCTTCCGTTGACATATTTCACTCCTATTCATCCATAGATCCATACTGTCTGATACAGCAGTCACTAGCCACATGTCACCGTTTAAATTTAGTTAAAATTAAATAGAGTTTAAAATTTGGTTCCTCCATTGCAGTAGCCACGCTTCAAGTGCTCGGCAGCCACGTGTGGCTGGTGGCTGCTGTGCTGGACAGCACGGGTACAGAGCATGTCCATCACTGCAGAAGGTCCCTTGCATAGTGCTGCACTGGATCTTAGTTCAAAAGGCAGTTGTTCGAGGAGGAAGCCGTTTCTCGCCCAATGTTACCTCCCAACTAAGTCCTGTTTTACTCGATGTTTTCACATCTCTTGTACTTTTTCTCCATAGAACTTCACATGGTTTGTGAATCATTCATTTTTTGATTAATATCAAATAGTAAAATCATTCTATAATCAAGTAATAACATAACAAAATAAATGAAGTAAAATAAAATAATTCCCATTTGTGGATTACTAGCTGTCTTTTCTACTAGATTTTGTACTGCAGGAGGGTAGGAACTGTAGTTTGCTCACCCAGGTCCTCACATATAGTAGACCCGGGAAATGTAAAAAGAATGAATGGCTCAAGACATTGGGACCTCCCTACTCCCAATCAATGAAGAAAGCTTGAGGAAGGATGTAGGGTTAAAAGTGAGACTGGAGAACACTAAGAGTGGTTGTTCAGGAGGAATATTACGGACAGAAGCGCTTAGGTGGAAAAGTTAGAGTCATCCCTGGCTGGAGCAGGTGGTTTCCAGTAGGAGGAGGAAGGGAAGCTGGAATTGGTGTTGGGGGCATACCTGGGGTGGCGGGTTCTGAGGCCAGTTGGGAGCTCTTCTAGAATCATCCTGAGTTTCAGACTGACCAGCAACAGATTCAGGATGGCTTGGAGGAACAGAAACTAAATTCAAGGATGCCAGTTAGGAGGCAATTTCCTTCTTCTAATAAAGGTCTGGAAGCTGAGATTTGTTTGAACCATAAGGTCTGGGAGTCCTGGGGCTATGTCTCTCTTGTTGAGCATGTGTCCTCTGTGGTGGCACATGTAGGTGCCTAATACTATCTCTTTATTAAATGAAGGGCTGGGTTAGGATGTTGGCCGAGGAATAAAGAGGCAGCACAAGACTGAGAGACTTTGGAAGGAAGATCGAACAGGACCTGGTGATGATGGAGAGGAAGGAGGTAGAGGCAGTGTCAGAGTTTCTGTCCTTGGAGGAATGTTGGTGTCACTGACATAAATGGCAGTGTTTGGCCTCTATCTCTCTACCTTATGTTCAAGGGACAGTGCCACACCTGAGCTAGGATGCTGTGTAGGTAATGGACCAGGACTGGATTTGTTCATTTTACTGGTCACTGGAGTAGATTTTGTAAAGCTGAAGGCCTCCAGGGGCCTTGCAGGTAACATACACCCCACACAAGCTGTATTAGCCTTGTTGTTATTCCCACCTTAGGGCCTTTGCACTGGCTGTTCTCCTGCCTGAAACACTTTTTCTGCAGTTTTCCACAGGGTCAGCTCCTCAGGTCCTTCAGGTGTTTCCTCAAATCTCACTTTCTCAGCAACTGCCTTCCCCTTCTCCGGCATTCCTGATCCCCCTGACATCACTTTCTAGTATACTGTACATACACGATGTAATCTTTTCGGTTTATTCGCTCTTGTATATCCTTACAACGTAACCTCCAAAACAGTAAGGAATTAAAAAAAATATTTTGCTTTCCATTGTTTCCCAAATACCCAGAAGAGTGCACAGCATGACCTTAGAAGGGGCTTGATTGTATTTGCTGACTGACTGAATGCATAATCGAATTGTGTAGGCAACAGGGAGTGATGGGCCTGAGGGAACTGGGGATTTCATAACCTCATGCACACCCCCAAAGCTGACAGAGGCATTCAAATCAAGATTTAAAAGAATACAGTACCAGCCACATAGAACTCTATTGCAAGCTGGATTCCGTGAGGCCCCAGGCTTTGACGCTTGCTCCAAATACAGCCAAAGATAAAACCAGGTATGCCTCTGACCCTCCAGTTCTCAGTTTGGAAGATTTCTGAGGAACGCTGTCTCCCCACCCAATAAGGCACAGCCTGCTGATTTAAAACACATGCAGGATTGAACTGGTTCCCACAGTCAGAACAAAGCGATGCACAATCCCTTCCCCAAACATTTGTTTGCTGCCCCATAGCTACGAGTTGACAGTTGCGAGACATGGACCAGGTTACCGAATGAAGTTGCAGAAGTCTCCTTCTCTGGAAATTCTTTAGCAGAGCAATGTGCTTTCTCTCTAGCTGAGGAAATTCCCTTGATGCCAAGCTGTTGGGGTGAGTTTACTAGCCTGCTTTCTTCTTCCATTAATGAGCATATAAAAAAGAATCCTCAGGTCAGCAGGTCAAGTCCCAGGGGCCTTCTGGGTAGTGTGACCCTGACAGCCATCTCTCTGAGATGATTTAGATGGGGGTGGGGTTGGGGAGTGGTGGGGGTCCTCATGATAAGCCTGATGAGCATGGTCATAAGGCATTTCCATATAAGGCTGGGGAGATGACAGTGGCTGCCTAACCAAATCAGGTTTAAATGCATGTCACAATTATTCCTCCAGTTCCTGGTGATAGGTTTCCGTTTTAGAGATGGAGACACTGCACTTTTGAGGCTGAAAGGCCATGGTTAGAATATAGAACTCTGTAAGTCTTCGGGGGGATTCATAAAGTAGATTGTAGAGAATATTTTCTTTGCTTCTACTGGAAAGTCACTCCCACCATAATTCTTAGGAGGATTTGAGTTTATCCAAACTTTTCAGTTGTTTATCCTGTCATTTTATATGTGCTTACATGACACACAGAGCATGCTATGCTTCATACATCAGAAAGATTCCATGAACACAATCAGTAAGGCATCGAGTGAGCTTTCCATCCTTCATATTTCCTACAAAGTTTTATCGGTTCCAGAGTACTTTCAAACCAATTGACGGTCTTGATCCTTACCTAGAAGTTCTCTCTCTCTCAGGAACCTGAGGCTCAGAAAGGTGATGAGGTTAGTGCAAGATTACCTGATCCGGAAGTGGTGGAGTTGGAACCAGAAGGTGGCTCTTTTGACACTGTAGCCCATGCTTGTTTCTACTCCAAAGCTGCCTTGTGGTATTGAGTTTTATTGCATCTTCTACATGTTCCCTCCCAGTTCCTCTCTTGACTAATTGCAGGCCTGTGTGGGGTGGGCTTGCCCAAGTCAGGCATGCACTCTCTGGGCACAGAGACCAATAGGGCCGCAAGGCAGGTAGAAGTTAGGGCTGGCTTGTTGATTGTTAGATTGATGCTCCATGAGTTCAAAGAAGATTGGAGGCAGCTAATTTCCTCAAATAATGGCTGCTACTTATTGTGCACCAAATGCCAGATGTTGGGCTAATCACACCTTTTTCTGCTGAATTCTCATAACGTCATTAGGAGATGTAGGTCTAAGTAATAGCTTTGTGTAACCAAGGAAACTGGTTTTCTGGCTTCCCAAAGTCACATGACTGGTTGGTGGCAGAGCCAGGTTTCAAACTCAGGGCGTCTGCACCCAGTACCATTGATCTTAGCCTCTACCCAGAGATTTCCAAGCCAAGTTGGAAGGACATTCCAGGTAGAGGAGGCCATGCTTATAAATGCTACAGAGACATGATCCAGCAAGGCAAGGGGGTGATTAGAATGGCTGGAATTGTGTAACATGCCCTGGGTCACATAGCCAGAGTGACAGAGCTAGGATTGGAAACCAGGTCTTTGTGGGTCATTGTCATGAGGCCATGCTGACAGGCACTTGGGTTTGCGGCTCACATTCTTCTGAGTCTTGATGCATCCGTGTAGTAAAGGTGTACGGGGCATTCACCTGGTGATGTGGGGCAGAGGTATTGCCAGGCATCACAGATGGCTGACTAGCGATGTTCTTGCATAGAGCACATGCCCTCTCTGCAGGGTGAGTCTCTTGGGCAGGCAGGCAGTATGGTGGAGTAGGAAGACACAGGCTCTGAGTTTGAATTCTGGCTCTGCCATCGACTGGCTGTACGACAGGATTAAGTTCAAATTCTCAATCTTTGGAGCCCACTTGCTGTTCCCTTCCCTCCCCAGTCTTCCACTTATTTTTTTGTGAAATGGAAATACTAAATGTTTCCTCAGTGGGTTTTGTAAGGATTAAATAAGATGATGTTTGTAAAGTACCTGACACTCCATAGGTGCTCAATATATGGTGACATTTTATAATTTATTGTTGTTATTATTTGAAAAAATTAATGCTTTTCTTTGTTGAAAAATCTGTAATAATTGTGTGTAGCTCTTATTTGAGGAACCCATTAAATAGTAAGAAACAGAATCCTAAATGACAAGTCCAACATTCCAAAACAGGAAAAAAGAAGACTTGAGCATTTTATTTTATTTTATTATTATTATTATTTTTGTGGTACGTGGGCCTCTCACTGTTGTGGCCTCTCCTGTTGCAGAGCACAGGCTCCGGACGCACAGGCTCAGCGGCCATGGCTCACGGGCCAGCCGCTCCACGGCATGTGGCATGTGGGATCTTCCCGGACCGGGGCACGAACCCGTGTCCCCTGCATCGGCAGGCGGACTCTCAACCACTGCGCCACCAGGGAAGCCCGACTTGAGCATTTTAAATGGTGATGGACACATTTGAGTTGACTTTTGTGGTATTTAAAAGGTTATTGTCATGTTTTAAGTTGGCAGGAAATGTTAATGAGTATGATCACTCATGCTTTTTCACAAAAGGAAACCATAGAAACAAAAACTAAAAAATAGAATTCATCAATAAATCTGTTATTCTTCAGCTTAAAAAATTACATGACAAAGTGAAAAATCTCCCATCTCCTCCAGCTGTCGTTTCTGTTCTCAGAGGCAACCACTATTATCAGTTTGTTGTATATTTTTTTTGTTTTTTTGTACCTTGTTAATATATCATGGATGTATTTCCATTTCATCTGTTATAGCTCAACTTTGTAAAAAAAATTTTAACAGCTTGAGGTATAATTTACATACATAAAATCATCCCTTGTAAATGTATAATTCAGTGATTTTATTAAATTTACACATTGTGCAATCATCACCATAATTCAATTTTAGAATAGTTCTGTTACCCCCCAAAAGTTCCCTTACGCCTGTTTGTAGTCAGTCCCCAGCCCCAGTCATAGATAACTGTTTTCTGTCTTTATAGTTATTCCTTTCTAGAAATTTCACATAAATGGAATCATACAACATGCCTTCTTTTGTGTCAGACTTCTTTCACTTAGCGTAATCTTTTTAAGGTTCATTCATGTGGTTGCACAGATAGTACTCTTTCTGAGTACTATACTTTTGTATGGATATAACACACTTGGTTTCAACAATTGGTTAAACCATGGTGAACATTTGATTTGTATAGGTTTTTGTAGATGCTGTTTATCAGGTTGTAGAAGGTCCCTTCTATCTTGGTTTATTGAGTGATTTTTCTTTTTTATTTATTTATTTTTTGCATCTGTTGAGATGATCATTTGGTGTTTGTACTTTATTCTATTAGTATATGTTATACATTAATTGATTTATGGATATTGAACGACTCTTGCATTCCTGGGGTAACCCCACATGGTCATGGTGAAAAATGAATGTTTTATATGTTGCAATATTGGTTTGTTAATATTTTGTTAAGGATTTTTACACTTAGGTTCATGGCAGTTATTGGTCTACAGTGTCCTTTTCATTTGATATCTTTGTTTGGCTTTGGTATCAGGGTAGTACTGGCCATGAAATGTTGGAAAATGTTCTCTCCTTCACTGTATCCTAAACAAATTTGTATAGGAGTGGTATTGTTTATTCTTTGAATGTTTCACAGAACTTCCCAATGAATCCATCTGGTCCTAGAGTTGTTGTTTTGTGGGAATGTTTTAGGTGCAATTTTATTTTTCAAGAAAGACTGTTTCTCAGTTTCTTATGTAGCTTTGGCCAAGTTCCATAGCCCCAAAATGGTTGTTTTTGATGATGTTGTTCAGTTTTATGCTTTTATTTTGCTAAGAAGATTTGCCAACCTCTTCATACTATCGCACCCAGAAGATACTTCTCTATCTCTTCATTTTTTTTTTTTTTTTTTGGCGGTACGCGGGCCTCTCACTGTTGTGGCCTCTCCCGTTGCGGAGCACAGGCTCCGGACGCACAAGCTCAGCGGCCATGGCTCACGGGCCTAGCCGCTCCGCGGCATGTGGGATCTTCCCGGACCGGGGCACGAACCCGTGTCCCCTGCTTCGGCAGGCGGACTCTCAGCCACTGCGCCACCAGGGAAGCCCCCTATCTCTTCATTTTTAATGACTGTAGAAAATTCTGTTTTACAGGTATACCATAATTTATTTAATAAAAATAATTTTTCCAATTTTTAGGTATATTCTTAAACAGTTAACCTTTGTTTATATGTAATTTTACTTACTCATGCTAATAATTCACTAAGATAGGTTCCTAGAAGTAGGATTGCTGGGTCAAAAGTTATGCATTTTTTAATTTTAGTAAATACTATACTATATTCTTTAAAATTTGTACTAAATTATCACACTGTTAGGATAATATAAAAGAAGGTCCACTTCTCCCTGTCTTGCCACTACTATATACTCTTAATTTTTAAAATTTTTGCCAATAAGAAAAACAAAGATTGGGATATTTTTATTTGCATTTATTTAATTTTAGTGGAGTTGGGAATCTTTTTATATACTCTTTGACTATTTCTTTTTATTTTATGAAGTGACTTGTCATGTCCTTTGCTTAATTTCCAATTAGATTGGTTGTCTTTTGAATTAATTTATAGGATCTTCTGATATTTTAGTGACATTGAACTTTTATTTGTTTTCTGTTGTAAATACTTTATTCTGCCATTCATTTCCTTCTAGTCATAACTGTTTTCAGTCTTTTAAAAGCCTGTATTTTAATTTATGTTTTTTTAATTTGTTTTTAACACAGAAAGTTGTACAAGGGATTGATTTAAACCAAATTCGAGGGCTTGGGTTTGATGCCACGTGTTCTCTGGTTGTTTTGGATAAGCAGTTTCATCCTTTACCAGTGAATCATGAAGGTAGGACCATTTCTCTCTCTTTTCTTGGTGGTGGGATACTGGCCGGGGCCCAGTTGGAGCATGATATCAAGTGTTATCACTGTTAGTGAGATTTACAGGTGGAGCATGGAGCCCCAAAATCATGTCCCTAGAGGTTAAAGCTTGGGCAGCAGTTAGTAGGAGAGGGGTGACATTGGGATTAGGTGGATTAGGAAGAGACTTGGCTCCATAATGCACAGGAGCCACAGCAGAAAATCTGATGTAGGATGAACATGGGATCATTAGCTCAGAGTGAGTAGCCTTGAAACAGTTAACTGGTCTGGGCCTTTTCAAGGAAGGGAGTGTTGTCTGTGCCTGAAATTGTTTTGCATATGAAGCTCTTCCACCACATTCATTTGAGTGGGTGAATCAAGTTCACTTAAAGAAAATAGAATAAGACAGACAGGACCATATATCACACAAAAGCTGGAAACAAATGGCCCCTCTATTTTCAATAGCCAGACCAAAGACATTCACATTTAATGACGTTGTTCTAATACACTCTCATTACACTCTCATTGCACTCTCTCATTACACTCATGAGTACTGTAACGAGCTGTTTCAAATGTAAGTGCCAACTTTTATCCACTGTCAGAAATTTCTCATGGGTAGTGAGAATGTGTTCTTTTTGGGATACTCTAGCCAGTAGTGCTAGCACCAAGGTTGCAAACCCAAAAGTCAGGTAGGTAATGTAAATGAATACAGTGTGCCAGATTTGAGAAAAACAACAGCACATGCGCAGAGATAAAATTCAACTGACATTTAACCTTTTGATGAGTGGCAGACATTTGGGAGCAGTGGAGACTGTGGTGCACTGGAAATTGCAGGCTCCATCTAAAGGAGTGTGACTCTCTGCATTTTCAGTCGGTTGTTGCCAACATAGGTATCACAAGCATGTTTTGGGCGAGGCTGTATTAAAGAATCCTTGGTAGTGGACACTGCTGTAGCAGCACCTTTCTTAACTGGCGGCTGTGGATACTGGGGCACAATGGGACACCCTGGCATTGGAGTCAGGCAGTCCCAGATCTTAGCCCTGCTGCTGTTGAGCTGTGACACCTTGAGTGAATCACTTAACATCTGCATGGCTTGGTTTCTCCTCTGAAAGAATTGGAATAATGAAACAGTAGCTTTGCTGTGAGAATTAAGTGAGAGCCGGACGCCTGAATGCTCAGAAAAGTTTCTTAAGTCCGATTATGAATTCCTTAAGTTAGGAGAATGTGTCTTACTTACTCCTATGGACCTAATGCATGGAACAGTGATTTTTATAAATGACATGCCCTGCAAAAGTATGCAAATGGATGAATGATTAGAGCACAGTGGTAATGGTGACCATCTTTTACACACACACACACACACACACACACACACACACATTTTTCTATTTATGCCACATTAACTAGCACCCCCATGTGCCAATCCCTGTCTGATTAAGTGTTGAGGCTTCAGAGACGAATATGAGTCGTCCTCGTTCTCAGTGGCTGACCACTGGCTCAGCTGGCATTGTTCCAGCCCAGGAGGGCAGGGCAGCCCCCGTCTAGACCACTTCAGAGAGCAGAGACTCAAGGAATGGGACTGAACCTACAGACCTCAGCTCAGCAGCAGCAAGCCCTCTCCAGCCACGGAGTGGGCTGCCTGGGGAGGCTGCCAGCACTTCTTTGTTGGCTTGTTTTAAGTAGCGGTCAGGTGATGGTCTGTTAGGGATGCTGTGGGAGGAATTCTCATTTTGGATGGGACTTTAGATGTTAAGAGCCCTAAGTTCCAAGGACTCTGTACCTTCTAATCTGCTAAGACACATGGTTTTAAACTCTGGTTAGCACATTAGAAACAACTGGAGATCTTTTAAGATTCCCAATTCATGAGCCTTACCCCCAGGGTTTGTATTCAGTTGGCTTGGGGTGAGGCTAGGGCATCAGTGTTTTTAAAGTTTTCTCGATAATTCTAATATGTGGAGAATTACTGGGTGCAGATGAATGGACAACTAAAACATTAGGAATAAGAACATCTGAAGTAGAGGAAGAGTTCCTTGTTAAACCTGTTTATACCAGCACCCTCCCGGATGCCATCTTTTTTCTCATTGTAGAGAGAATTGCCTCCTGTTGACAGTTCTCCTATTAAAAGTGTTACCTAGGTTGCAACCTGAATTATAAGTGTTGAAAAAACTGTATTCCACCTAAAAGGTTAAAATGTACCCATTCATCAAATGCATCCAGCTGCAGGTGCCCTCATCAGTTTCTTGCCTTTCAACAGGTTCTATTAAGGTTAGATTTTAACGGCAATGGATTAGCCTGTACTAGAAAATGAAATTCAGATTTTAAGGATGAATTAAGAGGGTCTTTAAAGACTTCTGTTTACCTGATAATGACCCATTCTTGACCGGTTAATTGGAGTAATTGTGAAGAGCAGGGAGTGGGGTCAGGAAATTAACCATCACCATTAAAACCAAACCCATAAGACCAGCAAAACTTACTTTCTTTCGATGGTAACCAAAAAGAAAAAGGAAAAGAAAAAAAAATCCCAAGGAAATTAAGTGCACTAGTTTGAGAACACTGACCTACACGATAAAATAGTCTCATTGTTTGCCTTTTCTTGTTTGGTCTTTCTTCCTTTTCAAGATCAGACCAGTGCTGGGTTGGACAGAGGTGCCATTGCTCTGTGCTTCCTACCTCTGCAACCCACCTAGCTCAGACCATGACTGGGTGAATCATTCCAGCCACAGGAGCTCCTGGGAGGGAGAGGAACCAAGGGAGATAATTTAGGGTCAGGGAAGAAGTTACCACCTAGGCTACTCTGTAACAGAAACCTAATATTTAGATGGTTTTCTGATTCACAGTCATTTCCTTCAAGTACCCCTGGAACACCTCCTGTGAGGTGTTGACAGTATTAATTGAATGAGTACAGGGATAAATAATCTGCCCTAAGGTAAACTGACTATGTAACCCTAATTCTGCTCTACCAGATTATTTCCAGTTCTCTTAAAATATGATGCCTTTATGGGTCTGTGCTCTCTTGGTTTCACGTGCTGTTTCTATTGTGTAGCCCCTCCTGCTGCACTCTTTCTTCACCTGCTTATCCAGTGGCCAGTCATTTTCAGAATTAACCTAAAGCTTTCCTGCGTCTTGGAAGCTCCCTGTGCAGCCTCGGGCTCAGCTAACTGGGGGCTTCTCTGTGCTCTTCCTTCTCTCTGTACCATGTCCAGGACTTCTGTCATCACTCCATACAGACGTTTTTCCATTTACCCACGTGTTCCGTAAGGGCAGAGCCTGTGGCACATTCTTCTTGGTATCCCAGCACCCAGCCCTGTGCCTGGCATGTAGCAGATGCTCAATAAAAGATGAAATGAACTTTCAGTGGAGTCATTTAGTTGTGATTTTCTACAGGCACTGAAAAAAAGATTAACTTCCAGGTTTTTGTCTGTAATGAACATTACATTAATTAATTAATCATAATAAATATAATAAAGTAATTGATTCTACACAATGCTCAGTGTGTCATTCTGAGAGCCTCTTCATGTAGAGGTAGTAGTGGCTGATCGGTCTGTCTTTACAGTAGAAAGTTTAGCAACAGGTGTTTTTGTCTTGAAGCAGCTGCAGACAGATTCTATACAATATTTAAGATGCAATGCAGATATTGTCCCCCCCAACACCCACACACCCACATTGTGTGTGTGTGTGTGTGTGTGTGTGTGTGTGTGTGTGTGTGTGTGTTTATGAATGTGTGCCCACATACCCACAGTCTGATTCTGTGATGGTTCTGGAATAGGACCTGGACATCAGTATTTTTAAAGCTATCCCAGGAGATTCTAATGTGAAACTAGAACCAGAACTTTAAGCAGTTTTGTCATACAGTAGAATCACTCAGCTGTTTAAACAAAATCTTAGATGTACCTATGGAAGGTTTCATGTACTTTCTCTTATTTTAAATGTATTACTGTTGTTTGAGGAGTTTTTGTGGGACCTGAAATCTCTCCAGGCAGGCAAACCAATGAGTGAGTCCTTGACTCATTACGATGATGACCTAATTTAGATGTATCCTTAGGCTGACTTTTTTTGTAAGTTTTAAAAATTCTTTTTCAAATATATGGAAGAGTAAGGAAAATAAGATAACAGCCTCCTATGTATGTATGAGGATAAACAGATGAGGTTTTGCCACATTTGCCACAAGTCCTTTTTTTTTTTTAAAGAAAGAACCACTTGAAGCTTCAGTCCATGCCCTCCCCCTCCCCCGTCCCTCTGCCCAGCAGGTAATGGTTCTGCCGTAGCTGGTGTTCACAAACACATTTCTTCTGTGCTTTTACCACATGTGTGTATACCCACAACAACAAACAATATATACTGTGTTTAAAAATACCCCAGCTGGTGTCATTATTCATGTTGATGTGTGTAGCTCGAGTTTAAATTGGTTTTACTAATTTATTTATCCATTCTCTGCACAGATCTACTTTCAAAGAACACTTTGTGCTTTTCCCAGCTGTGAGGTAGTAGGCATGTCTTCAATCTCGGAGTCAGATTGTCGTTGAAAACGGCCTAGATCTCAGGGTTGTTTTAAGGATTAAATGAGACGATGTGTGCAAGAGGTTCAGCACGAGGCTTGGGACACACACACGCAAACGCGCATGTGCAGCTTTATAAACACTCATATTAGCAAAATTATATAATTGCTGCAGTTATTTTGCCAGTAAATAAAATAACATGTGAAGTGCCTATCTCAATTACTCTTGAGTCCCTTTTATCTTCCCCGTTTATAATCTCCCAGGTATATTCCTTGCTGTTCTCTGCATTTTGCCATCAGAGGAAGCAGAGGACTGTGAAAAGAATACTGGCTTGCCCATCAGTGCAGGATGAATTAGCAGAGTCTGGGGAAGGGGGAAAGGGGCAACTAGTTTCTCTGTGGGCTGCAGGATGGTAGAGGTAGGATGTGAGGGGCACTGCCCATGCTCCCTTTCCAGCTGATTTTAAATTCTGTTTCCTGTGATTTATTCCTCTTGAGGGCCTACTATGTGACAAGTACTTGCCATATCCTTTATGCACATTATCTTTTGTTCAATGAATGAAAAATCTCAGTTAATCCTTATATGCTACATTTTGCAGATAAGGACACTTAGGCTAAGAAAAATTAAATAACTTTCTCAATATTTCTGCCTATACTGAAAGAACGTTCCCCATTAGGTCTGCCTGGTTCCAGAATGGAAAAAAAAATTCCAGTGCTTCCCACCCCACCAAACAAACCAACCGAGTGAGGAAAAACACTTAAATTAACTAATTTTAATTAGAGTGACTAGAGGAAGTGAGAATATAGGCAAATAAAAGCCATTATGTAAATGTATATGATATTATACCTAAAATATTTGTCCATATTTCAAGGAGACATACCTTAAAAAGCTGAAGTATTGTTTTAGGCTTATTTCATTGGCTCTTGTCTTGAGTATGTACCCAGAAAAGTTTTTCTAGAATAGGTGAAATAGGAAAGGAAGGGGAAAAGTTGAGAGAGAATGAATGGTAATATAATTAATTAGTGGATCTTGACTGGTTTTTCCTTTAGACGTTTAACCCTGGGACTATATTCAAAGAGCACGTCTCTTCAAGGGTCCGAGATACGGGTAGGATGTACCTAGTCAGTGTTGGTGGTGGTCCTTTCACTTGTTTCTTGTTGATGTGTGAAATTATACAAGCAGTTGTGCAGATTTTTGCCCTTGGGAATCCATAAGTGCCCCCTTGAATTAGAAGGATAAGGATGCACCTGTGTCCTCATCTCCCTTGTTTTTGCTAGGGGATTCTCATCGAAACATCATCATGTGGCTGGACCACCGGGCGGTCAGTCAGGTCCACAGGATCAACGAAACCAAGCACAGTGTCCTGCAGTACGTCGGGGGCGTGATGTCCGTGGAAATGCAGGCCCCGAAGCTTCTGTGGCTAAAAGAGGTAAGTGCATAGCGTTGAGGAGCGATTACTCATAATAGCAGAGGATTCCATTTATTGAATCTATTGGTACCAGGCACCCTGCTCATCACGGCTGTTGTATTTGATTTTTGCAGCAAGTCTCAGGAAGGTTGATCCCATTTTATTGATTCAGTTGTGGTTAAGTCATTCTGCTTAACTCAGGCAAGGCACTGAAATAAGTATTTGATGCAGATTATCTCTTTGAATCCTAACGGCAACCCTATAAAGTAGTTTTTTTTCTTTTTCTGTATTTGTAAAAACTAAAGCTAATAGAGATTCGTCAGCTCACCCAAAGTGACTCAATAAGTATGCAGCAGAACCAGGATTTGAACCTAAAAATGACTGAAATTGATTTTCTTAATATCCACTGTTCTATTGAAGTTCAGAGAGGTTAATTACCATTCCAGTTAGAAAGTGGCAGAGCTGGGATTCAAGTCCAAATCTTCTGACTGGAACATTCTTTCTCTACATACTTTTAGCCCCCAATGATTAATTTTTGGCCTTAGTGGCATTTTATGGAATGCCTTTCTCATCTCACCTGAACTTGAGTTTCCATACCCTTTTGTGATAAGGTGATCTCTGGCTAAGGCACTTGCAGGTGGTTCCCATTTCCAGATGTTAGAATCATTTATGAAGTGTGGAGAATGGTGATGTCAGCTTAATGGTTCCCAGTAGAGATGGATGTGTGAGAAAGTTCAAGTCCTCTGGGAATTGCAGGAACTTGAAAACCCCTAGGTGGTCTGGTGAGGAGAGAATCCATCTAATGATAAGACCTGCCGTGATTCATTTACTGGCCCTGAGGTTTCAGGTGGATTGAGTCTTCAATTACTCAAATGTGGGGTTGGGGAGAGTTTAAAGGTGATGAGGAGGTATCCTTGGATTGCCACCATGGGGCAGAAGGGAGGTAAGTAAAAAGGGCGTCAGTGATCAAGGCAGGCTTGGCTTGTTACTTGTTTAGTATATTGAGCTATTTTGTAAGTTTTAATTTGCAGAAAGACTTCTGTATTTGCTAAGAGTTTGAAAACACAGAGTGTTTTAGGAGTTGGGGGTTTTAGGATCCTAATTCTGACTCTGTTTGCATCACACTGTGTGACTTTGGGCAAAGCAATTCTCATCCCCAGGCCTCACTTTTTCCATCTCTAAAGTGAGAGAGTTGGACTGGATCAGTTTGGAAACTTGATACAAAAATATCCTGAAATACAAAGCAGTGTATTAATTTGTATTTGCACTGCCTCCACACTCTGCTATGTGTGCTATAGACTTTAACTGATCTCATCCTAACAACCTCTGCCTGGTAGATGGCATGGGAAACTGAGGCTCAGAGAGAGGGTTATATGACTTTCCCAAACAGACGATACAGCCAGAATTTAAACCTGTGTCTCCTGGTCTCCAAATCCCAGCTCATCCCATTAGTCATGAAGTACTAAAATCCTCTGTGAAGCATACCACTTTGGGAAGGACCAGGAATGAGGGTGGTGATGGTCTTTAAGCCAGCCTAAACATGTGCAGAAGAACAAATGGGTTGGCTATGTCACCCTTCTGGGCCACAGGTGAGGAATAGCTGTTCTGAATTAAGTGAGGAGGATTGAGCAGGTGGTCACTGGTGCAATACCAGAGCCTTATTGAGCACCTGCTTCATAGCCAGCTCAGGGCTGTATATCCCAGGAGATCTAAATATACCTTTGGTATGAACCTGTCAGGATATTTACCTGTGCGCTTGAGATCTAACTGCACTAAATAAAGCCCATAGAAAATAATTAAGTTCTAGATTTGTGTGGCAATGATTATGACCTAAGACTGACCATCCATCCATCCATCCATTCATCTAATCAATTCCATTTCAGAATTTCCTGAGTAAGGCTCTAAACATTGCCTCACTGTGCATTTAACTACCTGAAGGCTGAGCCTCAAATCTGTTTTTCAGACTTTTTCAATTGTTTTTTTTTGTCTTTTTGGTAAGCATGCCCAGGAATCCTTGCTGAGAGTTCCTTTGGTTTTACTGTGATTACAAATTCAAAATCAAAACAACTTCTAAAATCACGTTTCGTCCCTTCTCCTTAAAGCCTCCCAGCATGGCTTACAGCTAGCTCTTCTCAAACTTCAATGTATAAATGAATCACCTGGAGAGCTTGTTAAACTGCAGACTCTAACTTCGTAGCCCTGTGGTGGGAGCTAAGAATTTGCATTTCTAACAAGCTCCCAGGTGATGCTGATGTTGCTGGCCTGCAGACCCACAAAACCACTTTCAATGCTAAAGGCTCTACCTTTGTATCCTGAAAAGCATCCATGTGTGGAGAATGGGGAAACAGTACCTTCTTTTTATTGGGCTTGTGGGAGACTGAGGCACAGGGAAGTACAGTAGCTTGAGCTGCTGTTCAACAGCACATTCGACGTTAGAACATGAGAGTCTGTGCCAAGTGTACTGGGCTGCCATTTGTTTACTCTTCATTCATTCCTTAATTTGCCAAATCTTACCTGAGGTCCTGCTGTGAACCAGCACTGTGGTAGGAACTGGGGACATGGGCACAAAGAGGACTCGGCCTTACCCTCAAGCGGCACAGTGACCACTGGGGACAAATGGTGGGGGAGCATAAGGAGAAGAGAGGCATGGAACCAGAGCCAGCAGAAGATGCACTGAGCGCCGAGATGCAGGCATATGCAGAGTGCTTTCAGGGAAAATAATTTGCTTCCTGCACGAGCTACTTGAGATGAGCCTCAAGATATGAGTGGAGGTTTTGCACAGGAAGGATACAGTATTCTAGAGAGAATGAGGTTCATTATGGTAAGGTGTGTAGGCCCTAGGACAGGAGCCTGGGGTGCTTCCCTGAGTGTAGTAGGAAGTGAGACCAGGTAAGTAGCCTGGGCTCAGTTTGTTAAGGTCCTGTTTGGTGAGAGAGATTAGTGGATGGTTGTTAGGCAAGGGGGAAAGTGTCTTAGATACCTTTGGCAGGGTGAAGAGATTGGATTAGGAATGAGAAAATGTGTGTGGGGGGGAGTAAGAACCAGTTTATTTATTTATGTTTTTATTAGTACGTGTGCATTTATTTATTGACCATGCCGTGCGGCTTGTGGGATCTTAGTTCCCCTACCAGGGATGGAACCTGGGCCCCAGCAGCTAAAGCACCAAGTCCTAACCACTGGACCACCAGGGAATTCCCCTAAAACCAGGTTTCTTACTTTCCTCATTATAGCACTTAGTTGGCCTTGCTTTGCCCTTAGGATAAACTCCAAAATTTGTAACCTGGCTCAGAAGATGGTGTATGACGTCATTTTCACCTCCCTCCTCTGCTTACTGTGTGTCTCTCACTTTGCTCACTCTGATCCATCCACAGGGATCCACTCAGAGTGCCTCAAACACACCAGCTCTTTGCCACCTCAGCCTTTTGACTAGGGGTTGGCAAACTAGGGCCATGGGCCAAATCTGGCCTGTTGCCTGTTTTTGGATGTCCTGGGAGCTAAGAATGAGTTTTACATTTTCAGATGTTTGAAAAAGAATCAAAAGAAGAGTCATGTTTTGTGACTTGTGAAAATGATAGGAAATTAAAATTTTAGTGGCCATAAATAAAGTTTTATTGGAGCACAGCCATGCTTGTTCGTTTATCTACTGTCTGTGGTGCTTTTGCCCTACAGTGGTAGAACTGAGTATTTGAGATGGAGACTGCATGGCCTGCAAAGCTGAAAATATTTACTCTCTGGACTGTTAGAGAAAAAGTTTGCTTACCTCTGGTCTTAATGATGCTCTGATGCTGTGCCTTCTGCTTGAATATTCTTTCCTCTTCTCACCATTGATTCTAACTCATCATGTAGGTCTCAGCTTTACTGTCACATCCTTAAAAAAGCCTTTCCTGACCCTCAAATAAATCAGAGGTCTCTTGTCATTGTACTCTTAATTTTACTTCATTGTATCTTTCATAAATTGTAATGACACGTCAATTTGTATGATGATTTGTATAAAAGCTCACCCCCTCCAACCATAGTAATCCACAGGAGGATGGAGAGGATATCCATTTTGTTCCTTGTTGTGTCCCTATCCCTAATTAAATGCCTGACAGATTGTAGGTACTCAGTAAATATTGTTTGAATGATTTGAGTGGGCCAATGAGGAGCTAGTGCAGTTTTCCAGGTGAGAAGTGATGAGACCTGAATTAGGCACTGTGGGATGGAGAGGAGATGGGTTCCAGAAATCGTTAGGGGTTAATGTCAGCAGGACATTGGGGCTGATTGGCCATGAGGGGCGAGCTAGGTGGAGGAGTCAGAGCTCACCGCTCATCTCGGTATTGCTGGCATTCATGTGCTCCTTGTCCTTAGCCTGGAATCAGATGTCAGAGGGAGTTGGGCAGAATTTGGAGTTCAGACTTCTCAGAAGACAGAAGTGGTATACTAGGACCTCCGTACCTTTTGGGCAAAGCCTTTACTCGGGTCCTAGTTCTGCAATATGGAATTTTAATCATGTCCTTTGCATATAAGGTTTGTGTGTTTTAGGTTGACGTACGTCTCCTTAATAAGAATTGTCAGATAAAAGGAAAAATGCCATTTGATTTTTTCATAACCCCCAGCAGTCTGGCTTCTCCATTTGGTCTCAATGATTCTGACTCTCATCTTAATGAAGGCCAAATGTAAATTAAGTTCTCTCAGGCTGGAACAGCTGGAGTCTCCTATCTTTATAAACATGAAACATTGTAGGGTAACAAGGTGCAGGCTGAGGAAGGTCAAGCAAGTTAACAGGCTGATGCCGATCCTGACAGCTCAGTGTTAATGGAAGATAATTATCTGGCTTGTAGCGGATGCATGGAGGTATTCCAGTCCATCTTTTAACTCATTTCCTCTTTTTGCTATTGTCAGCAGAACAGAAAACTAATCATTTTATAGTTTGCAATTTTCATTGTTCATTCCAAAGGTCTGGAAGCAGCTGGCTGGAATGTCAGAGGATTTTGTTGATGGGTTTAGAAAATATATCTGCCCCTTTCATCTCCCCAGTCCATGCCCTTCTGCTTCTGTTCCCCTGATAACATATTGGGAAAACGAGTAAATGATTCTCTGATTGGTTCTAATGTGCTTTATCCTGTGTATGTAGATTCTTGGGAGGAACCTGGGAGTTTGGATAGCCAGAGGGGTGGTTTGATAACTTCCTGCTAGCTGTGGAAGGTGCTAGCACACCTAGCACTGGATGCTTTGCAGTAGGAACTCCTGAAAAGAAAACTCTGTTAGACTTCAGGAAAGCCTGGTCCTTGTCCCTTCTGTACAGTAAGAGGCTGGCACAGTAAGGGCCTCGACTGGCCTTATTCTTTCATTCTTCTTGATGATATAGTAACAATTCTCTTTTCTTTAGGTTTCTTATCTTGAAACTTTATGAAAGATAAACAATGTCAGTTTCTTTCTTGGAAACGCACCATTTCTTTTTTTTTTTTTTTTTTTTGCGGTACACGGGCCTCTCTCACTGTTGTGGCCTCTCCCGTTGCGGAGCACAGGCTCCGGACGCACAGGCTCAGCGGCCATGGCTCACGGGCCCAGCCGCTCCGCGGCATGTGGGATCCTCCCAGACCGAGACACGAACCCGCGTCCCCCGCATCGGCAGGCGGACTCTCAACCACTGCGCCACCAGGGAAGCCCACCATTTCTTTTTGGATGGCAGTTTGGTGGAAACTATAGTCTTTTTCTGTTAGTTACTCTGGCTTTACATTTCGTGCATAGGTCTGATATTATTTACCTACATTCGTCAGATCTTAGCAGTACAGCTCATACAAGATTGGAGCTCTGGGAGATAGAACACAGTTCTGTAACAACAGAAAAAGTACAGGATTTGAAGCCAAACACACTTGCATTTAAATCTTTCTCCACCATTTACCGATTTTGCAACCTTAGGCTAAGTCAGCATGTCTGAGTTTCAGCATGCTGAGCTGTCAAATGATGATAATAATATCAGCTTTGTGGAATTATTATAATTTAGTCAGATATTTGTAAAATATCTTATTCAAAGAGTAGTTTAATTCTCACTTCCACTGTGCATAAAAATGTTTGTCTCTACTGATGGGCATGTCAATAACATTCTAGCACCAATCGAGAGAATTTTAAACACTAGAATATCTTATTTTAAGTAGCTGAGTGTAATGAGTGGTATGCTTTTCCTGTTTGAATAATAGCTACGGAAACCACCTAAAAATGACCACAGAGTTGTCAGAGACAATCATAGAAAATAGTAGAAGAGTATAAAGCATATTTTCAGAGTCATTCATTTATTTGAATCATCCACATCCTATGTGTAATACCTATACCAGAAAGCAGCCAGCTTTGAATTGCAAAGCTGATTGACTTACTGAATACCTTCTACTTGTTTCCCCTAAAATTCACCAGTGCCTCCAGCCCCAGAATTATTTTATTCCACAATGATTATTTAATCTTTACACTAGTCATGTGGGGTAGATATTATCTCTTTTTATAAATGAGGAAACTGAGGCTCAAAAATGTTAAGTGTCTTACTCCTCGTCTCGTATCATGCAAGCATACGAACATCAAGAACCATACAAACAGCTCCATCCCCCATCCCCCTCCTGTGGAGACCTGTGCACTTCACTGTGGGAACCCAGAGGTGGTCTCTGTCTTCACAAAATTACAGCCTTCTAAAAATTGAAAAAAAAATACACACACACACACACACGTATATGTATATGTATTTATTTATTTGGCTGAGCCGGGTCTTCGCTGCGGCATGCAGGATCTTTTAGTTTTGGCACATGGGATCTTTAGTTTCGGCATGGAACTCTTAGTTGTGGCATGTGAAATCTAGTTCCCTGACCAGGGATCAAACCCGGGCCCCCTGAATTGAGAGTGCGGAGTCTTAGCCACTGGACCACCAGGGAAGTCCCCAAAATTACAGCCTTTTTGGACTAAGCAATAACAACAGAATAAGGAATTAGATGAAAACAGTAGCTAAAATGTATACAGTGCTTATTATATACGTAGTACTTGTCTAAGCATTTCATCCATGTTAAACTCATCTACTCCTCACAACCACCCTATGAAGTTAAGTCTCATATTTTACAGATGACAAAACAGACTCAGAGATGTTAAGCAATTTGCCTAAGGTTATTCAGCTAATAAATGGCAAGGCTGGGGTTTGAACCTTGGCATTTCAGACCCATAGACCCATTTCAGACCCATTTCACTCTACTACCTCTTCAAGTGTTTGCCTTGCAGGGTTTGAATAATCTAGTTCAGGGAAAAAACTTGGAAGTAATGACTTCAGGAGAATCTGAGGCTGGGAACAATGGGTGGTAGGTTCGTTTTTTTCATTTAAAAAGTCTTGGCTGAGTGTCTCCTATATGATGGGCACTGAGGTTGCAAGGTGAGCAAGACAGATGAGGGCCCTGGGTAGCCTTCTGGGAACTTAGATTCTAGCATAGAGCAGCAGAAAAGAGACACGGAGACAAATACATAGGCAAAGTGATTTTGTTTTCTGGAAAATGCTATGAAGGAGAATGGCAGATGAACAGATTTGGCATAGCTAGTGTGTTCTCTTGGGAGGTTTTGGTTGACAAAATGATGAGACTTTCAGGAAGAAGGAGCAGCAGATTCAATGAGGGGAGGAAAGCACCTGAGAGATCAGCATAGGAGGTCAGCAGGGCTGGCCAGGTATGAGCAAGGCAGGGAGTGGCAGGAGGTGGGGTAAGAGAAGTGACCAGGGGCCAGATCCTGCACAGCCTTGAGGCCGTGGACAGGAATTTCGATTTTATTCTAAGACAGTGAGAAATGGTTGATGGATTTTAAACCTGCGTGTGACATGATCTGTTTTATGACTTCAAAAAGATCCTTCTGGCATATGTACTGGGTAGATAATAAATATTTGTATAGCAACAACAAAGTTTACACTATAATGTGAAAGGGAAAAAAGTTATGAGGCTGTGCAGTCTTATAAATGCATTTGTCTTAAGAAACTTACAGTATAGAAAAAAAATGGCTGTATATTACAAAAAACAATAATGAGACACTATCCGTGGTTGGTATAGTTTGCTTATGTTACAGCACAAAGATCATGCTTTTATTACTTCTTTGTACTTTTCCATTAAAAAGTAATCTTATAGTCCTAGCTAACCTTTCTGGTTGACAACACTTCGTTATTTAGCATGGGATTTTTTTTTTCTTCTTGGAATTATTTTCCTAAACCATCTGCACTGTATGAGGGACTTTACATGCAGTATTTCCTCTAAGCCCCTCAGTGACACAGTATTATTATCCCATTTTACAGATGAGGAAAACAAGACCCAGAGGGCTTAAGTAGCTTGCTTCCCCAAAGCTATGCAATAAGTGGTAGAACCAGGATCCTCACCAAGTCCAGCCCTCCTCCAGCCCCTGGGCTATATCCGTTGGCCCTCACTGCCCTGTTGCTCATTTCAGCTCATGTGTAGGGTTACAGGCTGGCAGCCCACAAGCTGAATCTGGTCCCCAGATGGGTTTTGGTGGACCCACCCTGTGCTTGAAAAAAAAATTCTTTTTTGAATTAGTGTCCAACATTTAAAAACTAAGAAATTTCACATAAAAATCCAGATTTTTCTGCTTCTCTAGAAAAAATAACAAAAGGATTTAGCAGTCCTGGGTTCACATTCCCATGTGGAAGGAACTGGCCAGAGTTGTGCAGGAGCTGCCCCTCGAGAAGGGGCGAGTGTCCTTCATTTCACAGTGGTCCCCACCCAGCCTGCCTCACCATTTCCTTTTCCAGCAACTACCCATCTAGGCACTTGGATTTGAGACCCAGACTGCGGGAATTTGTTCAAGGAATCCATCATTACTTTTCCTATAACAAAATGCTTAGAGAAATGGAAAGACTTTCCAGTTGGGGAATTTCTTGGTCAGTGGATCTAAGGATACCATACTCATGTTCTCTTACACCTCTGGGTCTTTGCTGAGGTCTTCCTTCTGCCTGGCAAACTTAAAATCATTTCTTTTCACTTGGGGAAACTTATACTAATTCTTCAAACTCCAGGAAGCCTTCCTTGACTTTCTCTATGTTGATTGGGGTCCTGCCCTCTGTCCGCTATGGCATCCTCCCCTTACCTCTACCCTGGAATTCATTAAACTATATTGCACCTCACTTATCTCCATGTCCCTGGTGTCTAGGGCATTGCTTAGCATCTCACACTGATAACTCAGTACATATTTTAATGGATGGATGCATGAACTTATCAAATCATTTATCATGCCATTTTTGATTGCTGGGTTTTGTCTGTCCAGATAGTTCCATTCCAAAGTAAAGATCCACTGCAAGTTGAGTGTACTTTCATTTTCTCTTCCCTGTTGTGGAAAAGGAAGTTTGGAGTATTACTACTCCTTTCTACCCCAGAGCCATCCCTTGGCTGCAGTCTGTTACCTTGAGTCACTGCTTATTTTGTAAGATTGATGCAGTAACTCCTCTGGGCCTCTCTTCTGTGTCTTTGTGCTCTGAGGGGACTAACCCCTTTATGTTGCTCCCTTCACCCCCAAGAAAATCCAAGACACATCAACTGAATCAGACAAGCTCTCTTTAGAATGTTTATACTAGGGCCGTTTTACGTTTGGACCAGATTCCTCCCAGCCTTTGAGCACTGCGGACGGTACTGTCAGCTGATGTTAGGGCATCTGTTGTGGATTTTCTCTCCAGGGTGGTCTTCCCATAAACTGGGCTCGTAACTAAAATATATGGAGTGTTGAGGCTGATGGCCTGCCTTCATTTACCTGGACAGTGAATCCTTTCCTTATCCCTGTATTTGCATATTTGATTTATGCCAAATATATGCTGTATTCTTTTACTTTTATAGTCCAACAGAGTAATTTAAAAAAGCAGGCCAAAATTTTAAAAAAAAAGAAGGACTTGGCCTGATACCTAATAACATTTAATAAATGTCAGCTATTGTTATGATACTTTATTTTGTATTTTACTTTATAACTTCTGTGACTTGGACATATGTTTTCTTTATTTGATTGGTGACATGGCCTTGCAAGTTAAACGTTACTATTTGTTACATTTTATAGATAAATATAGTAAGCCTCAAAGAGATGCAGTGACTTGTCCACAGGTATCAGGCTTGGGTCTTTATGAAGGTCCTTTTGGATCTAAATCCTGTCTTGTTTTTTTTGTTTGTTTTTTTTCTGCTGCACCATGTTCCTTCCTCATTTGGATTGGTGGATTCTTGGCTCCATAAGAGGAGGGACCAAACCTTTCTCTCCATACCTGACTATTGTCTTCCCCGACCCAAACACAGTGCTTGGCATTGAAAGAATATTCAATAAATATTTGCTAAATGAATTCTTGTTTCCTGGTCCTTTCCAGACTTACGGCTGTAATAGCATAGTCCACGTGCCCAGCTTCCTTGCTGCCAGCCTTGTCCGACCACTGTGTAGGGGTGTCAGCTACATCTAGGAATTTACAGTATAACCAGAGAAGAGAGAGAAAGATTGCTAAGTTTGGCTGGCCTTATGCTCACATGGTATGATTCGATGTAAAACAAAAAACGAACAAAATTCTTTCCTCACAGTGGTTAAAATGGAGGTCACATCTATTGGAGGAAAATACTGTCTTTAGAAAAGACACTAAAAAATACAGTGCAGTTAATGTGTGTTGTGATACAGGAACTCATTAGCATGATCAGCTGCACTAAGGTGGACTGTTAGCTTGGAAATCTGGGGGCCCAGGATAGGTGGATGTTAACTGGGGAAAGGGAGGAGGGAGGCCAGAAGTCTGACAAGATGCAAGTCACAGCATTCTTCTGGAGGGGTAAGTAAATCTCATTTCTCTGAACATATGGGTTGGTTTTATTCTTTTTTTTTTTTTGGTTCTGTTGTCTTCAAAATGAGAATAACTGTGCTGCTATTGTAGGGATATATTCATTTAATCAGTGAAACAAACGTTTGTCTAGTAACTGCTATGAGGAAGGCGTTGTACCTGGTGATGGGGAGACAAGGCGGAAGCCAAGAGTATCCTTTAATCTCAAGGGGCTCCCAAGTCTAGGACCAAATGTAAGAGGCTGTGAAAGCCATTTTTCCCCAACATTTTATTATCAGAATTGTCAAACATACAGAAAAGTTGAAAGAATTTTATAGTGAACACTTAGAACCATCACCTAGATTCTGCCATTAACATTTTACTGTACTTGGTTTATCACATATATATATACATCTATATGTCCTTCTATCCATCCAATCAATCCACCTTAAGTTTTTGGAGTAAGTTGAGATATTGTTACCCTTGTGAAAGCAGTTTGAAATAATATCTTTCCGATATACTTACTAAATTCTATTTAAGATATTGACTCTGTTTGATTGCTGTCTACAAACATCATCAACACCTGCACTAGAATTTATTAACTATCTATCTATCTAGCTTTTAACTCAGCTATCTTGCTTAATTCTTTTGAAAATCCTGTGAGGTAGATGTTAGCACTTACTTCACAGATAAAGAAGATGAGGATGGAGGGAGTTAGATGGATTACTACCTACTGACTGTTACTTCTGGCAGTGTTGGGATGCAAAAACCTGGGTTTTCTAACTCTAGGAAATGAATTTAAGGAGTCAAAAGTTAGCTGGTCAACTCCAGTCTTTATCAGGGGCAAGGTGCCCCGGTCTGTCCTACAGATGAGATACCTGGTTCTCTTAGTTTAAATTTCAGATCCCAGATACCACATTTGTTTGGCTTAAATTTTGAAGATAAATATGAACTTTAGAATAAAAAAGTTACCTAAGTTAGACTCACAGTTAAAGAATCACGCTTGAGACCGGGTGAAGTCTAAGATTCCCTCCACTACACAAACTCCAACCCATTTCTATTTTGTCTGTGTTCCAGCACAGGGGTCTCCAACCCCCAGGCCGCATACTGGTACCTGTCTGCGGCCTGTTAGGAACTGGACTGCACGGCAGGTGGTGAGCGGCGGGCGGGCAAGTGAAGTTTCATCTGCCGCTCCCCATCGCTTGCATTGCCGCCTGAACCATCCTCCTCCCCGTCCTCGGTCCGTGGAAAAATTGTCTTCCACGAAACTGGTCCCTGGTGCCAGAAAGGTTGGGGACCGCTGCTCCAGCACGTTAGAGTTACCTCCCAAGAGCTGGCCTCTTCCTCCTCTTTGCATTTACCTCCTCCTGAAACATCTGCAGTTGGAAAAAATGAATAAATGATCCAACTAGTTCCTTAGCTCTTCTGAACCCCAGGGTCCTGGCAGTACTTCTGCAGCTAAGACCTCACTGGAGGCCAGTCTCTGTGCATGAAGCTGTGTCCACTCTGCTGGTTGAATGACAAAGGGACTCAGGGATCCCCATCAAAGCCTACATCTCTCTGAATCCTTCCTGTATGGAGAGGCTGTGGATTAGGTGAAACTTGGGAGTGACCTCAGTAGTAAAAGGAAGTCTGATCTCAGCTCTACAGCCTCATCAGTACCCCTACCCACACCCTCTCAAAAAGCTGCTTTAGTCTGGCTTCCAGGCTGTGTCATCTCAAGAGTCAGCGTCTTCTGGCTCAAAAATGCAAGACTAGGGAGTGTTCAGAGGGAATTAGAAGCTGCCTGGGTAAGTGGCTCTGCCCCCTCTGGCCTCTGTCTCTCATTCGGGCTTTGCTTAAGGGTCTGAACTGTGGCACAGATAAATGTTTTCTTCCAGTAATGCTGTATGTGCAGAGTATTAGAGCTTGCCCAAGGAAAGCAAAGCAAGCTACCAGGACGTAAGATCTTTTTACCAATTAATTATTCAGAATATTATTAATAATAAGGGTTTCATCTTCTCTAGTATTATTTGTATTATTCACCACTGATGAGTGAAAATGACCAGTCATGGATGAGCACCGGTTCAGGGACTGGCATTTGGGAACAGCCATAGCTCCTGAAGTTCTCTTTCAGTGCTGGCATTCTGTGAGCCTAAGATAGATGGGGAGAGAATCGGGACCAGAGTGAAACCTACTGCAGTTGTCTTGGCATGAGGCCGTGTGGTCTGGCTTTGACCGGGGGTCAGAGACCAGACCGTGGACCTGAGAAAGGGAGTGAGTCACTGTGCAAGTATTTATCAAGCACCGCCCATGTGCTGGGAAGCAGCAGCCAGGCAGCAGTGAAGGAGTATTGGGTTTGGAGTTCAAGTGGCCGAGGTTTCACACCAGGTTGTTCACTTAACTGTCTGCATGATCTTGGGCAATTCATTTCACTTAGGCGCCTTAGTTTCCTGTTCATGAAATGGTATTGACAACAATATTTTGTATCAGAAGGTATTTGGTAAGTTGTAGGGTGCTGGTGGTAGGGATGTATTTTCAGGTGATGATTAGGACAGAAGTTGATTTCTGGGAAAAAGGTTAGTGAGGTCTATTTTTCATATACTTAACTCTAGATGCAGTTAAGAGAGCTAAGAGTGAAGGGAAAAATCCACATGGTCTGAGGGTAGGCCCTTTTTTTTTTTTTAACCGTGCTTAATCTTGATGGACAACTTGGAGAGTAGGTAGTAGTATTTGTGTTTGAGCTTGTGGGAACAGGCTAGGAGTGAGTGCTAGAGCAGGGCATCTAACTCAAGCCTGTGCCCTTTCCACAGCAGCTCACAGGCCCAGGGTTGTGGAGAGTGGAGGAATCAGGGGGAGAGTAAATCCGTCCTCTGATGCCCCAAGTGACTGTTTACAGAGCAGTTTCACTTGCACTGTTATTAGTAGCTTATGGGGTACTGTCTTCAGTAACCAGCATTCTCAGGATGATGGCTGTTAAGAGGAGAGGTCTTTAGACCTCAGAAGAGGTCTAAAAATACTAGCATGGTACCCATCGGTTCCTGCCAGAGTTGACCGAGGACATTCATTCATTCAGCAAATATTTATTGAAAATTTATTTTATTTCAAGTACTTGGTTAAATGCTGGGAGTATAGCAGTAAACCAGAGTCCCTGTCCTCAAGCAGCTCATATTCTAGAAGAGGGACAGAAATAAAGACACAGTACTCTGTAGGTAGGATGGAAATTCAGTTCCTTATGGAAATATGCCCGGGTTAGGGGAGAGGAGTCAGGAGGAGGTGACATGTAGGTTGGGGGCTAATGGAGGTAAGCACTCAGTGGGGTGGATGGCCTGGCGTGGGAAGAGGTCTGGCAGTCCGAGGAAAGGAGGCCTCCGTGGGTTGCAGAGAGAGCGTGGTGCAAGCCTAGAATGTGAGAAAGCAGTTCCAGCTCAGTCTAAAAGCACCTTTGGAGGCCCTTTTGCGTATTCAGTACCATTCATTATGGGAATTTCCTTTTTGGACATCATGGGATGGAGCCCTAGCCCCAGGCATAGAAAAGCCAGAAGCTTCTGTCGCCCCTGTTCTGACCATCGCACCTCAGGGCCTGGATCTGAGAACCCGGTGATGACAGGCTTGGCGTGCTTCTGTGGCGGCAGTGTCCTCCCTGGGCCCAAGGAGAAGCCCTCCTCATTTCAGTCCTCTCAGGACCAGACTAGACAATGTCCCGGAGCGCAAGGCAGAGAATGAACCCCTCTTGTCCAGGAGGGTGGGACGGAACCCCGGGCGGGGCCTCCTCCTTCTCTTTGGTGGGCGTGTGACTCAGAGGTGGTGACATCAGCCATGACTTCATTCACCCAGAGGAGAGGCTGGCTGCAGACCGCGAGCGGGGCTCTGCCTTCTGCCCTTCCTTCTCCACGTTCTGTCTCGTTGTCGGGACGTTGTCATGGTCCTGCTCTTGTTTTCCACACGTCGTTTTCACTTCTTTCCTTTTCTGTCATTCTCACTTTATTCCCTTCCCATGTTTAAACTATTCTTTCTCTTCACCCCATCTTCCCTTTCTCTCTCTCTTCATCTTTTGCTTTTTCTTCTCATTCCTTCGCCACTTCTCTCTTCCACTTAATCTTTGTTTCATTTTCTTTCTCACTCATCTTCTCTTTTGCCTCCCTTTTCCTTTCTTTCTTCCTCTTCCTCTGTTCTGTCTCTTTCTTCCATGTCAGAAATATGTATGGAAACTGGTCCTCCTGCCTTCCACCTCTTCTCCCCTCCAGATTTCCCACCATGTTTTTTTCTGTCCTAACCTTCCTAAAACTGGAGTAACAAATCACCCCCTGCTCAGACCTCAAGGTCCCCCCATTCTCTTGTGGCCTGTCTAATGAATTCAGATTTGCTTCCTACTCCACTTCAGTGCACATCTCTCAGGCTGACATTCTCAGGGCTCCTTTTCCATGGCCAGGGATGCAGGTGCTGCTTCTTCCTGCACTTTTGTTCAGGCCCGTTGCCCCAGCTGGACTGCCCTCCATCCCATCTTCCTTAGTCTTTGCCTTCCCTCCACAGCGAAGTCAGACACTACCTCCCAAGTAATACGTTTCTTCTGCTGCCTGCCCACAACAGTGCCTTTCTTTCATGACCATGCAGCATCCTTAGTTTATAAATCAGATATTTTCAAACTTGAATTATTCTGTGCTGCTTCTGTATCATGGCTGGGTGTTTCCTATGCAGACTCTTTGCTATACCTCACCAGTAAGCAACCTGAGGATTAGGACCAGTATATTCCTGCCTTTCATCTATGGTTACCTTCACATGTAGCACACACCTGGCCACAAACCAGGACTGATAGACAAATTATTGCATGGTCAATAAGTATTGCATTTAAGAAATAGTTATTTCATGTTAACTGTAGGGCTACAGGTGAGTTAATTATGGTCCTTCCTTAAAAGGACCTAAGAGTCTAATAGGGAAGATGGATAGGCCCCATATAATTTGAGAAGAGTAAGGATTGTGGGGGAAACTAACATTTACTGGGGATGTGCCAGGATGAGCGTTGTAACATGCATAACCTCACTGAATTGAATCATACTATCAATATAATGAGTTAAACACTGCTGTCAGTGAACAAAGGGAAACCCAGAGATATTAGGTGACTACTGGCCAGGAGTAATGTAATTACCAAGTAGGAGAACCAAGGTGTTATTCTTTTTTTTTAATTTTATTATTTTTTAAAACTTATTTGCTTTACAATTTTGGGTTAATTTCTGCTGTACTGCATAGTGATTCAGTTATACATACATACACACACATACACACACACACACACACACACACACATATATACACATACACATATATACATTCTTTTTCATATTATTTTCCATTATGGTTTATCACAGGATATTGAATATAGTTCCCGGTGCTATACAGTAGGATCTTGTTTATCCATTCTCTATATGATAGTTTGCCTCTGCTAATCCCAAACTCCCAGTCTATCCCTCTTCCACCCCCTCTCTTTTGGCAACCACAAGTCTGTTTTCTGTGTCTGTGAGTCTGTTTTGTAGATAAGCTCATTTGTGTCATATTTTAGATCCACATATAAGTGATATCATATGGTATTTGTCATTCTTTGACTTACTTCACTTAGTATGATAATCTCTAGGTCCATCCATGTTGCTGCAAATGGCATCATTTCATTTTTTTATGGCTGAGTAATATTCTATTGTATATGTGTACCACATCTTCTATACCACATCTTCTTTATCCATTCATCTTTTGATGGACATTTAGGTTGTTTCCATGTCTTGGCTATTGTGAATAGTGCTGCTGGGAACATAGGGGTGCATGTATCTTTTTGGTTTTTGTTTGTTTGTTTTTTCTCTCCAAGCAGGTATAATGCTCATGATAAAAGCAGTAAAATCATCACAAACACACCTTGGAAACATTATGCTAAGTGAAAGAAGCTGGTCACGAAAATACCACTTTTTCCATTTACGTGAAATGTCCAGAATAGGCAGATCCATAGAGATAGAAAGATGAGTAGATTAAGGACTGTGGGGTCAGGGGAAATGAGGAACATCTTTCTTCTAAGGTGATGAGTATGTACTAAAATCATGGTGATGGTTGCACAACTTGGAGAATATACTAAAAACCATTTAATTGTACATTTTAAATGGATAAAATGTATGACGTGAATTATAGTTTCATTTGGATGTATGACCAGGAGTGGGATCGTTGGATCACATGGTAACTGTATTTTTAGTTTTTTTAAGGAACCTCCATACTGTTTTCCATAGTGGCTGTACCAGTTTACATTCCCACCAACAGTATAGGAGGGTTCCCTTAGGAGAACCAAGGTTTGAACTGAAGTGTGTCAGTCTCCAAAGCCCCAGCTCCTTCCTGAAGTTGGAAACGTGGCGGGACTGACATTCTAACTAATAAGAACAATCATTTAAGACCTGCTCACTCTGAGCCAGCTGGTGTTCTGCACACTTCACATACACTTGCTCGTTGTTCTCTCAACAGCTCTGTGGTGAAGATGGTACTGTTGTCCTCTGTAATTCTCATAGGACAGAGAAGTAGAAGTGAAGAGTAGTTCAGTTGCTTTCTGAAGGTCACACAGCTGTGACGTATTAGAGCCAGGATATGCACCCTTGCGGTCTGGCTCTGGAGAAGAGGTAGTGGAGTGTGCAAAGGCACCTCCATGTAGAGTAGCACGTTGTGTTACTAGAACTACCATTGCAGTCAGTTTGAGGAATCGGACAGGGGAGAGGAGGGGTGCTGAAACGCAAAGGTGTTGAGAGGTGAGGCTAAATGGAAGCCTGGAGCCAGATCACAAAAACCTTACAGTGTTCAGTGCCCTATACAAGGACCCTTCACAAAAGATGCAGAAGTGTTCCTTAGAAAGGGATGTTTTCTGTGACATTGGACTGTTACACATCCATCATACGGAAGGGTTTATGAAGTTCTGCTCTTCTACTAGTTGAGTAGTGAAGGGATTTCTCAGTCGTGGACCTTGTCTGTGCCCTGCAGGAAATGACAGTGGTATAAATAAAGAAGGAGATATATATACACATATATACATATCCAGATGAGCCCCCGAGTAGTGCCAAATGGAACCGTAAAGTACACCCATCCTTTATGTGTTGGGGGTGAGCAAAGTTTGGGTTGAAGGCAATTGGGGAGAGAAAGAAGAGGGCCACCACTGGGAGCCAGCCTGGACTGGACACCAGGCTGTCCTCAGGCGTCCCGGAGCACTCGCCGTTTGATGGAGTGCTCTTCCCACCTCAGCCCCCTCTCCAGCACGCTTGGAAGCCATTCAGCCTGGTGCTGCACTGACGCAGGAGTTCCAGCCAGGAAGTGAATGAATCCATTTTCCAATTAAAATGAAACTTCTCCAAAGGACCTGCTCACCCTAAGAAGAGAAATTTATCTTCCTGGCAGTCTGGCTTGGCTAGGATATGTCTCTGCCCCTAAGACAGATGGTGAAAAGCCATTAACTTGAATGAGAAAAGAGAAACTGGGACAGTCCTTATTCACAACCTCATTCACTTATCCATTCATTTCTTATTTACATAAACTCCTGTTCAGCTTGCACATCTCTGCTCATTCATTTATTTGTTCATAAACTCCTGTTCAGCTTGCACATCTCTGCTCATTCATTTATTTGTTCATTCATTCACCTAATGTTATTCCTTGTCTATAGATCAGATACAGTGCGAGGTCCTAGGAACAGCGAGACTGAACAAAAACACAGTCCCTGACTCTTAGAGATTTCAGTTTAGGGAGAGAGATAAACATGTGAACAGATGATGGGAAGGGCTATGATGGGGATATTCACTGAGTATTATGGGGGCATAGCACAGAACACCCTACCCAGCTTAGGGGAATCAGAGAAGATGTCATGGAGTGCGTAACACTTGAGTCCTAAATGATGAGCACATGTTGGCCAAGTGAGGGAGGGAGGGTATCCAGATAAGGAACACTATGAATAAAGATGTAATGGTGAGAAAAAGGACAATGTATGTGATTTTAGTGCAGCATCTCAGATCTATCAGAGACGAAGCTGGCAAGTAAGACGTGGTTTGTACATGCCACGTTAATAAATTTACTCTTTAACTCCAAAGGTAGTAGAAAACTTTGAAGGGTGCAAAGGGTACTAGATTGAAAGCTCCCTGTGGGTGGGGCTGTGTCTGTTGTTTGCTCTCATTTCCCTTGCACTGAGCACAGTACCTGACATGTAGAGGATACCAAATAAATAATGAAGGAATGAATGAATGATTTATATAGTCAAATATTCATTTTACATAGGCCATTACATTCTAACTGGCTATGTAGAGGGTGGGAATTGAGGGGGTTAAAATTTGAAAGAGGCTGTATCAGTTAGGGTAGTGACAGGCCACCTCAACACTTGATGGAGTAAAAAAGCAACCATTTATTTACCTTGTAATTACGCAGGTTACTGATTAGGGATGAGCTAAGCTAAATGGATTTTCTTGTCTCTGCTGAATGTGTTCAGGAGTCTCTGGAGGGCTGCTGGGTTTCCTGATCTTAGCTCTATTCGGCTCTCTTGAATGTGTGGAGCCTTGGCCGGGACGGTTGGGTTTTGCTCCACGTGTCCTCTCATCCTCCAGCAGGTCAGCCTGAGCTGCCTCATGTGGCAGCTCTACATTCCAAGAAGACAAGAGCAAGGTCTTCAAGAGCTCAGTTCAGAAGTAGCACAGTGGTGTTTCTGCTTCATTGCATTGGTCAAGCCAGGTCCTAAGCCCAGGCCCAATTCAAGTGGTGGAGAAACAGATTCACCTCTTCTTTTTTTAATTGAAGTATAGTTGATTTACAATGTTGTGTTAAATTCTGCTGTACAGCAAAGTGATTCGGTTATACATACATATATATATATATATATATATATATATACCATTCTTTTTTAATATTCTTTTCCATTATGGGTTATCATAGGATATTGAATATAGTTCTCGTGCTATACAGTAGGACCTTGTTGTTTATCCATTCTGTATATAATAGTTTGCATCCGCTAACCCCAAACTCCCACTCCAGCCCTCCTTCAGCCCCCTCCCCCTTTGGCAACCATAAGTCTGTTCTCTATGTCTGTGAGTCTGTTTCTGTTTTATAGATAGGTTCATTTGTGTTGTATTTTAGTTTCCACATATAAGTGATATTATATGTTATTTGTCTTTCTCTTTCCGACTTACTTCACTTAGTATGATAATCTCTAGTTGCATCCATGTTGCTGCAAATGGCATTATTTATTCTTTTTTTTAAGGCTGAGTAGTGTTCCATTGTATATGTGTGCCACATCTTCTTTATCCATTCATCTGTCGATGAATATTTAGGTTGCTTGCCATGTCTTGGCTGTTGTGAATAGAGCTGTTATGAACATAGGGGTGCATGTATCTTTTTGAATTATAGTTTTTTCTGGATATATGTGCAGGAGTGGGATTGCTGGATCATATGGTAATTCTATTTTTAGTTTTCTGAGGAACCTCCATACTGTTTTCCACAATGGGTGCACCAACTTAACATTCTCACCAACAGTGTAGGAGGGTTCCCTTTTCTCCACACCCTCTCCAGCCTTTGTTATTTGTAGAGTCTTTGATGATGGCCATTCTGACTCGTGTGAGGTGGCACCTCATTGTAGTTTTGATTTGCATTTCTCTAGATTCACCTCTTAATGCGAGGAGCTACAGAGTCATACTGCAAAGGGCATGAATACAGGGTTGGGGAGAATTCTGGCCACTTTTGTGGTATACCATAGACAGGATAGCAATAATCCAGGAGATAGAATGTGATGGACTGAAAATAGGGTAGTGAAGATGTGGTGTGATGGGTAATTTTATGTGTCAACTTGACTGGGCCACAGGGTGACACTTGCTCAAACATTATTCTAAGTGTGTCTGTGAGGGTGTATCTGGATGAGATTAATATTTGAATTGGTCAGCTGAGTAAAGCAGATTCTCCTCCCTAATGTGGGTGAGCCCCATCTAATCAATTGAAGACCTGAATAGAATAAAAAGGCTGAAAAAGAGGGAACTCCTCCTACCTGACTGCCTTGAGGTGGAAATTGGTCTTTTCCTGTCTTTGACTGAAACCTTGGCTCTTCTTGGGTCTTGAGCCTGTTGGTCTTTGGACTAGAAATTACACCATCAGTTCTCCTGGTTCTCAGGCCTTTGGACTCAGATTGGAACCCCTGGGTCTCCAGCTTGCCAACTGCAGATCTTGGGACTTCTCAGCTTCTATAATCGTGTGAGCCAATCCTGATAATAAATATACATATATGAAGAAATATACAAATGTACATAGATGTCATATATACGAAGGAGATATATATATATAGGATATATAAGATATACATATTATAAGATATATATTTTATATATAAGGTGTATATATATATATATATATATATATTACATAAGATATATATATGTAGTCTCCTATTGGTTCTATTTCTTTGGAGAACCCTGACTAATACAGGGGGGGTGAAGAGGTGGGAACCTCTTCATGGATTAATTGGGAGTTTAAATTAGAAGGATGATTGGATGTAAGCAATGAGAGAGAAGGAGAAGATGACTCCTAGGGTAACTGGATCCCCTGACATAGAAAACCAAGGAGGAGGAAAACATTTGGGGAAAATAACAGATTCTGTTATGAACGTGTCGAGTTAGAGGTGCAGTGGCGCATCCAGGAGACGTGTCTCAGGAGAGTTTAGAGTTTGAGATCGTGCATGTTACTCAACTAGTAGTTGGTTGGAACCTTGGGAATAATTAAAATTGTCCAGGAAGCATGTGAAAAGTGAGAAGAACATTTGGATGAATCAAGAACATCTCTCTGCATTTAAAGGGAAACTAAGGAAAAGGAGCTCGGGAAGGAGATAGAATAGCAATGATGAGAAGGGCATGAAGGGATCCAAGAGACTGAGGTGGTAAGGAAGACCTCCTCACTTCTCTGTTTGTCCAAGTCTCCCACTTTATTTCACGTCTGTTCCAAGACCTTACCCAGTCCAAAGCCCTCTCTTCTCTTAGAACCCTCCCTTCCACAGACAGTACCACCCACTAGGAACTGTGTTATCTAGGTTACCATGGCATCCTTCTTTCCTCCTGCATTTTATTGTGCTTTAGGGAGGCAGACCCCTGAACTAGCAGTGGGCTGGGCGTTAGAGATCTACATTTTAGTCTGTCTTTCCACTTACGTGTTGTGTAACCTTGGGACAGTTGTGATCCCTTTCTGGGTTTTACTTTCTTAACCTGAAAGGTGAGGTTTATAATTTCTTACCTTTCCCCTATTCTTTGCCTTAAAGAATTATACAGGTCGGATGAGATCATGCATGTCAAAGCACTTTGAAACACGTGAAGCTCTGCAGTAGTAATTAGAGTGAAATCCGTTGACTTATCAGGCACTCCACATTATTTCATTTAACCCTCCCAACGTCCTTTGAGGTCGATGCTAGTAATGTGGCATTTGAGGAAACTGGGGCTTAGAGAAATTAATTTGCCTAAAGCTACACAGCTGGGAAGTGGTGAGGACAGTAATCAAACTCAGGTCTGCCTGACTCCAAAGTTCTTAGGGCCCACATACCAAAGCCTTGTTTTCCTAATGCATGTGGTGTATCACATTCCTGGGCAAAGTCAGCTTTGCAGAATACGATCCGTTTTCATGCAAATGATAACATTTTTATGGTTGGAAAATCTGCTCTAGTGTGGATTATAAATTTACCTTTCTGTAGAACAGTAGAGCTCTAGGGGAGGTGTGGGGGGAAGATGCATATATGTATCCAGTTCTTGAAAATTAAATAATTTAAATTATACAATAGAATTCTTTCATTTTACAAATAAATTCTGTGAAGGTACAGTACAGTTAAACAAAACCTTCTCTACAGGGGGTGATCTACCTTGTCATTTTAGAGTTTTGTTTTTTGGGTGTCATTCTCAGCAGTAGCATAAATATTTATTCTACTTGACCTTTAGGCTTCAGCTCAAATCTATCCTCCATGAAGTCTTTTTTGGCCACCCAGACCCCAAAGCCCTTTCCCTTCTCTGAACCCTGTTTGTGATTACTCATTAGAGGCAGATATAGGGCCACACGAAAAATATTATGAGAAAGTTATGAGGCTGACTTACCAAACCTTGGTATCAGGCTCATTACATTATCATCATACATCATCTTATTAATTACCATTTCCTTTGCACACATCTTTTTCCAGCTTCATTGTAATTTTACTTTATTTTTATGTATTTATTTATTCGCGGTACGTGGGCCTCTCACTGCTGTGGCCTCTCCCATTGCGGAGCACAGGCTCCAGACGCGCAGGCTCAGTGGCCACGGCTCACGGGCCCAGCCTCTCCGCGGCATGTGGGATCTTCCCGGACCGGGACACGAACCCGTGTCCCCTGCATTGGCAGGTGGACTCTCAACCACTGAGCCACCAGGGAAGCCCTGTAATTTTACTTTAAAAGAGTTTGACTTTAAGTTTCTTTATACCTCCTGAAACTTTTTGCATTTAAAAAAGTTAGCGGCTTTTTGCCCTCCAGGAGTTTGAAATTTTGAGATGGACTTAGGCATGTGAATATATAATAAGGACACAGCAAGGGATGGAGGGATTCACTGAAAAGGTGATATTTGAGCTGCATTTGAAAATCGAAGGTAGACGTTTGATCATGAGAGAAGATGGGAAAGTCAATCCAAGTAGCAGCATCAGCCTCAACAGAGTCAGGGAGATATGAAAGAGTACAGTGCGTTTGGGGAAGAGAAAGAAATGAGGTGAGATCAGGGTGGGGAGTGATGAAGACAGGGATGATGGGCAGTGAGCCAAGAAGGAGTCATAACAAATAGTGGCCAAGTTGGAGCTAAGTTATGTGTCCTGAGAGCCATGCCAAGGAGATAAAATGTGATTCTAGGCCGCAAGGAACTGTCGAACCATTTTAAACAAAGAAACGTCATGGTAAGTTTTAAGTTTTTAGAAAGATGTCACTGGTAGCACAAACCTCTCAGCGTATCTGTCTGACTTAAAATATCTGCAGTGTTTGGTCTTTTTCTCTGTGGATGGGAGTATGAAACACAGTTATTTCATTCATTCTGGGAAGTTTCTGTTTGCAGATTATGACCCAGTCCATGTTTTCAGCATCTTTTTTTTTTTTTTTTTTTTAAAGAATGAAGTTGAGGATTAAGTTTCTTCCTGAAACATCTCTCCTTTCTGGGCCATCAGCCTGTGCCCTAATTCTCAGTCGTGAATATAGAGTGAGGATAAGGTTTTGCTTTTTTAGGGGACGTTGTGCTGGAAAACAACATCGTGAGTATTTGGGATGTTCTGGCGGGACCATTTACTGGGAGGGAATTAGGGAGCTCTGTTCTTCCCTTTCATTCACTGCACACAGCAGGGAGCCCAGATAGAATCCCACTGCAAGTCGTAACAAAATACTTAGTTGATCCTTTTTTAATTGGTCATCCCTACTTTCCCATGCTGCTCCTAGACCCTCGCATCTCCCAACATACATTGCAGTGTCTGCTTCATTTTACCCTCAAGTTCCCTTGGCATCTAGAAGCCAGCAGAGACCTCACTGCCTCCCTGGACATGGCAGTGAGAAGGAAAGGGAGAAAGCTCCAACTCTCTGCCCCAGGCTGGTGGGGTGGCTGCTGCCTGGCCTTGAACCTCAGATACACTTCTCCACCTCCGCCCTCTGCCAAGACCCGCAGCTGTGTGTGCTTTGAGTGTGGTTTTATGAAGTAATAGATGATTAAAAAAGAGATTTGTTCTCTTTGGTGGCTTTCAAGCCTGAGGGATTGCTTAGCTCAAAGGATTGTTATTGGAATGCAGAAGCCTTTATTGCCAAGTCATACACCCCAATCACTGCTGATTTCTTTTTTTTTTTTTTCCTTGAAAGGACTACTTTTTGTTAGTTGCTTGGTAACTGGAGGAGAGGTTTAACTCCTTCAGCACAGAGAGCTCCTAGTTTGAACTGGATTCAGCACCCACATTATGAGATGCGCCTAAAGTTGGCTTGTGTTGGGGACCTGCTCCGTGTTTGCTCTAGCCCGTGTACCATTTGTGCATGGAAGTTGTTATGAGGGATGTAGAAGTTAAGTGAGTTGCCCAGGATTGAAAGTGAAATCTCTGAAGTTTAATAAAACATTAGAGGGCTTCCCTGGTGGCGCAGTGGTTGAGAGTCCGCCTGCCGATGCAGGGGACATGGGTTCGTGCCCCGGTCCGGGAAGATCCCACATGCCGCGGAGCAGCTGGGCCCGTGAGCCATGGCCGCTGAGCCTGCGCGTCCGGAGCCTGTGCTCCGCAACGGGAGAGGCCGCGACAGTGAGAGGCCCACGTACCGCAAAAACAAACAAACAAACAAACAACATTAGAAAAAATGTGTTTTGGAGGGCTTTTCTTCTGTAAAGAATGGTAATAGCTTCCATCATGATGCTTCCAAAAGGCCAAAACCCACAGCTCTGCTAGATCTGGGAGCCTCAGGGTGGTGACTTTGGCCTGGGAAGGAAGGAACGCTCACTTTAGAGTGGGAAGCCCAATGTGGCTTTGGGTTAAGGCCTTGTCATCTGAACCTCAGTTTCTGCATCCTTCACGTGCAGACTATTGTGTATCACCTACAACCTCTGAACCATCCTGAGAATCCAATGAGATGAGGAACGTGGGGGCACAGTTGTAAGCTGTGGAAGAATCTAAGAGGACAGTTGCTGTGCCTGATGCAGGCCCGGTGGTTCCAAGCATAGAATTAATTCAGTAAGATTGAGGCCCTTGGCTGGGACTCCACTGGCTGGGGAGAGGCAGGGATGGAGAGATTTTCTCATAGAACTGGATTAAGAATCCATCCACGGGGGCTAATAGGCCCTTGGCCAATCTGGCATTTGATGACTAAGCATTTGTGAATCATGTAGCCCAACCTAAGTGCACCATGGGAACCTCATAGGTGGTGTCAGCATCTCCAAGTAAGGGATCAGGCTTCTGGAGACATCCCTCTCATCCAGGCAAACGCTTTCCGCCTCTCCTTTGCTGGCTAAGCTGCAGACTTTGCTTTTGTGGAGAAGGCAGGGAATACTACTGCTGTCTTCTCCCCCAGGACCATGTGCGTTTTTAAGGGTGCCTCGCACTCCTTATATGATGCCATTTCTGGTCACTCCTTCTGTGGAGAGTTTGAGCCAGGGTCTCTGGCTTTGCCCAGTGAAGCCGGCGTTGTCTCAAGGAAAGATGGCGCCGCCAGGCTGCTTTGTCCCTCCTGCCCCCGATGTGTCTCTTTCTGGCCAGAGGCCTGATGCTGTCTCTGAGACATTCTGCCTGGGTTCCGTTGTCCACAGAGGCTGTCTGCGTGGCTACAGGCTGAAAGCTCTCATTTTGCAAGGTCTGTAATGACTGTATACAAGATCTAACAGAAGCAGTTATTTTCTGAGTTGAGGATGACTGCTTGGCTTTGGCTGGTAGCAATGATCGTTGCTGCAGTGGTTTCGTGGTTTATTTCTGATTGGCCTTGGATTTCTGAAGTCTTTAGAAGGAGGATGCCTTTTCTCCCTGAGAACTGATCACCGAAACCACAGAGCACATGGAAAGAGATTTGGGGGACTACCCAGAAGACATACTAGTAGCTTGACTCATAGTTTCAAAGGCTACCATGTTCTGACTGATGTATTAGCATATAAAGATACTGCTAGTTCAGAGCTACGTTTGGCATATTTAGTCAACTTTAAGTGTTGCTTTGTTTAACATTAAAACGTATGAGTGTTCAAAGGAAAGTTTAGCCCTTTCTAGATGTAAGCGCTCACCCAAATGCTTAGGAATTTAAAATAAACAACCAACAACAACAACAGAAAATGGGCTTAACGCTGCCTTTTACATCTGAGCCCTTTTGATGTTATTATTATTTTAATGGGACCCTGTTCCTGGGTTAATACTCAGTTTCTCTGCTGTGTGTGGATGTCTGTGTTCAGAGAGTGGTGATAGGGGAGGAGAAAATAGGAAGAACTCATAGAATTTGAGGCCAAATATAGATAAAGAATAGTTGTATGTCTATAAAATAGATAGAACAGCACTCAGGACTTTTGTGTTGTTCTAAGGAGGTAACACATGTGGAAACCCTTTGTAAACTCTGAAGCGCCTCTCACCTGAGAGAGATTGGAAGGTGAAACTGAGCAGTTTGTCTAGTTGTTCAGTGCATATTTATCGAACGTCTGCTCTGTGTCACCTGCTAGCAGATACTAGAATATGTCTCTTTTGGATCTTCTGTCTTGTTGCCTTTAGGTTCCCAAAGATACCCATGTACTTAGGATACATTCCTTTTTGTTGTAGCCTCTTGGGGAGGGAATAATTGAAACCAGGACGTGGAGAGTTGCCTGGGTGGTAGGAAACCTTTCTTGCTGCTGCTTCTGTCTGTATTGCTCTTCTCTTTTTGAAGTCCTACTTCTCCAGGTCCTTGGCAAAAAAATGGCCACTTCACAGTTTCCAAGTTTATCTCACCTCCAATTCCATTCAAAGGCAGAAGTTAAATGACTCCATTTGGATCCTGATTCTAAATTCCTGGGAGAAGGAATCTGATTGGCCCAGTTAGGTCACATGTCCACCCCTAGTCCAGTTAAGTGTGTCAGGGGGACTGGAGTCATGTGATTTCTACCTCACAGCTAAGGGTCCAGTCCTGTGCCGGGGAGGAGAAAAGACAGTTGTGGGATATTATGGTGCATAAAACTGACAAGGTCCTTGACCTCATTGAGCTTACAGTCTAGCAGAAGAGAAGGACATTATACAACTGCTTGCAGGGTGATATGGGTTATAGGACAGCCAGACCTCACCTGAGGAGGAGATCCTGAAAGACCTCCCCAGGGAAGGATGGATTGGGTTAACCAAAGTGGGCAGAGCAGCAGGGTGGTGGGTGAGGAAGGAGTGTTCTGGACAGAGGTGGCAGAGGAAGGAAAAAGCCCAGTGGCAGGAAAAAAATATCTGACCACATTGGCAGTGTGGAAGAAATTGGAAGGAACAAATGTTTAAAAAAGTTATAAGAATAGCTCGATTCCATACCATTCTCTCTGGCTTAGATTGGAAGTTCTTTGTGGACAGGGACTATCATTCCTGTTGCCTTTGGAACCAGTCAGCCTGGGGAGACTTTTTCATGGCAGGACACATTGCATTTCATCGGGTAATTTCTTAGTGTGGTTTTTTTCCCCAGTTCACAGCTGTTCAGCTTTGAAATCTTTTTATGTGTCTTGAAGAGTATCCTCTTGCCCTTCACTGGGAAGATGGATTGCGTACCCTTGCAGAATGTACTTCCTCCTGCTCCAGGTTGGCAAAGAGGAATAAAAGGGAAATTATAGTCATTTTTGGAAGGATCAATAATTGCCAATTTTTCTTTCCTATATAGTACTGCTTTTATATCACTCACCATTCCCAGCCCCTGAACAGATGTTTTATTGCGCATTGTTGGCTATGCTTTTGTTTTGAAAATTTTGAAACTTTTGAAACTTTTGAAAATTTTGAAAGAGGAGAGGGGGAGAAAAAATAGCCCATAATTGATTCTAATATGTATTTAATTTGGCAGAACTTGAGAGAGACTTGCTGGGATAAGGCGGGACATTTCTTTGATCTCCCAGACTTCTTATCGTGGAAGGCAACAGGTGTCACAGCACGGTATGTTAATTATGAGTTGGATTTTATTTGTGTTCATCCATTCTCCGGTGTCTGTATATATGTGTGTGTGTGTGTGTGTGTGTGTGTGTGTGTGTGTGTATATTGCTTTCTTAACTCGCTTTGACTGGATGTACTGTTTGTACATCTGCATGCGATTTTGCGTACTTGAAACATCTTGAATCCATCTTCCACTTCCACTGCACATGCCCAAACACCATTGTTCCTATGAGGCCTGGAATGTGGGTATCCAAGGTGAAGACCATTCATTAAAATTGGACACATTTAAAGGAGACGTGAATAGTCCATTGTGAAATGTGACTATTTTTCCAAAGGCGCTTTTTACGTGATGAATAAAATAAACATTTTTTGGCCCCTAAAATTAAGGCAAGAGTTATGTTTTTCAAGGAAGGTGATTTTAACTTTAACTAGATGGGTTTGTTAATGAAGCTATTTTGCTTTTTATATCAACGTACCTGAATCATCCCAGAGTGTAGGAGTATGTATGTTGAAGTCAACAGTATTTCTCAAGAAATTACAAATATTATAAATAAGTTATGTGCTACACATCAGAGACAATTTTAAAAATACTCATGGAGTGTGATTGTGGCTGCTACAATGGATGTGTGCACAGATGTGCATATATATGGACAGATTGGACATGTACTCTCAAAGCATGCAAACCTGTTGTCATCTTGACCTCAGATTTCAGGGGATGCACAAGGGGAGGGGGCAGTAGGGCAGGGAGGGGTCTTCTTATCTTGGAAATGATTTAAAATTGCATATGAGAAAGGGGATCATTTCCCAGAGGACCGAAAAACCTGCATGAGTATGTATATATTTAGGTATATCTTAAAGTCATCTCTTTTAGAGAGCGCTAAATCCTCCCTATTTTCCCTTTTATTTAAACTCATGAGAAGCTGGGAATGGGAGTACCATTTTCCCTGTGCTCTTTCTGTCTATCTCGTTTTGTATGATTTGGATTTTCCTTGTAGAGAGTTGATGAGAGTGTGATAGTTCATTTGGCAGCAGGGGCTTCCAGAAAGGAGATAGTAGAAGATGTATTTCACAAGCACATCATTCATCTTGTTGATTATTCTCCCCTCCCACTAATGAAATGCTAGGGTGGAGGGGATTCACGTGCATATTAAAATGGCCTCAGTAAACCTCAGGTACTCATCCCTCTCTGGGGAGAGGGCTCTGGAGGAGTGGTCTGAACTTTAACCCATAAGGTGCAATTAGTCACCATTATATTGTTATCATCAATGGGGAGGGGGTTGTTTGGGTGAAGATCTCATCTGGACATTCCTCTTTTGGTGTGATATTAGTTGTCCAGAGTTATTTCTGGCAGGACCTTTCTCTAGTTTTTTTCCCTATCTTTGTGCAGTAGTGAAGGAAATGTTTTGATTATTTTAGCCAAATGGACCTAGGAGTCAAAACAGTGCTAATAGTGTGGGTATTGGTAACAATCCATTGGCCCCCACAAGCCTTGAGAACTCAAAAGCAGAACTACAGATGGAGGAGGACCTTGATTTTCCTTCTCTTTTTCCTTGGATGTTAATCAATCCAGTTCACTGATGTCCTCCCTGTTTTTCTGATAGTGCTAGATAGTCCACACCCCCATTTCCAAGTGTCTAATGCCATATTAAGACACCAAGAAGCCAGCTTTTTGAAGCTAGCTCTGGCTCAGCTAGATTTAAATGCATTGCTTTGCTTATCCACTGTGGAGTTACAACATGACTTATCCTCAGTTCTGCCATGCAAGAGTTTGGTGACCTTGGGAGTGGCCTTACCTTCTTTGAATCTCACTTTCCTTATCTATAAAATGGGGATCGTGATACCAAACTAGCCTGATTATAGGAATCAGCCGAATCATTTATTCAAAGCCCAGATCCTCAGGGCTTCCAGTTTCAAGCCTCCTGAATCAGAATCCCTATGGGATACCGGGGAATTTGTGTGATTAACAAGTGCCCCAGGTGGTTATATGGTCCGGTAAGTTGGGACAACGTTGCCTAACAGAGTATACATGAAAGTAATATGTAAGGTGGTCCATACCTGTGAAGGATTGGACGTATTTTGAAAGGTCGGATGGATTTGGTAAATTTAAAGATGGACAGCTTCTCATTGGCCTATCAGAACATGCTTGGGGGCTTCCATTGCCCACCTGTGACAATCTGAAATCCTGAGGAAGCAGAAAGTTTAGTGCTCAGAAATGATTTATTGACTGTCCAGTCATCCCTGCCATTTTTTATTGGCTGAGACACTCATGACTCATTCTACTTTCCTTGGCGTGTATTTGCAGTCCCCTCCCCGCCCCTTGCCCATACTCGCCAGCACCCTCAGAGGCCTCCCTTCCAGCTTTGCTCTCCTGGAGAGCTGAGCCTGTGGACCTTGGGCACCAGGCACCAAGTTCCCCTTGTAAAGATTGTTGCCCTCTCCCAGGCACACTTCTGTCTTACATCTGTCTTTCTCTTTTGTTGTTTCCTCAAACTCTTCATTCTTTCTTCTCTATTTCAACTTGCATGATCAGGCAAAACAAGTAATCTCAGAGCTTTCTCAATTATAAATATAATTGGGGTAATGACAATACTTACTCCATGGGGTTATTGTATGGACTGACTGAATAAGGTGACAGAAGAACTTCCAACACAGCGCTGAGAAAGTTTTTGAAGGAATTAGCTATTTTATTTTTCTATAAATTTATTTATTTATTTTTGGCTGTGTTGGGTCTTTGTTGCTGCACGTGGGCTTTTCTCTTGTTGTGGCGAGAGGGGGCTACTCTTCGTTGCGGTGCTTGGGCTTCTCATTGAGTGGCTTCTCTCGTTGCAGAGCACAGGCTCTAGGCATGCAGGCTTCAGTAGTTGTGGCACTCAGGCTCAGTAGTTGTGGCTCGCGGGCTCTAGAGCGCAGGCTCAGTAGTTGTGGCACACGGGCTTAGTTGCTCCGCAGCATGTGGGGTCTTTCCGGACCAGGGCTTGAACCTGTGTCCCCTGCATCAGCAGGTGGATTCTTAACCACTGCACCACCAGGGAAGCCCTAGCTATTTTATTTAGTTTCCTTACTGTATCGATTTTGGCAGGGAGTCTTTGCATTAAACTTCTGGCCTAGCGGAAAGAGGGAAATCCTTGTAGTCAGACTGACCTGGGTTCAATGTCTCTGCTATGTACTGTCTGTGAGCAGCTGGAGTAAATTACCACCCTCCCCCTCCCCCACCCCCTGCCCAAATTCAGGTCCTCATCTGGCAGTCCTGTCAGGGTTAGAGGTACTGTGGATAAAATGTGTAGCACATAGTATTTAAACAATTCATAGTTCTTTTAATGAAAAATCCCCATTGTCTTTCCATCTTCTAGAATAAGGAAGATGAGGGTCTGAGTTTGAATGTATGAATGCCAAAAAACACTCTGGACAGTGCAACATGAACTTGGCATCCTCTGGGCCAAGGAGAGGTTCAGATTTGGTGTTTATCTGGCTCTTATTGTGATTGTTTTGGGAGACTTTGGGGAAATGGGTGCCAAAAAGGCTAGAGGGTGTTTTTTTTCCCTTTCTTTTTTTCTTTTTATTATTCTAGTGGAGTCATGGCTGAAAAAGTGATCAGATTTCACCTTGTCTTAAGCCTTCAGACTTGTTTTTGGCAGTGACGGTGTGTAAGAAGTCTTCCTCCTCCTCCTCTTATCTGTTTTTCTCTCTTCTCCTGCTTTCCCCTCCCCCCTCGCTTTATTTATTGTTCTTATCTTCTAAACTATGGCAGCTACTCTTGTTTTTCTGGGTCACTGAGAAAATCACCACTTTGGCCTATGATTAATTTGTAGTTCAGCTCCATTCTTTTCATTATATTGATGAAAATAATTATTGCTATTTTTTTAAATAATAATTTATATAATCATCATAGTCATCATTTACTGACTGCATTCTCTATATCTGTGCTAACTTTTTAACAAATGTGAACCCCATTAGTCCTCCCAACCATCAGTTAAAACAGGTGGTGGTATCACCATTTTGCAATTCAAGAACTAAAGCTCAACGTTGTAGTAATTTGCCACATCCTAGCCTTTAGTGGATAACTGTCCAGAATTTTGGTAACATGAGAAGTGGGAAGTCAGAAATTTGAGTAATAAAATTTTGTATAATCAGACAAAAACATATTCATATGTATAAATCCTCCCTCTAAAGAGATTTGATGTGACTGATAATAGAAGATAAAAGCAGTGATAAAAATATTAAAAAGTCACAATGGAGTGAAATATTAATAGAATAAGATAAAGCCAAAAGCTTCATAGAAACTATATGGTTCATCATAATTACTAATTGATTTGTTTCCAAGCTTCCTAGTGGCCAAAGAAAAGGTGAGAACATAATCAAGATTAACTAAGTGAACACATAAGAACCCAACTGCTGTTCAGGAGAAGAACTCCCTATAACATTGCGGTCTGAGAGCAATTTCTCCTAGATTATCAAGGGTTGGCAATATTCTGTAAATTGTCTAAAAGTATGTCCTTTGAAATTCAGTTATAGCTTCAAATAGACTTTATTTTAAACCTAGTTTTAGATTTACAGAAAAGTTGTGAAGGTAGTACGAGAGTTCCCATTTACTTGACACCTAGTTTTCCCTATTATTAACATCTTATGTTTGTGTGATACATTTGTCAACAATTGATGAACCGATGTTGATATATTATTAACTAAATTCCATACTTAATCATATTTCTTTAGTTTTTACCTAATGGCCAAGATCCTATCCAGGATACCATATGCAATTAGTCATATCTCCTTAGTCTCTTCTTGGCTGTGACAGTTTCTCAACTTTGTTTCTGATGACCTTGACCGTTTTGAAGCGTGGTCATATATATTATAGCATGTCCCTCTAATGGAATTTGTCTGACGTTTTTCTCATGATGAGACATGGGAAGTATGTTCTGGGGAGGAAGACTACACTGACTATTGCTATTGAGTACCGTTCTCATCATGTCATATCATATCAAGGGTACATACTAGCAGCATGTCATCACTGTTGATGTTGATCTTAATTATCTGGCTGAGGTATTGTTTGTCAGGTTCCTTTCCACTTTCTATCTTGTATTATTGGAAGGAAATCACCATGCACAGCCAACACTAGGAGTAGGGAGTTATGCTTCAATTCCTTAAAGATGGAGTTATCTACATACGTTATTTTGAATTATTTTTATAGAAGATTTGTCTATTCTCAATTCATTTATTTTTATTTCTTTGGACAAAAAGAAATTGATTACCAAGTTCCTTATGCACAAGAGACAGTTTGGTTAGTTTGCTTTAGAAGTTATATGTTAGAATGTCTGAGTTTTCTATGGCATATGGGGAAACAGGGCTGAGTTTCTAGAATCTCAGGTTTATTTTTCCTTACATTTTGTATATGATATATTACTCCCCCCCCCACTACAATGTACAATTCTGTGAAAGTTGTCAGTAAATATTCTATTTTCTACTTTGAGATGAATTTATGTTCTTTAGAATTGTAATCCTTTTAAAATAGCAATTATTTTCCTGATTTGCATGGTTCTCTATGTGTGGGGTTTATAAGGGATATTATTATTCTGTTATTTTTCTTATGGTTATTTGCTAATCTGTCAGGAGAAGATTATGGCAGGTTATTGATCCAGATCTATAGTCATTTTCCAAATATAATCTCCAGGATCTCAAAAATAGTATCATTATTTAATGACTCTTATTACTGTATTTCATTTTTTAAATTATAAATCTACTTTATACAATTTATTTTTTTCACTCTATGTATTATTGTATTTTCCCTATCAAATATTATCTGAAAACATGTTTTTGATACCCGTATAATAGTCTATCTTATGTCTGTATAATGTCTGTGTTAGTTTTGCCAAGTTTTTAGGCTTAAAATGATCTCTTATTTTAATGTGCATTTTTATTATTAAATGCAGTTACCTTTTCTTATATTTATCAATCACTTGTTTTATTAATTTATGTCAATTAATGTCAATAATTGTATCTATTAGTATTACATGTATTAATTGCCTATTTATGTCAACTACTAATATTTATATTGGATTTCAGTGTTTTCTTAAATATTGGTGAGAATTCATGTTTTTGTTTGTTCATTTTACTATTTTCCCCAAGGTGTTATTTTTGAAAAAATTTTAAAGCTACAGAAAAGTTGAGAGAATGGTATATGGAACACCATATCTTTACCTACATCAGCGGTCTCCAGCCTTTTTGGCATCAGGGACCTGTTTCGTGGAAGACAATTTTTCCATGGACTGGGGTTGGCGGGGGGTGGTTTTGGGATGATTCAAGTGCATTACATTTATTGTGCACTTTATTTCTATTATTATTACACTGTAATATATAATGAAATAATTATACAGCTCACCATAATGCAGAATCAGTGGGAGCCCTGAGCTTGTTTTCACTTGCCACTCACTGATAGGGTTTTGATATGCGTCTGCAAGCAGTTGATTTATTATGGTCCCTGTGCAGTCAAACCTCTCTGCTGATGATAATCTGTATTTGCAGCCGCTCCCCAGCGCTGGCATCACCGCCTCAGCTCCACCTCAGATCATCAGGCATTAGATTCTCATAAGGAGCACGCAACCTAGATCCCTCGCGTGCGCAATTCACAGTAGGGTTCTCGCTCCTATGGGAATCTAATGCTGCCGCTGATCTGACAGGAGGCGGAGCTCAGTAGCGGTCCGTGGCCCGGGGGCGTTGGGGACTCCAGACCTATAATTCATCAATTAACGTTTTCGTTACATTGTGCTCAAAAGTGTTCTATCTCTGACATGCATATGTGTTTATTTTGCTGAACCATTTATAAATGAATTGCAGATACCACCTTCTTTCCTCATAAATTCTGCAATGTGATCCCCAAGAGTACTGTCCTTCTCCTGTGTAACCACAGTGCTGCTATCACACTTAGGACCATTAACATTAATCCTCATTATTTAAATTCCTAACAGGTACCCTATTGTTAACTGTTCAAAGTGCCACTCACTTTTCCTTGCCATTGGAGTTCTGACTGATAGAGACTACATACAGAGCATATTAGCTAGATGAAGAATGAAAACCTACCTCATTATCTTAGAAAATACTTGTTAACCTTTAATGTATAGAGCTTCTGGTATACTGGGTGGATAATGCAGCTCAGAAGTGAGGCTAAACCAGCACTTACATGTTCAGGTGTATGTGTTCTTATATGGAGGAAGGCAGGCCCGATATGCCAACCAGATGTCATCAAGTCAAGTAACTGAGTCAGCAACATGAATGCAGATCCTGCTGAGGTGTGCTTACCTAAAGCCAGTGCACACTGGTTGCACCTGGGCATGGAGAGTGAAGGCGTGGGCTAGATGTTATTCTAGGAATGACTTAGTACCTTATCTTTAACACAGTGACCCCTTCAAACATGGCTTGATATATTCCAGTGTCACAACAATCAGAAGGATTTCCCTTACCCCCTTGGAGAAAATTAAGTGAGGGGATGGGGTGCAAAGTCAGCTGAGCTTCCTCTGGTGCTGCTCTTAGTGGAGAGAGCGGGCAGGGAGCAGGCTCATCCTCCCTAAGGACTGAGGCAGCAGCAAGGGAGGAAGAAGGGGTAGACTTCCACGATAATATCTGCCTCTGGTGGCCTGCCTGCAGTCCACATCCCTTCCTTAGTACTTGACGTCCTGATTACCTCACTCAGTTGCATATCTAAGATAAGACTTGATTAAAAAAAAAAAAAGCTTTATTGAGAGAGAATTCACATACTATACAAGTCACTCATTTAAAGTATATAGTTCAGTGCTTTTGATAGATTACATTATTTTTATGAATTTTAGTAAAATATCTATAGCATAAAATTTACCATTTTAAGTGTCCAATTCAATGGCATCAATTACATTCATGGTGTTGAACAGCTATTACCACTACCTATTTCCAAAACTTGTTACCCCAAACACAAACTCTGTAACCATTAAGTAACAACTCCCTGTTCCTGCCTTCCCCTGCCCCGTTAACCTCTAATCTACTTTCCGTCTCTATGAATTTGCCCATTCTAGATACCTTATATAAGTAGGATCTTATATGTCTGGCTTATTTCACTTAGCATAATGCTTTCAAGATTCATCCATGTTGTAACGTGTAAGAATTTCCTTCCTTTTTTACGGCTGAATGATATTCCATAGTATGCATATGCTACATTTTGCTTTTCCATTCAGCTGTTGGTGGACCCATGATGGATAATTGGGTTGTTTCTTCCTCTTGGCTATTATGAATAATGCTACTGTGAATATTGATGCATAAGTATCTGTTTGAGTCTCTGCTTTCAATTCTTGTGGGTATATATCTAGGAGCGGAATTGCTGGGTCACATGGTAATCCTATGTTTAGCTTTCTGAGGACCCACCCACTGAACTTTTCCATAGCAATTGCATCATTTAACATTCCCACCAGCAATGTATGAGGATTCTAATTTCTCTACAGCTTCACCTGTTTTTTTTTTTTTTTTTTAATTATAGTCACCCTCATAACTGTAAAGTGGATTCTCACTGTGGTTAACGACTTGATTTTTTGTTAGAAATCTATTGAATGAAAGTAAAATTTATTGAATTTAGGTCATCCTAGAGGTAACATTTTTTGGCCAGAACTTGGTTGAAACTTGACAAGGATTCTGAAGGTAGTGTCATAAAATTAAAGAGTTCTGGGGAAAAAATAACAGTTATTTCTGATATGATTGATGCTAAAACTCTTTGATATGCATTGTTTTATGGTTGTGTTGAAGGATGATTTCTCAGAACAATGGTGTAAAACCGTTCTTCTAGGTTCTAGGAAGAATGATTCAGTCATCCTCTCGCGTCAGCTTATTTTTTGGTATCTTTAATAGTGCTGAGAAATGGCCTGTAAATATTAGATTTCCTTTACCCTTATTTTGGGGAAAGAAGAGTGCTCTCACTCTCTACAGAAGAAAAATAATCCTTATCTCTTCACTGATGAGTAATAGAAAAAATAGAAAATTAAAAATCATAGTGGTTTGAACAAACAGGCGTTCATTCTCTTCTGTAAGTAAATACAGATGTATAGAGTTTTGGGCCACTATGACAGTCCCACAAACTCATCAAGGACACTAACTGTTTTGGCATTTTTACTTCATTATCTTCAGCCCTGACTTCCATTCTCAAAGATACCTCATGGTCCAAAATGGCTTATGGAGTCTCTGTTTTTCAGCCCACATTTCATATAGCAGGAAGAAGGAAGGTGGGAGTTGCATAAAAAGGATGTACACACCTGAGTCAGCCTTCTTTAGAGAACCTTCTTTGAAGAGCTGCATAATACTTCTGCTTGCATATCATTGGTTTATGCTCACACGCGGTTAGAGCCTGGATAAAATAGGCTTTTAGTTGGGGCGTTGCGTTTCTCTTACTACTAAAGAAAAAAAGCGAGAATTAATACTGAGCAAATAAAAAGATAATCACAAAATTGTAATTTCTCAGTAAGTTACACTGACCGTTATCCCAGATACTAATTTATAATCCTTCTATAATAGTGACAGAGAGAAGGGTGAGCACAGGACAGGTCATAGGGGTGGTGATATATAGTTTGAAACAACTGTAGCTCATAGTTTCCTTCCTTCATTCATTTCACTTACTCATTCATTTATTCTTTGCATGTATGTTAATAGAGCACCTAAGAGGTCTCTTCTCTCTAGTCTAGCAGTAGGTAGGTACACATTTATTTAAACTATTCAAATTCCTGTAAGGGCTGGAGCCAAATACTCCTTAGCTCACAGTTTTGCTCTGCCCTTTATAAGCTGGCTGAACATGGGAAAGTCATTTAATCCTTCTCAATCCCAGGTTCCTTTTATGGTTGAAGGGGGACAAAAATTACATGGCTTTGTTTTATGGAGAAAATGGAGCACCCTGGGTGAAACCTCTAACCAGTTTGCAATACAGAGTGGTACACAGGAAGTGCTACTTTCATTTATCTTTCCCTTCAGTCTTTATTTTTTAGTTTAACGTTTTAAGGTGAAGCTAAATTCAGTTAAACAGCTTACAGGTGGGGTGGGGACAGTGGGCCATTTAGAAACCAAATAACCTGTTGGGCAACTTCTCTCCCCTATTGGGTTTTGTCTTGCCTTCCTGTAGGGTTCTGTGAGTCAGAGGGTGTGAGAGTGTCTCCAAAGGTCTCAGAACTGTTGTGGGCGTGAAGAAATGAGCAGATGGCAGGAGACCACAGGCCATCAGTATTCAGAGGCTGAAAGTCCAGGAAGGGCAGGAAAGAATGGAATATGCCAGGGCTGTCGGGGCAGGAGGGGAACGGAGTGTTCATATCATGGCTTCTCACCCATGCCTACAGTTGAGGCACAGACCCCCAGTGACTGGGAGTCCTGCTGCTGCCCTGCACTAACGCTTAACTATGAGATCATCAATGACTGTCCCTCTTTATCTGCTCTGTTGAGTCCAATCCTGGGGAAGGTTGAGGTTTCTTCTTTCACTTTTCATCAGTAAAGCAAATCTCGATGGAAAAGGTTAGGAATCCCCACATTTGTCCTTTGGGACAAAGGTGGTAAAAAATGTGTGACCTTGGGTGGTTATGATGTGCACCCTTCAATAAGAACCACTAGTCTGAATTTGCTCAGTTCCCATAACTTAAAAAAAAAAAAAATAACAGCCAGTTTGTATTGAATACCTGCTGTGTATCAGGTACTGTTCTAGGTCTTTTTTTTTTTTTTTTTTTTTCGGTACGTGGGCCTCTCACTGTTGTGGCCTCTCCCGTTGCAGAGCACAGGCTCCGGAAGCACAGGCTCAGCGGCCATGGCTCACGGGCCCAGTCGCTCCGTGGCATGTGGGATCTTCCCGGACTGGGGCACGAACCCGTGTCCCCTGCATTAGCAGGCGGACTCTCAACTACTGCGCCACCAGGGAAGCCCCTCTAGGTCTTTTGTTTAAGATATATGTGTATATGTGTGTATATATATATATTGAAGTATAGTTGATTTACAATGTTGTGTTAGTTGCAGGTATACAGCACAGTGATTCATATATATATATATATATATATATATATATATATATATATATATATACTTTTTCAGATTCTTTTCCCTTATAGGTTATTACGAAATATTGAGTATAGTTCCCTGTGCTATATGGTAGGTTCTTGTTTGTTATCTATTTTATATATAGTAGTGTGTATATATTAATCCCAGCCTCCTAATTTATCCCTCCCCCTTTCCCCTTTGGTAACCATAAGTTTGTCTTCCGTGTCTGTGCATCTTATTTCTGTTTTGTAAATAAGTTCATTTGGATCTTTTTTTTTTTTAATGCCACATATAAGTGATATCGTAGGATATTTGTCTTGTCTGGCTTATTTTACTTAGTATGCCAGTCTCTGTGTCCATCCATGTTGCTATAAATGGCATTATTTCATTCTTTTTTATGGCTGAGTATAGTATGTATGTATGTGTGTGTGTGTGTGTGTGTGTGTGTTTGTGTATACCACATCTTTTTTATCCATTCCTCTTTTTTTTTTCAGATCTCATGTGCTTACCTCTAGACATGAGTTCTGTATGCCTGAAAGATAACGGCCAGTATGACTAATTTTCCAATTGAGCAGCTATGTAGCATTTCCTTTACTTAACAGTTTTCTCTGAGACCTCGAATCACTTTTAGAATTTAGTTTTGCTTGCTCTTTAATATGGTAAAGTGGAACAATCTTGGGATGGGGTTCCTCATTTACAAATAGTATGATGGTAGAGTCTTTGCCAAAAATGTTTTGGAACTGTAAAAGTGCTAAAAAATAGAGATCTCATTTTCCAGGTGATATGACAGACTCCCAGAAGGGTCTCACCCTGTAGGTGAAACTAGTAAGTGAAGTATGAGTTAGGTTTTAAGGGGACATCCCCACATCATACATTGTTTAGGGGTCCTTTCTCTGAGCCGAGAAGGCCTCCCTCGGGATGGACAGGACATCTCAGTCTTGGTGGCCTCTTAAATTAGTTTGCTATCCAGGATGGCTGTCACTGTAGGTGAAATCTTGTGAACCTAGTTATTGGGCCTTTTGAATATGCTGTACCTGTGCGACTCTGGGTAGCCTCTAAGTTTCATTCACTCTGATTGAAGGTATCAGTATTCAGTCTTGGAACCCATGATACTGTAAGGGCTGTGAGGCCTTGGCGGGTGGCGTGGTTTGAAGCTTGGAAGATGTGTGTGGTCCAGCCAGGTAACCTTGGGCCCCTGGCACTTGGTCTGTCTGCAAGATTTGGTGATTGAACTAGTGATCCATTTAGCCCCTCCCTGGACTAAAACTCTGAGTCTGAGAGGTAATGGTGTTGACCAAAGTCTTGCTTTGGCTTCTTTCTTACACCTCATTTTTTGGAAAAAGTATTGTAAAAGTCTAACATTAAATTCAACCTTTGGGGATGTAATTTAGTGTCAAAATGCTATACTCTTTCCTTCTTTTTTTCACCTCTTCCAGTTGGTTTAATATCTTTTAGTATACCTTCCTTTTTTCTTGTTTTCTTCCTTCCTCTCTCTAAATTATCGTCAAGGGCCTTTGAAGAGAATTCTTAAATGTTATTGAGAAATTGCAGTCAGGGAGTCCTTTGTTCCCAAGTCATTTAGAAGATTACCTTTCCTTTTGTTAAATACGAAAAATTGTCAACCTGTATTGTGAGAAGGTGCCAAAAACTGCATTCACCAATAAAAAGCGTCAGCTCTCATTATTGCCCAGATATTATTCTTTTCAAAAGCTGAGTGCTCTCCGCAGGCTTTCTAAACAATCTTCGGCTCATTCATCTTCCTGGTTTCGTTACATTTTGAACCTCTCTGGGTCTGTATAGAGTGGCAGCCTGTCTTTTAAAAATTAATGGGTTCCAAATGCCATTCAAGCCTATTTCTGCCCTCAACCTCCTGCTCCCTTCTCCAGCTCTGCCTGTTAGGAGTCTTATATTCTGTATAAATATTGAGCTGGAGATAGTTTCTGAAGAGGTGTTTGGACTTTTAATTAGCACTGACAGCCTGTCTGCTTGGGCTTTTGCTCTGCGGTCTCCATGGAAAAGTCAGGCAGGTCAGTATGGAGGGGGCGGGGAGGCCCGCAGTGGATATGTTCCTGGCGGCTGGCCCTAGAGACACTGAACTCTGAGCCAACCATGAAGTCATTTTGAATTTAAGGAGTCTTGCTAATCCAAGGCAATGTGTCTTAATTTGACAAAGTAAAGACTGCCCGATAAGCAACCCTAACTACAAGTTCTGTGAAACTGGGGGTGTTTGTAAGTTTAGATTGTGCTAGAGAAATGTGGTGATGTGGAAGAATGGGTTCATTTTCTTCTCTTTACTCCCTTTCCCAGCCCCTCCCCCCTCCCCCCTCCCCTCCTCCTCTTCCTCTCTCCCTCCCTCCCTCTCCCTCTCTCTCCCTCTCTGTCTGTCTGTCTGTCTGTCTGTCTGTCTCTCTCTCTTACTTACTTTGGCCCAATTCGGCCCTGTAGTCTGGCCTCTGCAGTGGCTTGATGTGAAATTTGAGAAACATATGTAGTTTTCTATTTCAGGAAAATGATCTCAGGAATTGAATGTGTTTTTTTGGTTGGCTGTTAAGCTCTGATCTTGCCCAGTGTGGTTTTTTGATGATGGGAAAGAGGCTTCAGAATGCTTTTTGTCAGAATTTCGTGTCATAAACCTTACAGCTTGGTTGCTTTCGCTGGGCCCCCACCCCCTCCCCAGCCCACGACACAATGTCATCTATTCTGTCAGAAGTGGGAAGAAGTGCGCGTTGTTCGCATTACAATCAGTTCATTGCTGCGGGCGCGCACATACACGAAAATGGCCGCCGTGTCTGTCCTTCACAAAAGCTATTTTAAATGTAGTTCAGTGGAGGACCAGGGGTCTGCATACTGTTGCCCATAAAGGAAAAGGGATCCGTGGGGGAGAAGTTGGCCTTTGTTTTGCCTTGGAAGGGCCAGTATTCTTCTTTGTTCTTGAGGTGAGAGCCAACAGTGGGCCCAGTGCCCTGCAAACTAAACTTCATTGATCTAGCCATGCGATGGATGCGCAGACCAGCAGCGTCACTGGGGCCTGATGAGAGTGGAGCTGAGTGAGGGGCTCAGGCGAGTGAGGCTGGCACAGGCACTGGCTGAGAGTTGGGTCTGACCTGCCCCATGTCGAAGGGTTTCCAGTGGAATGAGGCACGGCCCCAGCCCGAGGAAGGCTCCCTGACCTGTGGTTCTCCACTAGACGTGAGCTTCTTGAAGATGGTAGCATGTCCGTGTTCATCTTTGTATCCAGGGAGTACTTGCTGAATTACTAAGAGAATCATGTGCTCAAGCGGAGGTCTCTACAGAATATGCTGGGAGTACAGAGAAGGGACTGACCTACCCACCTCAGAAATTGGGGTGGGGTAAGGGACACAAAGGAGGAGAAAGTCCAGGAAAGGCTTACCCGGAGGAAGGGAGCTGACATTCCTGGGCAATATGCAAGTTATCCTATTTGATTCTTACAGTGTATCATTTTTATAGATGAGGAAGCCAAGACTCAGGGAGGTCAGTGAACATGTTCAAGATCACACAGCTCCTGAGGAGCAGAGGCTGGATCTGAACCTAGGTTTGCATGGCTCCAAAGCAGTGCCCCTTGCAATGGCCCATCCTTCTATCAGAGGAGCAAGGATGGGAACCCTAGTGCCTTTCACACTGCACTTGTCTCCTCCTCTTGCTTGGTCTGTAGTGAACTGATCACCTCCTTCTGGCCCTAACATCTGACCTTTGTCTAAAGGGTTTGGGAAAGTTTAGGAGACTTTGAGGCAGTGGTGGAGGTGGGCTTCCCAGGAAGTGAACGCACTGAAGCTTAAGCTTCAGGGACCCTTGCTCACATGGCCCTGTGAGTGCAGGTAGTTGTTGGGAGGCATAGAATGTTCCGGGTGGAGAGGGGTTGCAGTCAGGAAGCATTTCTACGTAGGCATTTCTGATCTCAGGAAAAGGGAACGTAAATCCCCAAGGCTCCAGGTATTTGTTTTAATTTTTTTCTTATTGTAAATATTCATTACTGTACGTGATCTTGTATTCGTAACTTTGTATTCCTTTCTTTACGAGTTCCCCCATATAAAAGCTTCAGGCCCTTCAAGATGTGGATTTGCCCTGGAAGTGGTGTGAGAGCACCCTTCACGGAAGAAGGAATGTAAACTCAAGGTAGCCACTGAATTTGGGCTCCGGGGTAACACGCCAGCCCTGGGACTCATTGTGTGACCTGGAGCAAGCTTCTTACCTTTTCTGCACTTCATTTTCCTATTTGTACCCTGTGGGCTTGCTGTAGAGATTGTAAGCATTCACGTGTATAAAGCTTGTAGGACAGCGTGCTTAGGACTCAACAGATGTCAGCTTCCCCTGGTGCTGTGATTGTTATTTGTTACTGGTATATGAGACCCACATAGATGGAGCTGAATACCTATGTCTGCCATTAAAACATTGACCTTCTGAGGGGGATAGTGCAAGGACAGCTTCAGACTTACATTAAAAAGCCCACAGACTATCCCTTTATGCATTGATTTCCTTATCATCTTTGACCATCATCCAAATGGCTTCAAATAAATTTCATTATGTGGAAAACTGGTGATATGTTCACAGAGCTGAGACAGGAGCTGTCTTCATCTCCAGCCACTCTTCATCACACACCAAGATTCCAGCCCTGTCAGACGTCTTGCCCAGTCCCTGGGCCTTTTCCTGTCTTCTTTGCACATACTGTTCCTCTCTCTAGAACATCATCTGCCTGCTTTTCTCCTTGCTGAGCTGTTGCTCATCCTTCAGAATCCATCTTCAATGTCCTGTTGTTTGTGAAGCCCTACAGACTCCCCGGGGCAGTTAGACACTCCCTCTTCATTGGTCCTCTAGTTTTCTAGCACTTCTCTCGTTGTACTGTAATTATTTCTCGGCACATGTTTTTCTTGTACTAGCTTCGGAACCCTTTGGATGAAGAAACCACAGTTTATTCACCTTTGTAGTGTGTATGACGCATATTAGGTGCAGAGAAATTTGGGAGGGATTGGAAAAAGTGTTTCTGTTCGTGTCATTACAGTATGTCCTTTTTACAGATGAGGAAACTGCGACTCAGAGAGATCAAGGAACACATTCAAGATCACACAGCCACTAAGGAGCAGAGAGGCTGGATCTGAACCTAGGTTTGCATGGCTCCAAAGTGGTGCCCCTTTCTGTGGCCCATCTTTCTGGCAGGGGAGAAAGGATGAAGACCCTAGTTCCTCTCACACTGCACTTGTCTCCACCTCTTGTTCGATCTGTAATGAATTGATCACCTCCCTTCGGCCCTAAGATCTGGCCTTCGTTGAAATTATTTGGAGAGTATAGGACGCATATTAGGCGCAGAGAAGTTTGGGGGGATTGACTGGAAAGAATTTTTCTTTTCATATCATTATATTTTAAAAGCCACAATCATTTGTTCCAGAAGAACTGTATGGTATGATTACACAGAATCATGTTTTCCCGTTGGTTTTTACTCCAGTTTAAGAAAGGTTCTTAGTGTCTGATTGATCTTCAATTTGAAATGACTTTGTAGCGTTTTCCTTGTTTCCCTGCTTCCAGCCCTCTGATTTAAGCAGATGATGCTCTGTAAATAATTACTTGTGTCTTCCTTGCTCTAAACTGTAACTTGGTGAGTATAGGACCTTGCATGTTTGGTCTGCAGCTCTATCCCCAAGACCTAACCCTGGGATTGACACAGGGTAATAGTTCTAGAAAAACTATTATTACCTCTTCTAGTAGAAAAAAGTATAATAATAATTTTAGTGGTATTTTATACTAATAACAGTATTTAACACATGCTGGCACTGTTGTGTGCACTTCAGACATACGAGCTCCTTCAGTCCTCCCAGCAGCTTTGTTTTATATGTACTATCATTACCATGCATATTTTACAGAGAAAAAAACTGAGGCTCAAAGAGGCCAAGGACCTTGTCCAAGACCACACAGCTGATGAGCAGCAGAGCTGGGATTTGAACCCAGGCAGTCTGGCCCCAGAATGCAGGCTTTTTACCACAATGGTGTACTGCCTGTGATTAGCACTAATTAGCTCAGCACTTATTTGTTAACAGATTATTAAGGGAATCCCAAAGAGACCTATTTTTCTAAAGTGAAGAGTTCATTTGTTAGGTGTTTATTTACCGTAAACCAGTGGTTCTCAAAGCATGATCCCCAGACCAGCAGCATGAACGTTACCTGGAAATATATTAGAAATGCAGATTCTCTGGCTTCACCCCATCTATTGAATTAGAAACTCAGGGAGTGGGACCCATTAATCTGTGTTTTAACAAATCCTAGAGGAGCTTCTGATGAGAACCACGGCCCAAGACTGAATCATTTTCTCTGGAATTTTACTTCCTTCTTTTGGCTTTTCTTCTTCTTTTTCTTCTTCTTTTTTTTCTTTCCCTTTCTCTTTCCCTTCCTTTCCTTTCCAGGGTAGAAAATAAGAAAATTTTAATTTTTCCCAGGTTTATTGAGATATAATTCACATATGATATTGTGTAAGGTTAAGGTATGCATTGTGTTGATTTGATACACTTATATATTCAAAATGATCACCATGGTAGCATTCAAGATCTGTTCTCTTAACAACTTTCAAGTATATAATAAAGTGTTATTAGCTATAATCACCATACTGTACATTGGACATCCAGAACTTATTCATCTTATAACTGGAAGTTTATATCTAGACACCCAGAACTTATTCATCTTATAACTGGAAGTTTATATCTTTTTACCAATGTCTCCCCATTTCCCCCACCCCCAGCCCCTGGCGACCACCATTCTCCTCTCTGTTTCTATGAATTCCACTTTTCCAGATCCCACATGTAAGTGATATCATACAATATTTGTCTTTCTCTGTCTGAGTTATTTCATTTGGCACAATTCCCTCAAATTCTGTCTGTGTTGTTGTAAGTGACAGGATTTCCTTCTTTTTCATGGCTGAATAATATTCCACTGTATACCTATACCATATCTTCATCCTTCCATCCATTGACACTTAGATCATTTCCATTTCCAATTTACATTTCCCACCAACTGTTTAAGCCGTACTGGTTGTATCTGTGATGAGGGAAGCAGTAAGAGCTGGAGCTATTCACTAGCATCCTTGCCAGAGGGTGTCCTAAGGAATGGATTGTAGGTTTTGCAAAGCAGCAAGGACTCCATAGTACTCCAGAGAGTGACTTGTATTCCTAGGAATGGAATTCTGGGAGGTCCAATTCCAGAGAAAACCAGGCACCAGGTGAGACATTTTATGTTTTAAATCTCCTTGTTTTCAAAAAGGTATCTAAAAGCGATTTAACAGTGTCAAGATTTAGTCTTAAGGTTTTTTTTGTGTTAAAGAGGCCATTGGTGCAAGTCAAGACCTAAGGACTGTAAAAATATTGATGCAACTGTCAGAGGTACATGGTATTTGACCTCCTATTAATAAAGACAAATTACTGCATTTCTGTGATATTTGAGTCTGCAAGAACGTCCCTTAATTCTGCCGGTATTCCATTCCACAGCTACTGGGGCTGAGGGGACAAGGGACACAGGCTTGTGTTTCTGATTTATGAGGTGGAATAGTAGTCTGATTTACTAAACTGAAAGTCAGAGAAGGTTCAGATAACAACAGAGTGAAACTTCATCAATGATAACAGCCACAGCAACAACTGAAGTATTTGCTGGTATAGCAGCAAGTTTTGGCCTGAAGTCATCTGTAGAATAAAATACAAGCTGGGGGGAGTGATTAGTAGGGGAGCACAAATAAATAGAGGGCAAGGCAAGTACTGAGCTGATTAAACTGGAAGCAGGAGGACTTTGAGGGAGGTTTTTTCGTGGAGCTTTCCAGGATGTAGGGAGTGGGGTGTTCATCGTGGCTGTTTGCTAACACCGTCCCACTTCAGGGATTGTTCCTTTTCACCCAGATTTTAATGTCGGGTCATGCCAGCATAGCAGAGTAGGGTAGTACACCCTGAGTTACTTAAAAGACGTCTCAGCGTACGCAGGGCAGCGTTTTTATTTTTCACCCTCGTCTTTGCTTCGTTTAAAGAGAGCACTTCAGATTCGGTTCATCTAAGCCTCCAACTTCAAAGGGAGCTCATTCTAGTTTGACAGCAGTCACATCCATTTTTTGCCAATTCTTTGACCTTTAGAACAACATGCACTCAGGTCTGACCTGTCAACTGTCTATAAAAATCCATCCCCATCAAGGACTTAATATTTTCAAGAGCACATCTAGAGGGTGGGAACCCTTCTAATTTTGTTCCTGCAGGACTTGTTTTGGGAGAAACCAGCTGCTGCTTCTAGTCTTAATGAGAAGTGACTTTAGAGGGGGCCTCGACTTACATTATGGTCCTGTACCCTTTTATTACAAGCTACGCATGATGTTTTTAGCCATTCACGTCAGCATTTTTCTCCAGCTGCAGTCAATTTTATCTCATTCTTGTTGATCATGATCATTTGACTGTGAAAGTATAAAAAGAAATTAAAAAAACACAAGTGTTTCCAAAGGCCATTTGCCATGGGAAAATAGAATATGGTGACCTTTCCACTTATGTCCATTTGGGGGCTTTTTGCCACGAGGGTCAGTTCACATGTGGCTTCTGGGACCATTCTTTGGTGTGTTTCAGGCAGTCCAGATGTCTTGAAATTCTGCAGAATGAGAAAGAAAAGCCAGAGAGGAGTCTGATTCGATTCAACTAGAACCTGATTGGCTAATTAGGATAATAAAATTCCTGATGCATCTTATTCATGTCTCTGCAAAATAGTAAAAATAATATTACTTTATGTTTAAATAGTTCCTGTCCTCTTAAAGAACTCAAGCAGGGTCCCTTTCGGTATGCCCTCTGTTCCCAAAATATATCTGAGATGTTGTACGTGGTTTCAGAATGCAGGCACCTCATCATGAAGGATAAATGACTGTGGTGTTGGGAATAATATATTATTGGAATTACCTAAAATCGGGGCTGAGGAAGCCTGTCAAGCTTCTAATAGCTATGAGGCATTTTTGTATCTCAGTTTCTTTATCTATATTGTAGGGATAATATAGTATCTTCCTCATAGGCTTATTAAGACCGTTGATTGTGTTAATATGTGTAAAGCTTTTACATAGTAATACTGGCACATGGTAAGTTCTCAGTAAGTGCTGTCGTTCGTGTTGGTTTTAGAATCAGTCAAATATGAATTTAAATGCCCCCTCTTTCACTTACTGGTCATACAGTCTTGGGCAATACTGATAACGATCAACATGGATGCCATTTACTGAATATAACTTATAATGCCAAGCATTATATTAGGTACTTTATGTACATTCTTTTTCTCTCAAAACTTACTTTAACTTTCCAAGGTCTGTATGATTATACCCACTTCATAGATGAGTAACTTAAGGTTTAGAGGTACTAAGAAGCTTGCCCAAAGTAACAGAGCTAGATTAGTAGCAAAGCTGACTCTCTAAAGTTCTTGTTCTTAGTTAGCTACTTAGTTAGGTTCCCCAAGCCATAGTTTTATCATTTCTAATAGGAATAACAATAACTCTTTGTCAGGACTACATACTGAACATTAAGTATTTGGTACCTACTGGGCACTCTTGACATCATGCACTGTGATATTACTATCACCTCCTATTACAGCTTTTCATGCAATAGAATTTTCCTTTTTTCTGTTCCTCATGTCATGTATATATCTGTAGGGATTGAAAGAAAGTTCTTAAGGCTGGGTTCTTGCATTTCTGAGAACTTCAGAATCACATGTATGATTTGGTGCTATATTTGGTGTCTGGGTATCTGTGTGTACATGTACTTTCTATCCAGTCTAGAAGTAGATGGATGGGTACTAAATCTGGGTGCTATGTAAAGCAACTCACAAATGTTCAAAACCATGGACTTGAACATGAAAATGTCTTGGCTCGACATTTTGCTTTTCTGTTTATTCTGAAAGTTGTTTAAAAAAAAAAACTGGCTCAGCGGAAGCCAAGCATTTGGGAACCGAATCAGTTTGGATGGGTAGGGTGGAGTCAGCATTATACATACATATTTGGCACTCAGAAGCAACAACAATCCTTATACTGGTATGTAAAGATATAATATATTCCATGATGTTTTAGCTTGTGTTGCCTGCCTTAGTAAGTGAAAACACTTTGTAAAATTGGGCTGCAGACTACTGCCCCATTTCTCCCTCTCCTTCTGGTGTCAGATCCTCCATATGAAGGATCCCTGCCCATTTTCTTCATTTATTCAATTACCCATTCACTCCTTAACCCCCAACAGTATAGTTTCACCCTTACTACCCACCTTTGGATCTAAATCGCTTACCTATATTTAGAAGTGATATTAAGATATTAACATTAAGTCCCAAACTGCCTCGTATTACTGATATGGATAGAGAGGATGGAGACCTCACTGTGGTCATTGTCACTGATCACACAGAGGTTAAGTGATGCCAAAACTGGGGTTGAAATGAGCGATGCAAAGACTGAGGCCAAAGATGAAAACTCGCAGTGCTTTGGGGTGAGTACTGTCGCCATGCTGAACTTCGATGTATTCCTGATTGATCCCCACTTTAGAGATGTGGAAAATGTCGCGGGACTGAGATTTTAATAACCTGCCCAAGGTCACTTGGCTTCTAAGTACTTGCCAGGATTTAAACGATAAAACTCAGACTCATGACCACTACAGTCCTGCAAGCCGCTCAGTAAGTATTTGTCAATTAAAAAAGAATCAGTTCCCTCAGTTCTCAAAATGAAGATAAATGATCATGTCATATATTATGTTTCACTGTGAAAAATGTTGTAACTGCAGAGTGTACAGTACAATGAGAAACATGTGAGGCACAATGAATTATGGTGGGCTTGGGGGCAGAATGAGGGAAGGAATGGGGAGACGAGCGTCTCAGGGAGGAAGCACCAAGACCGGGTTCCAGGCCTTTCCTTTGAGCTACCAGGGCAGCCTGCATTCCCCCCCCCCCCCACCCTGGGGCATACTATTCAGTGTTCTCGTGTGTTTACCTCCCACTGGACTGTAAGCTCTCTAAAGGCAGGGCCTAAATCTTGTATCTTCATCACTCAATACAGGAGCTGATACCTAACAGCTGTTTAATAAATACAGAATGACGAGTGAATGAGCTGCTGGGGTGAATACAGTGCACAGGTGGAGACAGGACATTACAGCCAAAGACTCGAACATGGATGAAGGTGTGAAAAGTCATTGCATGTCCAGAGAAAAGTGGGTGGTGTGGAGTGGACAGGGCATGGAAACGTAGACTGGGGTCTTGTGAAGGGTTGGGTCTGTCATCTGTACTTGTGTGTGCCATGATCAAGGGTGATATCCTTAGATTCCTTGAGTGCATGCCTTTCTTCAGTACCTCTTCATCTTTTCAAGGACAAAGACAAAGGACCAAAAGCTGGGGTATATCGTGGGAGTGACAAAGATCTATTTTCATATCCCACTTCTGCTACTCATCATCTGTGTGACGGTGGGCATGTCACCTAGCTTTGTTGTCCTGCTTGTTATAGAGTAGGCATTTAGTGAAGATTGGTTGAGTGGACTAATTAGTGTAATTATATCTTTTTGAAAGAAAGCTTTGAGGAATTTGAGATAGAGCTACATAAAAGACCTAGTGCTGTGCCTGGTGTTTGTTCACCTAGTGGAAGAAGACATGGCTTAGGAATTTCTAGGCATGAGGGACCCTGGGCGTTTAGACACAGTAGCAGCGGTGTGGTTCACAGTGGCTGGTCTGCCTGGAACAGAACCAAGCTAGTGGCAGGGTAGGCTAGGGGCAGTCAAATCCCCAGGGGGAGGAACAATTGGGTGAAAGGAAACAAGGTTTGTCGGGGCTCATCAGGTCAAGGAAAAGGCTCCAGTCTCAGTGGAACCCTGGATGGCAAATCAGGTAATAGCTGAGACGCTCAGTGGTTTAGACCTCGGCCAGTAGAGAAGCCAGGTTCAGGGAAGCCTGGGAGTGGGGGCCCTGGGCTCCTGAGGCCTTGGACTCCAGGCTAGGACATAAGTAGCACAGTCAGGTCCAGATGGCCTTGTGTGGCTGAGCCTAAGCCTACTGTTTGCCCCCTGCTGTGGTCTGGAAAGGGCTCATCTTAAAGGCTGTAGGGTCACGGAAGAAAGGAACTCATGCATTTTGATTGTCAAAAAGTAAAACAAGGTATGCATTATCAGTGAGCTGGATGCTTCTGGAAGAGTTTTATAAGTGTTCTTTGGATTTATAAAGTAACATATGATTTTTCTTTCCTTTCTCTCTATAAATCATACCAGAGAGTAACATTTTATTTTCTCTATACTAACTTTGACAAAGACTGGACCATGCTGTGTGTATGGCCAGTGTATAGATTTAGAGAACGCTCGGTTTCTTTACTCCTCGCACATTTATCAAAGCCCTGTTGTGTGCCCTGCCTTTAAGGGACGCTGAGATGAAACCAAGGCTCCCCCAGTCACATTGCAGTGCAATTAGCACCATAATGGAGGTCCTGTAGATTCTAGATTCTGCAGCCGCAAAAAGGGGAGTGATCAGCTCTGTCCAGGGAACCAGCACAGGCCTCACAGGATAGGAAAGGGATGAACAAGAATTTACCAGGTGGATGACGAGCGCCACCTGGCAAACAGGCAGCAGGTGAAAAGCCGTAGGTGTGTAAGACCATGATGCGTCTGCAAAGGTGGAGCTTGTTGGCATAAGCAGAACATAGGGCACATGTCAGGAGCATTTGGAGAGACAACAGAATGTCCCCATGTGCTTTACTCAGGCTTTGGGCTTTTGGGCGCAGACTGGAGTCAGACTGCATGGCTCTAAACCCTGGCCCCGTCGCTTCGTGCCCCTGTGATCCTGGGCAAGCACCTCGATTTTCTGTCCCTCCTTTTCCTCATCTGATGTAATCATAGGACATACCTCACAGGGTGGTTGTGAGAATCTGAATAATAACATAAAGCACTTCGAACAGTGTCTGGCGTATCGATTATGATGGTGATTATATGAGCTATAGAATCATATAATTAACAATGATCATTGTTCTTAAATTGTAACCTATAGTCTGGGTGGAACAACCTGATGAGAGTGATGCTTAAAAAAGGTGGAGTGGAGTGTGGCTTGGAGCAGAGGACTGGGGCTGGCAGTGGACAAGTATTGCAAAATTCCCAGGGATGTTGGAGGGCTGACCTAATGTAGTGGAAGAGGAGATAGGTCTGGAAGATGCTGGAAAGGTAGGCGTGCTCGAGTCTGGTGAGCGATGAGATGAGGAGGGTGAGAACCCTTTTCTCTCAGCATTCAGGAGTTGTGGTAGAAAGATGCTGATGTTCAGGGCTAGCATGTTCATATTTCAAGGTACCACCGTGGTTTTTATGAAAGTTCTGCTTCCTGCATTGCCACTGAGCTCACATCCATACTGTGCATGCCGGGCAGAGTTCTCTTCATGATGTTTTCAGCCGACTTAAATGTAACCCATGATGATGACCATATTTACATAATGTGTGGCTGGTGAAATCATGGAAGATTGGAATTTCCCATTTTAATTCCATTTTAAAGATGCTTGTTAAGCAGAAGGATATAATTCATTTTTCAAACTGCTGAAATGTTATTTTGGCCTCTTGAATCAAAGGCATTCCGCAAGTGTTTTCTTTATTACATGCCTTAAACTTTAATTAGAATTTAATTATAAGATCCTGATGGCATGAGTAAGAGGAGCAGATGGGACAGTAAAAGCAGCTTCGTGAAGGAGGATTAAAGATTGAAAGTTGCTCGCTAATGGCGTAAGGAATGAACAGAGAGCTAAATTACTATGCTTTTCTGCTATTCTGATGCTTTTTCAATTCTGCAACTTAGTTTTATTCCTGGTTTGAAGCTGAAGAATCTCATAAAATAGATTTTTTATTTCATTTTTTCAGTCACTGGAGTAGGTTTGTGCATCTAAAGTAAACTCAATGGACACTTTTTATTTGAATCTCCATTCTAAACTCAAAAGGATCCTTTACTGTTGGTAAATATTTTTGAACATGAAGATAGAAAGCAGTACCAGGGTACAGGCTTTTTCTCCCTCTCTTGTTTTATGGGTTAAGAAAAAAAAAAAAAAAGATGGATAGATGTTCCAGTAGGTATTGTATGCAACTGTGCTTCTAGAACTTGGCTGGACTGAAGTCATTTTTATAACATGCACCCTGTGGGATGTGTCAGCTCTGGGACAGGGAAGGAACACTGTGTGTGGGGTCAGGGTCAGAGCCTTCATAATTTGCTCTTGGACAAATCACTTCATCCCTCTGATTCTCTTCCCTAACCTGTAAAAATTATTAAATAATTCCCACTTTAGTGTTGTTGTGAAGATTTCATCTAAACACAATAATTCTGTAGTGCTTACTGAGGGCCTACTAGGTCAGTGCCTGTCCTCAAGAAGCTAGCTCAAAGACTAGAGGGGAAATGGACCAATAAATAAATCAAGATGATGTAATATGTCATAGGAGAGGTATACATACAGTGCCAGAAGGATGCAAATCACTAACACGGACAATTAGAGCCAGGTGATAATGTATATATAAGAATGCTATTAATATAAAATGCTTTACAAATATAAGCTATTTATCAGTATAAGGTGATGACGTTAGGGGTCCAAACCTTCTGATTATTCTCAAAGCAGATAGAACATTATTTACAAACAGGTAAAACACAAAACTGGTAAAAGACGTGGCAAAATGGTGCTTTATTTCTTCTGGCACATTGTACAGCAGTTTGTACATAGCTCACACAGCTTGGGCTCAAATCATATTTGCTGAATTGATCTGAAAGAGGCTCACGTCTTCTCATGAGTAAACTTAAAATGAGCATAAGAGAGATTTTGCTAGAGGTGGATGGTGACGGTATGAGTCCATGAAGCCAGGGTGGGTTTTTCCATGGGAATGTTGGCTGTCTACTCAGAAGGTAGCTCATGTGCCCCTCCTGCCCTCAGCCTGTCCCACGATTGGCCTTTGCAGCCATCCCCCTCACTCCTTGGGTCGCTGGCTGGAGGCGTGGTAGAGATTTGGAGTGGGGGCACCTTGGGACTTCCCCCCACATCACAGTGAGGATGACCCATTCTGCTCCCGGGGGTATATCTAGCATGACCTTCTGGTCGGCTAAATGATTCCACTTCTTAAATGCTTTTGCTCCTAGTTTTTCTTTCTCTTTGAAATCTTAAATTTTGAATCTCTCTCCTCCCCCCACTAATTACAAGCTTAATGCAGGCCAGGCAACAGTTGAAAATAAAGAGGAAGGAAAATTACATAATGAAACAAAAAGCATTTCATCTCCTACCATCTAGGGACAACTTTTTTTCTTTAAATATTTTGATGTCTGCTCTGTTCTAATTGTTTGCAAATTCTGTATTTTCAAACTCACCTACTCACTGAAATTTATTTGTAACTCCCAAATTAATACGGAGTGGTGCTTTTGTGGTCATTCTCAGACATGCACGGAGCAGCAAAAAAATTTCTGAGTTGCTCTGATGTGCTCATTCCCAGCGGAGTTTGAGCAAGGTGACCCTCTGCCCTCATGTTTCTGTTATCGTATTATAAATGTGTCTTTTTTGTGGTCCATTAGTGCCCCATTTTTCTCATTTTTGTGCTTCTTATTGGTGATTTTACTGTTTAAATGAGCCCCAAGCATAGTGCTGAAGGGCTGTCTGTGTTTCTAAGTGCAAGAAGGCTCTGTTGTGCCTTATGGAGAAAATATATTAGATAAGCTTTGTTCAGACATGAGTTAAGTGCTATTGGCTATTGAGTTCACTGTTAATGAATCAACAATATATGTTAAATGGTGTGCTTTTAAACAGAAGCACACAGAAACAAGGTTATATATTGGTCAGTTGGTAAACATGGAACCAGAGGCTTGCAGGAACCTAACCCTGTATTTCCCCTAGGAGCGATGAGTCTGTGTTTGTGGAGACTTTGTAGAACCTAATACTGAGAACCGCCTGTGTATCTTTCTGCTCTTCTTGCTGTCTCTTCCATCTCACAATAGCTCAGTCTCTGTGTTGTGTGCAGTATGTATACATTTGCTTAAATTACATGTGCATATGTTTAGCAGTTATGGTGTCACATGACACACTGTTCTGTGACATATCTTTTAACTCATCAATGGTGTTGGCCTTTGGCCTGTTTGCACCCAGATCCATTTGTTGCCCTGTCCTGCTGTATTCTGCATTCCAGATGGTTGGCCCCTGCCCTCTGGCAATTTGACACCAGTGGGAGATGGGAGGATAGGAGAAAGGGAAGCCAGAGCATTTGTCCTTCACTCTCTGCCTCGGACAGCATCACTGGCAGTGGCCACATCCTCTGCATGGCTCTCCCACCCACAGGGTAGGTTCCCATGGCTCCAGCTTCTGCTGAGTGAGCCCGGCTCTTGGGCTCCAGCAGCCATACCTCCTCCCTTTGTCCTTTCAGCCAGCAGGTGGGAGCAGCTTCCTGCTGCTGCTAATCTCTGAGTTTCTTCCCTGTCCCCTGGGTAAAGCATCAGATTCAAACACCAAAACAAGACCAAAATAATAATAATAATAGCAAGGGTCCAACACCATATGAGAGAGACTGAGAAAGGAGTGGAGAGAGTCATCAGCACCAGAGCCATACGTGCTGTGTGGTGCTGGTCTTTGCGTTGTGCACAGGTTAAGCAGCTGAGATGCCATTGGTGGTTGGAAAGCAGCCAGTGCCTCTGGTCCCGAGCGTATTTGTCTGGAATATGATGCCCCTTAACCTGACTAGCTCATCCACTGAGGGGGAAAAAAAATCCATTCTGATAATTATACTGACAGGGTTCTACCAGGGCCTCATTCCCTAGAATATATATTTTTTTCTGGCCTCCTTATTCCCTTCTTTACTTTAGGACCCTATCCCAAGAGTATGAGGTCCCTTGTGGGTCTTACATTCCATTTTGAGCCTCTCGTGTTGGCACCGTCCTTATTAAAAATGTGTTTTCTCTGAGCCTTGGCCACACCTGTTGAAGTGTGGATTCACAGAAGGGTCCTCAGAGCTGAAAGACATTTTTGAAGAACCACTATACCAAGCGGCATTAAATATTTGTCACCTGCCACATGTAAATTGTTCATCTATTTGCTTTACCTCTTGGACCAAAAGGTTTCTTGTCTCGTTTCTGCTAAAGTGGAGATCACAGAAAAGCTGCCTTCTACCTTACTTTCCTATCCCTTTGGTCTTTTCCTGTCCCAGGAATATGGGACTTTTCTCTGTCTTCATAGCAATACTGGGAAAGATTGCTTCGACCTTTCAGTATTTCATTGGAAGGAAATGTGGAGTGATGATGGAAAAAGCCTCAGATTCTGGGGCAAGCAGAATGGGCTCTGCAAGCTGTGTGGGTTTGGGACTTTGATATTTACAGTTTAAGTCAGTTGGGCAGGTAAAATGGGACAGCACGTGAACAGCACTTAGCACCATTCCTCGCACCCAGTGGGGCTGCCATAAAAGGAAGCTCTCTCTTCTCATTTTCTTAGCTCCTCTATCTGGGACTTTCCAAATACATTTTTAAGCAACCTAGAATAAAATATGCTATTAATAATAACCAAAAGCATGCAGTTTAATCTTATTAAATAAACCTGAAATGTTGCTCAGACACCCTTCACTATTTATGGAATGCCGTTGTAAAAAAAATTTTGGTTTTGCTAAAAAAAAAAAAAAATAACCTACTGCATCTTAAAGGCTGGTTTCAGCCTTTGTTATTCACACCTGGAAACATACAGAAGTTTGGGTAAGTTTGGCATCCGCATGTGCATGCATATATTTGTATATATCAATATTTATTCTTTCTTTCTCTCTCTCTCTCTTGTTCTTTCTCTCTCTCTCTCTCACTCTCTCTACATATATATGTATGTATATGCAGGCACACATATAACTCTTTAAGAAACGTTCTTCTAGTGTTTTATTTTCTTAAAGTCTGTACTTCACATCATTTTTTTTCCCCCAGAACTGTTTATCCTCACTCCAGACATGACCGTTGGAAAGGTGGCAGAAAAAACAAACGACTTGTGTGTTTTGGGGCAGTCTGCATTCCTTTTAACTCCCTGAAACCGGGCTTATGCTTGGGCTTTCAATCTATTTGTCCTGGGGCCCAAGCCCTTTGATTCCTGCTTGAAAATTAACCTGTTGTTCAAGCTCACACGAGAGCTGCCCCAGAGCTCTCTCGGGTTCGAGAACTAGAGATCTATGAAGTGTTTGACTTTATTTGTAACTTTAACCACGGCAGCCTTAACCGGGCTTTTGTTTTCTTCTTTAACTTTATCCTTGTAACCTTAACCTGATTTTGTCTTCAAATCTCCATCCTCCCCCATCCCACAATTCCTAATCCCTCTTTTATCCTCAGATTTTCCTCCAAAGTCAAGAGTATGACATTTAAATCCGTCCTTTAGGAAGTGTCTAAAATCTAACACAGATATAGAGTTAGGTCTTTTTTTTTTTTTTTTTTTTCTGGGTTGCTTAGGAAGATTAAATAAAGGTTTTAGAATGTAGAATTCAAAAAAACACGGGCAGAAGTTGCGGTGTGGCCTGCGAGTAGGAGTGTGGGTTTTAGAAAGTACCATGATGCTTCACTTGGCCTTGGGGAGACTTTTTTTTCCTCTGTGAGGAGCCAGGAGCCAGGGCTATGGATGGTTTAGGCAGAGAAGGATTGAAGGGATAACTGCTTCCAGACCCTGAGCCTTGAACTCTCAGCGATGGTTCAGGCTCTCGAAAAAGGGAGCAAGAGGCGTTAAGAGGATGGAGGAGTCTCCACGCAACTTCCTTTAGCCCCAGCTTGTGTGCATTCATCTCCCAGCGGGTGCCTGGCCCCACGGAACGTACTGCCATACCTCCGTGAACCCTCACAAGCCTGCGAAGGAGACCGTAGTGTTTCTCTTTTACAGTGGAGGAAACTGAAGCTCTTCAAGGTACAGGAAATTTAGGGTCTACCCAGGATTACAATGAGTCTGGATTGCCCAGTTTGTGGATCGTCTTTCTCTTTCCCCCAGTACTTTTTCCTCCTTGGTTTCCACGGCCCCTCTTTGGAACTTACTTTCTTTTAATATTCCTGCCAAAGGGAGGGACTAAGATCTGTGCAGTATCTGTGATGCGTCAGGCACTGTTTTATGCGATATACATCCATGCAGGGTACATTCTAATCAGAATCCTATGAGAGGGTGGTGGTCTCCCCATTTGAGACAGGAAATCCCTGAAGCTTTGAGGGTTAGGTCATTTGCCCAAGATCACATGGGACAAGGAGGTGACTCCTTGGAGACTAGGTGTGACTGCATAACCTTTGCCATGCCCACTACACCAGCTCCCCACATTAGGACAACGTCCCAATATTGGAGTAAAGCCACTCAGATTAGAAGTGGTAGTTATGTGGCCATGAGTGCAGAGGTGTTGTGTGTCATGCTCTTTTGCAATCTCGTTTTATTTCTAGAGATTCAAGGCAGAGGTAGGCTTGCTTTCTCAGTCTCAGTTTCCTTAAAAACAAAGGTAGCAACAATAATGATGAATATTGCTCAGACGTGAGTATCTGTGTGTATGTACCAGGCACAGTTACTTGGTCTTTCTTTATCTTTTATTCTTCCAGGTCAACCTTATAACAATTTCAGAGTGTTCTCTCATTTACAGATTTGGAAATACTCAGGGAAATGGAGTCACTTCCCTGTCCCACCTCACATTACTAATTAAGTGGAGGAGTAGGGATTTGAACCTACACCAAAACTATTTCTTACACCAACACTATTCTCCCTCCACTCAGCATATGGGACACACATCCCTGGGAGCACGTGTGGGGACCTCAAGGGATTCATAAGATGACTTATAGTAGTGGAAGGATAGGGGTTAAAGAACACTGATTCACAGAGTTAAGAAGTGACACGACACGCCCCTTTTCAGCTGTCTTATAAACCACTGGATTACATCAAGGAGAAAGTCTTAAGTGTAAGGATGCCTTTTATAACTTCCTAATACTTCATCTTTTTTTTTTTTTTTTTTTTTTTTTTTTTTTTAACCAAGAGAGAACAGGGCTCAGGCTCTGAGCCTTAGGCAACAGAACCTAAAAGAACGCAATGACGTTTGTTATGCTTTCATTGTACTTAAAATTCTTCCCTATTTAAAAAAGTATTATGGCATGTTTATACATGCAGAATAATATAATGCATATGTAAGGTATAAAGAATATTATAATGGACATCCATGTACCTATTACCTACTGAAAAATGACACTATTTTCAGGTACTATGAGAAGCTTCTGTGTATCTCTCCCCGTCACATTTTCCTCCTCTCTCTCCCGCCAACATCTTTCATAGTCATTGCACGATTGTCAAAATCAGGTAATTAACATTCATACAGTACTGTTAATCTGATGTATAGAATTTATTCTAGTTTTGCCTGTTGTCCCACTGATGTCTCTTTTTCTGGACCAGAACCTAATCCAGGATCACGATGCATATAGTTGTCAGATCTTCTTTGTCTCCTTTAATTTGGGACAGTTCCTCAGTCTTGTCTTTTATGACCATGACATTTTCGAAGCATCCAGCCAGTTGTTTTGTGTCATGTCCCGCAATTTATGTGATGTTTCCTCAGGATTACATTCAGGTTTTGCGTTTTTGGCAGGAAAACCATAGAAATTATGTGCTCTTCACAGTGCACCGTATCAGGAGGCACACAATATCAATTTGTTCCATCACTGGTGAGGTTAACTTGTGATGTCACTTGGCTAAGGTTGTGTCTTCCAAGTTTTCCACTGTAAAGTTACTATTTACCCCTTGGTAATTAACATTACCTTGTGGGGAGATAACTCTGAGACTGTGTAAATACCATGCTTCTTTCATGTTTCCTATCATACCTTTGCCCACTAATTTTGGCATCTATTATTAATTCTTGCTTGAGACGATTATTCCTGTGATTTTGCCAGGTGTTTTTCTATGTTTATTATTCCTTCTGTACTTATTAACTGGAACTCTCCTTAGGTGGCTCTCTCCTTGTCTCCCATTTATTTATTCTTTCAATTATTTATTAATATCAGTATGTACTTTTGAGTTCTTATTTTATTCTATTGGTTATAATCCATTATTATCATTATTTTGTTGCCCAAATAGTCATCGACTTAACCATTGGGAAGCCCTTCATTTTGGCTTCTGTGTCCTTTAGACTTGTCCTCATCTTTGGTTGAGCACGCGTTTACTTTTGGGCACTATAGGCTGTCACTTAGTACATTCCTTGCCCAGCCCTGGAATCAGCGATTCTCCAAGGAGCTCTTAAGAGAAGTCGACTCTTGCTGTGCTGCTTCCTTTCCTCCCAGTCGCTCCTTCATCCACTATAATATGATTTCTACTCTCCCCAGTGCACTGATGCTGCTGTTGTTACAGGCAGTGGGTATTCTTGGTTCTTATGTTACTGTGTATCAGGCACCTCTTAGGCCCATATCAGGTCCTCCCAGGAGGATGGTAAAGAAAAGTTGCATTGTTTCTTGTTTCAGCTGCCGATGCAGCACCCAGGTGTGCGTGGGCTCTGAAAGACATCCCACAGGTATAAACTGACAGTGCCTCACCTGTCCATCCGGAACCATGGGGCTTCCCTGTTGATGCCACCTCTGAATCTCCCTCTGTACTCACACGTACACAACCTGGATGTGTAGGGGAACTGATGCTCTGTCTCTCCCCATCGTGGATATTCTGAGACAGTTTATATGGCTCGGGGGATTGGAGTGTGGAGGTTGGGGGATAGTACTATGGGATGGAGAATCAACCTCTTTTAGTGGGGCTAGCTTGCTAATGCAAATTCAGCTTGCCTCTCCTCCTTATGTGTTTCACTCCCTTTGTTTACCCTTCCCTCCTGCTCCCTGAGATTGCACTTCCTGTTGTAGTGTCGGTACTTAAACCTCTTGCTCAGGCTCTGCTTTCTGTGTTTAATACTCATTCTCTATAATCCCTTAACTTCCATAATATCATATGTTCATGCATTTATTCCAATTCATTCATTCATTTAAAACTTACTTCTTGAGACCTTCTCTGTGTGAGGCATTATAAACAGGTAGATAAAGACCTTGGTCACATGCAGCCTATTATAGTGGAGAGACAGAAATAACCAAGTAACCAAATAAAAATAATTCACCTCAATGACAAGTGCTTGGAGGAAAATGCAACAGGGGGATGGTAGAAGGGTGGTCAAACAAGGAATGGCTTGGAGAAGGTTAGTGAGTATTCTCTAAGAAGGTGACCTTGAGCTGAGAGGGACTGAGGAGAAAAAGTGAGCTCCAGGAAGAGGAGGAAAGGCAAGGACTCCCAAGCCGGGATGTACACTTGACCTGCTTGAAGAGCACAGCAAGGAGGCCAGTGTGACACAATGAGCAAGGAGCTGGTTGTTGGAGTTCTGGCCAACAGAGGTGGAAAAGGACCACTCCTTGTAGGACCTTATAGGGTGTGCTTCGGAGTTTGGAATTTTTCCAGAAGTACGGTGAGGCCGCTGCATAGTTTTGGCAAACCAGTGACATGATGTGATTTACATTTTAATGGGCTCTTTCTAGCTGCTGTGTGGAGAACGGATTGTTGGGAGATAAGAGTAGAAACAGGCAAGAGGCAATTGCAATAATCCAAGTGAGAAATGACTGCGCTTTCGACCAGTCATAAAGATGATGGAAAGTGTTTAGGTTGAGGATCTAGTTTGAAGTTGGTGCTGAAAAGACTTGCTCGTATGGGGGAGGGGAGGTTTCAGGCAAAGACTAGTCAAGGATAAATCCCTGACCCTTCTCTTCCCTTGAACTTGATGATAACACACGTGCTTACACCTTTCTGACACTTCTGTCCGGGTCTCATTCACAGGTTCCTCTTCTAGAGTCTCTTTACGTTAGTTTTCAGAGGCTCCTGACCTTTGTTCTTTGCTCTTTTTATTCTGCCAGGGGTTGTACAGCAGAAGACACAAACTAGCCTTCCTGTAGGATCCCTGGAGGTAGCAGATAAGAGGTGCAGGCTGAGATAACTGCACATGCTGACACCATGTGAGTGGGGACAGCCATGGTGAACCGTGTAGCAGGAGCCTGGTCTCAAGGGGGCTTCCTGAAATGATCTCAAGAGAGGGGATGCTGGCCCTGTATTGCAAAGCCTTTTGGTCTTTCAAGGCAAACCAGAAATCCAGATTTAAAAAAAAAAATTTGCAATCTTAGGAGTTTTATACGTTGGCTGAAACTTTTTTTAGAACTCTGTGGGGGCCAAACAAAACAAGTCTGTGTTCCAGATGTGGTCCATGGGCCACTGGTTTGCAACTTCTGCCGAAATATTCTTTCTGGGGTAACTCAGTGTACATGGCTTGGTTTTCTTGATTTAATTTCTAAGCCAGTGACTTCCAAATCTGTATTTCCAGCACTTTTCTTCAAAATATAAGTAACCACTGGACATAGCTACATAGCTTTTTTTGAAAATTTTTATTGGAGTACAGTTGATTTACAAAGTTGTGTTAGTTTCAGGTGTATAGCAAAGTGAATCAGTTATATATATATATGTAGAGATATATATATATATGGAGATATATATATATATGGAGATATATATATAGATATATATATAGATATATATATAGATATATATATAGATATATATATCCATTCCTTTTCAGATTCTCTTCCCATATAGGTTATTACAGAATATTGAGTAGAGTTCCCTGTGCTGTACAGAAGGTCCTTGCTAGTTATCTATTATATATATAGTAGTGTGTATTGGACATAACTACATAGCTTTCCGCAGTTGTCTCCTACCAGAAGGTCCCAGGCTCACATTCCCCACCAACCTGCCCCTTTCCTGCCTGCTTCATCCTAATGACTTGCCATCTTTTCTCAGAGGTCCAGGCTGAAACCTGGCTTCAGTCTTGACGCCTGCCTTTCCGACCAACGTCACATTCAGAAGTCCATCTCCATGTCTTGTTTGTGTTACTTTCTAAATATTTTTCAATGTGCCTTCTTTTCCGTTCTTCTACAACATTAATTCGGTCATTCAGGTAGCTTTGGAAGCAATATAGCTAAGGCTCCATTATTATACCCATTTTACAGATGATGAAAACTGAGACTTGGAGAAAACTTGTAATTTGTCCAAATCACACAGTAGCAAGTGGCAGAGTAGCAGTTTGAACCCAGGCAATGTTAATTGAAGAATGTGTATTCTTCATCAGTACAATATAATGAATTGCTCATCTATATTATAGGAGATGTAAGTAACAGGTGTGTGATCTTGGTACTCATTCCACAGTGTATATGTATGTCAAATAATCATGTTGTATACTTTAATATATACACAATTATATTTGTCAATTATTCCTCAATAAGTTGGAAAAAAAGAGAACAAATCTGTGGAAAATAAATAAATAAATAAATGGAAAGTGTGTAAGAAGTGGAAGTAATCACCTAGAATTGCCTAGATTTGCTTATAGTAGACCTCTTCTAGTAAGTTGATAAATTTATATATTTTTGGTTACAATATCATCTTGATATAAAATGGTGCTTGATAAGTGCTCAGGGGGTATTTGAAAACACATCTTTCCCTTGCAGATTTTTAGCTCCTTGTTTTAGATACATTTTCTTCATCCATGAAATCAGCTGAATCACAGAGAAGTTCAGTGCAAATTGTGAAAGTTCAGTGTTCACACTGAAGACGCTTTAATGTCATTTACACATATGATATATAAGGGAGTCCGGGTGTCTGAAAGTAAACAAAATTGACCCCCTGTGACCGGGAGCCTGTTGCCTGCTGTCTCTGAGTCCCGTTTTTGGGTGGGTTCTCTGTAGGTCATCTGCACCCTCTGGCAGCCTTCTCCCAGCTGTCCCCAACAGACAGGCCTGGCCTGGGCTGGCTCTGGAAGGAGATTCTGCCTGCCTCCCCTTTCCTTGGCATTTTTCTAGAGAGTTTTATTTTGTTTTGTTTTAATGGAGAGCTGCTGGCAACTGCATTATGACCATGTGGCAATACCCAGTTGGTGGTCAGTTCTCTGCTTACTTTAGAGGGTAGATTTTATTTTGGACAAATTTTAGTCACCCACAAGAGAGCAAGCTTGTTCCTTGGTACTCTGATGCTCTGAGTTCAGACACAACCAAAAGCCTTTGCAAGAAACCCTCGGGGATTTTTCCACCAAAACAATGTAACTGTGGTGACTGAGAGCTTGAACTTTGGATTCAGACATTCCTGGGTTTGAGCCCCACCTCCTTTCTCTGAGTCTATTTTTTAGTCTGTAAAATGGGAATAATAATACTGCATCGGATCCTTATGTCCACTGAATTAGATAATGTCTGTGAAACCCTTAGTCAAGTACTGGCCTATAATAAGCACTCAGTAAATGTCACTTATTACTATTACTATTGTACTAATTGAGTAATTATTATATTAGCTCAGGTAACAGTTCTTCAGTCAGCTCCTATAATGTATTCCCCTAGCATAGCTGTCCCGTTGAAGGAACGGCTTAATTATTGTTAAGCCGTGCTTGGTTAGCATTTCTTCCTGCCCAATTTTGAATGCATGAATGAATTAAACAAACACTTTTTGAGTATTTTCTAGTTGCCAAGAACTGCACTAAATCCTGCATGATTAAGAATGACATGCTGTGAAATTTCTCCCCTTTTTACTCCCTGTTTTAAACCAGAACTGCATTATTGTGTTTCCTCAAATGTACCATCTCTCTCCTACCTCCACACCACTGCGAAGATTGTTCCCATGGCCTGGAGAGCTCTCTCTCTCTCTCAGTTATCAAGCTGGCAGATTTCTACCCTTTGTTCAAATCTTATCTGAAGCCAACTTGACTCCCCCAGGGAGATTTAAGTGCTTTTTCTGTTGTCTGTGTGCCGTGCTTTGAGTACATTATTCCTTTGTAATATGAATGTGTGTGTTATAATTGTTTGCCTGTGTCTCTTCTCACTGGACTAGGAACACTTTGAGGGCAGGGACCGTGTCTTTCTACTTTTGCCTTCTTAACAAAGTGCTTACAGCACGTAATTCTATTTATTGGTGAGTGGGATGGATGAATGGGTGAGTAGATGGAAGAAAGAAGAAAAATGATATGTGAATTAAAACAAATGAATAAATAAATGAAAGAACCGATGAAAGACACAGGGACCTGACCTTAAGACCTTAAGATATTGTCATGCTTATAGAGGAAACAGGAATGTAAACACTCTCAGGGTGCAGTGGTAAATGCTTAGAGGTCCTTAGAGTATAAATAGCAAGTGGTAGTCAACAGGTTCTGCCTGTAGACGTGTCTTGTTTCAGCTACTCCGTGTTTGTTTATTTATTTAAAAAAGTAATTCAGGTACTGAATATAAAAATCCAGACCTCCGGCTTCTCAGATTTGGCAACACTGGGCCATTCATTCTTTGTATGGAACAGTGTCCTAGAGCTGAGGGAGCTGAGAGGCAGGGGCTGCCTTTAAGTGTAGGTGAGCGCCCTGCGGTCCCCTCAGCTTTACTCATTTATGTTACCATCCTGACCTTGAATGCAGTTGGGTTTGCAACCCCTACTGTAGAGGGAGATTGGGAATTTCTCTAGGTGGGAAGTGAGAAAAAGGACAGTTTTAGTGTGGATGGAAGGAAGGAGTGGCAGTGAGTAGAAATGCCTGGAGATGTGAAAACTATGTGGGATATTGGCATAATTCCCAACCACCTGAGGCACACAGCTGGTAGGGTACTAAAGGGATGGCTAAGGCCAGAGAAGCCTGCGGGGGCCCAATCAAGGGTCTTTTTTGTATTTTTTGCTAAGGAGTTTGGCTTTCAACCTAGGGTAAATGGGAGGAATGACATGGTTGTCCCTTGTAAGGTGGATAAATTCCAAAGGGTGAAGAGTAGATGGAGGTGGACCTGATAGGAGGCTCTTCTCTAATTCCGTAGTTCTCAGCCTGGGTGATTTTGCTTCTCAGGGGACACTTGGCAAAGTCTGGAGACATAACGAGGGGGTATGGTGTTGGCATCTTGGGAGTAGAGGCTAGAGGTGCCACTAAACATCCTACACTAACAAGACATCCTCCACAACAGAGAATTATCCATCCCCAGATGTCAGCAGTGACAAGATCGAGAAGCCCTGCTCTGTCCAACTGAGACATCAAGAGGTCATGAGCTCCTTAGTGACAGAGTGAAAGGGATACAGTCAGTGTATCTGGGACGTAAAATCAGTGGGCCTAAGCGACTGATTATTTGATTGCATTTGTTTGAGGAGAGAAAAGGAGGATGAACAAGTAGAGAGAAAAAGCTGAGCAGGATTTATTTAGCAAATAAAGAAGAAGCCAGCCTTGAAAGGTAACTGAAAGTGCTATGTTATCAACGCCATCGTTCATGCCTATTGATTAAACAGCACAAACAAGCACTTATCTTTTTTCATCTTTAAGAACAAACTGATATTTGTAATTTTATTAGGATCTAGCAAACTTAGCCTGTTTGGAGAAAAAATATAGAAAGGTTTCCATTTATAGTCTGGTGCAATTTTTGCAAAAGATTTATACTTTAGAGTTTTGAGATAAAGTCATGAGGCCAAGGTCAGTTTAAGTGTGGTCCCAGGTCACTTTCCTGATGTTTTTCTCCCTCTAGAAATTCGTTGATCCTTTAGTACAGCGGTCCCCAGCCTTACTGGCACCAGCAACTGGTTTTGTGGAAGACAGTTATTCCACGGACCGGAGGGTGGGGGATGGTTTCGGGACGATTCAAGCACATTAAGTTTATTGTGCACCTTATTTCTATTATTATTGCATTGTAATATATAATGAAATAATTATACAGCTCACCATAATGCTGGCAGGAGGTGGAGCTCAGGCGGCAATGTGAGCGATGGGGAGCGGCTGTAAATACAGATGAAGCTTTGCTCACTCGCCCGCCGCTCCCCTCCTGCTGTGCAGCCTGGTTCCTAACAGGCCACGGACCGATAGTGATCTGTGGCCCAGGGGTTGGGGACCCCGGCTTTAGTTTGTATCCCTTACAGAAATTCATCGGAAAATGGGAAATTATGAAGGTAACTCTATCAAAGCGTGTTTGAATTTTTCTTCTAACATGACTATTTTGACACTTGTTTTTACTAGTTAAGGGAAAATGGAACTTGGAATTGACAGCTCTTAACCTTCCTTATGCTAAAATTGATCTCTTCTGTTGGTGCAGGAGATTCAGCTTTTGAAGGGCCAGGAAGAGGATGGGGTGGGGGGGAAGGAAAGGTTGATTAATAGTGACCTGGCATACCACTCAGTCTTGGACAAAAGCTTTTTTAAAGTCCCAGATCTTCACCTCAAATAGTGCTTCATCCAGGCTCTGCTTACCTCGAAACATCTTATGTCTATTCAGGGTATATAGATCAGGCAGGATTATGAGGAATGAGGTGGTGAGTACACTTAACCTCCATCTTCACATAATCATAGCTGTTCTTTGTTTTCCCTCTTTGGAAACTGCCATTATGAGAAGAGTGAGAAGGTGGGAGAAGGTTCCACTGGTATTCATCCAGTCCCCACTGGAACATGTGTGTCCATTCTGTTTTGTCAGTGTATCAGCCAGAGTCCCTGCAAGAAGCAGGTGGCACACTCCAGTGGGATAATTGGAGAAGAGTGGGCAAGTGTGGGGTAACCACAAGGGATAGTGTGCAAGACCCCTGGGCTACCAAAAGTGGAGCTGGTGCCAAGGGCAAGGGGCGGCTGTGTTACCAGGTCCTGGAGAGCTTGTGTACGGAGAGGCTCAGCAGTGTGACCTTTGGTAGGGAGCCACAGCCAGGCCACACTTCCCTCTTGCCTGCTGATACCCCTCCGTGTCCCCCGCATTGGCCAAACCCAGGCCAGAGGGCAGAGAGCCTTTTGGTGTGATCCACACCGTCAGCATCCTGGGTGAGAAAGCAGGGTGGAGAAGGAGAAGGAGAGTGAATCTGGAGAGGCAGATGGAAGATGTCTAGGACATGGGGGCATTCCTTCTGATTGCTTGCTTCTTGTGGTCAGATATTTGTGGAAGAGTCGGGTGGTGATGGAGGCTGTGCTTTGGAGTCAGAGAGTCTGGCCCAGAATTATATCTGCTCCACCTGCTAACTGAGCGAGTCTCAGCTCTTCAGAGTTCCCCAAGCCCGTGTTTCCTCATCATATAATGGGAGTGAGGTTAATGCTACACCAAAAGGTTTGGGAGAGCCTCAAAAGAGAAAATATTTCAGTGCTGTTGACTGGGACTTGGAAAAGGCTGGAAGAAGCTATAGTAAAATGTGAGCAGTGTATCTTGGTGAAGTTGTTTTTCTATGTAAAACAGATACAACTGTGTTTTGAGCTTATCGTTGCTTTCTTTGTTCATTGTATTTTTCTGTATTTCAGATTCCCTACTGTCAGAAAAAGAAAGACATCCATAAGGGCTATTAATAAATATGTTGGTACTGCCCTTCAAATTATGATTGCTGGCTGGTATCGTGCTCTCTGCCTTACTGAGGTGTGTGAATTAGCAGCCACAGCAGAGCTGGCTTGACTGTGGACAGACCGTCGTATGTCATTTCTTGTGATGTGGCCATAGGCTCAGTTCTAGTGTTCCATCCCCAGGAAGCCTCTGCTGGGCGCCCCCCACCCCCACCCCAGTGCTTCTCCTCTGAGCACCTATAGCCCAAGGCTATTCCCAGCACTTAGCACATTGTGTTGCAATTACTTCCTGTACTAGACTGGGACCTCCTTTAGGTCCATGCTATGTTTTATTCATCTCCATATCACCAGCCTTGTCTCTTATTTGTAAATGCTGCCTCCATTCCTGTTGCTCAGGTTCCCCCACCTCTCTACAGGGAGTCCTCAGCCTCACATACCATAGCTTCTACAATGGAGAACAGCAAATTCCAAAATCCCGGGAAGAATTTTGATTATTTTCATATGGGTCAGGTCCACCCCCTTTATTGAATCAACTATACCCATGGGAGTGGTATGTTATAAAGGTCTCAGCTTTAGTCAAGGAGCTAGTCCCAGGGGAATCTGTTGTGGCCAGTGGGGTGGGGTCTGTACAATCATGTCAGCTCTTATTTAAATCCATTGGTCGCAGTGGAGGAGGATGAATCAGTTAGGAATGCATTCAGCTTCATGACAATACCAAGAAGCTTTTATTTAGATCAGTGGGTTGCAGTGGGGAAGAAACATGGATCAGGAATATATCTGCAAGAGTGCAAACATTGTTTTCTGGAGGGTGAAAGAATCTTAGATATTACAATGGTTTGTGGCTTTCTAAAGCTCGTCCCTACCTAACAATGTAAACAGATATACAGGTATTAAAATTTCATGGGGGCAGGGATAAGGAAAGGAATGTCTAAAAAGTCTCTTTAGTGGGGTTGATGGAGAAAAAAAGGTTGAGAAACACTGAGTTATAATGACAATAATAATACCTAACACTTACAGAGTATTTAACAAGTGCTAGGAACTTTTTTGGATGCCTTATTGTACATTATTAACTCGTTTAACAATGTACCCATTTTACAGCGGTTTAAACAAGTAGACTTGATTTCCTACTCCTGCTCTCCTAAATAAAAGTCCAAAGGGGGTTTGACCATGTCAAAGCCAGTGTGTCTTTAGTTCTGTAGACTTTTCTTTCATGCTAATTACCTCATGGTTGCAAGATAATTGCTGTAGCTCTAGAGGTTACATCTACCTTTAATGCTAGAAGAATGGGGAAGAAATGGAGAAAGCTGTATCTTCTTTTTTCTTTTTCTTCTTCCTCTTCTTCTTCTTCTTCTTCTTTTTTTTTTTTTTAATGAGAAGCGTAAGAACTTTTACACTCTCACTGGACTTCTGCTTAGGTATCATTGGGTGTAATTAGGTTGCATGCCCACTTGTAACTACAAGGGAGACAGGGAAAGGGAGAATAAGATTGTCATGGTTCACTTAGGTCTACATAATCTAATCTGATAGCCAGCTATGACTATTTAAAAATTTTTTTTTACTGAAATATAATTCATATTCCATAATATTTATCATATTAAATGTACATTTTGGTGGTTTCTAATATATTCACAAGATCATGCAGCCATCACTACTATCGAATTCTAGAAGATTTTCATCATCCCCAAAAGAAATCCAATATCCATTAGTAGTCACTCCTCATTACCCCTACCCCCAGCCCCTGGCAACACTAATCTACTTTCTGTCCGTATGGGTTTGTCTGTTCTGGACATTTCATATAAATGGAATTATACAGTCTGTGGCACTTTGTGTCTGGGGTCTTTCAGTTAGCGTAAGTTTTTCAAGGTTCAGTTAAGTTGTAACATGTATCAGTACTTTTTAAAAATCAGTTCCTTTTTATGACTTGTTAATAGTCAACTACTTGGATATACCACATTTGTTTATCCATTCATTTGTTGATGGACATTTAGGTTGTTTCTGCTTTTTAGTTGTTATTATAAATACTGCTGTGAACATTCATATACAGGTTTTTGTGTGAACGTATTTTCAGTTCTCTTGGGCATATTCCTAGGAGTGCAATTACTGGATTGTATGGTAACTGTGTGTTTAACCCTTTGAAGAAATACCAGACTGTCTCCCAAGCAGCTGCAGCATTTTATAGATCCTGATGGAAATGAATCAGTTTCTCCACATTCTCACCAACACTTGTTGTTTTCCATTTGTTGATTCTACCCATCCTAGCAGATGTGAAGTGGTATCTCATTGTGGTTTTGATTTGCATTTACATAACAACTACTGATGTTGAGCATCTTTTCATGTGCTTGCTAGCTATTTGTGTATCTTCTTTGGAGAAATGTCTATTCTGATCTCTTGCCCTTTGTTTCCAAATGGGTTGTCTTTTTAATTGTTGAGTTGTAGCGGCTGTTTTCATTTAAATCAGTTAAAATGAAATAAAATAAAAATTCAGTTTCTCAGTCTCACTGACCACATTTCAGGTGCTCAGTCACCACGTGTGGAAAGTGGCTGCATTATTGTACGGTGCATGCATAGAGCGCCTCCATCACTGCAGTGTAATGGACAGCACCGGCTTAGACCATCAAGACTGGTCAGTTGGAGGTGGGGACATGGCCACTGTAAACAAAATCAGAATTTTCTTATGCTAAGGGAAATGGCTTAAACATTAGAACATTCTTCAGAAGGAGGAAGATGTCCTGGTCCTCAGAGATAGGGATATACATATTTAGTATAAATCTCCTGAAGGTGCATAGAATTTTTCCAAGGGAGGAGCTGGGGCAGGGGGTGAGTGGGAGGCCAGAATTCTAGACCAGGGATTGGCAACCTTTTTCTGTAAAGAGCTAGATAGTAAATATTCCTGCCTTTGCTTCTACATGGTATCTGTCACAACTATTCAGCTTTTTCGTGAAAAAGCATTCGGAGACAATGTGTAAGTGAATGGGCATGACTGTGTTCTAATCAAATTTGGTTTACAAAAACAGGTTGTGGGCTGGATCTGGCCCAAAGGCCATGGTTTGTGAGTAACATTATGTAGAAAGGTATGGAAGTTTATAGAGGCCTACCATGCTGCAATAAAGGGAATGGTAAGATATTTGGCTTTAGAAAATAGGCTTTAGGGATAGTGGTATATAGAGAAGGCTAGGAAGAGAGACAACCAGGCTGTAGGTATCCTCAGTGCATGTCAAAGTTGTTTTGTTTTGTTCTGGCATTTTTGTTTGCTTTTTAAAATATTTTTAGTGACAAGAAACCATCAGAGGTTTTTAAGTTGGAAATTATACAGTTATGTTGGCTTTTTAGACAATCCTCTGGCACCATTGTGAAAAGCAGATTGGAGCAAGGGAAGCTAGAGGCAGAGAAGACCAATTAAGAAGCTGTTGAAGAGCCTGAACAAAAGTAGTAGTATAAACCAAGTCATTCTGTTAATGAGTATACATACGTGTCTCCCTAATCATGTCAGGCTGTTTACAGAATACCCATGACAGTGACACAGGTTAAGCTTTTGTGTCTTGGGTACAAATAAAGATCTGCTAAATATCATGCTAATTGCATCTGTACAGATATTGACAACCAAGCAGATAACTTGTCCCCGCTAACTTCTTCACTGTGGGCTGGGCAAGAAGCAATGTTGATTTAAATGAGGTGTGAGAGTGGGACTTGGACATGCTCTTTTCATGTCCCAGGAGAGTCACCTGGAAAGCCAGAGAATTGGTGCTGAATATTACTCTGAGAACATTGGTGGCCTTTGGAAAGCTGTGAGACGGGAGTCGACTGGGGAGGCTTACTGTGGCCTTGGAAGAGTTATTTCTAATTGGGGAAGTGAGCTCCTTCGCCATGGCTCAGTTCTGAAAGGCCCCTGGAGGGGAAAAGGAAGCCTTGCTGCACTCCTCATTTATGAAGTTGGGTCCAGAGTTGAGCACAATATGGAGGTTTGCCTGGGAGTGTCTGCCATCAGCAAAGATGAATAATCCACGTGGACTTCAAAAATAGCAAATGCAAATTATGTGTCCATGGATTTTTTTTTTTTCAACATAGTAATCCTTCCCTGTGAGTACACAACATATTTTCAAAGCCAATTTTGCAGATTGAGGGAGGAGAACTCTACAATAAATGTTGCTAAGCTGTTGCTAGGTTGGTTTTCCTACTTGTAAGCATATTAGTACAGAATCCTCTGAAGTTTAATTTGGAATGGGATAATGTGTAGTGATTTCTGAGAGTCTTTATTATGTGACCATACTCATCAAGAAAGCATCTTGGCTTGTTCACTAGTTATATCATCACTGATTCCTAAAATTATGAAATATAAATTAAAATATAAGAAACAGCTTTGGGCTCTTCACAAAGCAGAATTATACCTCACCCTAGGAATGAAAATGAAGGAATACCGTCCATGCACAGCTATTTTTCTCTCTGGATGTCCTGACTTCAGATACTGTGAACATCAGAAAAACGTCTCCTGAACCTGATTTTGAGTGGCCAGACCTACGTCCAGTGGGGATTATGAGTAGTTCCAAGGGTGGAGTGGACAGAGGTGATGACATGAAAAGAGACTGCCCCTTTGACCAGGCCTGGTTCATGAAGTCATCTTTCCGAGAGTGGGTGGTGGGTGGGTGTGTACCTGTGCAGGCCCCTGTGGAAGCAGAGGTCCGCTGCCTCTCCAGTAACACTCGAAGGGCAGAGGCTGTGGTTCGCCCTGAATGTCAGTCTTTGATGTTCTACGGAGGTCTGATGAGAGGAGTGAGGGGACCTCATCCATTCTCTGAGTCCAACACCCTTGAACAGAAGGGACAGACTGAGTCCAGGGCATACGGTGTTCACTGAGTTTGTCAAATTATTTTTCAATCTTGTAGGGTTTGGGACTTCCCCAAGTGTATTTGGCCAAGTGTTTGTATACTGGTGTCTATTAAGAGCAGTGCACTCTGTACATGTCTGATTCGTCTACCCTGGAATGATCGAAATACTGTAGTTTGGAGATCTCTGATGTTCAGAAAAGGTCTTCTGAATTTTTAAATGTCCTTTTTGCTCTTTAATGAGACCAACAGAAATGGATGACTCCAGTGATCACAAAGAGGCCCAAATTTGCTCCCAACTTCCTGGCCACCAAGGAGCTTTAGGCATGAGTATTTTCTGGGGTATTTGTGCCAACAGTGCTATTCTAGGGCATGTTTCTGATTGCTTTACATACACCTGCTCAACAAAGCTGTTTTTGAGGGATTTGTCCAGCAGTCATTAACTTTTTCTTTTCTTTCTTTTTTTTTTTTTTTTTTAAATGAAGCTTCTCAAGTCTTTTCTTAGAACAGGGAAATCTCTTTGTGACAAAGAATAAATAAACACTAGCTAGTTAGATGAACTAGTTCCTTCAACAACAACAAAGTGCAGAGAGGGGAAAAAGAGAGAGGGAGGAGAAACTATAATGAAAAAGACTTAGGAAACATATGGACCACTCCTGATATATGGTTCTTATTTGAACCTTCACTCAAAAAACAACTGTTAAAAGAAGAAAGTAAAATGGTAGGAGAAGTAGGAACACAGAATGGACATCTGGTGATATTAAGGAATTATTTGATATTATTTGATATTATTATGATACTACTGCAATTACTTTTAAAAAGATATCTCACATTTTATAGATGCATGCTTAAATATTTGCAGAAAAATAATACAAAGTCTGGAATCCTCTTAAAATGAACTGGAGTGAGGTACTGATGAAACAGGATGGCCATGAGTTGAAATTACCTGAAGCTGGGTGATAGGTACATGAGAGTTCACTAACTATGCTTTCTAATTTTGAACATGTTTATAATTTAACATACTAAAAAGTTTTAAAAACTTAACAGTTTGGAATCTCTGAAAGTCTTGGGTTCCTAAGGGAACTTCTTTTGGTTCCCTTTGCTTCTGTTCCCACCTCCCTAAACCCCAATGGAGGGATATTTTCCCCTTTAGTTGTGGCTGTTTCCCTCTGTCTCTTTCTCCCTCCCTCCCTTCTTCCCTCCATCCCTATTTCCTGTCTGCCTGTTTTTCTGTCTCCTCCCTTCCTGTCTGTCTTTTCTGTTTTCCTGTCTATCTTCTTTTCTTGCTTTTCTTTCCTTTCCTGACCTTCACTGGGGCTGGGACAAGAAGACACATGTTTCGTATCAAGTTGCAAATATACTTGGGACATATTATCATGGCAATACAGAGGCCAGGCACTTTCTGGAGACTCAGATGAAAGAGGCAGGCTGCCAGTGCCTGCCTGACCTCTAAGTGGTCTTACTGGGCTGAGGACAAAACTTGACTAGGCTACCCTCCCCCCACATCAGTCACTGTAACTGGTTTGTAAAACTATTTGCCATGATGAGAAGGATTGGGGTCAAAGTTAACTTCTTATCATTAGTGTGGATTTTCAAAGGAGACGTTGGGACCCCAGTCTTACGTTGTCACTGTCTGTGACTTGGAAGGAGTTCCTGGCTTTGAGGTTTTGCTATGAGATTGGTCTGATTTTGGTCCGTGTCTGAGCAGACAGAGAGATTAGATTATTGACCCCCACACTAGCCTCAGAAAGTAAGTCATGATGGCAAGAATCACCTGCAGAGATTTTTAATTTTTTAAAAAAACCTTTTAGTAAAGATAGTTGGGCAACCTGCTGGGAATTCTGATACAGTAGATCTGAGTGGAAACAGGAGCTCAAATCTGTAATTTTGTTAGCTTCCCGTGATTCTTATGATCATTCGGTTGGGGATCTTCTAGATTCAGGGTTTTTTTTTTTTTTTTTTTTTGATAGATTGGAGGGATTCCAGCTGCTCAAGGAGCTGATCGAGATTGTATTTTCATATAGTTCTGCTTTATTACAACGGATGTGGCGAGTTTTCCATTGGTGTTATTGTTTTTAATTGTTTTCATTTAAGATGACCTGTTTCTGAGCAAGGCTTTGCATCTAGTAGTTATTACCATAAGCATAAGGTAAATTAATGGTGAATACAGAAAGGAAAGTCAGGAAAAAGAAAGATAACTAACACTTATCGAGTGCCTGGTATTGTAGTCGAGTTGACTCATCATTTATGTTTTCTCCTTTAATTTTTGCCAGAGCCCTGGAGAGCAGTTATTACTACTCGGTTTTGCATTTGATGAGATTAAAGTTCAGAGAAGTTCAGTATTTTACCTGAAGTCACACAGTGAACCCATGACTGAAGGAGTATTTGAACCCAGATTTGTTTGTCTTTTGTGCCACGCAGCCTTTCTGAACTCTGCCGCCCATTTCCCAGTCCTTTCTTGGCCCCAGAGGACTGTGTAACAGGAGGGGAAATCTGTTTAGAGGTCAGGAAACCCTACCAATGGGGCAGGCTGCCAGAGCTTCCTTTGCTGGGCTGTACCAGAGTGTTTGTTTTTCTTGGTCCAGTACTGGGTAAAGGTCCCACTGATAGCTTTGTCACTGCTCAGAACACCAGGTGTCATCACTGGGAACTGTTTGGCAAAGGAACATGACAGCTGAGGGACAGAAGCCTCTTCTAGGTGGTTTGCCCATATCTGAATTTGTGTGTGTGTGTGTGGTACCTTGTCACAGGCCTGAGATGTGGGAGTTTTGTGAGCACCATCCAGCATCTTGGCTTTCTCTGACAGTGTGAAGGTCAGAATGTCAGATGGAAAGAAAAAATTCCCCCAGTGGATTCCAGGCACTCCCTGTCACTCAGCTAGTGTATTGCACACTGGTCTTCCTTCCTGTGGCCTGTTTTCCAGGTCACTTTCCTCAGAGGAGATCCTCCTAAAAATGTAGGTCTGATTATGCTCCTCACTTGTGAAATCCCTTCAGTGACTCCCCATTGCTTGAGCCCCTCAGCATAGCAATGAAGACCCTTCCTGGGCTGGCTCTGTCCCTCCAACTGCATTTCCTACTCCTCCCTGCATCAGAAACAGCCCGAGTCCTTGCACTTACAGCTGTGCAGCCTATTCTAGACACAGAGGGGAAAAGAACCCCAGGAAAATGGATAGAATTTAGTTCTAACTTGCATGGTGCCTGGCAGTATTTGACTTTTCCATGTGATTGTGGCCTGTCTCTCCCACTGTACTGGAAGCTCCCTGAGGGCAGGGCCTTTAACTTGTCTCCTATTGTATCATCACACGGGGAACAATGCCCAGTACATAGGAGGTGCTCACAGGATGGAACAGATGAATGGTAGTCACTGTGCAGTGCTGTTCAAGGTCAAAGGAAGGCTGGCTTATTGGCTGGAGTGTTCAGGGAGGGCTTCACAATACACCCGTTGTGAAGGAGTTTGGCTTTGAGGAATCAGCAGAACTGGTTGTGGCTTTAGTCTTAAGAGAATCAGAATTTTTTGTAGGGCTCTTGATGTATTAGAAGGAAGATGGGTTTTAGAACCAAAGAGATCTAGGTTCAAATTTGGACTCTTTCACTTAACCAGTTTTGTGACTTTAAGATCTCTGAGTTTCAGTTTCTTCACCCATAAAATGAGATTGATATTACTTTCTTTATTCTGAGGAATTAAAGTGTTATCATATATAAAGCATGCAGCATAATGTCGAGCATGTATTAGGCTCTCAATCAGTGGTACAGATACAGTGTGACTAAATGTCTGGGAAACGGGGATTATTTAGAGGAGGTAGTTAAATTTGATAAAAATGGCACAATTGTTAAACTGGCACAGAAGAATCAGAGTTAGATTTCACAATTTTGTGGCTATTTTCATGTTCTTTGGAGATTTCTCTCACATTTCTATTCATTTTTTTTAACTTTGAAGAATTGGGGGAGGGGTGTGTGCCTCCAGCCTACCCACCTGATACATAGATTCCCTCTGCCCTAGCACTAGGGACCTGTTTGAAGGGAAGGCTCTTCTGGCAGGGGGGGATCATGATGACAAGAAGAGGGGGATGGGAATCAGCTGTTTTTCTGAGGTGGAAAAATTGGAGCTACTCTTCCCATGAGAAACAACATACACCTGACTTTCCTTCTGCTGTGTGTGTGTGTGCGCGCACACACACGCATGTACACTTCTCTATAGACCTTGGTGTGAGAGTTTTCACTGAGGTCATGATCCTGACCTCTACCTAATTCTTCCCCTCGTCTTATGCCATCCCTCCTTTCCTCACTTTGTTCACACACATCTGCTTTTCTTGGGCTCCTAGAAGATGCCAAGTTCTTTTCTGCCTCGGGTTCTTTGAGTCTGCCAGTCCCTTTGACTGAAATTCTTCTCCTCTGGCTCTTTTCATTTTTCAGAAGATCAGCAGGGCCCTTCTCCTGCAGTAGTATTGGAGCAAAATAATGGAATTGGTTTTTCAGTGTTTATTTTACGTCATACCAAGGAATAATATTTTAAGAGTGTTTGCAATTCTTAATTTTTTTTAAACAGTGACATTTAATATATTTCAAATACAAAAATGTAGGCACATGGTAGGAAGCCTTCCTCTGGGCTCTACTGCTGGTCCTACTCTTGGTGTCAGTTCCCGCTCCCCTGGGCTCCCTGTAAAGCTGCTGTCTCTTCAGGGAGGACGATTAACATCACGCTCCGCACCCTCACCCTCACCCTCACCCTCACCCTCACCCTACTTGAGCCTTCAGAGCCACAGCCTCCGGGCAGTTCTTCTGCCTTCGTCTGTTGCAGGTGGTTTTGTCCCTGTCCCTACGAATCCGGTAGGTGGCCCTGCTGGGGACCCAATTCCTCCCCCTCCCCAGTGGGAGATGGGTGGGGGCAGAGGGGTTACCAGAGCGGAGTGGCAAAGAGGGGCCAGGAGTGCTTGTCATTAGGGTATCCAGGAGGGGAAGGAGGGAACAGTTGGACGGGAAGAGTCAAGAAGGACAAAGTTGCTGATGAACGTCTGAAATCACAGTATCATGCCAACAAAAACAGCAGTAATTCAGGACTCAAAAACACAGCACAATATGCTTTAATACCAAAACGTGGTGGTGTATTCACAATTCTCACCTTAGAAGTTATCTCCTCAGGGAGACCCCCTCGACAGGGACTCTTCTACCTTCCACATTGAAGTCCCCATCGCACTTACTACTCTCTGGAAATACATTGTTTCCCCTTTTGTATTGTTTAGTCATCTAAATATATTGTTTAGTCGTTGAAATCCCCCAAATGTAATCTAAGCTCTATGAAGGCAGGACCCCTGCCTGCTTGCTCCCCAGTGCCTAGACCTGTGTCTAGAACGTACATAGTCAGTTCCAATCAATATGTGCTGAATGAGTGGACGGGAACAGTTTTGGCAATCCAGGTTGCTTTGGGTGAGCTGAACACTGAGGAAAGGGGTGTAGTTGCCTACAGTTCTCTAAGCAAGGTCAGGCAATGCTGATACAGGCTTGGTTATTATCATTACAATTATTATTTTGTTTCAAAAACTTTGAGGATGCCAGGCATGTTGTGGAATTGAGGGAAGTAAAAATCTTGCAACAGATGGTACCACCTGCAAAAGAGAATAAGTCTAATTTTCTACCCCACCCTCCGTTCCCTATCACAGATATGAATAAACACACACCAAATTGTTTTTAATGCTCCCTTTGGAGGGAGGGCACGTTTAGTATTCTGAGTCAGGCTAGGAGAGTCTGTAGCCACAGGACAGCTGGGAACTCAGGTCCATGGAGGGCGCCCGGGATGGAGGTGAGGAGGAGGCGCCTCCTTGTCTGGTGACAGCAGCTGGGGCCTTCTCTGCTTCCCTCCCCACAGAAATCCAGTTGGAACCAGCGCATGCTGGGATCCTGCCTGCCAGACAGAAACAGATGGCCTCAGGCCGCCGCCGATCTGGTGGCACCAACTGCATAGCTGCTGCTTTACTCACGGTCAAGGGAGACGGAGATGGAGATGGTGGAGGTGAGGGCCGGTCACCTTGCATTCCCTCAGCAGCTGAAGTGACTCACTTTGCCGTGGCTGAAGTTACAGGTCAGGTTCTGTGGGCTGTAAGAATTCTGTCTGCTCACGCCAATGAGAAGCAGACTTGGCTAGGAATATTTGTAAACCTGTATATCTTCAATCAAAGTGTTTGAAAAAGATACTTTATTTTTTCCCCTTCATCCTTCACCTGCCACAGAAAGGCCTTGTTGGAGTTAGCTTAGCAGTCATTTGTTAAGTGCACTGCGCCCCCCCCCCATGCAGCTTTGAGGAGGACAGCAAAGAGGGGGTCAAAGAAGCTTCCCTCAAGCAGCCGCATAGCACAGGGAGATCAGCTTGGTGCTTTGTGACCACCTAGAGGGGTGGGATAGGGAGGGTGGGAGGGAGGGAGTCGCAAGAGGGAAGAGATATGGGAACATATGTATATGTATAACTGATTCACTTTGTTATAAAGCAGAAACTAACACACCATTGTAAAGCAATTTTACTCCAATAAAGATGTTAAAAAACAAAAAAGAGAAGCTTCTCTCACATCCCTGAGGATGTATGAGCAACTCGGAAAGGCAGAGGGGGAGATGTAAGTAACATTGCATGAGGAGTTAGATGGTTTACTTTCTGGGGCCAGGATCATCACCCACTAGAGGCGGGACCCTTGGCAGGTCCCTTAACCGCCATGGCCTCCTGCTGTCTCATCTCCCATACGGGAAGGTAGGACTGGATTGGGAACATCGGATAGATTAGCTCTCATGCCTGTTCTTATCGATTGGAAATTGCTGTCTGGAGCAGTGTGTGGGATGACTGGTAAGTCAGTCTCAGCTAAGCGACAAAGAAATATCCACTCTTGATGTTCTCCAAGTGTATGGACCCAGGGATAGTGGCTCAGAGGCCAGATATTACCTGACTTGATGGTAATTTCTGCCCCTGTTATTTTATGATTCCATGTGTCCTACAGGGATCATGTAACATTTTCCAGTTTTAATCATTGCCTGAGACTTTATTAATGAAGGTGAGGAACATACACACAATCTGACTTTTATTGAGAGTTTGAGATTCTGTCATTTGACCCTCCTCTTTTTTTTTTTTTTTTTTTTTTTCCCGGTACGCGGGCCTCTCACTGCCGTGGCCTCTCCCGTTGTGGAGCACAGGCTCTGGACGCGCAGGCTCAGCGGCCATGGCTCACGGGCCCAGCCGCTCCGCGGCATGTGGGATCTTCCCGGACCGGGACACGAACCCGTGTCCCCTGCATCGGCAGGCGGACTCTCAGCCACTGCGCCACCAGAGAAGCCCCTTGACCCTCCTCTTTTTGGAGAGAGAAACTATTAAAATGACTTGCCCAAAGTCATTCAGCTAATAAGTGATAGAACTGGAATTCAAACTCAGATCTGCCTGCCTTCAGAACCCAAGTACTCAACCACCACTCTGCACCACTCCCCAGTTGGAGATTGTCATTAAATGTCCATGGGAATGGCACTGGATGTTAAGGACACAGAGATCAGAAGGGTGCTCGAGAGATTTGTTAACTGCTATCTGCCCATCTCTTTTGAGCTTACAAAGCACTTTCGAAATATTGTGAACATATACTGAGTGCTAAAGACCCATACAGAATTTTTTTTTACCTGGATTATTTCATTTAAACTTTCAAAGCTATTACTGCTTTTTTTCAGGGGCGATAACTGAGGCTCAGAGAGTTAGGCAACTTGCCCCCGTGGCTGGGACTAGAGCTGAGGACTGTGTACCTCTGGAGTCTCTGATGGCACCTGTTAGTGCTGGCGAGTACCGAGTGGACCACTTGGCAACATTAGAGGTGCTTTTGAGTATGAAAGGTGGGGTGAGTATCCCCCTCGCTTAGGTCTCTTCTGTCCTCTAGAACTTGGGGAAAATATTGCCCTTACTTCCCAGTGTGAGCAGGGAAGGTTCCCGGCTGCTCTTCCTGGGCCCTGTCCCCTGGCTGGGGCCGAGGGAGCTCCTCTGGTCCAGTGCTCAGCCAGCGTGTGAGTGGCTGGTCACCACGTGACTGACCTCATGCAGCGGGAAACTTTCTTCCCCTTCGTGAGAACTGAAAACATTAGGGCTTTCCTGGTGGCGCAGTGGTTGAGAGTCCGCCTGCCGATGCAGGGGACACGGGTTCGTGCCCTGGTCTGGAAAGATCCCACATGCCACGGAGCAGCTGGGCCCGTGAGCCATGGCCGCTGAGCCTGCGCGTCCGCAACGGGAGAGGCCACAACAATGAGAGGGCCGCGTACTGCTAAAAAACAAAACAAAAACAAAAACAAAAACTGAAAACATTAGACCATCAGATGTATGACTGCACTGAATGCAAGAGATTAAAAAGAGGTGACCTGCCAAATAGGTGACCTGGAGTAGACCTTTAGAAAAGTGAATCTCCTGCTGGCCCTGCTAAATTTAATTTCAGTAATTCTGTTTTTGTTTTTTAAAAAACTATCTTAGAAACTTAAAGGTTAAAGAATAATAAATACACATACCTAAGTATATATAGAGAGATTTAAAATGTGTGTGAAAATAGGGCTCTTCAGAGGGTAAGTGGAATAGTACTTTTCTACTTCAGTAGTCTCTCCTCTTGATTTTTTTGCTTGGGGAACTTTCTGTCTTTCCAGTCAACTCAGTTCATTTGGTGCTGTTGCTTTCCTTTTATGAAAACGATTAATTCTGGGGATTCAATCAAAATAGACTTGAAAATACAACCCTCAAATTGCAAATACCAGGGAATCTGGAATTTGCCTTTTCTGGGCTGAAGTTGTTTGTGGGTAGGTTTGCTGCCTCGCCTCTGCCTCTACCCAACAAGAAGAAGTCTCACTCTTTTCCAGGCCCCCCCTCCCAGTTCGTTTCCAGCAGACATGCATAGGCACCCATGCACACCCACGTGTGCCTGCATGCTCACACACGTTTTTGACTTTGTGCTAATAGGTAAAAAAGGCCAGCATCAGCAAGGCTGGGCCGCAGGCCTGTCTGGTTTAAATCTAAGCTGCCTGGGAGATCTGGGGTAATAAGTGAGTGACAACAGGTGCAGATTTTGTTACACCCTCCTGAGCTCAGCCCTTAGTTCTTTCTTTGATTCTTTTCACCCAACACCCTTGCCTTAGTTGTGTCCGATAAATTTTATAGCTGTTTGATCCTGTTTCAGAGCGAAAGGGAGATTTTTCTCTCCACTTGGCTAAATGGTGCCTAAGTCAAAACCCCACTTCCTGCCCCCTCCTCACTTCTTAAGAAGTAGTGGTAAGGAACAACCGCCAGCCAGAAGCTGCTGCTGGGTCCGGTGTCTGCAGTCTTGCACGTGAAGAGCTAATTTTCGGGTCCTGTTTTAGAAGAGCCAAGAATTAACTTGCAGAGAATTAACCATTTGGGGAGAAAATAATTACTGGGCTTCTTCTGCCCTGTGATAACTGGAGCCACCGGCGGATCCTTCCTAGTGGTGTCAACGCCCACTTCTATTTAAAACAAAGTATTGCTCTAGGGGCCTTGAAAGTACTATCTGGATGTGCTCTGTGGCACATTTTTGTGTGAGCCACACTGAATGTTGGCGTTACAAGGGGATTTGTTTCATATCTTTTTGGTGCAAAGTCCCAGGGCAGTGAGACATTTTCTTTTTTAAATTTTTATTTTATATTGGAGTATAGTTGATTTAACAATGTTGTGTTAGTTTCAGGTGTACATCAAAGTGATTCAGATATACATGTATCTATTCTTTTTCAAATTCTTTTCCCAATTAGGTTGTTACATAATATTGGGCCGAGTTCCCTGTGCTATACAGTAGGACCTTGTTGATTATCCATTTTAAGTATAGCAGTGTGTACATGTCAGTCCCAAACGTGTATGGCTTCTGCAGGTGTCAGATGTGTTCATGGGCCCTGCATGCAAACTTGTGGTGGGACCCCATCAGGGTTCCTTCAGAAACAGGCTGTGGTCTGAGAAGAGCATTGTTTCTGATACGGTCCAGTGTCCTCTAGAAATTCTGAACCTTGCCCAGCTGCTCTGTTCCCCAGTGTGTGGATTTTTTTTAAAATATACTAGCCCACAATACGTTTGGAAAGGAGATGGTGGACTCTTCCATTGGTTATTGGAGGGGACCTGAATACAGCAGGTCAGATGCCTCAGTCTGATCAGAGTACAACAAAATGTCACGTGGTCGCATGATGTAAATACCCACTGTCCGCTGCCAACTTCACAATCTGGATGTCTGTCCTGCATTCTCTCCTGATCTCCAGACTGCACAACGAGCTCATCATTAGGTATCTCTACTTGCTGGCTCACAGGCACCTCAGGCTCCACTCCTTTTCCCTGAAATAATTTTGCTTTTCTTTCAGTGTTTCCTGTCATAGGGAAGGTGCTATCAGTATTACCCAAACCAAAACCCTTGATATCATACCTCCCATATCCATTACTGTTCACTAAATGAGGGGCAAACACTATTATATTGCCCCTTAACTACCTCTGGGATCCGTTTTCCTCCTGACTGGGCTCCTTGGCTCCCGCCGTCCTTCCTGCCTTCCCCCCAACTTCTATCCCACCTCACCTTCTCACTCCTCACCTCCCTCCCCGAAACCGGTGGTCCGTCCACCTCTAGTCTTATCTTTGAACGTGGATCTATTACTTCTCCATTTGAAACCCTTCGGCAGCATCCCATGCCTGCAGTTTTCAAGTCTTACCTCCCTAGTGCGGAGTTCAGGCCTGCTGTGATCTCGCTATTCCCTGATGTTCCCAGCTCACCCTCTGCCACTCTCCTGGTGGAAGGGATCAAAAAACCTGGATCCCTTCATTCTCTTTCAACTCTTTGTATTGTTGCACATGCTATTTCCTCTGCTAGCAATGCGCTTTCCTTAACTGGCTTAATCAACTTCTGTACTTTTGTGTTATTAGGTTATAGTCCTATTTGTGGCTTATATAAGACGGCATCTTTCTTTCTTACATGGTAGTCTAGAGATGGATGCTTTCCGTGAGATCCTCCAGGAACCCAGGTGGCTTTGAACCATCCTTACGTGATGCTCTTGTACGCATGATCCGAGGTGGCTTTCAGCCTCGGTCTCCTTCCAGGCAGCAGGATGAAAGATGGATGAAGAAGAAACATACGTTTCCCTTTAGGGGCACATTCTAGAAGCTGTACATATCTCTCCTTCCCAATCTTTCCTGCCTCCTGGCTGTCTGGTACTCTACTTCTGTGGTAGTAGAAGTAGTAGCAGCAGCAGCGACAGTAATGGTGGTGGTGGTAGCAATAGACCTCTAGCAGAAGTCGTAATAATAGTAGCAGGGGCAATAATAGTAGTAGGAGTAGAAACAGTATCATTTCCCATTCAGAGTTTCAGAAGAAATTGAAGGGTTAAGTGGCCTTGGTCACAAAGTCACACAGCTAATGCATAGACAGCCACATCAGCATTCGAACCCAGAGCCCTCTTACTCCAGAGCCCACCACCAGCTTTCGGTCCAATCACACTGAGTGACAGTTGTTTCTTTACATGATTATCTCTCCCGCTAGAATCTGAACTCCTTGAGAAAAAGGACTTTTCCGTCCTTTTGTCTTTTGTAGAGCTTTGTCTTTGTAGAGCTTAGCATAAGGCTTGGCATATAGTCAGTAATCAGAAAGTACTTTAGACATATAAGTCAGGTTTCTTAACCTTGGCACTCTTGATGTCTTGGGCCAGATGATTTTCTGTTGCAGGGCTGTCCTGTGGGGTGCTATAGGATGTTTAGCACCATCCTTGGCATCTACACACTAAACGCCAGTCGTACATCTCTCTACCTCCCTGTCAGGGAGACCAAAAACGTCCCCAGGCATTGCCAGCTGTCCCCTGGGAGGCCAAATTCCCCTGGTTAAGAACCACTGATTTAAATCAAGTGATGGCCAAGGAGCCTTGAATACTGCTCACATCCAGAAAGGACGTCTTCAGGATTGGTAAGGCTGCTGCGTCTCTCAAAGATGATGATGTGTTTTCCAGGCCTCTGTGTGTCTGGTGTACAGAGAGGAGGCTTGCTACACTCAGAGGCAGATTTACTAGATTTACTAGAGGTCACAAACTTGAGTGCCTGCAGAGGCAGTACACACGTAAGACACTGGCAGGCATGAGGTAAGACAGGTGAGGAGGGACCCAGGAAGCTGGGGAGAGCACCCCCAGCCTGAAGACATTCACAGTTCATGTACTTTGAAGTCTCTGCATCAGCCAAACAAAGTATGCCTTTGGGCCCATTTAGGTCTCCCGGCAGCCATTTGTGACTCCTAATTTACAGTGTACCTAGGATAAACCCTGGTGCAGGTGCTGCGCAGGTAAAGACGAGGCGCTCAGAGTCCAGCCGCAGAGGTGGACAGAAAATGAATAGTGAAAGAATGAGAGTAGCTAAGATGTATTGAGAGCTCCACCAAGCTCTGTTCTGTGTTCTTTACAAATGACAGCAGCCCAGTGTGAGGTAGGGGGTATTATTGCCCCTGTAATAGTTAAGGTGCAAAGGCTAGTTAAGATGCAAAGAGGTTGAGTAACTTGCCCAAGGTTATGAAGCCAGTAGCTGGCTGGTGATGAAATGTAATGTGCTGTGGCCAATGGTGGAAGAGCACAGCAGCCCCCTTCTAGATCTCATCCTTCCACTCTTGCCCCCTTCCTGTCCATCCTCCACACATCAGCCTAAGTGGTCTCACAGGGTCACTGAGATCAGGTCCCTCGCAGTCTCCCAGTTGCTCACGCAGTAACGTCCCTGCTCCGAGGAGGCCCCGTGCCATCAGGTCTGCGCTCAGCTCCGCTTGCTCAGCTGCACAGGCCCCAGGCCCTTACGGTCACTCTCCCCTCTGCCCAAGTCTCTCCTTCTTCTGAAGGACTGTTGTCATTCCTCTGGCCTCAGCTCCAGGGTCCTCTCCTCAGAGGCCCACGCTGCCAACCCTGTCCAAAGGCAGCCTTCTGCGTCACTCTCCTCCTTGTCATTCTGCTGGTCTCCTCCCTGGCACGCGTGTTTGCCTGGCTGACTCCCCCACTGGGATGTGAGGTCCAAGAATGCCAGGACCTGTCCTGTTCCCTGTCTCATGCCATTGGTGACACATGGCCAGCACAAAGTAGACACACGATAAAGACATGTCTGTTGACTGAACGAGGCAACAGGTGGGAGGAGGCTAACTTCACGGTGCAGAATCAGAGAGATTGAGACCCACCCGACGTCATATAGGTTAACGATGGCACAGTCGAGATTTGAGCTGATCGTGACAGCGCCTTGGTTGAAACCCGTCATTGCCTCCCCATATTTCTCCGGTTAGCGTCCCTGGCACTTGGCATGGGCCACAAACCTTGATGTCTGGCCTTGCATCGCCTCCAGCCCCATGGCCCCCGGTTCTCTGCACACCCTCCCTTCCTGCTGTAGCCACGCTGACTTTGCTGCCGCCTAGTCAGTCCACGTTCTGGCCGGTCCAGCCCTTTTCACATTCTCTTCCCTCAGCTCTCATTATCCTTCAAGTTTCATCTTAAACACTCCTTCCCCAGGAATCTGTACCCAAGCCCCCGGACCAGATTAGATGCCTCTCAAGTACGCTCCATTGCATTGATCACCACTGTCGCTACATAGTCATTTTTGTGATTCACTGTCTGATTCTGATTCTGGCTCTTCTGCCCAGGTCCCCAGGAAGGGCACCCGGTTCATCTCACTCATCTCTGTGTACGCAGGGTCGCTTCCTGGGCCTGTTAGGTGGCAGGTGCTGCGTAAACATTTGTCCAGGGACTGAGTGAGTGAATCACTGAGTGTCAGTGAGTGAATGAAGAGCACCTGAATCTGCTGTACCCACCTCCCTTCTCTGGGAAATCTCCCTGATAAGATTCCACAGCCTGGCGGGCGCTTGCCCTTCACAGATGTCTGTCTGTATCTGGTAACCAGAGAGGTCGAGCTACAGGGGTAAGGAGCCCTGTATTTGTCTTGTCCCAGCGCAGGAACGGGAAGAGCTTTGGCTCTGACTGTTATAATGAGGACTAAAATTAGCCCTTCGGGGGTGATCTTTGTTTACCACTGCCTGAGGTCACTGTTCTTGGAGAAAGGTCAAGAGAACCGGACAGGAGGTGGGTGTTTACAAGTTCTGGCCCGACTAGCCCACGATACCACGCCTCAGACCCTCGTTTCCCTGACCCCTCATTAATTAGATCTGAAGAGGTGACTTCAGACATGGATTTTGTCTTTGAAGAAGGATCCAGAGCCCAGGATAGCGTCCTGAAGGCTTTGTTCTCCTCCTCCCCTCCACGCTCAGTCAGTCTCTCACCAGGTCCTTGTGATTCCAGCTCCTCAGAAGCTTCTCTTCTTCCTCGGGGAATGGGCAGGGGCATGGGGGGGGGTGGTCAGAGTTCTGCTGTCGCCTGAGGAGCCCTGTGTTTTAATTTGCATTACGTGTGATGGTATCTGCCACGACCTCCAGGTTGGGCGTTCTTCAGGGTTGGTGGTGGGAAACCAGGTCTGTACAGAGATGCAATCAGAAGGGAAAAGTGTGGGGCAGATAAAACCGCTTTTGCCCTCAGAACAACTATCCCCACCCACCCACCCCGTAGTGGAGCTCTCTCTGCAGGCCAGGCACTAGCTAAGCATACAGTCTGCACCACCCTGGACTGGCCCGTTCTCAGTCATGGTAAGATCCAGACATGGCTCACTAGCTCATCTCCAGGACTTCTGTACCTATTCAAGCCTAAGGACAGCACATCAACTCTTGCTTTTTTAGCTAATAACACTATTTGAGACCTAGAACTTCACTGGTTTCTCATCCCACTGACACAGCTGCCTCGTGTGTACACATCTCGCTGTATCATTGGTTTCTCATCCCACCGACACAGCTGCCTCGTGTGTACACATCTCGCTGTATACACATTCCTAGGGACTTGGAAAATGGTGGGCACTGATATTTGTTGAAGAGGATCTGGAAGAGAAATCGCAGTTGCTAATATTAGTAATTTTGGCTCTGCAACTTTGAGTCAGTTACTTAGTTTAATTTTGTTTCTTTTTACCAGGACTGTCGGGAGGCAAAAATCACATGTGTCAAAGGTGCCTAACCATTTTTTCTTTTGATCAGCATGGCTGTCCTCCTGGTTGGGACACTGCCCTCTCCCTCACGCCTCACTGGACAATGCTTGTTCACCCTGCGGGTCTCACTGAGATGCCACTTCCCCAAGCAGTCCTTCCCTGACCCCCAGGGTAGATTGGGGCCCTCTTAATTATAAGATTTCAAAGTACCCTGCACTTTTCCCACTTAAGACAGCTGTAAGTATTGATATAATTTTATGTTAAATGCTGACCTCTTCTGCTCCCTCCAGGGTACAGGAGGGCAGATACCATATCTATCTTATTTTCTTCCTTGACTGGCACAGAATTGGCATTCAGATTGACTTTCCCTAAGGTCAGCATTTAGACCTCCATGTCACTAAATCCTCTTTCACTTGATTTCACTTTTTATTCTGGAAACCTTCAAAGGTATACAACAGTCAACAGAAAAGAAATTTCATGTACCCATTACATGTAGTGGCTGAGAACGTATTTGTCCTGCATCCCACTTCCTAAGCGATGGGTCTAGTGACTGCTTTGGGGGAAGTGTTAGGGAAATACTTAGTACATATTACACTGATGTTACAGATGTGTCAACATGCGGCTCACTCTGGAGAGTATGTCCGTGTGCACATATGCATGTGGCAGTGATTGGTCTAATGGACCAGGATGATGATAGATATTTAACTGAAAATCTTCTGGTTTGGAGTTTTCACGTAAATGCCACTGAAAACATGAATATTTCAGACCCTTTCTGAATCTAGAGTAGTTATTAAGCTCAGGGGAACAGACTCTGTTTGGAGGGAATCTGAGCCAATTTATAGGCTGACAAGAGAACTGTGTGTTGATATAAAATCCACCCTCCCCATGTGGTCTCTGTACCAGTTGGGAAGAGATCTTGGGGTTTCAGAAGAGACCATTTAATGGGGAGATTTTCCATAGGTTTGATGGACAGATTGCAGGAGAAGTATATAGTACTTGTGTGTGTGTGTGTGTGTGTGTGTGTGTGTGTGTGTGTGTGTGTGTGTGTGTGTGTGTTTAAATGTGCCAAGTGAAGCTGAAGAAAAAGGAGTACTGCTAATACTAGTTATTGTTAATGAAGGCCTGCCCAGGTCAGTTGCTGTGCCAGGAGGTCCTTTACAGTATATCTGTTCCTCACAGCAAGGTTTTAAGTTCAATGTCATTACCCCACCTGAGATGTGAGAAAATGGAGTGGTTCAGAGAGTTGCCCATGCCTAATCACATAGCAAGTGGCAGAGCTAGAATTTCAATCCAGGACTACCTATTTCCAAAGCCTGTGCCCTTTCCATTACACAACATCCTGAAACATTCTTTTGTTTACTTGAGAGGTGAGTACCAGTTGGGAACTTATTCACTTCCTCCTTTATTCATTGTAAACCCAGAATGTTTTACAAATTCTGCAGCAGCAGCCAGCTCTAAGGTTTAGGCATGTCATAGATTTTTTTTTTTTTTTTCCCAAATGGCTTATGTTGGTGTTTCTCTGCTTCTGGTTTGGAAGATTTTTCAGAGTCAGATATCTATTGTGACAATATTTTTAAACCCTTACTGAAAGTGCCAAGGCTGTCCCGTTAGCTGTTCTTCCACTAGGCAGTCCTATCCATATTGGTGCCTTATGGGTGCATTACAGTGGCTGGGAAGTCCAAGACTTTGCATGTGTTTAACAGTTATCAGTTAATTGCCTAAGTTGTAACTTTTCAGTGTTAGGATTTCTGTTAAGAAACACCATAATAAATTTGGTCTGACTTATTCCAGTTGAGGGGGAAATAATTAGGAAATGACTTTATTTTGACCCAAGGATAATAAATATCTCTCGCCTCACCTTTAGAGATTTAACCTACTGGGTCATTTCCATGACCCAAGCTAAGTTTCAAGTTCTTTTTTTTTTCTTATTACTTCCCAGCAGCTACCTTTGTTCAGTTTAAACGAGGCCATTCCTTGTTCCCAGGCATGATTCAAGTATTCATACTTCTGTGTCTTTGTTTATAATGTGTATAGCATTTACCATCTTACGACTTTTTAATACCAACTTCATCATCTACTTCTTTCTCAGATTTTTTCCAGCACTTGAAAGCACAACTGCATATTGCCTTTCTATGTTTTGTTTCTCCATGGTTTGGATTTCGGTAAGGCTGCTTATTAGTGTCACTTACACCACAGTAATGAATGGGCTCATTTTCCCTCCTTCATTGGACTGAGGACTGGGACTCATGGTTTATCTCCATTGCCCCGTCACCTCCCACAGAATCTGCACTGCGTAGCAGCTCAGTGTCTTTTACTAAACTGCAATCTAAAGGGAAACTTGTGCGCTTTTATTTAAATAAGACCATAAATTGGGCACAACTGTTTTCATGACTTTGAAATTCCCAGAAACGTTACTCTTCAGTACTGTTCTTTTGTTGAGATCGAAGGGGTTGGCTTTACAGTAAATCAAACGAATTGCAGAATCTTAGGACCAGAATAACAATGATAATAATGATAAAAACTAGAAGTCACCTGCATCATCCATTCTCTTCTCTTCAGGCCAGTTCCCAGCCACCTTAAACTGACATGGCCGTCCTTTCTTAAAGATCCCTTTGAAGAAGAATGTCGTCTCATGCCAACTCGTGTCTTCTAGTCTTGTAAGTTAGGCAGTTTTCTCTCAGTTAATCTGAGTCCTCCTTTACTGAAATTTATGCTCGTTGCTTTCGTAGAAATGGAAAACAGTTGCTTTCAACTGAAGATATTTCCCTTCCTAAAGATGATTATTCCATCATTCCATATCCTTCTCTTCCCCTGGTGTAATTTTCCCTTCCACCTGACATTCTTTTCTGTCCTCCATTTCCAAACTATTGAATGCTACACTCTTTTTTTTTTTTTTTTTTTTTTTTGCGGTACGCGGGCCTCTCACTGTTGTGGCCTCTCCATTGCGGAGCACAGGCTCCAGACGCGCAGGCTCAGCGGCCATGGCTCACGGGCCCAGCTGCTCCACGGCATGTGGGATTTTCCCGGACCGGGGCACGAACCCGTGTCCCCTGCATCGGCAGGCGGACTCTCAACCACTGTGCCACCAGGGAAGACCTACACTCTTAATTTGCTAGTCTTTTGCCTAAAAATACTCAGGCTAGGTATGATTAGTAAGTGATCATTGATTTCAGGTGTACCTAGAACTATGTCTCACACCATTAAAATCAGTGGATCCAGCCAGGTTGGTGAGTAACTGAAATACTGTGACCCTCTGTGATCTATGGTGTTTTTTTTTCTAAGCCTGCCATCAGTCATTCCCATCTCAGTTTCTCCGGTTGCCTAATTTACAAGACATGATTTGTTTGTTGTAAACCTTGCTTTGCAAGGTTCAAAAGAAACAGAAATGATGCCACAAGGGAAACAGTAAATATAGGCCATGGATTTTTTTTTTTTTTCAGATCTGGTTTATAAATAAGCCTTTCTCAATTAGAAAAACACATGATCATTTTAAAGGAGATAAAAAAGAAAAGACATGGTACACCGTAAGTGCACTTTTACCTTTTTGTATGGTTTCTCAATTAAACCCCATGAGCTCCTTTGTGCTAGTTATTAGAAAGAAGAGTAAGCAGGCAACTTCCCTTCCGTATTTAGTTTAGCAAGGATATTGACTTACACTTGAGCAGAGGCCTCTGGGCCCTTTTGTTGGTTGGTTGTTTTGTTTTTAATTTGAATGCATTTAAAAACTCAGCATATGGACTGAGTTGCAGTGGTAGAGCTCCAGTTGAGCTCTAGCCCTCAAAGCCGACTTCCAGTACAAGAATAAAATGGGTATGCGTGCAGGTTAAAGAAGACATCAGTGATAGGTACTGAGTCAACAAACATTTATAATGTCTTCTATGTGTTAGCCTTACTGGAAAGTCAAAAAAGCAGAATGTACATCTAGTTTACAGTTGAGGGTGGGAGACAGTTTAGCAGGCAATCATAATGCAGCTCATGCTAGGATAGGGACCAGTGGAAGCACCATGGAGGGGGGATGAACAGCACACCCTTGGACAAATTCCCAAAGGAATCGACACCTGAAGGTGATTAAGATTTACCAAGGGTCAGTAATGTAAGGGTGTTTCAGACAGAGGGAACTGCATGATGAAGCACAGAAGCGAGTGGGAGCAGGACCCATTCGGGAAGCTGCTGTTTGTTTCAACCAGAGAATGGGCAAACCACCGATAACTTAGTACTGCTCACCCTAGTTTCCCTAGGATGTGTATCTCAGGCACGTTTTTCATTTTTTCTCTGGTTCACGAAGTTAATTTCTCAAGCCTTCTGTGCTCCCCTAGAGCTTTGTGTTTGCTCGCATTAAAACCCTTCTTAGGGCTTCCCTGGTGGCGCAGTGGTTGAGAGTCCGCCTGCTGATGCAGGGGATGTGGGTTCGTGCCCCAGTCCGGGAGGATCCCGCATGCCGCGGAGCGGCTGGGCCCGTGAGCCATGGCCGCTGAGCCTGCGCGTCCAGAGCCTGTGCTCTGCAACGGGAGAGGCCACAACAGTGAGAGGCCCACGTACCAAAAAAAAAAAAAAAAAAAAAACCCTTCTTACATTGATTTTTTGCATTCCCCCCGGTACCTACGACTATGTTCCCTTCCTCCCTCTGAGCTACTCAAGGGTGGAGATCCAGTACTCGCCTCTGTATCTCTGTGATGCCATGCTCAGTGCTGGCAAAATTGTGTCTGGGAATTAATGAATCACTCCATGATGCATGAAGTATTCTGACTGGTTTTGACACTAACTTTGCTGAGGGGGCACATTTTGGGCCCAGTACTGCTATGCCAGATATGAATCAAGAATTTGTTTTTTAAATATTGTATATTAACGCATGTATGTGGAATCTGAAAAAATTGATATAGACGATCTTATTTACAAAGCAGAAATAGAGACACAGACGTAGAGAACAAACATATGGATACCAGGGAAAGGGGGGCGATGGGGTGAATTGGGAGATTGGGATTGACATATATACACTGTTGATACTCTGTATAAAATAAATAACTAATGAGGACCTACTGTATAGCACAGGGAACTCTACTCAATACTCTGTGGTGACCTAAATGGGAAGGAAATCCAAAAAAGAGTGGATATATGTATACGTATAGCTGATTCACTTTGCTGTACAGTAGAAACTAACACGACATTGTAAAGCAACTATACTCCAATAAAATTTAAAAAAAAAGAATTTAGTTTTTAACTCAATTTTACGTTGAGTTGAGCAAGAGTGAGCTGGGTTGCTTAGGTTATTATTTCATTTAGTTCACATAATGATCAACTCAGAGCTGAAAACCCATCTCTTTTCTCTGCAGTGTTCTTAACATTGTCTCAAAGCAAGGTTTCATTTGAATATTTCTTTCGTTAGTCTTTCCTTGATCAGAGGTAGCTATGGTACGGTGATGATGACGACGATGATGAATGAAAACAATGAGAACAAAAATGGCTACTGTTTGTTGGGCATGTGCTGTATACCAGGTGCTGTGCTACATGCTTTATGTGAATCAACTCACTTAATGAACTTATGAGATAAATACTACTATTACTCTCCTTAAGGGATGAAGAAAATGAATGCAGGGAAGCATCACCGTGTCTGATCCAGACTGTACATGCTCAGTAATGCTTTCCTCATAGCAGCAGTGAAATCAAAAGACTGGAGGAGCCCTGAGGAGGCTGGGTATTTTGTCTCCCATCTGGAGGCAGGATCATGCTTGAACTGAATGCCTTGATACACACGCTATGCCTAAAACATCTCGTCCACAACCTCGGTTCCCCTGGTGAACTCCTATTCACATTTCAGGACTCACAGCTCAAACTACTCCTCTAAGGGAAGCTTCCTTAATATCCCCAGGTAGGGTTGTCCTCTTCCTGCATTGTTTCTCTTAAATACCTTGTATTTCACCTGTGAAATCCCCCCGTCAGTGTCACACAGAGGGTATGCTCCTAGAGGCAGTGTGTTTTATAGTTAAGGACATGGCTCTGAAGCTAACTGTTTGGGTTCAAACACTTGCTCTCCCCATGTGAGCTGGGTGATCCTAGGGTGCTCTGCTCCCCCAAGAGACTGTTAATGCCCTGAGGCTAGAGAGATGATATTTACTATAAATGCTTAAATGGCTAAGTCACAAAATTGCCATTTTCTTGCCATTAATAGCAAATCTGGCTGTATCCTCCTTCTGAAGAGCTGATGTACTGTTTCTTGATCTTGATCACTGAAGGATATTGAGAATTGAAATTGTTGTTGTCATTGTTTTTAATGGACTATTTTTTAGAGCAGTTGTAGGTTTACAGCAAAAATGAGCAGGAGGTACAAAGATTTCCATATCCCCCCTGCACTACACATGCGTATCAACGTCCCCACCTAGAGTGGTGCATTTATTACGATGGAGGAACCTACATTTACACATCATAGTCACCCCAAATCCATAGCTTACATTAATGTTCTCTCTTGGTGTTGCACATTTTATGGGTTTGGACAAATGTAAATATGTGTCCACCATTATAGAACCATACAGAGTAGTTGCACTGCCCTAAAAATCCTGTGTTCTGCCTGTTCATCCCTTGAGAACCTAGGTTTAAGGCCATCTTTTTGTTTGCTTTTTCTTTTTCATTTCCATTTCATTTTCCATTTCATTCATTGTTCCTTTCCCTTCCTTCCTTTTTTTAGAGACAAGATATCTTGAAAGTTATGAAAACTTCAAGTCTATACTTGTAGTTCACCAACTCTTTTTTTCCTTAAGTTTAATTTTATTGGAGAAGAGTCGATTTACAATGTTATGTTAGTTTCAGGTGTACAGCAAAGTGATTCAGTTATGCATATACGTATATTCATTCTTTTTTAGATTTTTTCTCTTAGATGTTATCACAGAATACTGAGTAGAGTTCCCTGTGCTCTACAGTAGGTCCTTGGTTATCTATCTTATATATAGTAGTGTGTGTATGTTCATCCCAAGCTCTTGATTTATCCCTCCCGCTACGTTTCCCCTTTGGTAACAGAAGGTTTGTTTTCGATATCTGCAAGTCTGTTTCTGTTTTGTAAATAAGTCCATTTGTATCACTTTTTAATTCAATTTCACATATGCGTGATATCATATGACATTTGTCCTTCTCTGTCTGACTTAAATTAGTATGGTAATCTCTAGGTCCATCCGTGTTGCTGCAAATGGCATTATTTAATTCATTTCATGGCTGAGTAATATTCCATTGTATATATGTACCACATCTTCTTTATCCATTCCTCTGTCGATGGACATTTAGGTTGCTTCCATGTCTTGGCTATTGTAAATAGTACTGCAGTGAACATTGGGGTGCATGTATCTTTTCGGATTATGGTTTCTCCGGATATATGCCCAGGAGTGGGATTGCTAGATCATATGGTAGCTTTATTTTTAGTTTTTTAAGGAACCTTCATGCTGTTCTCTATAGTGGCTTTACCAACTTACTTTCCCACCAACAGTGTTAGGAGGGTTCTCTTTTCTCCACACTCTCTCTCTAGCATTTATTGTTTCCGGACACCAACTCTTTCTTTTAATGTTTTCTCTTCTTTGTCTTGTTTGAAAAGTCTTAATCTGGCTCTCTCCCCTTTGTGCTAGAGAGATACTACTTTGTGTTAAAACTCTCGGCTCTGCAAGCTAAGTAAGCAGGCAGCTCCTTGGTTGCTAGAACAGTTGGCGTCATAACTGAGAAGGGCACTGGCATCACCGTGGTGACCTCCACTTATCATTATGGCCATCCTCATATCGGCATCCTCAGTACCTGGAGTATAGTGAGTCCTGACGAAGGGAGAATAGGTGAGGGAAAGAATTCTCCAAGCTCTTGTGCATTTTGCACCATGGGAGAAGAATGGCATCATTTCTAGAGACCAAACCAAAACTGATAGAGAAAGAGAACTAGAACTATAAGATCTGCTAAATATTCTTAGGAGCTGTAAGTATTGAATGCCTGCAGGTGGTATCACTGGACAAAATCAAGCATAGCAGTTTGGAATGTTTATTGTAAAGGAAGTCACTATGGCTTTCAAAACAGTTGAAAGACAAAAGAACAGTTGTCGATGCCTCTTAAAAGATAAAGTAAAACATATTTGTTGAGTGCCTACAGTATGTTAGGTACTATGCTAAACTATAGCATAGTATAATTCTTATTATAACTAGGGGAATTTGTAAAGGTAACCCCAGCTTATCAAGGATGTGTTGGTTTTATAACTTGTTTATGCATTTATTTATATTGAAGAGTATTCTTGAGTTAAGATGATGTTTGTTGGGTGCTCCAAAGGCCTAATATCCAAATGGCCAAATGGAATAAAGGAATGCATGGGGCCAATTGGCAAGAGCTATTTGAATCTGCCCCTTTCTCATCCTCTGCCAGGAATCTTAAATTATCTCTTCAAGGCAGACCAGCCCTAAATGATCATATATTAATATAACTCTCTTTTCCTTGCTCCCCACCACAAGTAGTTGCATTAGAATAGCTTTGCTCTTTTTCATATATTTTTTGTCTGTAGCATTAGATCCCAGGCTTACTGATGTGTACACTTTAGATAACGTTGGATCAGGCCCAGTGCTCAGCTTGACAAATGGCACATTTGGGATGCCATTAGGACTGAAGAATGTTGAAAGATAAGGATTGTATAGACACCACTGTCTCTGCTGATGCACAGTGTGTTGTCCTGTAATAGGATAGGCCAAGATGAGCTAACCTTGGAAGAGATATTTTAATATTGGAACTCATAAAATGTTTGGGAAAGTTCTCCCTGTGATTCAGACTGGGATAGGTGCATATGTCCTAATCTCTTCTAAGTTATACTAAGATACAGCTATGATTGGGAATAGGTCTTGGTATGAATAACCTCATATTCATACTAGGGTAGACCTTGCAGAGGAAGCCAGCACTGGAATGTGGGACCTTAAAGACAGGAGGTTTGGAAGAACTAGAAGGGGGACCAGTGGTGAATCTTTGGATGACAAGAGGCTGAGATCGAGGCTCATGTCCAAGAAGTCAGAATAAGCCTGAAATGATTGAGTTAGAAACCCAACATCACCAGAATGGAGAAGGAGCTAGGGCAATGGCAGAGGCAAACCAGAGGCAGGGGCCGGGGACGGGGGGGGGGGGGGGGTTGAAATCTGAGGATGTTCCCATCAAAAGGCAGCCCCAGCAGCCCCATTTTAATGGCCTTTAGCTCTGGGGTCTGCCACTGGAAACCCTTGGGCCCGTAGCCCTGCCCACTTAGTGGAAGAATCTAGGGCAGGATATAAATTCTTGTCATTCTCCATGTCTTTTGATACCGTAAGCTCTATGAATACCCTGTAATGCCCTTCATAATATTTATTAGAAATTCGAGTGAGCCCTTCATGGATTTTTCTCTCTTGCTAGATTCTAAGCCCCATGAGGGAAGAGACAATATCTGATCTTGGTACACATTAAGAGCTTACTGAATATTTGTTACTGAACGTAGGACGGAGGGAGTGAATCGCTCTTTTGTTCCTTTTTCCTCATTTGGGGAAAACGCTCAGCCCTTGAGGTTTGCAGGCTCTCTCTGAGACGTGTTTTGCACTGTACTGTTTCCCACTGCCAGCCCCTGGCACGTGTGGTTCTTTCCACCTGAAACTTTCTTCCCTTTCCCCACTGACAGTCATCTCTGCCTCTCTGTCTTCTGCTCCCGCCTCTTCCTCTGCTCATGTAGACCAACCATCCAGCTGACTAACATATTTTTTCTTTAGCCATCTTGATGCTGTCAGTCTGGTTACTGGGAGCTCTGAATGTCCTGGAACCCATTTAGTCTTTTTAGGCTAATTTTGCAGATTTCTACTCTTATTCATGACAGACTGACATTACAGCTGAAATCTCAAAGGCGGTCTTAATTTCCCCATCTTGAATGAGCATTTCATTGTTGTCCCTGTGTCCCCACCTACGGTGTGCATCCTGAACAGCTTGACTTTTATCAGACCATCCTCACAGGAAACCTAAGGCAGCGACTCATTTGCTCCCTAGAGCTCTGTGTTTCTTGAGCTCTTCATCTCTTTTTAGTCTCATGTTTTTTTCTTTATTAAGAAAAGGAAATCACGGACAAGGTCAACACAAAGAAATCAAATATCTCAAATTTCTTATACTCTTCACATGCTCTGATTGGCCTTTGCAGTGTTGTGTAAATAGCCTTTCATGAACTGTCCTGAATACGTGCATAGTTAACAAGTGTGGACTTTTAATGGATCAGACCAGGGTTTGAATTTCTGCCTTGCTCCTTCCTAATGCTTGACTTCAAATGAGTTACCCAACCTTACTGAGCCTTAGTGTCCTGCTCTGTCAGATGGGGATACTGATAGTATCCTTACCAGTGGGTTGTGGGAACAGTTGCGATAACCTCCGTAAAAGTCCTGGGTACGGTGCCTGGCGTATAGCAGGGACTCAGAAAGCTCTCTAGTTCCTTTCTCTTTCGCCTTTATTCTTCCCCCTTCTCTCATAGTCCCTCTAATTGTTACCATCCTTATATTTTAGGAGATAAATCCAAACCCCTGAGTCCAGGGGCTTTAGCAAGATCTTGGAATGTTTTGGCGGCGATGTTAGAATCCTTTGTTTTCTGACTCTTAGTCTCGTTCTCTTTGGAGCATGGGAAAGCTCCCTGGACTTGATTACTTATTCTTTCCTTTCATGCTCCCCATATTGTCATGGCCACCTTCGAACCATGTTATCGGCAAGCCTAACTGAAAAGGCAATTTAATATTGCCCTGTGTTTTCATCATGGCATATGTTATTTCGGTCCGTCTTGGACCTGTCAGCAAGTCTTGATGAAGTACAGAGTCAATAGTAATAAGCCTGGAGCCTGACAGCTCTTTAACAGGAGCAGCTCTGATGGGTGCAGTGGTGTTTCTTCAGAAATAAGACCCTCTTGGTCTCTTTGTTGATACAATTAGCAATCCTATCCAAGTCATATCTCCCCACGAGCTGTATCTTCAGTGCTGGTAATTCGGTCTGTTGTATGGCTTGGAAAAACAGAGCCATCATAGGCCTGGGGTGTACTGAATGCCATAGCCAGGAATACGTTGGTAATTTATCCCTACTCTCAGCTCCAATCATTCTGTTATCCACTCACTTGTTCGATTGAGACTCTCCAGGTTCTGCCTTCCCCAAGCAGAGAACAAAAGGTTTCCCTTGAAAGTGGGGGCCTGGCAGTGTCAATACAGTGAACTGCTTATAAATAAGGCAGCAGTGCTGACTTCATTTTTATAAAATCATGTTGGAGGAATATGGGATAATGATCAGGCCCCTGGAACTCAGCAGGCATGCGCTTTTGATGTGTGCCTAGCTCTGGGTAAGAGCAGGAAAGTCAGAAGTTCTCCTTGTTCTGGCTGCTTCATGGTTAGAATCTTGGTGGCACTTTCCCTTTGTTTCTTCCGGAGTTTGGAGGCTCCCACCAGCCTAGAAAAACTCTGATATGTACCTAGTGGGCCCATGGTAATACTTTTTGGATTAATGTGTTTTTTTAAGATGATGATGGTAATTATAGCAGTTACCACTATTGATCATCAAAAATGGTTTTAGAGTCTGTCATTTTAATCCTCCTAAGACTAGAGTCATCTGGCTGGCCTGTTCTCTCTGCACCCTCTATCTTCCCAACTACCCTTACGTTTTTTCTTTTGTCTTGCCAGATTCCCTAAAAACAAATCCTCAGGGTATAAACCTAGCAGCCAGAGCTCTGGGAGTTGAGTTGGGGAAAGGACCTTGAAGGCCGACCTGTGAAAAGGCAGGCCCTTACTTCATCTCTCTGAAGATGCCAAGTCAAGATGCCTCTACTCTTGTCTGAGCCTTGGACCCCACTCTGTCTGAGGGTAAACCTGAGTCTTCTTCAGGGTGTGGGAGAAGGAGTGTCCAGGTTGCTCATCATGAGGGCACACGGGGGGGTCTAGTTTCTTCCTACATGACTTTCAACCATCCTATTGACTTTAGCCCCACTTTTATTCCCACTTTCCATGTCCTGAACTTTTCTGGGTCTCTTTAGGGTAATCGTTGTGCTTCTGGGTTTTTTCTACTGCTACTTAAGTTTTATCTTTCCACGTCTACCAAGAGAGTTACTACTCATCTATCCGTCTTTTCTGGCTTTCAGATTTCTGTTGCTGTCATCTTCATTCCTGTCTTCTATGACATTGTGGGGTTTTGTCTTTTTGAAATTTTCTTCCACTGCCATTTTTTTAGAATTTTTAAAGGGAGCAGAGGTCAACATGTCTAGTCAGTCTGGCATCTTTAACTGGAAGTGTCTTTGTTTTTCATTTTTTAGAAAAGGAAAGATGTGTTTGAGATTTGGCATGTTTTTGTGTCTGGGGAAGTAGGTGATGGGAGGTACGTGAGGTAGGCAAAGTGCATCTTCAGAGCTGTCTTTGTTCTGTTTAGGGGGATGGTCTGTTCAGGGAGCCCAGGGCTCTGCTGCTGCCCTTGGACACTCCAGGGTTCTAACTCCTGTCTCCCTTAGGGCCTGTGCAGAGGGAAATAGCTGAAGATCTGGGCCTTAGAATACAAACAAATAAAAAGTGATTGGGAACCTGAAAGCTTCCTCCTGTAACTGACATCCTAGGGTTCTCATTCATTACCTAATAAGCATGCATTGAGCTCTCAGAATTTACCAGAGAGGCACTCTGCTTGTTGCTGGGGAAGGACATGATGGATGAGGCAGATATGGTCCCTGCTGTGGGAGGTCATTGACAGGGCTGATATACTGACATTCCCAGAAGGCCAGGTAGAACATCAGGAAATGAAACAAAATAAAATAATAACATTCTGTTATGATGAGGAGGTAGATCCTTCAGTACCTCCTGGCCTTACCCACTCACACACACTCTTGCCTAAGATAGTATAAAATTCAGCAAGCCCACAGTTCTAGACTCCTCCAATCTGTCAGGTCCTTTAATCAATGTGGGCCACTGAGACCACTGAATTTCAGGCACACCTATGTAAAGAACAAGGGCAACCCTAGGTGGCCACATCCAGTTATACCATCATGAATCCTTGATTTCACTTGTGTGTTTTTACACTGCTTGTTTGTTAGTTCTGAGTTAAACAAAGAAAAAAGAAATCTGACTTTAGTTGAATTCAAGTTGCCATTCTAAAAAAGTATGATTTCCTCTTTAACCCACAAGTCTTCTTGGTGAATTGACCCTTTTATCACTATGTAATGGACTTCATTTTCCCTGGTAATATTTCTTGTTCTGAAGTCTACTTTGTGATGTTTGTATAGCTACTTCCACTTTATTAGTAGTAGTATTTCTATGGAATATCTCTTTCTGTCTTTTTACTCTTTAACCTATTTGTGTCTTTATAGTTAGAATAGGTTTCTTGTAGACAGCATATAGTTGAATTTTATTTTTTATTTTTATCCAGCTTGATGATTTCTGTCCTTGCATTAGAGTTCTTAGGCCATTTACATTTAATGGTTGGGTTTTAATCCACCATCTTGCTATTTGCTTTTTACTTCTTCGATATATTCTATGTAATTTTCCCCTTTACCTGCCTTCTTCTAGATTGCTGAAATATTTTTTAGTGTTCTGTTTTATATCCCAAATTGGTTTATTCATTTTATCTCTTTTTTACTGGCTCTTCGAGGATTTATAATATGCATTTTAACTTATCAAAGTTTACCTTAAAATTATTTTATACCCTGTCACATATAATATACTTTCATGTCTCCCTATTATTTGTGCTGCTATTGTCATGTGTTTTCTTTGTACATATAAGTCCCACAATGCACTGATTTTTTTCTAAATTCTCTTTTCAAGATAAAGATTTAAAGTCAATTATCTTTTAGAAAAATTTTAAAATAAAAAGTCCTTTGTATTTCCCACATATTTCCTGATTCTGATATTTTTCATTCCTTTGTATAAATTCATATTTCCCTTTATTATCATTTTCCTCCTGCCTGAAGAATTTCCTTTAACATTTCTTACAGTGAAGGTTTCTTGGAAATGAATTTTCTCAGCTTTTCTTTGTCTGAAAAAGCCTATGTTCCACATTTCCTTTTGCTGAACATAGAATACTATGTTGATTTTTCTCTTTTTAAATTATTTCAGTGCTTTAAAGATGTCATTCCATTTTCTTCTGGGTTGTGTTGTTTCTGGTGAAAAGTCTGAAGACTTTTTTATCCTTGCTCCTGTGTAATGTTTCTTTTTCTTTGACTACTTTTAAGATTTTCTTTTTTCACGTTAAAAAAAAATAATTTGATTATAATCTATCTTGATGTGGTTTTGTGTTTATCTTGCTTTGGTTTCATTCAGCTTAGCTCTGTGGATTGATAGCTTTTATCAAATTGAGAAAAATATGTGGCCATTGTTTCATCAAATATTTTTTTAACTTAGTTATATTTATTCTTTATACAGCAGGTCCTTATTAGTTATCTCTTTTATACATATTAGTGCATATATGTCAATCCCAATCTCCCAATTCATCCCCCCCGCCAAGTTTCGCTCCTTGCTGTCCATACGTTTGTTCTCTACATCTTGTCTCTATTTCTGCCTTGCAAACTGGTTCATCTGTACCATTTTTCTCGATTCCACATATATGCATTAATATACCATATTTGTTTTTCTCTTTCTGACTTCCTTCACCCTGTATGACAGTCCCTAGGTCCATCCACATGTCTACAAATGACCCAATTTCATTCCTTTCTATGGCTGAATAATATTCCACTGTATATATGTACCACATCTTCTTTATGCATTCGTCTGTTGATGGGCATTTAGGTTGCTTCCATGACCTGGCAATTGTAAATAGTGCTGCAGTGCACATTGGGGTGCATGTGTCTTTTTGAATTATGGATGTTCTCTGGGTATATGCCCAGTAGTGGGATTGCTGGGTCATATGGTAATTCTATTTGTAGTTTTTTAAGGAACCTCCATACTGTTCTCCATAGTGGCTATATCAATTTACATTCCCGCCAACAGCGCAAGAGGGTTCCCTTTTCTCCACACCCTCTCCAGAATTTGTTTGTAGATTTTCTGATGATGCCCATTCTAACTGGTGTGAGGTGATACCTCATTGTAGTTTTGATTTGCATTACTCTAATAGTGATATTGAGTAGCTTTTCATGTGCTTGTTGGACATCTGTATGTCTTCTTTGGAGAAATGTCTATTTAGGTCTTCTGCCCATTTTTTGATTGGATTGTGTTTTATTTGTAATATTGAGCTGCATGAGCTGTTTATATATTTTGGAGATTAATCCTTTGTCTATTGATTCGTTTGAAAATGTTTTGTCCCATACTGAAGGTTGTCTTTTTGTCTTGTTTGTAGTTTCCTTTTCTGTGCAAAAGCTTTTAAGTTTCATTAGGTCCCATTTGTTTATTTTTGTTTTTCTTGCCTTTACTCTAGGAGGTGGGTCAAAAAAGATATTGCTGTGATTTATGTCAAAGAGTGTTCTTCCTATGTTTTCCTCTTAAGACTTTTATAGTGCCTGGTCTTACATTTAGGTCGTTAATCCATCTTGAGTTTATTTTTGTGCATAGTGTTAGGGAGTGTTCTAATTTCATTCTTTTACAGGTAGCTGTCCAGTTTTCCCAGCACCACTTATTGAAGAGACTGTCTTTTGTCCATTGTATATCCTTGCCTCCTTTGTCATAGATTAGTTGACCATAGGTGGGTGGGTATATCTCTGGGCTCTCTATCCTGTTCTGTTGATCTACATTTCTCTTTTTGTGCCAGTACCATTTTGTCTTGATTACTGTAGCTTTGTCGTATAGTCTGAAGTCAGGGAGTTTGATTCCTCCAGCTCTGTTTTTTTTCCCCCAAGGTTGCTCTGGCTTTTCACAGTCTTTTGTGTCTCCATACAAATTTTAAGATTTTTTTGTTCTAGTTCTGTAAAAAATGCCACTGGTAATTTGATAGGGATTGCATTGAATCTGTAGATTGCTTTGGGTAGCATAGTCATTTTCACAGTATTGATTCTTTCAATCCAAGAACATGGTATATCTCTCCATCTGTTTGTGTCATCTTTGATTTCTTTCATCAGTGTCATATAGTTTTCATAGTACAGGTCTTTTACCTCCTTAGGTAGGTTTATTCCCAGGTATTTTATTCTTTTTGTTGCAATGGTGAATGGAATTGTTTCCTTAATTTCTCTTTTTGATCTTTCACTGTTAGCATATAGGAATGCAAGAGATTTCTGTGCATTAATTTTGTATCCTGCTACATTACCAAATTCATTGATTAACTCTAGTAGTTTTCTGGTGGCGTCTTTAGGATTCTCTATGTATAGTATCATGTCATCTGCAAATAGTGACGGTTTTACTTCTTCTTTTCCAATTTGTATTCCTTTTATTTATTTTTCTTCTCTGATTGCCATGGCTAGGGCTTCCAAAACTATGTTGAATAACAGTGGTGAGAGTGGACATCCTTGTTCTGTTCCTCATCTTAGAGGAAATGCTTTCAGTTTTTCATCATTGAGAATGCTGTTTGCTGTGGGTTTGTCATATATGGGCTTTATTATGTTGAGGTAGGTTCCCTCTATGCCCACTTTCTGGAGAGTTTTTATCATAAATCGGTGTTGAATTTTGTCAAAAGCTTTTTCTGCATCTACTGAGGTGCTCATATGGTTTTTATTCTTCAGTTTGTTAATATGGTGTATCACATTGATTGATTTGCATATATTGAAGATTCCTTGCATCTGTGGAATAAATCCCACTTGATCATGGTGTATGATCCTTTTAATGTGTTGTTGGATTATGTTTGCTACTGTTTTGTTGAGGATTTATCCATCTATATTGATCAGTGATATTGGTCTGTAATTTTCTTTTTTTGTAGCATCTCTGTCTGGTTTTGGTGTCAGGGTGTTGGTGGCCCGGTAGAATGAGTTTGGGAGTGTTCCTTCCTCTGCAGCTTTTTGGAAGAGTTTGAGAAGGGTGAGTGTTAGCTCTTCTCTGAATGTTTGAGAGAATTCACCTGTAAAGCCATCTGGTCCTGGACTTTTGTTTGTTGGAAGATTTTTTTTTTTAAACATCCTTATTGGACTATAATTGCTTTATAGTGGTGCATTAGTTTCTGCTTTATAACAAGCTGAATCAGCTATACAAATACATATATCCCCATATCTCCTCCCTCTTGCATCTCCCTCCCACTCTCCCTATCCCACCCCTCTAGGTGGTCACAGAGCACTGAGCTGATCATCCTGTGCTATGTGGCTGCTTCCCACTAGCTGTCTGTTTTACATTTGGTAGTGTATATATGTGCATGCCACTCTCTCACTTCATCCCAGCTTACCCTTCCCCCTCCCCGTGTCCTCAAGTCCATTCTCTACATCTACGTCTTTATTCCTGTCCTGCCCCTAGGTTCTTCATAACCATTTTTTTTTTAGATTCCATATATATGTGTTAGCATACGGTATTTGTTTTTCTCTTTCTCACTTACTTCATCTGTATAACAGACTCTAGGTCCATCCACCTCACTACAAATAACTCAGCTTCGTTTCTTTTTATGGCTGAGTAATATTCCATTGTATATATGTGCCACATCTTCTTTATCCATTCATCTGTCGATGGAGACTTAGGTTGCTTCCATGTCCTGGCTATTGTAAATAGAGATGCAGTGAACATTGTGGGACATGACTCTTTTTGAATTATGGTTTTCTCAGGGTATATGCCCAGTAGTGGGATTGCTGGGTCATATGGTAGTTCTATTTGTAGTTTTTTAAGGAACCTCCATACCGTTCTCCATAGTGGCTGTATCAATTTACATCCCCACTGACAGTGCAAGAGGGTTCCCCTCTCTCCACACCCTCTCCAGCATTTATTGTTTCTAGATTTTTTGATGATGGCCATTCTGACTGGTGTGAGATGATATCTCATTGTAGTTTTGATTTGCATTTCTCTAATGATTAATGATGTTGAGCATTCTTTCATGTGTTTGTTGGCAGTCTGTATATCTTCTTTGGAGAAATGTCTATTTAGGTCTTCTGTCCATTTTTGGATTGGGTTGTTTGTTTTTCTGTTATTAAGCTGCATGAGCTGCTTATAAATTTTGGAGATTAATCCTTTGTCAGTTGCTTCATTTGCAAATATTTTCTCCCATTCTGAGGGTTGTCTTTTGGTCTTGTTTATGGTTTCCTTTGCTGTGCAAAAGCTTTGAAGTTTCATTAGGTCCCATTTGTTTATTTTTGTTTTTATTTCCATTTCTCTAGGAGGTGGGTCAAAAAGGATCTTGCTGTGATTTATGTCATAGAGTGTTCTGCCTATGTTTTCTTCTAAGAGTTTGATAGTGTCTGGCCTTACATTTATGTCTTTAATCCGTTTTGAGTTTATTTTTGTTTATGGTGTTAGGGAGTGTTCTAATTTCCTTATTTTATATGTAGCTGTCCAGTTTTCCCAGCACCACTTACTGAAGAGGCTGTCTTTTCTCCATTGTATATTCTTGCCTCCTTTATCAAAAATAAGGTGACCATATGTGCGTGGGTTTTTCTCTGGGCTTTCTATCCTGTTCCATTGATCTGTATTTCTGTTTTTGTGCCAGTACCATACTAGGATTACTGTAGCTTTGTAGTATAGTTTGAAGTCTGGGAGCCTGATTTCTCCAGCTCCGTTTTTTATTCTCAAGGTTGCTTTGGCTATTGGGGGTCTTTCGTGTTTCCATACAAATTGTGATATTTTTTGTTCTAGTTCTGTGAAAAATGCCTTTTTTTGTTTGATAGTGATTGCATTGAATCTGTAGATTGCTTTAGGTAGTATAGTCATTTTCACAATGTTGATTCTTCCAATCCAAAAACATGGTATATCTCTCCATCTGTCTGTATCACCTTTCATTTCTTTTAGCAGTGTCTTATAATTTTCTGCATACAGGTCTTTTTTCTCCTTAGGTAGGTTTATTCCCAGGTATTTTATTCTTTTTTTTGCATTGGTAAATGGGAGTGTTTCCTTAATTTCTCTTTCAGATTTTTCATCATTAGACTGTCGGAATGCAAGAGATTTCTGTGCCTTAATTTTGTATCCTGCTACCTTACCAAATTCATTGATTAGCTTTAGTAGTTTTCTGGTAGCATCTTTAGGATTCTCTGTGTATAGTATCATGTCATCTGCAAACAGTGACAGCTTTACTTCTTCTTTTCTGATTTGGATTCATTTTATTTCTTTCTCTTCTCTGATTGCTGTGCCTAAAACTTGCAAAACTATGTTGAATAATTGTGGTGAGAGTGGACAACCTTGTCTTGTTCCTATCTTAGAGGAAATGGTTTCAGTTTTTCACCACTGAGAATGATGTTGGCTGTGGGTTTGTCATATGTAGCCTTTATTATGTTGAGGTAAGTTCCCTCTGTGCCTACGTTCTGGAGGGTTTTTTTATCATAAACGGGTGTTGAATTTTGTTGAAAGCTTTTTCTGCATCTTTTGAGATTATAATATATTTTTTCTCCTTCAATTTGTTAATATGGTTTATCACATTGATTGATTTGCATATATTGAAGAATCTTTGAATTCTTGAGATAAATCTAACTGGATCATGGTGTATGATCCTTTTAATATGCTGTTGGATTCTGTTTACTAGTATTTTCTTGAGGATTTTTGCATCTTTGTTCATCAGTGATACTGCCTGTAGTTTTCTTTCTCTGTGACATTTTTGTCTGGTTTTGGTATCAGGGTGATGGTGGCCTCATAGGATGAGTTTGGGAGTATTCCTCCCTCTGCTATATTATGGAAGAGTTTGAGAAGGGTAGGTGTTAGCTCTTCTCTAAATGTTTGATAGAATTCGCCTGTGAAGCCATCTGGTCCTGGGCTTTTGTTTGTTGGAAGATTTTAAATTTCAATTTTATTGCTTGTGATTGGTCTGTGCATATTTTCTATTTCATCCTGCTTCAGTCTTGGAAGGTTATACCTTTCTAAGAATTTGTCCATTTCTTCCAGGTTGTCCATTTTATTGGCGTAGAGTCTCTTATGGTGCTTTGGATTTCTGCGGTGTCTGTTGTAACTTCTCCTTTTTCCCTTCTAATTTTATGGATTTGAGTCCTCTCTCTCTTTTTCTTGATGAGTCTGGCTAATGGTTTATCAATTTTGTTTATCTTCTCAAAGAACAAGCTTTTAGCTTTATTGATCTTTGCTATTGTTTTCTTTGTTTCTATTTCATTTATTTCTGCTCTGATCTTTATGATTTCTTTCCTTGTACTAACTTTGGGTTTTGTTTGTTCCACTTTCTCTAGTTTCTTTAGGTGTAAGGTTAGATTGTTTATTTGAGATTTTTCTTGCTTCTTGAGTTAGGCTTGTATAGCTATAAACTTCCCTCTTAGAACTGCTTTTGCTGCATCCCATAGGTTTTGGATCATCGTGTTTTCATTGTAGCTCGTCTCTAGGTATTTTTTGGTTTCATCTTTTATTTCTTCAGTGATCTCTTGGTTATTTCGTAAGGTATTGTTTAGCCTCCATGTGTTTGTGTTTTTTACGTTTTTTTCCCTGTAATTGATTTTTAATCTCATGGCATTGTGGTCGTTTAAGATGCCTGATATGATTTAAATTCTCTTAAATTTACCGATTGTGATTTGCTTGCTTTGTGACCCAAGATGTGATCTATCCTGGAGAATGTTCCATGTGCACTTGAGAAGAAAGTGTAATCTGCTGTTTTGGATGGAATGTCCTATAAATATCAATTAAATCTATCTGGTCTACTGTGTCGTTAAAAGCTTGTGTTTCCTTATTAATTTTTTGTCTGGATGACCTGTCCATTGGTGTCAGTGAGGTGTTAAAGTCCTCCACTGTTATTGTGTTACTGTCGATTTCCTCTTTTATAGCTGTTAGCATTTGCCTTACGTATTGAGGTGCTCCTGTGTTGGGTGCATATACATTTATAATTGTTATATCTTCTTCTTGGATTGATCCCTTGATCATTATATAGTGTCCTTCCTTGTCTCTTGTAACATTCTTTATTTTAAAGTCTATTTTATCTGATATGAGTATTGCTACTCCTGCTTTCTTTTGATTTCCATTTGCATGGAATATCTTTTTCCATCCCCTCACTTTCAGTTTGAATGTGTTCCTAGGTCTGAAGTGGGTCTCTTGTAGACAGCGTATATAGGGGCCTTGTTTTTGTATCCATTCAGCGAGCCTGTGTCTTTTGGTTGGAGCATTTAATCCATTCACATTTAAGGTAATTATCGATATGTATGTTCCTGTTACCATTTTCTTAATTGTTTTTGGTTTGTTTTTGTATGTCCTTTTCTTGTGTTTCCAGCTTAGAGAAATTCCTTTAGCATTTGTTGTAGAGCTGATTTGGTGGTGCTGACTTGTCTTACCTTTTGCTTGTCTGTAAAGCTTTTGATTTCTCTGCCGAATCTGAATGAGATCCTTGCTGGCTAGGGTAATATTGGTTGTAGGTTCTTCCCTTTCATCACTTTGAATATATCATGCCATTTGCTTCTGGCTTGTAGAGTTTCTGCTGAGAAATCAGCTGTTAACCTTATGGGAGTTCCCTTTTATATTATTTACCGGTTTTCTCTTGTTTCTTTCAGTAATTTTTCTTTGTCTTTCATTTTTCCCAGTTTGATTACTGTGTGTCTCAGTGTGTTTCTCCTTGGGTTTATCCTGCCTGGGACTCTCTGTGCTTCCTGGACTTGGGTGGCTATTTTCTTTCCCATGTTAGGGAAAGTTTTCAACTTTCCCATGTTGGGGAAATTTTCTGTTTAAATATTTTCTCAGGTCGTTTCTCTCTCTCTTCTCCTTCTGGGACCCCTATAATGTGAATGTTGATGCGTTTAATGTTGTCCCAGAAGTCTCTTAGGCTGTCTTCATTTCTTTTCATTGTTTTTCTTTATTCTGTTCTGTGGCAGTGATTTCCACCATTCTGTCTTCCAGGTCACTTATCTCTTCTTCTGCCTCAGTTATTCTGCTATTGATTCCTTCTAGTGTATTTTTCATTTCAGTTATTGTATTGTTCATCTCTGTTTGTTCTTTAATCCTTCTAGGTCTTTGTTACACATTCCTTGCATCTTCTAGATCTTTGCCTTCATTCTTTTTCTGAGGTTCTGGATCATCTTCACTATTATTATTCTGAATTCGTTTTCTGGAAGGTTGTCTATCTCCACTTCATTTAGTTGTTTTTCTGGGGTTTTATCTTGTTCTTTCATCTGGTACAAAGTCCTCTGCGTTTTCATCTTGTCTCTTTCTGTGAATGTGGTTTTTGTTCCACAGGCTGCAGAATTGTAGTTCTTCTTGCTTCTGCTGTGTGCCCTGTGGTGGATGAGGCTATCTAAGAGGCTTGTGGAAGCTTACTGATGGGGGCGACTGGTGGTGGGTAGAGTTGGGTGTTGCTCTGGTGGACAGAGCTCAGTAAAACTCTAATCTGCTTGTCTGATGATGGGTGGGGCCGGGTTCCCTCCCTGTTGGTTGTTTGGCCTGAGGTGACCCAACACTGGGACCTACCCTGCTCTTTGGTGGGGATAATGGCGGACTCTGGGAGGGCTCACACCAAGGAGTACTTCACAGAACTTCTGCTGCCAGTGTCCTTGTCCCTGAGGTGAGCCACAGACACCCCCCCCCCCCACCTCTGCAGGAGACCCTCCAACATTAGCAGGTAGGTCTGGTTCGGTATCCTATTGGGTCACTGCTCCTTTCCCTGGGTCCTCATGTGCTCACTATTTTGTGTGTACCCTCCAAGAGTGGAGTCTCTGTTTCCCCCAGTCTTGTCAAAGTCCTTCAATCAAATCCTGCTAGCCTTCAAAGTCTGATTCTCTAGGAATTCTTCCTCCCACTGACAGATCCCCAGGTTGGGAAGCCTGAGGTGGGGCTCAGAAACTTCTGTCCAGTGGGTGGACTTCTGTGGTATAAGTGTTCTCCAGTTTGTGAGTCACCCACCCAGCGGTTATGGGATTTGATTTTATTGTGATTGCACCCCTCCTACCATCTCACTTCAGCTTCTCCTTTGTCTTTGGATGTGGGGTATCTATTTTGGTGAGTTCCAGTGTCTTCCAGTTGATGAATGTTCATGAGTTAGTTGTGATTCCGGTGCTCTTGCAAGAGGAAGTGAGTGCATGTCCTTCTACTCTGCCATCTTGAACCAGTCCCCCAAATATTTTTTATTAGATACTAACAGGGTCAGTTTTATGTTGTGAATGTCTTGATTTTATTGGCTTCTTTTAAGGATTTTTGAGCTACTTTGCGTGGGAGGCTATTAATGTACTTTGGGCTTAGTTTTATCCTTTGTAGACTTCTTTTTAAACTTTGTTAGTGCAGGTAGTGTAGTCACACTGCTAAGGCATGTGTCTTTTAGGGTCTCCACTGAATGTCTCAAGTGATCGGTGAGGATGTTCCACTCTTAATTTTAGTAACTCAAGTGACTCCTAGCTCTTCGTGAAGTCAGAACCGTTCCGCTCTTAGATTTCCAGTCATTCCTTCATCAGACCTCACGGAGTGTCAGTGTGCATATCTACATCTCAGTAGTCAGCAAAGAGTTCATGGGACACTTGTGCAAATTTTCAGGGCCCTATTTCTGCATTGCTACCGCCTCTTAGGAAGTCTGTGCTTCCAGCTACCTTAAATTCCCTGGATTCTGATCTCAGTGCCCTTAGCTTCATGATACTGCTGTGTTTTCCTTGGCATCCCTCTTTCTGCTTTGTGGTCTGGTGTGTGCTTCCAGGCAGAAAGCCAGCACCATCTTAGGGCTAACCCCATTGTTTCCTTCTCTCAGGGATCACAGACCTGTGCTGCCACTTGTTCAAGGTCTGAATACAGTTGCTTCTTATGTTTACTTGGACTTTTCTAGTTATTTAAGGCATGGGGGTAAAATCCAGTCTCTGTTACTCCATCATGTTTAGAAGCAGAAGCTTCTGTTATTGCCACTTTAGTGAGTTTCTGTCTTTTTGTGTGTGTGTGTGTGGTATGCGGGCCTCTCACTGTTGTGGCCTTTCCCGTAGCGGAGCACAGGCTCTGGACGCGCAGGCTCAGCGGCGGCTCACGGGGCCCAGCCACTCTGTGGCATGTGAGATCTTCCCGGACCGGGGCACGAACCCGTGTCCCCTGCATCAGCAGGCGGACTCTCAACCACTGTGCCACCATGGAAGCCTGAGTTTCTGTCTTGATGTGGCATTTAACTTCATCAAATATTTTCTATTCTTCAATATGAGTTGATCATTTTTCTCTCTCTTAATAAAATTCTGTGGTAAAATACATCCATATATCTTCTGTTATTAAAACATTCTTGAATGTTGTTCTTGATGTATTTTTTCCACATTTTTATATTAAATTTGGTCATGTCTTATTTAGAATTTTTATGTTCTCATTCATAATGTGAGAGTGGCCTCTGATTTTTGTTTCTTATCTCTGCTTGGTTTTTGTAACATAGTTATCCTACCTTTATAATTAACTTGGGGAACATTCCTTTTTTTTCTAGATTCTGAAATATCTTGGAGTACTCTGTTCCTTGAACATTTGTTAGAACTTTCCAGTACAACCATCTGGGCTTGAAGTTTTATTTGAACAGTGATTTTTAACTGCTGACTCAATTTCTTTAATGGTAATACATTTATTAAGGTTTCCTGTGTTTTTGAGTCAGTTGCGATAAGTTCTGTTTTTCTATTAAGCTGTCCATTTCATGTAAATTGTCAAGTTTACTAGCATAATGTTATTCATGTAATTCCTTTTTTTTTCCTGTTAATGTCTGCCTTATCTGTAGTTATAGCCCCCATTTCCATTCATGATATTTGTTATTTTTACCTTCTCTTCTTTTCTCTTCCTCAGTTTTTACCAGAGGCTTTTCTGTTTCGTTTGTCTTTTCTTAGAACCATGTTTTGGCTCTGTTGATTCCCTGAATTTTATCTTGCTATTTTATGTCTTTCATCTGCTTTTATCTTTACTACTCCTTTTTGATCTTTCTTTCAGTTTAATCTATTACTGTTTTTCATAATTTCTTATGTTACCTTCTTAAGTTATTAATTTTCAGACATATTTATTTTCTAGTAAAATATTTTAAACCTCTCAATTTCTTTGTGAAATACCAGTTTACCCATCTGGTCTCTGCTTGTATTGTAAAACATTCTTCCTTTCTCTCCCCCATATGAATATATAGAATTGAGTTTGTTGACTGCATTGGAGTCTTTTAATTCTTCAATAATAGTAGTAGTATTCTTTTGGTTTACCTGTTTCTTCAAATTCTCAAAGAATCATAAAAGCTTTAAATAAATTGTCTCTCTTTTCAAGTGCCTTTTTTTTTATTTCTAAGAGCTCTTATTTTATATGTTTCACGTTATGTTGTTCAGTTCATAAAATTAAATGAATGGTAATATTCTTCTTTGAGTGTTTAGTCATTGAAGTCATCCTCTTTGTTTTGCTAATATTTTTGATCTTGTATTCTACTCGGATATTTATGTTGTCATATTTTTAAAAATTTGTATTTGCCATTTCTTTGCTGCCCTTTTTTTTAAATAAAAAAGCAAAACCTCTTTATCGCATTTTTTAAAACCTGTATTATAAGCAAGATATCCCTTAATTTTAACCCCAGTGTGATTATTATCTTTCAACCAGTTGTAGAATTCAGCTCATTCACATTTGTTGTAATAACTGTAATAATTGATTTTATTCTTTATATTTTATTTTTGTTTTCTGTTTATATTACATTACTTGCTCTCTCTTTTTATTTTAATTGGTTTAGTTTGGTTTCACTGTTAATTCTCTCTTTATTACCTTTTTATTCCTTGTTAATTTGAGCATTCTACTAAGCTTTTTTTTTTTTTCCACTAGGGATTACCATATCATTTCTTACAACCAACATTAAATTTATGTTCTGCCCACACATACAAAGTCCTTTTCCTGCGTACCCCTTGTCCAATGTCTGACTTTGATGTTTTGCTAACTTAATATTTTCAGTTCCAGGCTATCATTAGATTTTCCTTCTAATATAGCATACCTGTTGTGTTTCAAGAAAGCTTAATATTACAAGTTTCTGTTTACATGATCATCATCTATTTAGATTTAAATATGTATGTACCCATATATACATGTGTGTGTATATATATGTATGTAGACACACTATGGAGAGAGAGAGAGAGAATATGAATTAATATCAGGGTTCACCACCACTGCTTCCTCTAGTCTTTGATTTCCTCTCTGTTGAGATAGCTGCTCAGAAGCAATTGTTTTTTGGTTATGTTCTTTTTCAAGTATTGTCCTCAGAGAATGTATATGGGAAGTTTCCTTTTGAATCCTTGCACGTTGAAAATCTTTTCCTTTCCCCAACAGCTGAATAATATTTTTTCTAGATATAGGATTTTTGGATCATTTTTCTTAATGGTTGTACATTTTTCCACTGTCTTCTACATTCCAGAGTTGTAGATGAGAATTCCTTAGCTAGGCTGAATCTCTTGCCTGCCTCTGTAAGTAACTTATTCTTTCTGCCTGGAAGCTTGTATAATTTTCTGTTTATGCTTGAACTTCAAGTATTTCCTGGATTCACTTCCTGGACTTAATGAGACTTTTCACTGCAGACTTAAATCTTGCTTCAGCCAGTTTAAATAAATAAATAAATAAATAAAAACTAGTACTCTATTTCTTTAATTAGAACATCTCCTTCATCTTTTCTTTTTTTCCTTTTCCTCTTCTTTAAAAATCCCTTCTGGAATTCCTGTTATTTTCATGTTAGGCTGCCAGATCTGCCCTCCAAGCCTCTTATTTATTCCCTCATTATTCCTTTGTGTCTTTGTTACAGGTAGTAAGATATTTCGTTCACTTGGTCTTCCAGATAATTAATTCAATTTTTAACAGTGTAGTGTTTTGTTGTTTTGTTTTGTTTTAATTCTCCTACAGAAATTTTTAATAAAATTGGAAGTTAGTGGTTTTAATTCAGAGTCTTTCATGCTGCCTTCTGATTTCTCATTGCTTTCATTATTGGTGTTCTCTTCCAATTGTTTTCATCATTTCTACCTCACTGAGAACTTCCTCTTAGAGGTGTTCTGTATGATCTTCTCTCTCAGGTAAACTAGTCCCCTAAGTTAGGTATTATTTTTGTTTTGCCTACTCTTTAGTTTATGTTCTTTTGACTCTCATATAGGCTATAGGCTTTTATAGTCGCTTTGACATTAACAAATCTGAAAGCAGTGAAAGTTACAGCAGTTTCTGCCCTGGTGTTCTTGCTGGCAGGGAAAAAATAGTGAGTGACCCTTTTCCCTGGGTGGACTCAGCTCTCCTTTCCTGCTGTCAATCTTTGAAACAATTCACCCTGCTAGGATAACCCCTGTCTTTCTTGGGCTCCTATCTTGAATTCTGATCCTACAAATCACTCCTCCCGCCCATGCTCTCACACACGAGAATGTAGGTGCACGTGAACACACACACGCACAGGCTGATAGGTCAGCTTGCCTGAGGGTGAATAGCTATCCTGAGAGTGCAGGTTGTTCACTAAAACACCTGAGGGAATGACAACAGTGGTCCTAATAGAAGCCTCAGAGGGAGCAAACCTTTTGTTCTGCTGCTGCTAGCTTGCCTTTACTTACCAACAAGACAAAGTCCCGTACTTGCTCTCTCTCTGCTGAAGCCTTCTGGAGAACCTGTGGCCTCAGATGTACTCTCTAAGTCTTGCCAGTTGTGCTGCGCTTGTATATCCATATTACCCAAGAGTTGATTTAAAGAGACTCAAATGGGAGGGACACTCACAGTGTCTGAATAACCCTAATGTAGGAGGGACTTACCAGAGGCATCTGCAGCTGTAAAACTTCCTGCCTCCTGGATTTGGTCACCTTCACTCCAAGCATACTCTCTGGCCACTTATTCTAACTTGCTGCAAGAACTGGACAGCCCTCTCCTTGCCCTTATTGGGGGTAGGGAGGGAGAGTCTGCCTGGAATAGCTTAGTCATGCTGTAAAGTGTTGAGCTGCTTAACTATTGCTCTGTTATAAACCACAGCCAGTGCTCCGTAGTTCAACACAGTAATCATTTATTTGACTCACAGGTAGCTCATTTAGGCTGTTCTCTGAGGGGTGGTTCTTCTGTTCTCAGCTGGACTCACTGCCTCCAGTCTTGGCTCCCTGGAGAGGTCTGATCCAGGCTGGGCTTGGTGGTCATTGCTCTGCCCCACATACCTCTTATCCTCCTCCTGGCACCAATGGGCTAACCCCGAGTGATCTTCTCAGAAGTTCAAGAGAGCAAGCAGAAACACATAATGTATCTTGAAGCTTAGACTTGAAACTGGAATGCAGTCACTTCTGCCTCATTATTTTGGCCAAATCCAGTCACATGACCGAATCCAAAGTCTAGAGGTAGGAAAGGCGGCCCTGCCCACAGTGTGAGGTTGGGAGGAGGAGGGTGTAGCCCTACAAATTAAGTGGCAAAGTATGTGGATACGTAGAGAGCGGAAGACTTGGGACCATGAACTCAACCTGCTTCAGCATTTAAGAATTGCAATGAAACATTTCCAAGTTATAATGCTACTTCAAAGGAGACAGCCATGAGGTTAGCTTGGAGGTAGTGAGGAAACTTGTGCAGAGGACAGACACATTGGAACTGGACCATAAGAACAACATAGAGTTTTCCAAGTAGACAACGTTGAGTGAAAGGAGCAAAAATCAGTCAAGATGAAAGGGACAGAATAGACGCACAGAAGTCTGCAAATGAATGGAGCGTTTGGTGAGTGAAGAGTTGTCCTATGTGGATCGATCCATACAAGCAATGCTTCCACACAGTCTTTTGTTTCATTGAATTGTTCTTTCCAGTGAGCTCTCATAGCTTCTAAAAAGTTGGCATTTCAGGCGTTGTGCCAGGAAGAGTTATCCTATTGTATATTCTTCAGAACATGCTGCATAGATGGCTGCTTTCTTTATTACCTCAAAAAATTATTTTGCTTAAATAAGGTGAAAGGTTTAGCACATATGTATTAAGTTTCTACTGGGACTAGTGTTCCTTCAATATATAGGTGCCACTTAACTTAGCTCAGTGTGTTCTGCCATATATGCCACATGTGAAAAAAATACTGAGAAATAACGTTTGTTTGCTTTCAAAAGACATTTAGGTTTCACAAAATGTGAGCTCTTCTGTGGAGCCCTCCCTGACACTTTCTCCCCCTTTCTCCCACCAGGTTCTCCTGCTAAAAGTTCTCATTTCTCTCTCTACTTTCTACAGACCATTTTTGTTAGGATGTGATTTTAGTGTGATTGTTTGATCACTGTCTCCTCAATTAAATTGTCAGCTTCTAGGAGAGCAGTAGACCAGGTCTTTTGCGTATAACTGGTTCCCCAGAGCCTAGCATAGTGCCAGGGTCATAGTGACTGAATACTAAATATTTGTTAAGTGAGTGAGTGAATGAGTGAATCACTGTGAATGACTGAATGAGATAGGCCTAGACTATTGGCTCTATGAGATAGGTAGGTTTTGGTTTATTTGTAAAACTGCGAGCGTTCCCCAGGTTTATCACTTACCTGTGGTGAGGCAGACAGACCATATTCATTCTCTAGAGCTTCCATTCAATCAGTATTCATCATGGCTTGACATATGGCGGAATGTGGACTAGGTACTGGTGATGTGGAGATCATTAGGGCTGGCTTTGCTCTGAAGGAGTTGCTGGTTTAGTGGCAGAGATAGAGAAGGAAAGGGGCAAAGGCAATCATTGTGTTAAGTGTTAAGATACAGGTATGTCCACATTGAACTTGGAGAAGAGGCTTTGGACTCAGCTGGCCCTCCACTGGGGCTTTTTGAAAAGGGGCAGTCTGAACTGAGTCACAAAGGCTAATGAGCAGTTAGACACGTAACAGGGAAGAACATTCTGGGCAGAATGGAGTAAAGGTTTCAAGGTACAGGGAAGTGAGCAATCACGGCCACTATAGGATACTTCAAGTAGTTCAGTGTTGCAGAATGGAGAAAGCAAGGGTGGGATGGCAAGCGAGGAAGCTGGAGGGCAGCATGGTCATGTCACAGAGGGTTGCTCAGGCCCAGCTAAGGACGGGACTTTTTCCTGAAGGGAGTGAGGAGCAATTGAAGTGTTCGAATCAAGGGTTGGTGTCATCGGGTTTTACCTTATGAAGTTTGCTCTGGACACAAGGGAGAACAGATTGGAAGGCATGGGACTCTTGGGAAGAAGATATATAAAGAAGCAGTTAATTATACAGTGTGATAAGGTCTGTGTGAGATTTGATTCCTGCGCTGTGATCTCAGAGGAGGAGCATCTAAACTAGAACTGGACTCTCAGTCTAGTCTAAAGGAAGTGTTTCAAGTTATCAGGGCTAAGAAGCTGGGAAGAATTTTCCAGGCACCTAGAAGTAGGGTAGAGGCACAGAAGTGTTCGAGAATGTGACCTTTTCAGAGTGCTGCAAAGGATTCTTTATTGCTGGAGTGTAGAATACTAAGAGGGAATTGATGAGAAATGAAGCTGGAGAGTAAAACGCCATCCAGAGCAAGTCTTCCTTCTGTTAAATATTGCTTTAGACTGCAGTTATCACATCTATACCAAGAATTTTTTTGTTTTACTTTTTTATCGTAGAGAATTTTGAACCTGTACAAAATAGAGAAGTATAGCGAACACCCATTTAGCCACCCTCAGCCCTACAGCCGTCAACCCGTGGCTGGTTCTGTTCCATCTGCAACACCAGTCACTTCCCCTTCACTTGCTCTTTTAAAGCAGATCCCAGATAATATATCTTTTTTTTTTTTTTTTTTGCGGTACGCGGGCCTCTCACTGTTGTGGCCTCTCCCGTTGCAGAGCACAGGGCTCCGGACGCGCAGGCTCAGCGGCCATGGCTCACGGGCCCAGCTGCTCCGCGGCATGTGGGATCTTCCCGGACCGGGGCACGAACCCATGTGCCCTGTGTTGGCAGGCAGATTCTCAACCACTGCGCCACCAGGGAAGCCCAATATATCATTTTATACATCAGTGTTTCAGTATGTATCATTTAGCTAAGAAGCCTTTTTCAAAACATAACCACAATTATCAGTTTCACACCTAACACTTAATAATAATGCTCCATATCATCAAGTAGCTAGTCATTGTTGTAATTTCTGTTTATCTCACAAATGTCATGTAAATATGAACATAGATATAAATACAAATATTTATATACATTGTTTGATCCAGACCTAAATAAAGGGCTGGGAGCCTTTTGAAAGAGAAAGAAGATGCTCTCAGTCATTAACAGGTGTCAGTGGGGACTTTTGATTTAAACAGGGATGAGTAATTACCTACTTCAATTTATTCTACTTTTTCAATACTATTGCAGATATCTGGACAAGTATTAGGCAAAATATAAAGGAAACCAGGCTCATATTATTGGTTCTACCTTTCTCCCATTTTCTTAGGTCTCTCTGCTCCCTGGTGTGCAAATGGACGTACTCTGCAGAGAAAGGCTGGGATGACAGTTTCTGGAAGATGGTTGGTTTGGAAGACTTGGTTGCAGATAATTACAGCAAAATAGGTAAAAAAAATAATTTTTTCTGATTATGTGTATGTACACATGAATATATTGGTGTTTATTTTTTGTTTGTCTTTGTCTGAATTAAAATATAGGAACACAGCTCTGTTTTTCCAAGAGAAGCGAGTAAGTTATGATGGGTAGGCCATGACTAGTAGGCCCTCGTATTGGGGCTTATAGGAACTGAGTTATGAAAAGCTGCCTTGAAATGTAGACTGTTAGACGTGGGGCTAGACTGAGGAAGATACTTGCATGGAGCAACTGGGAATAGCATAATCGAAGGGATGTGTATGGATTGTCTCCAGTCAGACCTAGGAAAATGTCTTGTGATTTAGGTTCAAGGAACCAGGCAAGGCCATACAGAAAAAAAATAATTGAAGAGGTCAAAATTGGAAGGATCAGGAGCAAGACATAAACTGGAACGTGAGCCAGTGGTTCCTGACTAAAGCCGTAGGGTTCCTGACTTCCAGTTTTATGCGACACTAACTGGGTAGTAAAGGTGTGGATGATTGGTAGGAATTTACCTGGTAAAAGAATTCAGATACTAGGTACATATAATGGTAGCTGATATGTTAAAGTTTCAGGTTTACATGTTCATGTCACAGAAAGATGTTTATTTCTTATAGTTACTACCTACGATTCTAGTAAGCTGTCATCAGGTAGGCAGTTATACCTGATTAAAGAGAAGTACTTCTGTATTGTTTAGTGTGAAGGCTAGGAGGTTGTAATGAGACAATTTAAAAGTACTGCAGATTAAACAGGATGGCAGAGTATTTCCCTTTTATGTAGTAGAATAGAGGTAAGTGATTATAAGGCAGCTCTGCCATTCTCATAACATGTCCTCCAGCTTTGGGTCCAGATTAGCCACTTCATTTCTCATCAGTTCCCAGCCAGTTAGTGGGAAGAATATAAAGGACCAGAAGAATCCATCCACATTCCTTTGGAGGAAGCATAACGTGGAAATGGGCCACATCATTTCTGATCACATCCTATTGACTGGCACTTGTTTTTTTTTTTAACATCTTCATTGGAGTATAATTGCTTTACAATGGTGTGTTAGTTTCTGCTGTATAACGAAGTGAATCAGCTATACATATACATACATCCCCATATCTCCTCCCTCTTGCGTCTCCCTCCCACCTTCCCTGTCCCACCCCTCTAGGTGGGCACAAAGCACCGAGCTGATCTCCCTGTGCTATGCGGCTGCTTCCCACTAGCTATCTATTTTACATTTGGTAGTGTATATATTTGATCGGCACTTGTTAATGAGGCCTCATGAGGCTGCAGGGGTGGCTGGGAAATGTGGTAATTGGCCAGGCAGTCAGGTGACCATTCATGTGACTGGCCAGAAGTTGAGAGCTGTGCTATAAAATTTGAGTGAACAACTAGTAGTGTCTGCCATAGTTTCAACCCCCCTTGATAACCGAGTCACTTAGTAGGTCGTTTCAGTCCAGCCTTTCTCTGGTGGAGTCCTCATGACTACTCTCTTAGATTGCAAGAATATAAGAATAGAAATATGAAAGATCCACGTAGCATCTATGCTGCTATGCTGTGGACAGCATAGCTCAGTTGTCCATGGTCTGTTCAACTACTAATAGCTAAATCTGGGATAAAGAACAGAGCCAGGGTAGTATGCAGAAAGAACCCTTCTGGACTTTCTGTGGCTCGACTGAAACCGTCATAGGATCTGAGCTGGTAGAGAAGGGGAGGAGCTTGGGACCAGGGGAAGGGAGGAAGAAAGCAAAGCAGCAGTCATTAGTCATCAGCTGCATTCTAAGTCCTTTGGTCGGTGATTTGGTAGGTGATTCATTTATCTCATTAGGCCCTCACAAACCTATTTGTCTAGCTATTTCCATTTTACAGATGGGAAAACTGAGATTCAGTTCTTTTGTCTGCTGTTTAGTTGTAAGGTCAATAGTAGGACTAGGACTAGGGTCTCTGACACTACACTTTTCTACCAAAGCAGACTTCCTCCTTGGGACATCTGGGACCTGAGGGAACTGATGTGGTTGTATAGCTGGCCTCCAGCAGGATTAAGCAGAAGTCCAATATTTAGCACCCAAAGCCAGTTTGAGCTTGACTGGAACAAACATCCGTAGTCCACACCTAGACAGGAGTCAGAGTGTGATGGGCTGTCAGCTGATGAGTGGATATAACTTCACAGGGTATAAAAAGTATTAATACTTTAAGTCATATGGTGGTTAGCTTTAAAATTCTGGGTATTCAGACCTTCTGGAGCCAGCAACTGAGATAGCAACTGGGGAATAGAGTCAGTCTTTTATTCTGGAGGCTGAGGGAGCCAACCAGAGGATGGCGGGTCAGGACTCCAGCCAGCCAGACTGGGGTTTGGGACAGTGCCTCAGGTCCAGCAGGGGAAATGGTCAGCCAGACAGCAAAGTGATACTCAACCAAAAGCTTCTGGAGGGCAGGGACTGTATCTGCCGTACCCTTGAGTATCTTGGCATAGAAGATGTTGGTAAATATCTACTGACAGAATGTGTTTGACTTGAGCACAATTGTTTGAATTGAGACGGATTGGAAAGAGTTAAGAGAAAACGGTGGCAAAGAGATATCTCAGGTGTCTTTGCTTGCTCCGGCTGCCATAACAGCATACTATAGACTGAGAGACTTAAACAACAGAAATTTATTTCTCACGGTTCTGGAGGCTGGGAAGTCCAAGGTCACGGTGCCAACAAGGTAGTTTAATTCTGAGGCCTCCTCTTGGCTTGCTGTGTGTTCATGTGATCTCTTCTTTGTGTGTGTGCAGAAAGAGAGCTCTCTGGTGTCTCTTCTTATAAGGACACTAAACCTATCAGATCAGGGCCCCACCCTTTTGGGCTCATTTAGCCTTAATTACTTCCTGTCGACTCTTATCTCCAAATACAGTCACATTGGGGGTTAGAGCTTCAACATAGGAATCTTGGGGACACAATTTAGCCCACACCCCCAAGGTACTAGTGCACTGGTCATTAGAGCTAAAGCAGGGCCACTAAGTCCTGAGTCCCCAGTCTGGTGTTCTGGAGGCTCCCCATGAGCTCCCTGCCTTGAAGAAGAAGCATCAGGACTGAGTACTAGGGGAGGGACTCTTGTCCTGTAATTGAGGGGTTCAGGCAAGTTGGGTCTAAAACACTGAACTGGGAGCAAGGGTAGTTTTAGTTTTAGCACTGATGGTATGAACTTAGACAAGTCTCATAATGCTGTATATCTTTATAGTCTTGCCTATGAAAGATATAGTTAATGGTAGAATGAAAACTAGTAGTTTACTGTTTCTGAGACATGATACTATTGCATTACAACCAGTATCCTTTTAAATTTTCAAAACAGTGTAACAGAGTTATTTTTATTTATCCTGTTCTACAGCTGAAGAAACCAAGGTTCAGAAAGGGGAAGGGTGTCTAACCTATGGTTGCACAGTTTGCAAATGGTAGAAGCAGAATTCAAGCCTATGTTTGGAGGATTCCAAATCCTGCTCTAATCATTTTGCTGTATTGACTTCCAAATAATGTTTATTGTGTGTGTATAGTAGGCAACAAATAAATGCTAATCCTCCTTCCCCTTCTATATTTCAAGCACATTTCTGTGTGCTTTCACATACCTTGTTGCATGTAATTCTTAAAACCAGGGACAAAAGTACTGTTACCTTGTTTACAGATGAGAATCAGAGATATAAGTAACTTTCTATAACCACATGCAGAACCAATAAATGATGTCAGGATTGAAACCCTCCCTGTGGGAGGCCCTAGAAGGAGCTAATATTTTACTGGAACACAAATTTCAACTTCAATTGCTTCATTGTTTAAGTGATTTTTAAAATTTATGTGTCCACCCTTTCCCTCAAATTTAGTTGTTTGTTCCTGAGTATTCCCATGGTGTGTTGAACGCAGATTTATTATAGTACACATTGATTACCTGTTTACATGTCTTGATTCTACTGTAGACTGTGAGCTCCTTGACCTGTGGATTTTCACTTATTTACATTTGTATTCTGGCCCCAGCACAAGACATGGCACATTTTAGCAGCTAAATTACTCTTTGATTAATAAGTGGGTAAATGAATGACTGGGTGGCTGGCACTGGAATGTCCACACTTTTTGCTTTTAAAAGCTCTAGTGATGTTTACTGATTTTAGCAGTTATCTTAGGTGACTTGGGTTCAAGTTCAACTCTGATTTTCTGATTATTTTCATCTTTTTGTGCTCCCCTCCCTTCCAACACAAGACCCATGTTTAATTAGTATATTAGCTCTGCTAATAGAGCAATACCTACAGGAAATATTCATTAAAAGTCCATAATGCTAATCTAGCAGAAAATTTCCAGAATAATTTTATTAGATTTCGCCTGTTAATGGATTTTTAATGGATGTCCTAAGGAGCCATATCATTAACCAGAATATTACCATACATGAATTAAAACTTACCCAGTCATCAAAATTAATTGTATGATGTTTCCTTTGATTTTCATTTCTGGTGACTTGAACTTGTAGTTTCAGTCTGAACCAGAAGTGGAGGATGTTAAAGAGGACATGCACTCTCAGTTGGGACTTTCAGAAGCTCCTCTGGAAGCTACCTCCAGGCAGTTGTAGCAATTCTTGGAACTATGAGAAATGAATCTCGGAAGCCTCCCTATGAAGTGTTAAACATTTCCAGTGGACTCATTACCCATCAAATGTGGACACTACAGTGCAAAACCTTTTAACAGATTTGAACAGCACATCATGGATTTGAGCATTAATATAATTACCATAATTCGCTCCATGTGGGGCTTTTAGCCAAGTCTTTACCAGCCTTCCTAGGCTCATGCAGTAAATAAATGCTTTCCCTGAAAACTGAACACCTCAGCAACTGATAGTCTTATGGAGGGACATTTTTGAAATAAATTATTTATGAAGTGTAAGTTAAGGATCAAATGCAATATTTATATGGTGCATTTCAAGGACAGGGGAAGAAATTTACAGTGTTTTAAGTAACTACTTGCAAGTTTCCAAAGATAAAATGTTACTACCTAATGCCTTCCTTAAGGAGGTATTTGGATGGTTTGGTTTGGGAACATTATACAAAGTAAAAGAAAAAAATAGTTTTGTGAATCAAAAGAATATAGTAGACATTTTTTTAACATCTTTATTGGAGTATAATTGCTTTACAATGGTGTGTTAGTTTCTGCTTTATAACAAAGTGAATCAGTTATACATATACATATGTTCCCATATCTCCTCCCTCTTGCATCTCCCTCCCTCCCTCCCTCCCTATCCCACCCCTCTAGGTGGTCACAAAGCACCGAGCTGATCTCCCTGTGCTATGAGGCTTCTTCCCACTACCTATCTATTTTACGTTTGATAGTGTATATATGTCCATGCCACTCTCTCGCTTCGTCTCAGCTTACCCTTGATATTTCTTGACAATTAAAACTATACTAGTTGATTTCATGTTCAGAATTGATGGAGAAAACCCAAACCAGTATTTTGTAGGGAATTATATACCCATAGTCCAATTAAATGATCTGTGTCAATAGATTTTGACCTTCAGTTCTCTGTGAATCATTCCCTGGTTACCCATCTAATCCTAAACATGTATCAAAAGCAAACAAGAAGGAAGAGATCAGCAGGGAGGAAGGACCCTTAGGAAGAGAAGCAACACCCCACCTGTTCTAATTGATTATCCAGGCTCTCTTTCAGCAGGTTCCATTGCTTTTTCACTTCCTGGGAAAAGTGCTTCGTTGTATTATTGGGGCAGGCCACTTTATGCGTGTGTACAGCATGGCTGAATTATAGAGTGACTATCTGCATTACAGAAAGAGCCTTGTTACATAAAAAGGTACAGTGTGTTAGCTTATAGATCATTCGTTTTGTGGGGTCAGGGAAGCCAGGCAATGCAGGAACTAACTGTTCAATGAGAGGCAGAAATGATGATGAAGCCAATGTAAACGGGACCATTCCTTAAGGGGAGGGAGACTGCATTTTTTCACTGGGTTTCTCTCCCTTTATGAGACCACGTTTTAGACGTCGGACACTGTGGGCCCTTCACCTGGCACATGGTACATACTGATGAAGTATTTGTTGAATATATGTTTGAATGAAGGATTTGATTAAATAAGCCCCCCTTTGGCTTTGATTATTCCTAATAGTTAATGGACCCTATAACTTCTTTTGAATTAAATGATACTACAAGTTGATAGACAATGTTTTTGTTTCATAAATTCAGTGTTCACAGTCCTTTTTCACTAACCTGTTTACCACTTAAGAAGGGCTCCTGTGGAAGACACCGCCCCCCGTCTCCCCCCCGAATGAGAGCTCATTTCTACAAGAAGTCTCTCAGAGATTTTCCAGACAGGAAATATTACAGACTCCTTCACAAAAAAAAAAAACCCAAATAACTGAAACAACTTATTTTAGGAAGATTGGGAATATCGCTTTTCCGTAGAGTAAAATAGACCCTGCAGTTTACTGAAGCTGAATTTTAGATATTTTTGTCCTGTAGGCTTAAAATTATAGCTAAAGAATCTTGACTGATGACATGTATGTGTTTGGGACATAGATATGTCAGAACTCACCACTGTCCCTCTCCAGAGTCCAACCAGTTGAGAACATTTCACAGAGACACCTGAAGCAAAGCATGATATTGACTTTGGTTAGACTGAATTAAAGAGCAGTGGGGGGAATCCTACCCTCTTTTCTGAACCTTGGGACCTGCATGGCACTGACTTGATCCATTCATTGGCAGGCCAAGGAGCTGAGACAAAGAGACAAGACACCTGGCTGGGCTTGCTTCGGCACTTGATCTGCTGAATTTAAACTCAAACTCCAAGAGCTCACTGGCCCTCAGGTGGTTTAAATCCAAAGAGCCCACAGGTTGTTAAAGTAGACACATGCCAAGCCTGTACTGACCCCATTCAAGGCTGTTGCTCCACTTCCACATGGCCCCGTAGGTGTTGGTTTTTTCCAGAGTCTCATGGATCAGCTAAACGATTCCTACTTCCCAGGCTGGAAAGAATAAAGAGGATAGAAGCAGGAGATGGGAGTGTGTATACTAGGGCTACTCCATCCTCGGGGAAAGAAGAGGAAATGCCCTTGTGGAAACATGCCCAAGGGGTTTTCACCAGCAATATTTATCAGGACCAGTGTTGGGAGCCTGAGTCCAACAGTGTCATCCATAGTTGTGGAGATTATAAAATCCTTTTAAGCTATGAATACTCAGTGTTCTGAATTTGCCCAATAGAACTGGGCATGTTTACAAGGATTTATCCATTCATTCCTTAGAATGTGAAACTTGTTTTTCATTTAGAGTTTTGCTGAACTGCTGCACCATCTTGGTATCACAAGATGCCAGTGCTGTTTTTAGTAATTTACATTGGGAGGTCTGGAGAAACCTTTGGCCACAGGTAATTGCAGCATTTTCCAGGCTCTGTTGGGGCCAGTTGTACGACCTCTTCCTTGTCCTGAAGGAGACCATCCTGTGGGTGCTCTGGACTGGGCTTTGCCCTTGACCCTGGGCCTTTGATCTTACCCTGTCTACTCTTAACATCCTTCTCATTCCTGCCCAAGTGGCAGAACACGGTCTTTCCAGTACTTGAGGCAAGAATATATCCTCTGAGTATCGTACTGTCTTACTTTACCCTTTAAAATTAAACTTCTGCCTGATGGAGAATGACCTAGAGTTCTTCCTGTCAGTTAGTGACCTATCCAATCATGCATCCATCCCTCCAGCCATACTACTGAGTGCCTCCTATGTGCTAGGTGCTGGTCTAAGTTCTGGAGAAACAAAAATGAACTCATCATGGTCCATCCTCTTGAGGAGCTCATGTCTTTGGGGGTGAAGGGTGGAGATAATTGAATGAATAATCTCAGTGTTTTTTGTGTTTTTCAGTAATCTAAAGATGTCCAAATTACTTGAGTAAGCAGAGCATGAAGTCACTAATAACTAGAGGCTGTATCAAAGAAGTCTTTGCATGAGCTAGAATTTGAGATGTACCTGAAAAAATATGAGTAGTAGTTTACCAAGCAAAGAGGGGAAATGATTTGTAAGGCAGAAGAAACAGCATAGGCAGAGGCATGGAGGCATGGAAGAGTGTGAGTGTCTGTGAATGGTTGAGTGTGGCTAGAGCAGTGGACCTGGGATGGGGTGGGGATGAGTGGCAGAGGATGGGATAGGAAAGGGGCCTGGGTTTCATTTCCAGTGGGACTTTTATCCTTCCTTGAAGCTGGGGCCGCTGGTAAGAGACTCAGCGTCACAAGATTGGCTTCATTGCTCTCAAGAGATGGTGCCGTTACTATCCTGCCAATGCTGTAAATAAAAGTGAAGGCAGTTTTAGGAGTTTTTTAGCTCCTATGAAGACGAGAAAGAGTGTGTGTGTGTGTGTGTGTGTGTGTGTGTGTGTGTGTGTGTGTGTGTGTGTTTCCCAAGCCCATTTCTTTCCTTTAATTACATATGGTACCCATTATGTACCTTCCTTTCCATCAAGATTTGTTGGGAAGCTAAAATGACATATCAGATCAGAGGACAATGTCTACAAAGCCTGTAGACATGTTAGCTGTTATCATTTTTGAGTGTACCTTGGCACTGGAGGACAACAGTCTTCACTCCCTGGATACTCTATGTTTCCTACCAGTGGGCCTCAAAGAAGTACCTGTGCTCCCCACTCTTCACCACCCTTAGATTCCCAGCAGTACTATTTCAGCTGCTGACCCTTCCAGGAATAGTCCTGCAGAGCCAGAAGGGCAAGGGAACAGTGATGACCACATCATGTTGTAAGGTAATGGCTTTCAGAGGTTTTGCTGTATACAAGGTTTCATGTAGCTGCTCCTCCTTTCAGTATGGCACCTGGAAGATAATTGAAAGCCTCCCAAAAGTGAGGTCAACCTCCAGCTTCTCTTCCTACCACTGGACAGCCAGTGAATACTGGAGCCAAAAGGGATCATGGAGATTTTGCTCTAATACATAGATGAAGAACCAAGACTCAGGGAGGCAGGATGAATTTCTTTGTCTTGCAGCATCTTAGTGACAAAACTGAGATCAGAAACGAGGTCTTCCAACTCCCAGTCCTGTTGCACTACTATCGCACTACTACTATTTTTTCAACCAGTTTTGGTCATTTAGCCAATCTGGATACTGTCACTTGAAGGGGACTAAGCACTAGGAGAATGTCACTGAGGGAAAGACTTAGGTGAATTCACCCAACCCGTCGTCCAGTCTTCAACCTTGAACATGAAGGAACCGAACTTTGCCCAAGCAGCTGGAAATGGTTGCATCTTGGACTATATCAAGCAAGCTTTTTAGTGACTGATGTAGATAAAGTAAAATAATTAAGTAATATATTAGCCATTGCCTATTTTAATAGTTAAGGGTTTGGTCACCAGAGTCAGACATTCCTGAGTTCAGTTCTGGCTCTGTCATATGTATTGCTGTATGTGGTACTTGATTTTTCTGAGCCTTAATTGGTATATTTTGAAGATTAAAGAAAACATTGCAGGTACTGTCCCTAACACATACAGAGTCTTCAGAAAATGTTACTTCTTAGTATCTTAACAACTTTCTGTTCTCCTGAACACAAACTCCTCTCTAAGTTATAGGTCATGTATGCCAAGGCCAGTTCCCTTTGAGTAATCCCATATAATTATTACCAACTTCTTCTGACCTTGGGGAATGTCTTTTTCTGAGCTCCACCTTTGTATTCACACAGCTTTTTTTTCCAAGTTGGATATAATAAAACTAATCAGATGTCTGCTTCTAAATCATAATCACATTCTTAATTCTTTAAGAGGTTACCTTGGGCTTCCCTGGTGGTGCGGTGGTTGAGAGTCCGCGTGTCAATGCAGGGGACACAGGTTCGTGCCCCGGTCCGGGAAGATCCCACATGCCGCGGAGCGGCTGGGCCCGTGAGCCATGGCCGCTGAGCCTGCGCGTCCGGAGTCTGTGCTCCGCAACAGGAGAGGCCACAACAGTGAGAGACCTGCATACCGGAAAAAAAAAAAAAAAAAAGAAGAGGTTACCTTGATCTGAATTACAGGTTTCCCTAAATTCTTCAGTCCCAAAAATGGCAATCTTTAGTTTTTTCTCATGAACAAAAGAGCACATATCCATAGGCAAATAAAAAAAATGCAGGATGCATTGGTGATAATTAACTGCGAAACTCAGTGACTAATGTTCCTACAATGCTTTACAACTTTAGAAGAGTTTTTCTTTTCATGTACTATCACATTTATATTTCCCATCAAATTCGAAAAATAGGCTTTAACACAGATTTACATTTGGGGGAACCAAAAATCATGAGCTTTAAAGTCAGAAAGACCAAGGATCATATCCCAGATTTACCTCTTGTCTGTATAACCTTGGATGAATCACTAAACCTCTCTGAGACTGGATTTCTTCATCTATTAAACAGGTATAGGAATACCTACCTTGCATCGTCCTTATGAAGCAGTGATTTTATATATATATATATATATATATATATATATATATATATATATATATATATATATATATATAAAAATATGAAGTGTCTGACTTTTGGTAAGACCCCAGTAAACAGTAACTAAATTAACCAACAAAAGAAGATTCAGTACTCTATATCATAGTAGAGCTAACATTGGGCTCCCCTAATGCCAAATCCTATGAATAACTAAAAAGGATTTATGATAATTTTATTCAAAGGAAGGAAAACAAAGAAGGTTGGGCTAATGGGGTGCAAAGACAAGATCATATTAATGACTGAGTAAAAAAAAAGAGAGGAAAGACTCTTATTTTCCTTCTTTGCTCTTGTTCGTCAACTTAACAGTACTAGGCATCATGCTGCATGCTTTAGAATAATGGTGAACCAAAGCCAGCAGGGTTCCTGCCTTCCTGGAGTGTTTAGTCTAGTGGAGAAAGCATTAATCGACCCAGAACAAAATTGCCACTGAGGTAAATGCTACAAAGAATGGGGAAAAGGGGCTTCAAGGGTATAAATATAAGAAGGGGTATGAACTTGTCAGAGAAACTAGGAAATGTTTGAGGCAGTGATGCTGAAAATAGGTTGATATGCATCAACTCTGTGAAGAGGGGTGGGAACAATGCTTGAGGCAGAGGAAACAGCATTTGAATGACTCTGGCAGGAGGGGGCATGGTGAAATGAGGCTAGTGTGGCCAGAGCTGAGAAAGTTGGAAGCCAGCAGGATGCAAGAGGATGCTGAAATCGTTATCCCAGAGAACCAGCTTCATTCAGACCAAGCATGGCTGAAAGAAAACAAAACCTAGGAAGAGTATTTAGACCATCTCAGTCAATTTTGTATATTCATGCCTAATCAGGCATCCACAGTGAAGAAAATAAGTTGTAGATGTGATCTTGGAGCCCCTGAGAATAAGACTGAATTGCTGCTTAGAGGTAGGAAATGGCCATACGTTATCCCAATTTTCCAAAAGTTCGGTCCCTCAAAACTATTGACCTGTG